>NW_027397076.1:13271904-13754479 GCF_003265705.2 Callorhinus ursinus
TTCTTCAGGTACCATTGCCCAGAAGTAACCACCACTGAGTTAGGTGTGCAACCATTCCAGATTTTCCTTATACTTTTACAAATGTATATGTTATGTAAACATATTAAATGACCTTTAAAATGATACGATTTAAACTATTTCTGTTTTCTGTTTAAAAACTAAGAATAAAGAATCCTATCAGTAGAGACAATCTGTCACAAGCCTAATACATATCAAACTATCTTCTGAAAGAGAAAAAACTAATTCCGTTAGTAATTAAATAATTTACAATTACAATTAACTTAATTAAAGTAATTAAGTAATTTACAATTACAATTAAATAATTTACAATTAATCATTTCATTAAACACTTACTGTATTTTCCAACATTATATTAGATACTTTGCACATTTAATCCTCTCAGTATTCCTAAGTAATAGATACTACCTTAGGCTTAAATTTAAATACAAGTCTAGATGGTATTGAGAAAGACCGTTCTTTCTCCTTCCTTTTCTTCTTACTTTTTACTTTGAAAGTTTCCTGCAAGATTGGAATGTCAAGCCTCTAGCAACACTCCCCAAACTGTTTTCCTCAGAACATCTAATGGGCTTCCCATTAGATGTTAATAACTAACTAGAGCAAGATAGTTTCCTGTTAAAACAAGTGTAAGAATTCAAACAGGTTTCTTTATTGTAGGCCTTTTCAGAGTCTCCAGGAGGCTAATGTTCCAAATGAACGGGGATGTAGTATGCATGGTTCTCAATTTTATTTCATTAAAGAGACTTTTTGCTCAGGATCCCTACCAGCATCACTGAGTACTGCTGTTACTCAGAGCAGAGAGTAGGAGACGATGCTTAACATTGCTTCATGCTTCAACTGAAATGTGAGGATTGACCATACATTAAAATGGGAAATCAGACTTTTCTATCCGCGATTTGAAAAAAAGGGAGACATATTTTTAAAAAGAATGTGTCAAAGGGCAGTGCTGCAATTTTAATAATTTCTTAATGACTTGATTTATAAGAAAGGGGAATAGCTTTTTCTTTTTCCCTCCACCCTTCCAGGCCATCCACTGCAGAGCAATTCTTCCTTGCCAGGATACTCCTTCTGTGAAATTAACCTACAGTGCAGAGGTAAGTATCACAAATTATTAACTGAATTAAATGACTCATATAAGTAAATGATAAGCAGAGTTAATAACTGGATTTTTATAGTTAGTAATATTTTACTTAATTAACTTCTACATGAAATATATAACAAAGAAGATGTGGACCTTATTTTGCGTCTGTTTTCTAAAAATTTTATTTTTAAGTAATCTCTACACCCAACGTGGGGCTTGAACTTACAGCCCTGAGATCAAGAGTCACATGCTCCAGCGACTGAGCCAGCCAGGCGACCCTGCATCTCTCTTTTAAAGGCAGTTTTGAACATAAGTGTAATAAAAGGAAATGGGTACTATTCTGATTTTAAAAGGAATTCAGAATAGCGGACCTCAAAACAAGAATTTGGGGAAAACATCTTTTAACTTCAAAAAATTAACATTTGCAGGATTAAAGTTTCTAGAAATGCTCTCTATAGCCACGTGAACCTCTATCTCGGTCCCCTAACAGGCATAGTTTGCAGACTTATCTGACTACATTTCCACCTGATTCCTGTTGTAGGTACTGCTAATTCTTTTACAAAAAGGACTATAATAATAAATAAGTACTAACTAACTAAGTAATACTAAAGACATACATACCTACCTATGTACATACTAGGTCCCAGGCCAGACCTACTCAGACCAAGCAAATAGAATTGAGGACCAACCTGTCTTTATGGGGGCTTCTTGATCTGAGATCATCCCACAACTGAACCACACCTAGTATGTCTAGTGCTATAGAACACCATATACTTGGAGACAAAGAATCCCAGGTTTTGGACTCTTCTCTACCACTTACTAACTGCATGACCTGGGGCAAGTCTTATGACCTCAAAACCCTGAGTTGTCTCATCTGTATAACACATCACCACCTAAATAAAGGGAAGAAGCAGAACTAAATTATTTCCCGAGGCTTTTTAGCTTTAGATTTATGGTTGTTGTAGCACTGGTTTTGGAGGTTCTGATTCTGTGTCTGCCTCAGAAATAGCTTTAAATACTGGGCCAGGCAAGAAGAATATGAAAATCTAGAACTTCACGGGATGTATGTTTGCTAGATCATTAATATTGAAGGGATAGTCCTTGATTCTAGCATTCATTAGAAATAAAATTTTCAGAATCATGGAGCTCGGGTGCACATTCAAGTGACCATAAGGGGGCTCCCTGCTGAGCGGGGAGCCTGCTTCTCCCTCTGCCCTTCCTTCCACTGTGGTCTCTCTCTCTCTCTCTTGCTTTCTCTCTCAAGTAAATAAATGAAATCTTTAAAAAAAATTTTTTTTTAAATGACCATAAGGTTTGCCCCATCAGCATCTTTTCCACACAAATTCCCAGACAAAATATTTCATAGTTTTGGGCAATAACTCTTAGTTTCTCACAATCATGACCCTTAAAAAGCTCTTTGATTTGTAACTCCAAGCGTATGGTTTAAATATAAAACTGTTCAAAACTGTATTCTCTGTCCTAAAGTGAGTATACCTAGTATACCTTGTGAATCTGTTCTGAGGGTGTGAAGGAAGCCAGGGGTGGCTAGCCCTGCCAGGAAGGTTGCTGGGCTCTTCTTCTGTACTTATTCTTTGCAGCAGTCCTATGAGGAATTACCCTTGTTTGATGGGGAAACTGAGGCTTAGGGGGATTATTTTCCCAAGTCCATGCAGTTAGTAAGTAGCAGAACTGGAATTCTAATCTAGTTTCTACCAAATGCTCTTAACATGGATGGATGAATGGATAGATACCTCACATTCATTTTTAAAGAAGCCAGTTTTATATATCACTAATTTTATTTATAAACCTGGTATGTCCAGACTTACTGGGCTCATTGTCTATTACACATGCAGTTTAAGATACATAGACTCTTTTCTTTAGAACTGGAAATGACTTCTCTTCTTGATTAGGTATCTGTTCCTAAAGAATTGGTGGCACTTATGAGTGCCATTCGTGATGGAGAAGCACCTGACCCAGAAGACCTGAGCAGGAAAATATATAAATTCAGCCAAAAAGTAAGATCTGAGGGCCTCCTTTTTTGTTTTAATTGCTGGTGAACTGTAAATAGCTTTTATCCATCCAGAGAGTAAAATTGCTTTTGAAATATTTCAGAATTTCAAAAGCAGCTTCTGTCTTTTGTGTTCTTCATTTCTTTTGTGCTTGTAAAGTGTTGGGCTCTATTTACAGAGCTGGACTAAAGAAAGGGGTTGCTGGATAAGCAAAGTAGGGAGTGTGGCCTGATCCCATTCTCCCTCATCTCAGTTAGCAGCAGGTTTTCTGTTGTTTTAAGTTACACTTTTATCCACCCTCCTACCACAGTGCAGGCCTGTGGTTATTTAGTGTTTACCAATGGAAGAGCTATATTAGACCCCCCCCCAAAAAAAACCAACTCTGTCACAGTCCTTAAGGTTCAAATTCCTATGTAGCTGGTAATTTGACTTGTATCTTTGACCTTTAATGAATTGCGTGTGTTTATGCATGCTTTTTTTTTTTTTTAATTGACCTTCTAAAGAGAACATGTAATTGAACCACAGTGGACAATTTTGCTCCCACCCCAGCATCTGGGATTCCAAGCTCCCGAACCTTCAGCATCCTCTTATTGCTGGATTATTTTATATGTCTCTCAAATATACCAGGATTGTCTTAAAAAAAAAGGAAGTAAAAAATTGTTTTACATCAAGGAAAAAACCGAAAAGCTTAAGAAAAAAAGCACAGTTCCTTCTTACAGGTTAATTTCTGAGAAATGCTTGAAATGGACCCAGTAATATTATGTGTAGTCATGTCTTTCACATTTCAGACGCTGTCTTTCCTAGTAAAATAAAAGAGAAATAGATGTTTTGAAATGTTTTACATCACAATTTTGAACTATTTGACCCCCTAAAAATGAGACCGGTGAGATTTGAAAAGGAATTTACTTACTTTTAAATATGAATTATCTTACTCTGTAACATTTCTAAGTACTAATTTGAGCATGTGTGTGTGTTGTTGTTTTTTTGCCCCTTTAGGTGCCCATCCCCTGCTACTTGATTGCTTTAGTTGTTGGAGCTTTAGAAAGCAGGTGAGCTTTTGAACAAATTTTGAGGTTTACGAAAAGATTAAACTTCAAGTATCTTGAACCTCTGGCAAGATTAACTAGTAGCTCATTTGTGCACGTCTCAAGATACCAAACTGACAGCTCTGGAAAAATTCAAATCTAATTATAAAATGTAAAAAACAATGAATTTTAAATGAAAAAGTCTTTACCAGTCACCCTTCAGATTTTCTAGGTATTGCAGAATAAGCATACTCTCGCCTTTAGAGATCTGGATTCCAGTATAAGTTTGAACTAGTCACTTCTCATAACTTCCATTTCCTCATCCTTGAAATTGTAATATTTCCCTTTTCCCTAAACAAGTGAGGTAAAATATGTTAAAGCACTTGGACACCTATAAATATTACAGAAATAAAAGATATTTTATTGAAATTTTACCAATAGCTAGGGAGCCCTTCCTTCTTAATTTTTTATTAAGTCTTATTTCTAAACAAATGAAAGTTAAGGATACCCATAGTTGTCACATTCTTTAAATTGCCGGAAACGTGGACAAGATCGAGAAGTCAGGTAAACTCAGATTCCAGGTCCAGCTCCAAGCAGTTACTATCCTCATTCTTGGGCAGCTCACCTCTTGAGTTTCCTTTTCTTCACCTAAAGACTAGAAAGAACAGTCTGTACTTCAAAGGATTTTTGTGAGGATTAACCGACCCAATATAGGGAAAGCTCCTGGCCTACAGGAAACACTCACTAAATGATAATTCTAGTAATTGTCACAGCGCTGACCATTACAAGGGCTTATTGTGTGCCGACCCCAGTGCGTTATGGCACAGAACCCCCGCAACTCTGTGGAGTAGATGTGATTGTTTTTCCCATCTTACCAATAAAGAAACTGATGCTCGGTGAGTATTAATAACTGCTTCCGGGTCACGCAGCTAGGAAGTGCCAGGGCCAGGACCCAGATCTAGGCTGTCTGACTTTGCAGCCCGTGGGGCCAAGACATGCTGGGTGGGATGCAACAGCCGTTAACCACACAGGGCCTGCAATGTGCTGGGAGTGTGAAATACACAGTAGATTTCTAAACACCTAGTATGAAAAAAAGAATGTCAAATATTTCATCGATAATTTTTATGTTGATTACATCTTGAAATGATACTACTTTGGATATATTGGGTTAAACAAACTGTATTGTTAAAATTGATTTCATATGCTTCCATTTTGCTTTTTTCAGTTGTGACCACTAGGCAATTTAAAATTACATATGCAGCTCATATCTGTGGCTCTCATTAAATTTGTCGGATTAATGCGGGTTACCATTGCTACCCGGTGTGGTCTAGAGACCAATAATAGCTTTGGCATCACCTGGGAGTTGGTTAGAAATGCAAATTCTTGGGCCCTTTCCCAGAGCAACTAAATCAAAATTTGCATATGAACAAGCCCCCCAGACCATCTGTATGCACATTAAAGTTTGAGAAGCAACTGCTCTAGAATCTACCGCCTCTCTGGGGCAGGACACCCTGGTGAAATCTTGTATGGGGTTTGGTGCACATAAAATTTTTAGGATGAAATTTAAATGAAAAAAATATTTTGTGTTTTAGTCCTATGTAAGTGATATATAGTTCTATTTGTTTTTTCTTTTTTTTAAATTGTGGCTAAAAACCCCACAAAATTTACCATCTTAACCATTTTTACAGGTACAGTTCAGTAGTCAGTAGTGTTCAGTATATCCACATTGTTGTGAAACAGATTTTCAGAACTGTTTCATTTTGCAAAACTGAACCTCTATACCCCTTAAACAACAACTCCCATTTCCACCTCCCTCCAGCCCTAGGTAACCACCATTCTCCTCTCTGTTTCTATGAGTTTGAACACTGTAGAGACCTCCTAAGTGGAATCAGAAAGTATTTGTTCTTTTGTAACTGGCTTGGTTAACTCAGCATGATGTGCTCAAGGTTCAGCCATGTTCTAGCACGTGACAGGATTTCCTTCTTTTTCTGTTTGTTTCTTCTTCTATGAGTGTTCAACATTTAAGTGCATAACAAATAACCTCTTACTGAGCCATGACTGGGTTTCTATAGTTGTGAGATTGTGAGAGGAAACTAGATCCCCAAAGTTCTTACCAGAGCCAGTAAGCTAATCTTTGGGGGCACCTTATGTCTCTGTTTTCATTTGGCCCAGACGGGGCCTCCTTATAGAGCTGCCTATTTATTGGCGTGCATACAAGGGGATTGTATCTTAGAGAAGCCATTAAACCTCCCCTCCTCCCCAAAAGCACGTGGTAAAGCATACTACTACTGTCAGGATGTGTATACAGTACTTTTACAGTACTTTAGCTCTTTCCTAGAACCAAGTAAGTAATGTGTCTTGAACTTCATTTTTATTAAGCCTTTTAATTTTTCAGGCAGATTGGCCCAAGAACATTGGTTTGGTCTGAGAAAGAGCAGGTGGAAAAGTCTGCTTATGAATTTTCTGAGGTTGGTCATATAGTTACCCTTTTTAATAATCCTGGTAGACAATAGATTTAAGACTTTTAGTATGAAATGTGATGGTGTTAAGTGGTATTGGTAAGAGAATCAAATATCTCTTATTCTGTGTGGATTTGCAGTTGCTACTTTTTTTGCATCAATATCATCTAAAATGAGCATCCTTAACTCATAACCTTTGTAGAAAGCAATATGTACTTTGAAGAAATTCATCATCGTAATGACTAAGACACGTAAATATATATGCACTCATTTTCCAGACTGAGTCTATGCTTAAAATTGCGGAAGATCTGGGAGGACCGTACGTATGGGGGCAATATGACCTATTAGTCCTGCCGCCGTCCTTCCCTTACGGTGGCATGGAGAATCCTTGCCTCACGTTCGTAACCCCCACTCTGCTGGTAAGTGTGAGCATGTCTGCATGCACAGCTGAGTTCTCACACACACATGGCTGGGTGTGAAGAGCCTTAGGCTCCTGATCATCTATTTGTTTTAAACAATATTTTCTCTTATTTATATACCTCTTCTTCCTGATGTTATTGCTTATTACGGTCATTTTCATCATCTCATTTTTTCAAAAAGAAAATAAGTTGGCCATTAGGGAGATAAGAATATTATATTCAAGGTGTGTAGGGGCGTTGGGGGAGGGGAGGCGGCGTCATAGAAATATATGAACGAATTCTGTATGCAGACACAGACACTAGACCATTTATACTTGGCATATACTTGGCATGTATATGGGTCAAACAAAACAAAAACTCACTTTAGCATGTATAGGGAAGGATTAGGCCTACAGTATATAACTATAATTTATATGCCTTTGTGTGCTACTTTAAATCACTACGGACTTTTCTTAAATATGCTGTGGGTAATTAGGAGAGAATAAGGTGCATAAGGGAAATAAGAACAGATATAAAAAAATGGAAGGAGAAATGTTTCCTGGAAGTTGGAGATAGGTATACTGGCCTTCCTGGTCATGGAAAAATTCCCCAGATGAGGGAGAGAAGGAATCATGCTATTTTTTTAGTTGTGCATTTTTTGTTTTGTTTTCTCAATACATGCTTTGCTTTTGAACCCCTTTGAGTGTGACAGTGTAGAAATACAGTGCACTATTAATGCTGGAATACATCCTGATATAGGCAGTCTTTTAAATATAGTCTATAATTTGAATACTAAGGTAATTTTTGTCTTTTTTAGGCAGGAGACAAGTCACTCTCCAATGTAAGTTAAAATTTGTTATTGTGGTCTTACCCTCAAAGAACTATTAAGTCAGCTGATTTTTTTTAAATATCCATTGTATTGTTATGTTGAAGATACGGTTATAAAAGATAACTTAGGGGTTGTTATATTAACAGTAAGATTTAATAGATTTCATAACATTTTATGATCTGATCTCTTCAGATGTTTATGAAATATATTTTAATGGAGAGTTGTGTCCATTTAATATTTTCTAAATAATTTTTTGTTTCTAATTTTTTAAACCATACTTTTGTCTTTGGCTAAATGATGATTTGTTTGCTCAGCTAACTCCCTGAATATCTCAGCTGATGTTAAAAAAAAAATTGAACAATGTGGAACTGAAAGAACTAGAATGCTTACTTACAGAGTTATTTTAGAGTAAGGCGATCAATTCTACCACTAATCCCTTCCACTATTTACTACACATCATTTCCACTTTAGGTTATTGCACATGAAATATCTCATAGTTGGACAGGAAATCTAGTGACCAACAAAACTTGGGACCACTTTTGGTAAGATTTTTTTATTATTAATGTTTCTTTATCGGTTCTTCTTATTAATTTCTTTCCCTGCCTCCCGCCCCTCTAAATTGTTTTGTGGCAGTATCTTGTTTTTGTCATCATCTCTTTGGTAGACAGTTTAAAAAAAAAAAATTCCACAACACTTGTCACACTGTCAGGTAGAGTACGGGCATTTGGCCCATGCTTGTTACTTAGTTCCTGGTAGGGTCACATTTTAATACGTGGGCACGTAAAATGAGAACCATGGCTGGATTTTCCCTGCTGCCATCTGCTGGGCTGCGCTTCCCATTGTTCTGAATGGAATGCAGAGTAGCCAAATAGGCAATCTGCTTAAACTATAGTGTTCATGCTTTACAATTCTTTACTAAAGCCAAAAAGAAAATATCTTGATTAAATTGCTTGTTCCTTGCAGCTGTGTCACTGTTTTTTATTTACAAAAAATCTTTCTTCAGGTTAAACGAAGGCCATACTGTGTACTTGGAACGCCACATTTGTGGACGACTGTTTGGTGAAAAGTTCAGACATTTTCACGCACTGGGAGGATGGGGAGAACTACAGAATTCGGTAAGTGAGTCATGCTTTGAAAAGCATTTCTCCAAAGTTGAATAGGCATTTGAAAGTTTAGTTTGTAAACTAGCTTTCCTAAGTAGCAACAAGAAAGCCATGTTTACAGCTGTGAAAAATCAAGCAGATACTGGTATAATATTCTATTTTTTTTAAAGCTTTTATTTATTTATTTGAGAGAGAGTGTGTGGAGCAGCGGAGGGGAGGGGCAGAGGGAGAGAGAGAAAAACCCGAAGCAGACTCTGCTCTGAGCACAGAGCCCGACATGGGGCTCGAATCGAGGGCCCTGAGATCATGACTTGAGCTGAAGCAAAAGAATTAGACACTTAATCAGCTGAGCCACCCAGGTGCCCTGGTATAATACTCTATTGATACATACTAGTCATTATCCTGTGTAATGTCACAGTCATGATCAGTAGGACCTCATTGGGTCTTCGCAATTAATATAGTCATTTACTTAGTTGGAATTTTTCGTGCTCCCGCCTGAAGGCTGAATTTGCTGACCAGGCATTGAAACATTTTTCTAGTTTTTTATAAGAATAAAGTCTACTGCTGAGCAGGAACTATCACAGAACATGACACAAGTAGCCATTCCATTAACAGACTTACAGAAATTTGTGTTAACATACCCTACAATTTCTAGTCTCTCAGTTTAAGTTCTAGACTCCCCTAAAGTTATCCCTTTGAGTGTAGTAATACTTCCTTATTAGTTTGCTTGCATGCTAATAACCAACATATTTGAATATTCATCTAATTTTGTGTCTTGCAGATAAAGACTTTTGGAGATACACATCCTTACACCAAACTTGTGGTCGATCTGACGAATGTAGACCCCGATGTAGCATATTCTTCAGTGCCCTACGAGAAGGGCTTTGCTTTACTCTTTTACCTTGAACAACTTCTTGGGGGCCCAGGCAAGTAGTTGGCATTTTCTGATTTTTTTTTTTTTTTTTTTGAGGGCAATGTGAAGAATAAGGAAGCATTTTTAACTGTTGTTTTTGCTCCATTTTATTCTTCTGGTTCATTCTGTGTGTAGCTGCTGAAGAAAATCTGTATCATCTTCTAATGTGACCTCTCTACTTCAAACCTTGAATATGCTGAATTCAAAATTGTGTTGCATAACTTTAAAGAAAACTCATCAGTATTTTAAAAATTAGGAAAATAGTATGTACTCAATGAAAAAAAATTCTGTAGTACAGAAGTTTCTAAGAGTAACAAGTGAGAGTCCCTCAGCCCCTTTCCACTCCCCAGGTAACCACTGTCAGCAGTTTGGTGTTTATGGTTCCAGATCTTTTGCTAAATATAAATGAACAAACAGACAAATAAATATATTTTAATTACAGAAAATAGATCATTGGGGCACCTCGGTGGCTCGGTAGGTTAAGCGTCTGCCTTCGGCTCAGGTCATGATCCCAGGGTCCTGGGATTGAGTCCCTCATTGGGCTCCCTGCTAGGTGGGGAGCCTGCTTCTCCCTCTCCCCTGCTCATGCTCGCTCTCTCTCTCTCTCAAATAAATAAAATCTTAAAAAAAGAAAAGAAAATGGATCATTTTTACATATATAAAATTTGTTCTACCTTTGTTTTCTTTTTAATTCAGCAATGTTCCACAGACATCCTTCCATGTCAGAACATACAAATCTACCTTATGCTCTTTAATGCCACCAGAGTTGTCCATGATATAGATGTGCTGAACGTATGCAACTTTCCCCTTCTGATAGGTGTTGGGGTGTTCTCCTTTGTGGACTTTGAAGGCCCTCCCTCAACTGCACACATTCTGACTGTCCCATCTTGTTCTCCTCCTCTTGGTCACACTAAGGCCATTGCTTTTAGAATTTGGGTTGTGGGTTCCTTCTCTGTTTCTTCATTGCGTTGTCCTCTTGTAATTTGGATTTCTCTTCTCCCTTCTACCAAATTACATATATGCTTCAAGGCCCAGCTTAAGTCCTACCTCCTGACTTGAACATTCTTTCACCACTAAAGCCCTTATTGGTTTCCCTATTCTCTAAAAGCTCTCTGTTCTCCATGGTCAAGAATACCATACCAAGCACCGAAAAAAATGTTAAGTAGTTACCTTTCCATTAATCAATTTTTTTTCCTCTTTTACTCTTAGAGGTTTTCCTAGGATTCCTAAAGGCTTATGTGGAGAAGTTTTCCTACAAGAGCATAACCACTGATGACTGGAAGGATTTCCTGTATTCCCACTTTAAAGATAAGGTTGGCTTTTTAAAAGCTTTCTTATTTTTTATGCCCAATGTACCTGTATTTAATGGCTATTTGTTAGGCTGACTTGAATTCCTTAATAGTATTGGTTTAGAATTTAAGACTCAACTTTCATGGTCCTTTTTCCTATGTAAAATGTGATCTCAACAACATGTGAATATTTCAGAGAGATCTGCAATAGTAGGTTTCAGAAGTGTATTTTTTTGTATGTATTTAATTTTCCTGCTTTATTGAACAGAATGCTGGTTAATATAAATTTATTTTAGGAAAGAGACTTAGAAGTTATCTTGTCAGTGTAGACAAAATTACAGATTTGAGGACCTAAAAGTCTGTTTTAGATTTATTTTTCCCCCCCATTGGAGAAAGTTATTCCGTAGCAACCTCGGTGTTCTTCGTGTTCACAGGTTGATCTTCTCAATCAAGTTGACTGGACCACCTGGCTCTACTCTCCTGGAATGCCTCCTGTAAAACCCAAGTCGGTACTTCCTGCTAATGCGTCCCTTCTTACTCGCCAAAATCCTTGAGCCCGTCAAAATACCTAACAGGGTTTGAGGACTTCCTTAAGCTGGTCCTAGTTAGAGAGTAGACATAGTAGGTGTTTGACCCTTAACCCTGAGGAAGAAAAAAAAATTTCCATGATATTACAAATATAAATTCAATTAATCGCAAATCATTATGGAATGCCTCCTTTCAGCTGAAGGATGGTGATATAGAGAAGATATTTTCCTTTCTGTCAAAACCTCTGCAATAAGGAATACACCTTTTTTAAGTATTATGGTCATCATCACAGCAGTGTTCCAATCTGTCATCCCCATTTCCAGAGGAGGCACATTAGGCTTAGCGAGGTAAGGGTCTCCTGCCGAAGTTTGCACAGTAAGTAGTTAAGAGTTGAGATTCAAACCCTGGCAGGCTTTACCCCTCCGATATACTGCCTTTTAAACTAAATACTCTCCTCGAATCAGAGACCTAAACTCTGGTCCCCACACATCGTCATGTGAGGATGCTAACTACCACATGTTCCAGCCAGGATCATGCTGTTCCCCCCACCGGCGGTACTCTTTACCCAGGTCATTCCAATCTCAGCTCAAGAACCGCTTCCTCATGGAAGTATTCCTTGATCTCTCTGACCAAATCTGGTCCCCATTTAGGGTTTCCTGGTGCTGTGTATGGCCTCTTCGTTGCTGTTACCACAGTAGTAATTTTAATTTGTGTGATTATTAAAGTCTTTCTCCTCCACAACACTGAAGCCCCATGAGAGCAGGGCTCTGATCTGGTTTTGCTCACTGCTTTTCTTAGGACCTTGCCATAAGTAAGGGCTGCTTCCCTTCCCTGGGCTAATCCTTACCTAGTTCTTTTCATGACAATGAGAAGGAAGTTTCAGGACACCCAGGAAGAGATCAGCAGAGGTTTTGTATTGTCCTATTGTTCCTTATGAAATCAGTGCTAAGGAATGTTCTAGTTGAAGGTGATTTACTGCCTGAGCAGTTTACCACCTCTGATCCCATTTGGTCTCGGAGACAAACAAAAGGCTTTCTCTTCAGTCCACAGCCTGGCTACTTCAAGAAGATTAACTGGCAGCTACTTCAGAGGAGGGCGCTGCTTTAACCCCTTTATGATCTCCCCTAGGGCACAAACTCTCTTTCAGAGGTTCAGAGGTAACTTCTAATCAAAACTCATTTCATTTAGGGCGCCTGGGTGGCTCAGTTGGTTAAGCAACTGCCTTCGGCTCAGGTCATGATCCTGGAGTCCCAGGATCGAGTCCCACATCGGGCTCCCTGCTCGGCAGGGAGTCTGCTTCTCCCTCTGACCCTCTTCCCTCTCGTGCTCTCTGGCTCTCATTCTCTCTCTCTCAAATAAATAAATAAAATCTTTAAAAAAAAAAAAACTCATTTCACTTAGGCCCACAGGGGCAGGAACCCACTGTTCTCTAGAAACATTTCACAGCAAGCAAGCATCATTTATGGACAAAGAGGGATGTTTTCCAAGAATTTTTGCACCTTATATAGTTTCTTCCATTGTTGTTGCAAAAAAGAGGATTTATTTTCTAAGTTGAGAACACACAGATTTTAGTGCAGTTTGCTTGGCTTTAATGGTCAGAGTTTGTTATTTCCACTCTCTTCAGAAAAGAGAGGAACAAAATCATCACATGATTTCAGAGTCTCCCAAGGGTCTCCCGTGACACCATCATTTCCTGGTGTCTAGGACCGTGCCTGCCACGTAGGCATTCGCAGATTTGTTGGATGGTTTACAAAGTTGGAAGATTAGGTAGTTGGAACAACAGAATGTAAAATCCACAAAAGCAAGGACTTTGTGTTGTCATGAGCACCTAGAACTGTGCCTGCCACACAGCAAACCCTAAATGTGCCCACCTGAGTCCCAGCACCTTCAGTGGATGCTACTGAAGTGTTTGACCATCTTTGCTGAGATGGTGAGGCATTCGCTCCGGAGGATAATCAGGTGTTTCATTAATTTGGTATCCACTTGGATTTCTAAGTTCTCAGATGACACCAGTGTATTTAAGTCAGGTAGATTTCCTATCTCCAACACTCTGGAGTTCTTTATCTTTCTACCTTTCTTTCTTTCCAGATTTTTATTTATTTATTTGAGAGAGAGAGTGAGCGAGAGAGAGAGCATGAGTAGAGGTACGGGCAGAGGGAGAGGGAGAAGCAGATTCCTTATGGAGCAGGGAGCCCAATGTGGGACAGGCTGGATCCCAGGACTCTGGGATCATGACCTGAGCCGAAGGCAGACAAACGACTGAGCCACCCAGGCGCCCCCCTGAGCTTTATTTAAAAAGAACTTTGAGGGGCGCCTGGGTGGCTCTCAGTTAAGCATCTGCCTTCGGCTCAGGTCATCATCTCAGAGTCCTGGGATTGAGCCCCGCATCGGGCTCCCTGCTCAGGGTGGAGCCTGCTTCTGCCCCTCCCCACTCTCATGCTGTCTCCCTCCTGCTCTCTCTCACTCTCTCTCAAACGAATACATAAAGTCTTTAAAAAAAAAAAAAAAAAAAAACTTTGTAAGTTAAGTATGTTCTGTAACTTCAACATTGCATTTATGGAAAAGCAGGTACATTTTTATGACATTTAATCTCTAGTATTTTTTCATCTTTGCAGTTATGATATGACGCTGACAAATGCTTGCATTGCCTTAAGTCAACGGTGGATGACTGTGAGTACTAATGTGTGATTTTGACTCCTTTTTGAATTGTACAAATATGTCTCTACTCAGGAAGGAGGTGGCAGGGACGGGAGCGGGAGGGTACTTTACTCACAAACTCATGTATTTGGAAAGGTCATTCAATAGCCAAGTTTGTCTGAAGTGGTAGTATACCAGCCCTCAATGTGTAAAGTTAAGTTTGGCTGGGGGAGCAAATAGATATTGGTGGTATTAGTTCTCATTTTCTCGCTTCTTTTCAAGTCTTAAAAAAGGTATGCAGAAATACTTGCATTTTCTCTTGCTTCTTTTCCTCATCAATCATTTGTAAGACACTGCTTCAAATACAGCCCTTACCCATACCAGGTCGATCTAAAATGATCTTAGGTGAGCGCTGGTACAACTGTTAGGGAAGAATGAAGGCCTTTCTGCTCTCTCAGTCAGAGTTAGTGTTGACGTCTATGGAACCTCCTAAAGAAGAGCTTCTTTGTGTATATCCTGAAATATAACCCTTAGAGAAACCAGAGTGCAGATGTGCCCTGGGTAATGCTTTCATGAAAAGTAACAGAAAATGTAGGAATAATCCTTGTAGGGGGAGAAAAGTAATTTTCTCTCTACCCTCTGAGTTCTCAGCTGAGACTTCTGTAATAAAAGGCAGATTACCAGGAGAAAAACAAATGTATTAATGTGTCTGTCTCATGCATACAGGGGAGAGGCCCACGGAAAAATGTAACTCAGAGGTGGCCCAGAATTCAGGATTAAATACCATTTCAGTAGGGAAAGAGAACTTTTAGGGGAAAATATTTTTAGGAAAGATAAATGGGCCCTTAGAAGAATAGATAGGAGGTATGATAGTGTGGGGCAAAGTTCGTCTGGATGTGATGTCAGTTTTTTTTTTCCTTTCCCGTGATAAGAGTCAATCTTGCCTGACTGATGAAACTCCCAGGGGAGGGGATCTAGGACAGTTGGTTTCCTTTTGGGAGATCTGTCTTTAGGCAGTGAGTGCAGTTCAGAGAAAACCTCTCCTTGCCTTTCCTGTTTTTTAAGAGCCTGCAGCTAAAATAATCAATATTTTATTGATTTTAGATTTAGGCAAAGATGCCTAAAGAGGCATCTTTGGGGGTAGCCTATTTTGCTATCCTTCATCCCGTTATCTGCAACAAATTTAGATGTTGCCGTTTGACACTTGTTTCTAAAGTTTAGTGATAAATAACAGTAAGTGATGAGCAGCATGAAAAAGACACAGATGAAGTAATGAGAGGTTACCAGAAAGAACCGATACTTCCACCTGGGGGGGAGTGCACTGAGACTGGCTGCAGCATGGAGGAGAGCTTTGTCTAGAAGAGGGCATTTTAGCAAGGACTGAGGATGGTTTGGGCATGGAGGAGGGAGCGGAGGACATTCTGGGTGGGAGGGACAGAGTTCAAACAGTTTTTTTTTAAAAAAAAGCAGCAACAAAACATGGAGCCTAGATGGAGAGGTGAGTTCAATCTGGTTAGAGCTTAGAGCCTATTCTTCTGGTTCATCTCTCAACCCCCCTCCCCCGCTTCTGACCTGGGGCCATCGCCTCACTGACTTCCATTAAGTTCCATCAAGTTTCATGAAGATAGTGTTATTCCATTCCTTCGTGCCTTCTACAGTCTGCGCTCTCTGCTTCCTCCCACATCCATTCTCTCCTCATCCCAGGCTAAGTAAGGCTTTCCTTCCTTACCTCCCAGAGAATCCTGTAAACAGCCCCATCACACCATTTCTGGCTTTTTTTGTGCTGTCATTAAAGTACTCTTACCAGATTGGAACAAATCAGTGAGCCAGTTCAATTAACCAGTCAGCTAACTGAAAACAATTGGTTAAAATTGGTTAAAGCAGGGTGTCATAAAAATTGATCATAAGGAAGACACTTTTTTAATTGAAAACATAAATTACTCAAACTTTGACTATGGGGCCAAAGCTGTATGTCAACTGCATAAACTACATTCTTAATGCACTTGTAACTTCTAATTTTAGTTTCTTTAAAGTGGAAATAGAATTTAAATACACTTGCAAAGCAATGTGTATCCCTTCTAGACTTTTCTGTTGTTATTCCCATCTTTTTACAAGCACCTTGTCTACAGATTCGGTAGCAACATTCTTTTGTACAGCAGTTTTTAAGTTAAAGTTGACTTAGATTTTTCAGAGCAATAAACTTTTTTTTTTTTTTAAGATTTTTATTTATGTATTTATTTAACAGAGATAGAGAGCGTAAGGAGGCAGAGCGGCGGGCAGAGGGAGAGGGAGAAGCAGACTCCCGGCTGAGCCAGGAGCCCGATGTGGGACTCGATCATGGGATCATGACCCGAGCCGAAGGCAGCCGCTTAACCGACTGAGCCACCCAGGCGCCCCTCAGAGCAATAAACTTAATATTTGTAGAAATTTCTTTCTTTTGGCACTCCGCTTTCATCAGTTTACCTATTATTCAACGAGATTTCCTGATTACAACTACAACTGACATCAGCACATTTGGAGACAGTTCTAGCTGATGTGATTAACACATAAATCAACAGGGGAGGAGAAGAGCACAGGTACTTGGGGTGGCCCACCCACTCTGAGCATAGGGTGTGACTTGGACATGAGTCCATTCATTTTACATAACGAGAGGATGGACAGTATCAGTTAATCTAATGAGTGGTTTCAGTGGAGCTCATTTTAAAGGAGGCTTTTACTATATTTGTATTTTTTTACTACACTGTTTGCATCTGTTTCTTTCACCAGGCCATAAGCTCCTTGAGAGAGCAGAAATTGTTTTTATTCACCTCTATATGCCCAGGGCCATCCACATTTATTCACTGTTGGATGACTACATGGATTAGTAGAGAGAAAACAAAGTTGGAAAGATAAATTAGTTCCCTATTACAGAGGCTCTTGATTGTCAAGCAAAGGACTGTAACCCATAATCTGTAAACAGCAGAGGATCCCTGAAGGTTTTTGAATTGCAAACGAAATGACTAGAGCTGTTTATTGGGACCGGTAGTCAAGCTGTGTAATATATAGGCTCAGCTGAGATGGGAAAGTTAGAGTCAGTAAGAAGGCCAGCTAGTAGTTCGGATGAGATAGTAGGTCAGATCGGAAGGCTTGAGGGGTTTGAACTAGAAGAGTGCAGGAGGAAATAAAAGAGTTTAAAGATTTTTGAGGTTTAATTTTAAATAGCTAGTTAAGACCTTGAAAACCAATCAGATGTGGAGAAGAAGAAAGAGGCATAGAAAGCTCCAGGTTTTGAGGGAACCCTCTGACAGCCAGAAGAAGGAAGAAAAACAAATCAGGAGTAAGTCAAATCAGGAAAATGGAACCAGAAACTGCAGGGAAAAGATACCATCCTTTAAAATAAAATATAAACATCTTTCTGAAGATTCTCATAACATCATAACAAAGTTAGACCATTACTCTTTAGATCTAGGTCAGGATCTTTTTGAGGGGGTAGAAGATATCTAGGCAGCTACCCACCCCACAGGCTAGTTGTGCACGTCTGCACATCTGCTGTCAGTACTTGGCCTGGAGTGGGGGGCTTCCTGTGTTCAGTGTCATAAATAACGACAGGGACCAGAGGTGTTAAGTTATGATTAGAAGAGGGGTTTCATTATGTACACTAAATCATTTAGAAAGGCTTGATCATGTCTATGCAGGGAGGGAAATCTGGTAATACCTCTTGCCACAGATCATGCTTCAGCTCTTCTACCTGTGTCTTGGATCAGTGTTCTGTGTAGTTCACAGACGTGTCATCGAGAAAAGCATAAGAGAGATCCAAGGGAAATGGGATCTTTTAACAACAATGTGATGTATTAGGACCTCTGTTTTCATTTGAAAAATGTACTGCAGCCCACCTGGTAAAACTGCTTCTGCTCCTGATTTCTGCTTAGATATTCCTTTAGGCTCAGCAGCCAAGGTGGACGATTATAAATAGTTCAGTATCAATAGGAACGGGCAGTGTCGGGGACAGACTGAGGACTCGTAATCTGTGGAACCACTAGTGATTACAACGAGTCCTCTTGTTGCCTCATTTGATTGCTGAGTGGTTTTTCTTAAATATTAAATAAAAGCAAATGAAAAAAATGTACATCACCTGTTTGAAGGTGTAAAAATCAACTGTAAAACAAATGCCTATGTACCCACTGCTAACCTAAGAAATAAAACCTCACCGGTACCCTTGGAACACCCCTCCCCTGCCCCATGCTCCTCACTACCCACCTTGCCTTCCCATCAGGGTAACCATTACCTTGACCTTTGGCTTATCGTTCCATTGCTTTTCATGTTTTTACCACTTATGATATATCCTTAATAGACAGTTTAAATCTGCGTGTTTTGAGCAGAGAATGAGATCTGTAAATTTTGATACTAAGGTATGGTTTCACAGTGAGATAGAAAGGGGAAGAAGGTGTAAAATAGTGTTTCTTTACAAGGTTATATATTTATACATTACATTTTCTGGAAGGATATACAAGGAACTATTAATACTGGTTACTGAGGAATAGGACTTGGAGACAGGGAGCAAAAACAAAGGAATTTTTCATTTGTCCCTATTTGATTTTTTTTAAACATTGCATATATTTCTTTTCAACTTAAGAGAAACCCTAGTTTATGGAGAAGCCAGGAGGAGGTTCCTCAAAAAGTTAAAAATAGAAATACCCTATGATCCAGTAATCACACTGCTGGGTATTTACCCAAAAAATACAAAAACACTAATTCAAAGGGATATATGCACCCCTGTGTTTACAGAGCATTATTTACAATAGCCAAACTATGGAAGTAGCCCAAGTGTCCATCGATAGATGAATGGATAAGGAATATCTCTAATGGTATATATCTATAATGGAATATTGTCATTCATAAAAAAGAATGAAATCGGGCACCTGGGTGGCTCAGTTGGTTAAGCGACTGCCTTCGGCTCAGGTCATGATCCTGGAGTCCCGGGATCGAGTCCCACATCGGGCTCCCTGCTCGGCGGGGAGTCTGCTTCTCCCTCTGACCCTCTTCCCTCTCGTGCTCTTTATCTCTCATTCTCTCTCTCTCTCATTCTCTCTCTCTCAAATAAATAAATAAAATCTTTAAAAAAAAAGAATGAAATCTTGTCATTTGAAAGGACATGGATGGAGCTAGAGAATAATGCTAAGTGAAATAAGTCAGTCAGAGAAAGACAAATACCATATGATCTCACTCATGTGGAATACAAGAAACAAAACAAATGAGCAAAGGAAAAAAGAGAGAGAGAGAGACAAATCAAGAAACAGATTCTTAACTATAGAGAACAAACTGATGGTTACTGGGGGGGGGTTAAGGGGGGGATGGGTGAAACAGGGGTTGGGGATTAAGGAGTGTTCTTGTCACGATGAGCACCGGGTGTTGTATGGAAGTGCTGAATCATTATATTGTACACCTGACACTAATATAACTGTATGTTAACCATACTGGAATTAAAATAAAAAAAGAATTAAAAAAAAGAAACCCTAGTTTAAAAGAATTTAAAGCTAGTTTTAAAGATTTAAAAATACTTACTTTGATAAGCTTTATTTAATATTTCTTAATCGTATCCTCAAAGATTTTTGGCAGTGAATCCTAAATAGAAAAGTACAGATAGACTTTTCTTTTTCTTAGATGATTTCCAAGATTAAGTGGGAAAAACAGAATGTGTGGGGACGGAGGGAAACATCAGTTTGTGGTCTTATCAGTTCATTAGTGATATTTAAGAGAATATGCAATTTGATCCTTTACCCAAATTTTTAAATAGGCCTATTAGTTGATATGCTTTTGTAATGTTTTCTTTACTTTGAAAATCTGTATATCTTGAATGGTACAAAGGATGTCAAAAGTTTCTTCCACTTTTACTATTAATAGTCTAATTTTTCTTTTTTTTTTAAAGATTTTATTTATTTATTTGACAGAGAGAGACAGCGAGAGAGGGAACACAAGTAGGGGGAGTGGGAGAGGGAAAGCAGGCTTCCCGCGGAGCAGGGAGCCTGATGTGGGGCTCGATCCCAGGACCCTGGGATCATGACCTGAGCCGAAGGCAGCCGCTTAACGAGTGAGCCACCCAGGTGCCCCAGTAGTCTAATTTTTCTTAAGTAATATAGATTTTTGGAGTCATGTCAGCTCTTTAAGTTATAGTAACATCATCTCAAAACTATTAAAGTAGCTAAGGCTTAAATACATTTTTCACCATTTTATGCATTCTTGTATTTCTGTCTTTTTCTTCATCTTTACTTTTATGTCAGATAGACCAATAAATATTTTTAAACCATACATGAATGGAAATAACCAGGTAACATTTATTTTAGGCCAAAGAAGATGATTTAAATTCATTTACCTCAGGAGACCTGAAGGATCTCTCTTCTCATCAGTTGAATGAATTTTTAGCACAGATGCTCCAGAGAGTAAGTACTAGCTCAAAACAAGAGAAATTACAATGGGCATAACAAAAACGCAGCATTTTTTGTCAAACCCAACTTGGGAAAAAAATGTTAATGTGAAAACTAATGGAAAAAAATAACATAAAATTCATTCATTTGTTGAATGCTTATTATGTTTAGTGTTTTGTGAACATGAAAATATGCAAGAAAGAAATATAGCACGTCCTCAAAAAGCTTATAATCAATCTAGTAGGAAAGGTCACACATACAAAATTTGGCAATAAGAGGAGGCATATATTAGGTATCATTTGAGAAAGGCTTAATCAGTAAAGAAGAACTCCCTTCCAACTGGCATTGTCAAGGAAAGGTTTTGTGGGAGTGGGGCTTGCTTTGCCCAGAGCAGTGTTAGCAGAGGTGGAAATTCAGGTCCCAGGGAGTAGCAAGCCTCAGTGTTGCAGCAGTTAATGAAGATAATTCTAGAACGGCTAGTGGCATCAGATGTGATGAATCTTGAATGCTAAGCTAAGAATCTTAGGTTTTGTTTTAGTAGATAGAAAAGGAACTAACATCTTTAACAGGAAAGTCATTTGAGGAAAGGGTGGGTTATCATACAAGTCCGCCAGTGGATCAACATGAGGAACGTGGGTGGAGAAATTCGTTGGGGGACTTTTGGAGGACATGCAGGGGAAGCTAGTAGGAAAGGAGGAAACAGACCAGATGAGCAGGGGTGAAGGATGAAAGCATGGGGTTTGTGACTGACCGGATTTGGCGGTTAACATTAAGGAGTCCAAGCAGATTTTAAGGTTTCAGACCCAAGTAATTAAAAAAACATGTGAAATGGCAAGTAGAGGCTGCATTTTGAGAGGGAGGGAAGGATGGGTCTTTACTGTTACACTGAAAGGTGCTCTTAGGTCTGAGGACCTTGAAAGGGATAGAGAAGACTGGACAGAGTTTCCTGTGGAATCAACACACAAGGACGGCTAGGATTTAAGGCAATAGGGGCTTTGCAAGAATCCATTTTTAGGGCATCAGGTCACCGAGGTTTCGTAAATGTCTGCAGCGCCTGACGGGATGTCTCCGGAATAGGCATGGCAAAAATTAGTGAAAGTTGGGGGTCTAGGAGGTGACCTTAACCGGTGGACCTACCAAGGCGGACTTGGAGGTTAGCCGAGACCAAAGGATTTGGGAAGGGTCCGGTGCTCGGAGCAGAGATGCTTCCCCGAGCGTGGGGTGAGTGTTGTAAGAGGAGTCGTTCTGGGAGAGGAGAGTGGCCACCCGCCTGCCTGGCAGCACCTCAGCCTCCCTACTTGTCCAGACTGAACTGCTCTTCCTTCTTTCCTCATCAGACTTGCTCCCCCTTTTAGCATGGCTTAAGATGGGCACGGGAGGTCTGTGAACCCCCTGAAATTGTATACAGACATTTGTGTTTATACAGTAAATCTCTCTTTTTCCTGAGGAAAGGGTCCATATTACTCATCAGGTTTTCAAAGGGGTCTGTAATATAAAAGTTTAGAAACTGCTATTTCGTAGGGATTGAGAGCATTTAAAAGGGATTTCAGAGGAAATAAGCAAAGATAAAGCTGAGGGTAATCAGTGAGGAAACAATTAAGGGACTGTGGTTTAACATGAAGAATGGAATAAATTTAAGATCTACAAGGCATAAGGAAGAACTTGAAAGACTCTGGAAAGGGTTAGAAAGTTAGTGTTCATATATACCAAAAAGTCTGAGGAGAGTAATTCTCATTTAATTCTCTATGTACCTCACCAATTAAATTATCCCTTTGCTCCCAGAACATCCTTATCCAGAATAAGTTTGCACAAAATTTATTGTAGTGAGCATTTGTTTCTTTTCTTTTTATCTAACATTTCTATATTATAAAATATTTAGGATTTTAATCTGGCTAAGAATTTCTCTCCAGCTCCTTTCTTCCAAGGAATCCTGTTGAAATGATACATCGTACTTCTTTATTTTGCTCTTAGGCACCTCTTCCATTGGGGCACATAAAGCGAATGCAAGAGGTGTACAACTTGAATGCCATTAACAATTCTGAAATACGATTCAGGTACATCATTTTAACTTGTCTCTGTGGAAGAAAGTAGAAACTAGTTTAAAAGGTGGAGAAAGGGAAAGCAGAGTCTGAGACATACATGAGTTTTAAGAAATCCTTGTGAAATTTACCGCACTTGAGTAAATAATTATAGTGGTCTTTGAGGAATAGTTGCAATACTGTAAGATGATAGTATTAATCTTTTTATTAGAATTTGTTCTAAGCTTCTCTTACCTTACCAAAAAAAAAAAAAAAAGAATTAGGAATCCTGTGGTAAATAGGCATTCTTTTGCAACTAGCCAAGTGGACTCTGATATGGGAATAGTTAGAAATCTCTAATTCTGTTATGTGGTTAATCTTTCTTAATTCTGATTTGTAGTGTGAGACATAATCTAAACCTTTTAAGACGTATGGTCTTTTTCAAGAACAAACTCCACTTCTCCAATTACTGAATTGTATATACAAGGACTTGAGATTCTCAGAATAAAGACATAAAGTGGTGTACAGCATAACTACAATGGGATTATTCATCATCACAAAAGTAATCTTCAGATATGCCTGTATATCCTGCCCCTTCCTTCTCGTTTCCTACCCCACGCCCCCTAAAAATCCACTTTCCAGATGGTTACGGCTCTGCATTCAATCGAAATGGGAGGAAGCGATTCCTTTGGCTCTAAAAATGGCGACTGAGCAAGGACGAATGAAGTTTACGCGGCCCCTATTCAAGTAAGAACCAGCTCAGACTGTGCTTTGAATTTATATCAGGAGTTGGGGGGACGCCCCCATGGGGTGGCTCAATAGGCTAAGCTTCTGACTTAATTTCGGCTCAGGTCATGATCTCAGGGTCGTTAGCTCCAGCCCCACAGCAGGCTGGGCCCTCAGCACGGAATCAGCTTAGGATTCTCTCCTTCTCCCTCTGCCCCTCCCCCCCTTAAAAAAAAAAGGAATGGAGAAGAACAATCTTAGGTTTTTCCTGTTGCTAAAATACTTTGTAAAACACCATCTAAAAATAATATTTTTAAATTTGTTAAAGAGTATAGGTATAATTTGGGAATAGGAATGAACACTTCTAAATATTTAAAATTTGAAGTAATTTCATTAGCTTTTTTAGAAACATCATATATGGATTACCTACTATGGGCCAAATTGGTTTTAGACACTGGTGAGAAGGAAATAAATAGAAAACAATCTTATGTACCCAGAAAGATCTTTAAAAGCAAGTAGGAGATAATTGGTGAGTAGGCACAGACACAAAAGGGCCTGAAGTTATTTAAAGGTAACAAGAAATGAGCCGGTAAAGCCAAACCTTTTTGATTCAAATGCTGCAATGAGTTGAAAGGCTAAGTTGCTTGATGTATAATAAAGCAATACTTGGTAGAGGAGAAACAAGTTGTATCTTGGCTGCAGGATAGAATTTAAGAATATCTTGAAGTTATTTTGACTATGGATTTGGCAGGAATTCTGAAAAATATAGAACCATGACATAGATAGTCGTGATTAATCTTTTCATTTACTTCACAAGTATAATAAAATTATACTTGCCAAATAAAATATTACATAACCAAATCAGTCATTATCCATCTTTCTTCCCTCACCAGAGACCTTGCTGCCTTTGACAAATCCCATCATCAAGCCGTGCAAACCTACCAGGGGCACAAAGCAAGTATGCACCCGGTGACCGCCATGCTGGTGGGGAAAGACTTAAAAGTGTTAGATTAAGGACCTACCAAATGCTGATTTCAGACATTTCACTTTTTTAAACGGAAGAAATATAAAAAAGTTCAGCTCATATTGTAACTAAAAATGTTGTTTTCATTCTGGCTTTTTATTGTTTTGTCAGTGATTTTCATAAATAAAGCTGAGCTACCTTCCCCCCGCTGGTGCCATATTCTTTGTTAAGTGCATTTTAACAAAGTTTAATCTTTTAAAAGTGTAAAATTTTTCATTAGTTACATATTTATTTTTCCCAGCACAATCTCAAGAGTGTCAGCGTAGTATTTGCCTGGTATTTTAAGTTCTTTAATTTGAATCTGCCGCATGCCAAAAATGCAACATGATGAGAGCTCTGCTTTTTAAATAACATGAGCACTCAGTTGGATTTGCTCACCCAGCCACATAGTGGGCATAGTATAAACGCCCTTTTCCAAAATGTATAAACGCACTCCGGGAAGCACTCTGCTCCCCACCCCCAGATCCACCTGCTGCTCCACTGGACTCGTCCTGCCCTCCTGTCCATCGGGGTCAGATGACTGCCCCAAACCCCAGTACGTCCCATCAGTCCCTCAAGATACTCTGCTGTCTAACCTGATTTCATCTCCTTAATGGTCACCAAACATCCTTCACCCACCTAGAGCATACAGCACATCAGAGGCAATAATACAATGATAATACCTATTATACACACATATAATACATACTGGAAATAACAGAATGACTTGAACCAAATAAGAGAGTAACAAAGCATCCCATGAGTACAATGTAGTACCCCAGGGCACCTCTGCACGCAGTCTGGGAACCACAGTCATATTAGTTAGGATTCTTTGATTGTAAGTGACAAAACCCAAATGATTAGAAGTCAGAAAAGGAAAGGGAGGATTATTTTAAGGATACAGGGTAGGGGGGGACGCCTGGGTGGCTCAGTCGGTTAAGCGGCTGCCTTCGGCCCGGGTCATGATCCCAGGGTCCTGGGATCGAGTCCCACATCGGGCTCCTTGCTCAGCAGGGAGTCTGCTTCTCCTTTTCTCTCCCTTTGCTTGTGCTCTCTCTGTCAAATAAAATAAAATCTTAAAAAAAAAAAAGGATACAGAATAGGGGGAGGTTGTAAGAACCTATGGACAGACAGAAGAGGGCTGACACCTGGAACTGTCAAGCGAGCAATACTCTTTCTTGTCTCTCATTTCTGCTTCTCTCCAGCTTTGCTGTTGTTGTAAATAGTTTCTATCACACGGGAAGACTGTCTCAATTCTAGATACCCAGAGGTGAGACTCCGACTCAGCTTGAGTCCACCCCTGGCCAAATAAACTTTAGCAAGAAGAATGGTGTTTTAGAGTATAAATGTGGGTGAGGGTGTCATTAAATACACAAAAAGAGTGCTAGCATTAGCTAGAAGTCTTAAAATAGGCGCAAACACCCCAGAAGTGGGGCAGGTATCAAAGAAACAGAGATTCCTGTCCATCCCCATAATCCCGAGCTGCTCGCTTGCTCACTGTCCTTAGCAGTTCTCTCCTTCTGGACACATCTACACCACAGTGATTCTGTTTCTCAAGGTTCTGCTCTCACTTGTCTTCCATGGCGAGAAGACCACAGGCGAGAGTTCAGCTCACATCCCTGGTATATAATCAGGTTCTAAGTGATTAAACTTCAGCAAATCCACGGACTCAAATGATGCTTTTGAAGGCTTCCCCTGCCCCATAAGCTCTCCCCGCGCTCTGGGCTAATGTCGTGTTCCTGTGATCCCTGATGAGTGAACCGGGAAGTGAACTGGGGCAAGGGCCCCTGGAAGGGTGGCGGTGAAGGATGCTATGAAGAAGGTAGAGGGCAGTAGAGACACATATCACAGGTTTACCTGGGGCCAGCTCAGTGGAGTCCACATTTACACACTTCAGCTACTAAGCGTGTGATGAATGCCTTTGTCCCAGGCTGGGATATACATATAATTTCCGGGTGAACAAAGATAAGTAATTTCTATATATGGCTAAAGAAGAGATATGCTAAAGCAACCTGGGGAAGGGCCACTTAACCCAACCAAAGGGTTTAGGGAATGTTTCCTGGGGAAGAGAAGGCCTACACTGAGGCTTACGAGATAAGAAATACTTGGCTAAGCAAAGGAAGTTGGCAGTGTGTTCCAGATGGATAAAGAGTAACAGAAGTAAAGGCATACACTTATGGGATCTTTGGATCATCAATTTGGACAGTGAAAATAGCTGTCTCTGCTCCACAATGCCTAGGGCATGAACTTGAAATATTCAAACTCACGTCGCTGGGAGGTGGTATCACCTGGAGGCTCCTTCCCTCACATGTCTGATGTCTGTCCTGAGATTATGCAAAAGCTGGGCTCAGCTGAGACTGGCAACTGGAGTGCCCAGGTGATTTGGGTTTTCTCACAGCACAGTGGATACTTGGGACTTCTTATTAGTCTTCTTTGTAAGTGCAAACATCACCAGAGTAGCACCATGAAGGCAGAGAATGTATCTCATTTTATTCCCAGCATGTAGCATAGTGCTTGGGATAGAACACTATCTCAATGGCGTTTGAGAAATATTTGTTGGCTGAGTGAATGGAGGAGGGGAGAAAGTTGTGCTTCACATCTAAGGGCCTTGGTTTTCCCAGAGAGGTAAGAGGTAAGGTTCTCCTCTGAAAATTAGAGGAGGTGGATGTTGAAAAGCAGGGTGAGTGTTTTGGAAACTTGCTGAGGGGGAGGGGCAGGTAGAAGGACAGTGCCATGATGTGCACCATCACAGAACCTTCTGCAGCAGAGGCTTCCACCAGGGTGAACACAGATAGCAGTTGGTTGTGATGACCCAGGGGTTGAATTTTACTCCATGCAGGCATAGGTTTAGGGTTATGAAAGGATTTCAAAGTAGTAAAGAATGAGTGGCCCAGGTAAGCAACCAGGACACCAGCTTCCTAGGAGAGAAAGTGAGGAAGCTGGTGGGAAATGGAGGGAAGGAGGAGCCAACCAGAGGTCAGGTCCAAGGGAAAGAAGACTGAAGGAAGGGGAGAACCGGAAGGCTGGAAAGTCATAGTCAGAAGGTGGGGTAGTGGAATTTAAGATTTCTTATGTGCATCAAATTCAGGTGGTGACAAATTCCAGAGTGCAGTCAGGATGTGGGTGACTGAAGTGCAAGTTTCAAGGAGGGGTAGTTCTTTCTTTGTATGCTTCTCAAGAAGCTGTCAGGGAAAGAGATTCTGGGTGTTCGTGTTTTCTGTGAACAACTGTGTCTCTATTCCCAACACAAGTCAGTCTCAGTGGAAACACATGTCAAGATCTTTCTGTTGCAATAATCAAATCTCTAGAAACTGGCTTATTACTAAAATGCTGCTTAGTTACAACAGTGCCCACATTTCTTTGATTCCTTTTTCATGCTTTTCAGAGTTCCTTAATCTACTGGTAATGAATTGGGTGCAGGGAGCCGTTAACTGTGTTGAAGATGCTTAACTGGATTAGGGATATCCATGTACCAAGATGAAAGAAATTTAGAAAGCCATATAGGTACACGGAGCGTTCGAGTGCAAATAATAGTAATCACAAACACTTCTGGAACATTCCCAACACACCATGTGCTTTACATATAGGAACTCATTTAATCCTCCCTAAAGCCCTTTGAAATAGGCGCTATCATTATCTCCACCTTAGAGATGAAGAAACTGAGACCCCAAAAAGTCCAATAACTTGCCCAGAGGTCACATAGCTTGTAAATGGCAGAGCCAGGATTGGATCCCAAGTAGATACTGCAAATACAGCAGTGAGGCAGTTTGCCTCCTCCCTTTTGAAGAAGAAACAGAGGCTAATTAATAACTTACTTGCTCAAAGCTAAAGAATGGTGGAGCTAGAGTCCCAACTATGGCTGTCTGAGCTGTTAACGTCAAGCCACAATAGCTCATCCATCCAGACGGTGACCTTTCCTTGTGAGAATGATCTCTGACTTTTGCAGTCTCCCTTGTGGAGGGACAACTTTAGAAAAGTTTCGTGGTGGCAGGGAATAGTTGCTCAACGCCTGTTTGTGGAATAAACAAAAAAATGAACATTACCACACTCCCTGGTGTCACAGTGGACCAGAAGGTGTATTTTATAGTTGAGTAATTCCAGATAAAAACAGGAACATGGTGTTTATAAGCTGCCCTCAGTGGAGGAGAACACAGAAGCCAGGGGAGAGAAATCGGGGACCCTGAAGGAGAGGCCCCAGCAAGTGACAGCAAGCACTGGGACCCCCAGCACGGGAGAAGCCAGGCCTTGTGTGAGTGGGGCTTCACCAAGCAGCCTGCCTGCACCCCCCTCTCCTGCCCCGAGCTGGGTTGTGAAAACCCAAAGGGACACCGTCTGGCCCTCAATAAATATTTGTCCAATGTGTGGATGAGTAAAGGCAAGAGAGGGGGCGTGTTTTTTCTGGCCGGCCACACCTCAGTAGTCACTCCCAGATAAAACTCTCCAGAGCCCGGCGGCTGCCACGAACGAACACAGGAGCCTGTGTCGGGACCTCCTCGGGACAGGGAGCCATGCCCAGGTACACGGTGCACGTGCGCGGAGAATGGCTGGCCGTGCCCTGCCGGGACGCGCAGCTCACCATTGGCTGGCTGGGCCGCGAGGCCGTCAGGAGGTACATCAAGAATAAGCCAGACAACGGGGGCTTCGCCTCAGTGGACGACGTGTGCTTCCTCGTGCGCCGGTGCAAGGGCCTGGGCCTGCTGGACCATGAGGACCTGCTGGAGGTGGCCCTGGAGGACAACGAGTTCGTGGAAGTGGGTGAGTGGCCACGTCCAGGCATGCCCAGGAAGGAGGCTCGGCGGCCCTGGCCGTCCCGGGGAAGGTGGGGCTGGCTGTGCGTGAGCACGCACCTGGGAGAGGGGAGGCTTCCCATCCCCGGTTACAGCAAGGCCACGGACCCAGAAACGAACTGACTTCCTAGAATCATGCCCCTAGTAAGCCGCAAAGGCTACATTCGAGCCCAAGACTGCCTGTCTGAATCCCTTTGCCATCCCAGCATCGTTTTGAAGATCCTTCTGCCCTTCAGAAGCACCTCCGCGGACTGGAGTCCAGTGGAATAGACCTAAGGGGTTCGGATTGAAAACAAAATAAAGCTGGGGATGGGGGTGGGGGTCAGGGAGGGGGTTAGATCTTGAACTTCCGTTTAAACCCCTGCCCACACCTGACACCTGCGTCTCTGCCTTTTGCTCTCCTCCTTCGCAAAGAAGCTAAGAGCACTTGAAAACCCTTGAGGTCGTCTTAAAGCAGCCATTTCTGTAGAAGTGAGAGGCAGTGGAAGAGCCCTTTCTTGGCTTACCAGAAATGCCGAACGTGACTCTCCCTTGTGATCCGTAAAGGAGCCTCTCTGGTATTCTCGTTTCAGTTATAGAGGGCGATGCCATGTCTCCTGACTTCATTCCATCACAACCAGAAGGAGTTTACCTGTATCCTTTCCTGCAGGCCGGATGGTCTGCTCTGGGGGCTACTTCTGCCGGGGACCGGGCTGGGGCGTTCTCACACTTCCCAGGGTTTTCCTTTACCTGGCTTCAGATACAGCAAATACCGGGAGCCTGAAAAGGTAAGCTTCAAGCCAACACTCTTTTTGTAAAGAAAATTAAGTTCCCCTTGTTTCAGGAGGGGTAAGGCCAGGAGAATTTATGAGCGAACATGTATCAGTTAGGACAGGGCTTTATCCTGCTCTATGGAGTTAGGAAAAGGCATTATGTTCATTTCTAGCTTTCTTTACTCTGCCTCCTCTTGAGCAAGCTGTCTTTTTCACTAGCACATTAATGTTTCAGAGCAGGGATAAAATCTCTTGAGTGTCAAAATTCAATTCTGCTTGAGGCTTCCCTATGCTGTTGGTGGAGCAGCCAAGCTGCTCAAGCTCACCGGGGTCCCCTTCTTTTGTGCAGTACATTGCCTTAGATGGGGAAAGTCTGACCACAGAGGATCTGGTCAACTTGGGGAAAGGACGCTACAAAATAAAGGTACGGGGGAGGGTGGGGAAGGATGTCCTCTGATCTTTTTCACTGCATATGGGAGTCTTCAACGGGCTCAGCTTTGACCGTTTTCCTAGCTCACCCCAACTGCTGAAAAGAAGGTGCAAAAATCCAGGGAAGTCATAGATAGCATCGTGAAAGAAAAAACTGGTATCCTTTTCTCTTTATGTCATACAGTTCTTTTTATTGACTTTTAAAAAGCGGCCTGCATCTAATGGTACCATGTTTGTTTTTGTTTTGTTTTTTTGTTCTAGTTGTTTATGGTATAACTACAGGTTTTGGGAAATTTGCCAGAACTGTAATTCCTGTCAATAAGCTAGAGTAAGTCTGATTCCCCCCTCCTCAGCACACATTCATATGCCACCTGACCCATCTTTCAACAAGAGAAATAATTAACATTTGCCCCAGTTTCCAAATGAGGAGGATAAAGCTCCTGTTCACTTGCATATGAGTTGGCATTGAAAACACAGGCTTGCTGGTTTCTTCCGTCGCATCACACTGCCTTATTCTGTCCCACCAAAGATTCACCTGTTCTCCCCTTCATTTCCCCAGCTGAAGGGAAACTTTCACTGGGAGGTACCTAAGAGGGGTTTTCCCTTTCTCTTCCAGAGAGCTCCAGGTCAACTTAGTACGTTCACATTCTTCAGGTAAATCATTTCAAACATTAAATGACTTCTAGATCTTGTTTGGTTTGGTGAATAAACTACGGCACAGTGTGAGGCACCCTGTAACAGCCGTGAATAGCTAGTGCCTTCTAAAAACTAGTACCAGTTCTGCCTCAGGTGGGGAAGGAAAGCAGAAATCAAACAAGACCACTTTTCAGCTGAATCTCAGAAAAGGAATGGGCCAAGTGGAGGGATGGGCTTGGGGCAGGAGCATGTATATTGCCATGCCAACAGAATGGTGCATTCAGGGAACGAAGTTAAGTGAATGTGAACTTAGGGAATGTGTTCATCAGGATGAGGTGAGATGGGAAAGTCTGTCAAGAATCCAGGCTGGGTGCTATTCTGAGGGTCTTGGGGAAGGTGGGGCTCACTGAAGCATTCTAGGAGGAACTGAAAAGGCAAAACTGGGGTTTCCCATTTTTCTAGAAGATGGGACTTTAAGAAGCAGAACAATCAGGAAGGAGAGCAGTCCAAATATCTGAGTTAAGAAGAGAAAGGTGGTAGGAGACTGGACGGAACTGGAGAAAGATTTGGGAGATGGAGGTAGAAAAGACTGATTTTCTAAGAGAAAAACATCAATTCTGTTTTGCAGGTGTTGGGAAACCACTAATCCCTGAGAGATGTCGGATGCTCTTGGCTTTAAGGATCAATGTCTTAGCCAAAGGATACAGTGGCATTTCCCTGGAGACCCTCAAGCAAGTTATCGAAGTATTTAATGGTAATGCCATGGGTCCCCAGGCTGACCCTCCACTGAGGCTGGGCATGTGCCACAGGTAGACTTGGTTGGTTGATGGCATAGTGAAGAACTAGCAGAGACAAGATGACATAAAATAAAGGAGATGAATGGAAATGGGCTTGGAGGCGGTGAGGGGGTGAGGGTGGGGACAGAGATGCTTACTCCTGTATATCTCCAACTCATTCTTCGTCACCCTTCACCTAGTGTTTGGCATCTTTAAGTCTGGAACAAACCCCTCAAGTCTGTCCCTGAGCTCAAAGCTGGAGAGAACCTTTAATTCAGTGATGCCAGATGTGGTTAGAGAAGTTGCATCAAATCATCTGGGAAACACCATGATTCTTGGATGTCCATCCCAAAGACCATTTCAGTAGTTCTGGTTAGTGCCTAGGAATCTGAAATCTTAATGCTCCCCAGATGTTGGGATAACCAGACTTAAATAACTGAAATTTAACTTCTTGCAAAGATAGAACAGAAATGTAAAGAGGTCAAGGATTTGCTTCTGGACCAGGAAGCCATCTCATGCCAGGACACAATGCAGTTCAGCTCTTCAGAGCTTACTTCTCAGGATAGAAAAAGTCCAACATGGAGACAAGATTTGAAATGCTTGGGAGGCCACTATCCCTTCTCACAGATAAGGATGAACAGTATAGATCAGTGCAGGCTCAGGAAACTCTTTGGGGTGAACGTATATAGGAATATAGGGCACCTCTGGGTACCCAGAGTTCTGAGAATTCCTAGGGTGAACTATGATCTGGAAGCTGGCCTGTTGATGGCACTGCTTTATCCTACCGACATTATTTAGCAGTTGGAAAACACACTGCTATTAGGAGACTGACTTTACTTTAGAAAATAGGGGACTTTTTTTTTTTTTGTAACAGAATTTCTTTCAAAACAGTACATGTCTGTTTATAAGTGGTCGTGAGGTAGCAGGCTAGGTGCCTAGGTGCCTAGGAATCTGGGCAAAAAAAGAAAAAGAGACTATGTTGCCTATAATTACCTCCTCAGAGAACCCCTGTGAATACTTTGGTGTGCCTTATCCTTCTAGAACATTTTATATTACTTTTCTGATGTAAATATTTACATGTTTCCAAACATTCTCCAATAGCTTTTTTTTTTCCCCCAAATAGCTTTTAATGGCTACACACACTCTTTGGCCAAATGGAAGTCTCTTAATTCCATATTTAGATCATTTCTAACTTGTTTTTAGGAACAAGACTGTAATGAACAACAGCTAGTTCCTGATCTTTAAGATACATTATTACAATTTCTAAAAATGTCTAGGTCTGATTAGAACATGCATAGTAAATGCAGAGGGGTAGAGGACCAAGGAGGAGTAAAAAGTTAAAGGAATAGATAATCCTTATGGGGATGTGGGTTTCAAATCACCTTTTTCCATACAGCCTGATCTGGATTTTTTCTATGTACAGTGTTCCCCCAACAACCTTCACACAGCAAATCTGAGTTATGTCCTGGCTAAAATCTGTAATGCTTTCCATTATCCTTAGGACAGAGTCTAAACTTAAAAAAAAAAAATTCCTATGATGTACCTTTCATCCTCATGACATTCATTCCATAAATGGAAGCCTGGACTCCTCCCAGTCCCCTTCACCCATTTTGCCCAGTGCCCCCACCTCTGTCAACCATCAACTTATTCTCTATATTTATGAGTCTTTGTTTTTTTGTTTTGTTTTATTTTAGATTCCACATATAAATGAAATCGCCTGGTATTTATCTCTGACTTATTTTATTTAGCGCAATACCCACTGGGTCCATTCATGTTGTCACAAATGGCAAGATCTCATTGTTTGTTATAGCTGAGTAATATTTCAGTGTGTGTGTGTGTGTGTGTGTGTGTGTGTGTGTGTGTGTGTGTGTACACAACACCTATTCCTTATCCATTCATCTATCAATGGATGCTTGGGTTGCTTTCATTTTTTTTTTTTTTAAGATTTATTCATTTATTTTGAGAGAGTGAGAGACAGAGACAGAGAGAGCACATGAGAGGGGGGAGGGTCAGAGGGAGAAGCAGGCTCCTCGCCGAGCAGGGAGCCCGATGTGGGACTCGATCCCGGGACTCCAGGATCCTGACCTGAGCCGAAGGCAGTCGTTGGGTTGCTTTCATATCTAGGCTCTTGTAAATAATGCTATAGTAAACATAGTGGTGGTATATATCTTTTCAAATTAGTGTTTTCATTTTCTTTGGACCCAGTAGTGGAATTACTGGATCATATGCTATCTCTATTTTTAATCTTTTGAGATTGCATACTGTTTTCCACAGTGGCTGCACTAATTTGCATTCCCACCGACAGTGCACAAGGGTTCCCCTTTCTCCACTTCCTCACCAACACTTGTTTTTTCTTGAGTTTTTTATTTTAGCCATTCTGCCAGGTGTAAGGTGATATCTCATTCTGGTTTTGATTTGCATTTCCCTGATGATGAGTAATGCTGAGCATCTTTTTATGTGTCTGTTGGCCATCTGTATGTCTTCTTTGAAAAAATGTCTATTCAGGTCCTCTGCCCATTTTTTAATTGGATTATTTGGTTTTTCTGGTGTTGAGTTCTATAAGTTCTTGATGTATTTTGGATATTGACCCCTTATCAGACATATCATTTGCAAACATCTTCTCCCATTCAGTAAGTTGTCTTTTCATTTTGTTGATGATTTCCTTCGTTGTGTAAAACATTTTATTTTGGTATAGTCCCAATACTTCATTTTTGCTTTTGTTTCCCTTGCCTGAGGATCCATATCTAGAAAAATGTTGCTAAGGCCAATATCAGTAATTACTGCCTATGTTTTCTTCTAGGAGTTTTATGGTTTCAGGTCTCACATTTAGGTCCTTAGTCCATTTTGAGGTAATTTTTGTGTATGGTGTGAGAAAGTGGTCTACTTTTCCCAGCACCGTTTATTGCAAGACTGTCTTCCCCATTGTATATTCTTACCTCCTTTGTCATAGATTTATTGACCATATAGGCATAGATTTATTTCTGGGCTGTCTATTCTGTTCTATTGATCTGTGTGTCTGTTTCTATGTTAGTATCATACTGTTTTGATCACTACACCTTTGTGGTGTATTTTGAATTCTGAGATTGTGATACCTTCAGCTTTGTTCTTTTTTCTCAAGGTTGCTTTGACCATTTGGGATTTTTTGTGGTTCCATACACATTTTAGGATTCTTTGTTTTAGTTTTGTGAAATATGCCATTGGTATTTTGATAGGGATTGCACTGAAACTGTAGATGGCTTTGAGTAGTGTGGACATTTTAACAATATTAGTTCTTCCACTCCATGAGCACAAAATATACCAATTTTTTGTGTTGGCTTCAGTTTCTTTCATCAGTGTTTTATGGTTTTCAGAGTACAGGTCTTTACAGTCGAAACTTCAAGTGGCTCACAAGAGATGGCTTTTTGCTACTGGGAGGGTGTCCCTTCCTGCCCACCCCCCCATACACCTTATTCCCCTCTGCCTTTTTTTAAATAACAGCTCAGCCAGTTCCCTTAAGCATTAGTTGTGCTTGGGAAATTGTCTTTCCCTGGGTATTTGTGCCATAGAGTGATACTAGCTCTTGCTGGGGGAGGCTGGTCTCACGGGCAAAATGAAGATAGCCAGAAGTAACAGGTGCCTCCTTCTCTCCCAGCCTCCTGCCTGCCCTACGTTCCAGAGAAAGGAACCGTTGGCGCCAGTGGGGACCTTGCCCCACTCTCTCATCTTGCTCTTGGGCTCATTGGAGAAGGGAAGATGTGGTCTCCAAAGAGTGGCTGGGCTGATGCGAAATATGTAAGACTTTAATAACAACTTCTGTGTGCAGAAATTTCCCTAGGCTGGATGCCGGCTGCACATGCATGCTTTATAGCACCGAATCCTTACGGCAGCCCCATGAGGGAGCCGCCGTTATCCCTGTTTTATAGATGAATACTGAAGCTTACAAGTCAAACTGGGTAAGGCTCTTAGCTCCCATACTTTACCGTCAGGCTTCTGGACTTGGTGGTCACCTTGGTGAAAAGGTACAGTGGCCGGTTGTTAATCCCAGCAATTTATTCTGCAACTAAAACTCTTCTAGTACCTATCCAGAAGGTCACACACTGCTGGGAATTTAAGGAGTTGTAAAACTAAGAGGCTCTTCCAGTGCCTCTCCAGGAGGTCGGTCACACACTGTTGTGAATTTATTGAGTTGCTGGTCTCACGGTGCAGAGCCATGGATCATAGCACTTACTATATGGCCTCTGGAGAGCTGGTTCCATTTTCCCCCAAGCTCCTACCCCAATGGCAAAGCAGAAGGGCTTGTTTTTGATAAAGCTTTAATGTTTTCCTCATCCATATCCAGATTCTATCAGAGCAGCGCAAAGAATTATTTGAAGTGTTATCTCAGGTCAATTGCTGAGAGGTCCCTCAGCGAAGGGGCAGAGGACCAAGGGGGAGAAAGAAGTTAAGGGAACAGATCACCCTTAGGGGAATATAGGTTCCAGATCACCTTTGTTCTCTACGGCCTGATCTTTATTTCTCTGTGTACAGTGTTTGCCCAGCCCCCTTCACACAGCAAATTCCAGCATGTCCTTGGCTAAAGCCTGTAATGCTTCCCATTGTCCTTAGAATTAAGTCTAAACTTAGTGTGGTTTATAAGAGTCTTGTTGGTCGAATCCCTCCTCCTTGGTTCTACAGGAACTGGAGGTTCCTTACAGCTGGAATGTGCTGTGTCAGGGACAGAGGGGCCAGCACATGCTCATTCTTCTCTTCCCCACTCACTCCTGCTCCTCCTTCTGAGAAGTCCTCGGAGAAGCTTCCCCCTCTGCTCCTCTGGTTCTTTTGCCTACCCTCCAAATGTCTTTAGCCCCTCCTTTGTGCTCTTCTAGCATCTTACGTGCTCATTTTCCAGCAAACCCCACTCACTTCCTACTTCCTAGAGCACTTGACATCCTTTTACTCTGTAATTGCCCCTGAGCTAGTCTGTCTCAGTTTTCCTAGGCCAACCCCAGGCCAACGCCCAGAAGAGTCTGGTGTGTAGCAAGTACTCCAATTAACTTGTGAAATGAACAAAGCGAATGGTGCTGACTCTGTCTTCCTTCTTCCCTAGAGGGTTTTTAGCATAGTGACTGTTTCACTTCTTTTATTTCTGTCAGTGTTTAGTTAAGAAGGATGAGGGTGGAGGACTTTCTGGTCAAGCTCTGGAGGCAGAGAATTGAGGACAGTCGGGAACTCAGCCTCAGCACAGTATAGGTGCTCATATGTGCTCAGGAAGCAGCAGGAAAAAAGTGAGTCACTAAGATGGAAGCTGAATACAAAGGACCTAGAAACCAAAATTCAGGGTTGCTTCTGTAGACACTAAGCCCCTGATTTAAGTATAAAAAATAGGTGAAATAGAAATCTGCTTTCAGACTAAAGAACAGAACTAGAGCATAGACCAGAGTAGATGAACAGAATCAATTCACGTAGGTCCAACCTTTTATGAGACAGATCTTTAGGCTTAAGGATATTTTATCGATTCCTTATGAAATCAGAAATAGGTTAGCATTTCACTGGGTACCCATTTTTATCTTTTTAATCATTCTGCAGGTCCTGGAAGCTCATGGATTGAAACCAGTTGTTTTGAAACCGAAAGAGGTAAAGAGATTCGAGGAAAATTTACTCATTTTTACAAGTCTTTATGTATAGACTATTTTCAGTCTTAATATCTGTCTCGCGGGTTTCTTAAATGTGGTTTTCATGTTTGTTAAAAGTTTGTCACTGAAGAAAGGACTCCTCCACGAGCATTCAAAAGATTCTTCATGACACAGAGGCTTATGGGTTCTCTTACCTAAGAACTTAAACTTCAAATTGGGATCCCTAAGGATCCCTAACAGATGCTGTAGGTCAAAATCCCTCAGGGCGCTCTCAACCAAGTCTTGGACCAGAAATGTCTTAAGCTGTCTTGTCCATAATGTTGACCAGTTAAAGAAAAGCAGCATAATTAGGAGCTAAAGATTTTATATGCAGTCTACACTGGAGGTTCGTTGCTGCCTTGAGAATGGGGATACGGAACAGGCATTTCACTCGCCAGGTTTATACTAACCATTTCACACAGGATGGCACTTAATCTTCCAATGCTTACTAAGCATTCCTGCCCTGCACCTTAGAAAACATAAATAAATGTCATTCAGCTGACTGGTTAAGTCTTCTCTTATGGAAGCAAAAGATATGAAATCAGCTTGTACATGGATTACAATAAATACAGCAAAGGACTTATCTCTTCCTTTCCAAAGGGCCTGGCGCTCATCAACGGGACACAGATGATCACCTCCCTGGGCTGTGAAGCCGTGGAGCGAGCCAGTGCTATTGCGCGCCAGGCAGACATCGTGGCGGCCTTGACCCTTGAGGTGCTGAAGGGCACCACCAAAGCCTTCGATACTGGTCAGCATGGCACTTCCACCGGCTTGCTATTCAGTCAACCAGAGCTGGTTGGGTGGACTGGTCCAGGTCTTTAGACATGAGAGTGGTGGGGGTGGACGGTAGGGGAAAAAGGAAATGCCCAAATGCCTATGGCATACACAATATTGCTACAGCTTCCTCTAAGTGATGCCACATTTGATCTTGAAATGACATTTTACGGACGGATGCTGACTCTGGAGTTCACCCAGAATTCTGGATCACCCAGGTCTGACTCCCATCCAACTGTGAACTGTCTTAGGAATCTGTTCACAGGGTTTTAGACCTAGAGTAGGATTAAAGTTGGTCCCCATTAGAAAATTGGGAGGGAAAAACTATAGAAGTTGTAGCTTACTTGGAAAGTGGTGAATTTGAAAGACTCCCTACCATTATATGTAGGACAGAAAAACTGTCTAAAAATGATTGAAAACTGTCAAAAACTGGCCACTGTGGAGGTCCCTTCCATTATGAGCCTAAATCTTTTTAGAGTACACCCAGGGTCTTGAGTTGAATTCCCAGTGGGCTCAACACATAGTTTGCACTTGGATATTTAAAGTAGAAAAAATGAGGTTGATGAGGAAAATCTTGCTTTTGGAGTTAAGTTTCTAACTGAGTGCTGGTAGGAACCTCTGGGACTTTTGAGGGCTTGTGTCAGCAACGTGGATAATCCTGAACCATCAATGGTAGTTCATTCTAATATGAGAATTGCTCATACTTCTCCTCCTTCATCAATTCTAGACATTCACGCAGTCCGCCCTCACCGTGGGCAAATTGAAGTTGCTTTTCGGTTTCGGTCACTCTTGGACTCAGATCACCACCCATCTGAAATAGCAGGTCTGGGCATGTTTATGTGAGTGAGCTCATTTGGTGTTGTGTTTTGTGGAAAAATTGATCACGTGTCCCTTGCCATCCCCTTGCACAGAAAGTCACAGGTTCTGTGATCGTGTTCAGGATGCATACACTTTGCGCTGCTGTCCACAGGTAAACAAATTTAAAAAATCTTTTTATTTTCCAATTCAGGGCGGAAATAGAAAAAGAGGAAAGTGTTAAACAGTCATGTAAAAAAAATAATAAAAAATAAAAAAATAAAAAGTCATGTAATGGTCAGTTACAATCCAAATGTCTTTACTGCCTCTTTTAAAAATTAAGCATATCATACTTCCATTTGTCCTGTCATTGTAGAGTTTCTATTCTCTATGATAAGCTGTTTGTTTCTTTTTGAATTGCTTTGCTCAGTTCTTTTGTACAGAAGCACAAGAGACAACTTGCTGTGTTGGTTTACTGCTGTAGCTTTTAAAAAATTCTTAGTAATCGCATCATCCTAATCAGTTAGTGGAATTTTACTGGTTCTCTCTTTTAGATTCCACAAGAACCAGCCTGACAGAGATGGTCACAGGAAAGGCGAATCATAATTCAAGTGCACATCATTGTTGTACCTTATCTGCATTTAATAAGCAGACATAAACCATCACAAATAAATCTGTGAGGCTTAACTCCGGATTAAAAAAAAATGCAGCAGACCGGAGTTGGCATGAGGTATTCAGCATTGCAGAGGTTATAGCTCGTTTGTGTGTGGCAGTTAGTTGGATGAAAGATTAATGTACTTCTCAAGAATGAAACAATATTTCATTTTGTGCCAGATTCTAGTCCAGAGTGTAATCAAGAATCCTTCCTAGAGTAAACGCCTTCATTTCCTTTGACTCAGCAAGTTCCATTCTAGCTAGTTGATCAAAAACATCTATGGGAAAGAATTGCTAAATTAGCCCTATAGCACAACTAAGTCCCAGGTTTAAAACTTGCTTCCTTGCTATTCTAATATGAATATCAGACTCTGTGTGACAGACACCATTATCAGTGTTTTCAGTGTACTCACTCATTTAATCTTGTATTGTAGGTCCATGGTGTGGTGAACGACACCATAGCGTTTGTGAAGAACATCATTACCACAGAACTTAATAGTGCAACCGATAATCCTGTATCTTTTGACTGCTTCTTACTAAACTGTAATTGTAGAATTCCAGCTGATAATTTTAGATCTGCTGAAGTGATCATCTTGTGTAGCATCTCTGTTCTGTCACTCCATTTCATTGACTAAGTACCTAAGGTTCAGAGGTTAAGTGACTTTCTCTAGATCAGAGCTGGTAAGTGACAGAGGCGGGTCTGTGCACCTAATTTCACTTCAGAGTCTAACATGCTGTGCTTTCCAAATGGACCCATTAAAGGCTAAAGGACCTATTTCCAGCATTGGCAGAGAGGGTTCATGAAGACGTTTGCTGCTGAGATTGCTGACAGAGGATAAAGACATAGGTCACATGTGTGATTGTGGGGACCCTGGGCAGGTTGGCATTGATGCAAGCCTTCTTGGTTCTAGTGACACAGTAAACAGAAGGCAACTTGTTAACACTTACCGAAGTATTGCTCAAAGAGTTATGGCTTTCCTCATCTCAAGTTTTTATTTTTGACATGGTGTTTCAATCAGTGTTTCCAAATTTTACAAAGAATAGTAAGAATGCTTCCATTTCTCAAAGATGGAGCCCTTCTTTCCTTCATGGTGTGGGTATCGCAGAGCCATCTTATTTCTGCTTTGGAATGTTCTTTGATGGTATAGTTCCCTACAGATGTCAATGTGATCAGTCACGAGTCACACTGGCAAAGTCTTCACAGAGATACTCGATACTGCCTTTGAAGACCACCCAAGCCCATAGGAATATATTTTTCCTATCCCACATCTGCCTCAGTTCTTAACACTGGAGAAAGTGCTGAGTAGGGGCACCTGGGTGGCTTAGTCGTTAAGCGTCTGCCTTCGGCTTGGGTCATGATCCCAGGGTCCTGGGATCGAGCCCCATATCGGGCTCCCCGCTCAGCGGGAAGCCTGCTTCTCCCTCTCCCACTCCCCCTGCTTGTGTTCCCTCTCTCACTGTGTCTCTCTCTGTCAAATACATAAATAAAATCTTTAAAAAAAATTTAAAAAAAAAGAAAGTGCTGAGTTAACAACCCTGGAAGCCATTCCTAGCTGAGGTTAGCAGACAGGTTTCACAGCAGCTGTGTAAGATTTATCCAGTGTGGTTTCTCTGACAAGCTTACTTCAGGATATATGTTTTATGTCCTCAGTGTCAGGTTATTTTACAGTTAAGTCAGACCCACATTAAATAATTCTCAACTCACTCACCCCAACACCACTCCACCCCTCCCCCCCCACAATGGAGTAGCGCTTTCATGAAGTCTATGTAAGTCTTGCCTCATCTATCAGTTCTTGTAAAGGAGAGATACCCATCCTACACTTACATAATTTAGACTTTTTTTTTTATTTGAGAGAGCGACTGAGAGCGTGAGAGAGCATGAGCAGGAGAGAGGGGCAGAGGGAGAGGGAGAAGCAGACTCCCCACTGAGCAGCAAGCGGGATACAGGACTTGATCCCAGGACCCTGAGATCATAACCTGAGCTGAAGGCAGATGCTTAACCAACTGAGCCACCCAGGTGCCTCCATAATTTAGACTTGAAAGGGTATCTTATATAGTAAAAACAAAGAGTATATATATATAAAGTAAAAATCCATTAAATTAGTGGATATGGGAGAAGGATAATTCCTCACTACATTCTTCTCCCACCACTTGCCCCAGCAAAAATTTCAGCCAAAAGTACTTTCCTTTCTCAATTAAAGATTAATTATTGATGAATTTCCAATAAGGTAATAGTTGGGAGTTCTCCTGCAATACTGGTGTTAGTTGAAAGAATATTCTTCTCAATTTTTCTATTGTAGATATAAAGTACCTATCACACAGTTGCTAAATGTTATGGAAGCTAAATTCTAATTATTATAATCTGATAGCCAACAAACAAATTTGGAACAGCTGGAGAACTGAACATGCTTAAGTTCTAAGTAGGTGCAGAGGTTACTTGCTATAAGGATTACAGAGAATGGAGAGGAAACTAGGGCCTGTGTCTGGGGGTGGGTTAGTGGAGACGAGCCAGCGCTGGGCCTAATAGGCTCATGGTTATATGTACCGAAAAGGGTAACTCCCAATTTGATGAAGTTAATGTAATACATTACATTCCAAAGAGCATCTCTAGCTCTTTGGAAGTCAGAACCTTTCTCACAGAGTGAGTTCCTAGCTGATAGATAATAAATATTCTTTAGTCCAGTAGGTATAAATCAGCCCTCTGGAATCTTTAAAACGGGTCTGTTACCGCCTTTGTCTGGGTGCCTGTTGTTCTAAGTGAAGTGCCTGATAGAATGGAATGATCCTTGAGGGCATTAATATGCAGTGAGTCTAAGTTCCTCCTACTTAGATGGGTTTGCAACAGCCTATTGGCCGCCATTTGCTATGAATGCTGCTGCAGGATCACTGAGTAGAGAGCTTGAAAATCTTCCCAGAGTTGATTGTTCCAGACAATTTGGTGGTTGCTCATCAGCAGAGTCTTCCACTCAGCAAATTCTTCTACCAAGCACAAGCTCACATTGCCCCCTGAAGAAATAGAACTGGTGTTCTGGTCTCTGTTCTTAGTTTCAGATACAAACTTTTTGAGGGAAAGTACTAACCACTAGACTATGATAGTTATGGTGTTTGAGAATCTCTAATTTCAGAAAAAAAATTTCATGTTCCATGTTTCCTTGGCCCCCAGTTAGGTGTACATGATTCATCTTTAAGGTTTTGGGTATTTGTTTTGTTGTTTTTGTTTTTGTGTCCCTTTATGTCAACAACGTGTAGACTCTCCTTCCCTCCTCCCGTATTTGTACAAGGGCTACAGGTGTTAAAAATTAGCCTTAACCTGTTTTGCAAGATGGTTTTTGCCAGCAGGGGAGAGACTATTTCTGGAGGAAACTTCCATGGTGAATACCCAGCCAAAGTAAGCTTTTTAGAATTGTTCCTGACCCTGAAAGCATATTCCAAATTAAGCCAACTGAATTGAAATACTCTTTCTAGGCCCTAGACTATTTGGCCATTGGAGTCCATGAACTTGCTTCAATTAGTGAAAGAAGAATTGAAAGGCTCTGTAACCCCTCTCTCAGCGAGCTGCCTCCCTTCCTGGTGGCGGAAGGTGGTCTGAACTCTGGGTTTATGATTGCACATTGCACCGCCGCAGCGCTTGGTAAGAATACCGCCCAAGAATACTGCCTGTTCCCCAGAACACAAGCCGGCCCATTTCATCTGAAAGTCACATTTTGTGCTTGAATGAGATCTTTTTGCCTACCTCATTTGCATCCTGCCGGTCTCGATACAAATGCAGAAGAGAAGTCTCTTTAGAAAAAAACTAAATAAAACCTAAACAAAGCTAGACTGAAACATAATAATACCCTAATAAGTTTGTAAATGATGAGGTTTCCACAATTTCTCTGTAGGAAGCAATTTGATATCAGATAGGAACTTCATCTTTGTAGCTTTTTCCCTAATCTCAATTTGAAGACTATCAGAAGGAAAAAGACAAAGATATCTACAATTATTGGCAAAACTTGAACTGACCTGAATGATTAAGCTTTGGGTACATTCTATTAGGTATACCAACCACTAAGAACATAAATATGTGATTACAATGTGCAAAAATGCTTATAAGAAGATGCCCTCCATGAAAACTGAGCTTCAGTGTAGCTGATTTCTGACTCAAAACTGTGAGTAACACAACAGGGTCCGGTACAAAGGATGTGCTAAGAGCTTCATTTATATTTGCTCACTTAATGGTCACAACAATACCACGAGGCGTGTACTATTATTACCTCCATTGCACCGATGATCTGAGAAGTGACTTACCCAACACTGGACAACTAGTAAGTAGAATTGAATTCAAACGCAGGCATTTTGGTTCTCAAATCTGTGCTTTCACTTCAATTAACGTGGATCTCATTTTAATCCATACTTAATCCTAAAATATGGTTGCCAAATTTAACAAATAGAAATGCAGGATGCCTAATTAAATTTGAATTATTCGGGACGTACTTATACTAAAAAATTGTTTTTATCTGAAATTCAAAGTTAACTAAACATTCTGTATTTTTTTTAGGCAAACCTACCCAAGAGGCAGGAGAACATGTGCTTAATTAAGAGCATAGACTCTAGGTCCAAATTCCAACTCTGCCATTTATCAGGAGTGTGATATGGAGCAAGTTTCTTAATCCTTTTACTCTCAGTTTACTCCTCTGTTAAATGGGGGTGATAAATTTACCTAATGGGACTGATTTGAGGATTAAATGAATTAATGCATATAAAGCCTTAGAACTGTGCCTGGCCATGTTGTAAGCACTAAATAAATATTAGTTGCTATTAATATTACTCCCAACCCCTTCCTCACCGAAGCCTCACATGAAAGCTCAACACAATCCAAAGGAGTCCCTGAATTCATTGTGGCCTCCTCCCAGTAACTTTTAATTGCTCACTTACCTCCTTATTAAAATACTCCTTTAAAGGTAGCGACTTCTCACACTAACATAGGGAGGTAGTGGTAACTGATCTAGAAAACATTAGGGACTTCGGAAAGCTTCACTTGAATGTGTTTGGCTTTCCCTAAACTGCCTATTGAAGTTGTTCAACTTGCTTTCATTATAATGAAATGGGTAGTTTTCTTTTTCGGGGCATGTAACTTCTCTTTCTGAACGGACCACAGACTGCGTATCCATATAAGCAGGTTTAGGGTCCCAGGACCGGGAACTTACAGTGCTTGAAACCTGGGAAGTTCTGGGAGGACCAGGACGAGCCGACCACCTGGTCTGCATCGCTAGATTATCTCAGGATCCTTTATAGCGTAGAGAACAACTGAAGCCTCACCCAGCCACTCTCGGGAGCAAAAATGTAGGGGAGAAAACTCTCTCCGTGGCTTCTGGAGCCGGGGAGGAGGTCTGGAATCTAGGTCCTCCATACTTAATGTGTTGTCCTCGAGCCAAGAATCTGGCCATCCACTGAGAGTTGGTTAGAAGAGCAGAATCTCCGGCCCCACTCGAAACTCGACATTTGCATATTGACAAGATGGAGTGAGTCATATGCACAATAAAGTTTGATCTAGGCCATTTCTAGAATTTCCCCCACCTCCCCAAGATATGTCTGGCAGTCATGGAGCCCTCTGTCATCCCTGGACAGTCTGAGCTGTGAAATCTCCTTGGTCAAGACCTGTGGGCCTGGTCTCCATCCCCAAATAACCACCCTGAATTCTAATGCCTCCTCTGGTGACACAGTCAGTCCACTGTTCTCGAGTACTTGGAAAAGCCCATCACTTCTTTTTTTCCCTATTCTCCCCAGCATGCTAAACGCTTCCAGTGTTTTCAACGAGGCTTTGTAATAGGGTTCCTATCTGGTCTTACCTCAGAACTCACTATTCCCTCCTTTTCAATTTGATATATACCCAACCTGTTTCCTTTTCCCCAAATAACTTTGGACCATCCGGTGCTTCGATGACAACCAAGAGCTCCTGGAGAGGAAACTCCATGCTGTCGAACACATTGGGAAGCCAACGTGGCAATTTTTCCTATTAGCAGCATACTTACCTTGCACTGGCCTCTTGCAGTTTCTGAGAACAAGGCTCTGTGCCACCCCTCGTCTGTGGACTCTCTCTCCACCAGCGCTGCCACGGAAGACCACGTCTCCATGGGAGGATGGGCAGCAAGGAAGGCCCTTCGGGTCATCGAGCACGTGGAACAAGGTAAACCCAGCCAGTCTGGGACGGCGAGCCTCACTGATAAACGACTACATCTGCGATCCTCAACATAGGATCCCTACCGGAGGATCCCTACTAGCAGCATCGGCATCACCTGGGAACTTGTTAGAAGGGCAGATTCATAGGCCCGGCCCCAGACCTGCTAAATCAGAAACTCTAGAGAAGAGAGCAGAACCATCTGGGTTTAACAAGTCTTCCAGGTGATTCTGAAGCTCGCTGAAAATTAAGAACCACACCTGCTGTCTAAGCAGGTTCACTGGTTGGCTTAATTTTTTAAACAATTGAAAACATACTCAAAACTGGAGAGATTAGTACCATGAACCCTCCTATACCCTGACTCAACAAGCACATTTGCTTCATTTTTTTCCTTGACTTTTCTTATTTTCACGCAAATCCCATGACATTATTTTCTTCCCTTAAATATGAATGCTTTTTTTAACCACCATGATGCCATTATCATATCGAACAAAAATCAACAGTAAGTCTTGGCATCACCGTTGAATACATATTCAAAATTTCCCAGTTATCTCAATGCCTGCATAGTGGGTTTGTTCAAATCTGGATTCAAGGCTCACATTTTAAATTTGGTGGTCAAAGTTTTAAGCTTCTTTTCGTCTAGAACAGTTCCCTCTCCCTTTTTTTTCTTCATGCTATTGACTAGTTAAAAAGACAGGTCAGTCTTCTGTTAGGGACTGACCTTCTGGATTTACCTTTTAGCCTCCTTGTGGTGTTACTTTTAACTTGTTCTCTGCATGTTATCTCTGTCCCCTGCATTTTCTGGATGTTGTGGAAGACTTAACAAGATTCAGATCCATATCTTTCGGTAGATAAGTTTCTAGGGTGGAGCTGTATTAGGCCAACCTCTCCCTGCCTTCTTAATTACTGCTTGTTTGCTTTTTTTAAAGATGAATTGCCTTCCTTTAGGCATTGTTATCTAAGCTACCAACTTTTTGCAACTGTATCAGAAGCTGTTGGATGACAAAAGAATATCACTACAGTAATGCCCCCCCTTATGGAGGCTGGGAGGATGTTCCAAGCCAAGACCCCCCCCCCCCCCCCCGTGGATGCCTGATACCACGGGTAGAACCAAGCCCTTTGTATACCATGTTTTTTCCTATACATACATACTATGATAAAGTTTATAAATCAGGCACAATAAGAGATTAACAAGAATAACTAATCAAATAGAACAATTATAACAATATGTTAAAATATGTTAGGTGAATGTGAACTCTCTCAAAATACCTTACTGTACTTTACTCACCCTTCTTGTGACGATGTGGGATGACACAATGCTTACGGGGTAAGATGAAGTGAGGAGAATGATGCAGGTGTTGTGAGGTAACTTTAGGCTACTCTTGACTTTCTGATGATTGTCAGAAAGAGGAAAATGATGAATCATCAGAAGGCTCACCTGCTGCCAGACCATGGTTGATTGTGAGCAACCAAAACAGCAGAAGGTGAAACAGCAGATAAGCAAGGACTAAGGTATTTTAAGATACATGTGGGAGAGTTAAGTGCTCTTATTATTGAGATATAATTTACATACCACACAATCACCCATTTAAATTGTACACTTCAGTTGTTATTAGTATATTCACAGAGTTGTGCAATCACTACCACAAATTAATTTTAGAACATTTTTATCCCCCCCAAAAAAACCTTATACCCTTGACCTATCATTCTCCCATTCTCCCTACCCCACCCTGCCCCCAGGCTTAGGCACCCATGGATGTACTTTCCCTCTCTGTGGATTTGCCTATTCTGGACATTTCATATAAATGTCATACAATATATGGTTTTTTGTAACTGGCTTCTTCCAGTTAGCACAATGTGTTCAAGGTTCATCCATGTTGTAGCATGTGTCAGCATTTCATTCCTTTTTTATGGCCAAATAATATTCTGTTGTATGGCTATACCACATTTTGTTTATCCATTCATCAGGCAAGGAATGTTCAGGTTTTGTCCACTTTTTGGCTAATATGAACACTGCTGCTATGGACATTTGTGTACAAGTTTTTGTGCAGATGTATATTTTCATTTCTCTAAAGTGGAATTGCTGGGTCATATGGTAACTTATGTTCATCTTTTTGAGGAACTGCCAGACTGTTTTCCAAAGTGGCTCTACCATGTTACATTCTTATCAGCAGTGTTTGAGAGTTCTGATTTTTCCACATCCTCACCAACACTTTTTATTATTATCTGCCTACCATCGTGTGTTCCTAATGTCCCCATTGAACATGCTGCTCTGGCCAAAAGCTTAAGGAGTCACCCTTGTCAGTTCTCAGATCTTCTATCCAGCTCATCAGCAAATCAACCTTACCATCAAAAGACACCAAATCAAGGCTCCTTCATCTCCTTTTGACTGGTCTTGTTTTCACTAATGTTCTTCTACAGTCACCACATATGATAACCAGGGTGAGGTTCTTAAAATGTAATTTTGACCACATCATGTTCCTGCTGAAAATATGCCGATTACTTCCTTCTGCTCAAAACAAAATCCAGCCCCCTTCCTGTAGCCTACAAGGATCATGCGTGATCTGGCTTCTGGCTCTTACTGACACCTCTCTCCATTCCATTCCCTACACTAGAACCATGGTGTTATTGTACCCGCCAAGGACACATCCCTACCTCAGCCCCTGTGTCCTTGCTGGCCCCTCTGCCTGCCACAGTGTTCCCCTAGGCCTTCACGCAGTTCACTTTTTCACTCCACCTTGGTAGCTGTGCAGATTTCATCTCAGATGTCTTCCCAGTCCACCCCAGCTCAACTTCTTGAAGTTTCCAATTCCTTATGCATAAAGTGAGGGCACTGCACTAGAAGATGTGAAGTTTCTTCCAGGTCCAAAATGGATTCCATTACTTAATCCCCTCCCACGGTGACTGTCTGTACTCACCAGAGTTTGGAGTGTGCTTCATAAATTTTAAGAAGTCAAATGTTTTTAATACTCCATTTCAGTTGACCATGTGAATGGTTTGATCAACTTGAAGCTTCTAAATTATTTTCTTGGCAAATAACGGGATCCAAATGTACAGAGATTTAGATTTCAGTATTCAAAGTTGATAGCAAGGTATGGTACATTTAGTAAGAGTTCTTAACTAGGGAAAAAAAAAAACATGGTAAAGACTGTTTTGTCAAGAAACCTAAAGTTGGTAAGATACCCATTTCTACAATTTCAGTTTTAGTGGGCTTGGGAGCCTCTGAGTTTGAAGGCTTCAAAGGAACATTATAGAATTATCCAGCTCAACAGAAGATTTGCTCATTCACTGACTCCTTCAGTCCTTTGATGAAAGTCTATGTGCCAGGTATTTCAGGCCAAAGGGAAACAGCAAGACTAAAAACAAATGGACATTTACACAAAGGTAGAAGTAGGACACAGATGCCATCCATCTTGATCAAACGAAGGAAGAAGGAGAGAACTAAGACATTTACCTGGATAGCACTGCCCTTCTCAACATTTAAGATACAGCCAAGGGGGTAGAAAAGCAAATTTTAAATGGTAACCAAATACCAAGGCAGCTTCATTTTACAAATAGACAGAGAACTGACCACCTCTGAGTTGGCTAGAGTTGGCTGTCAACTTCCATGCGAGTGACATCCCCCCAGCATGAAGTCAGCTTCAAACAGCTGTACCCTCCACCTTTCTTGTAGTGCTGGCCATCGAGCTTCTTGCAGCCTGCCAGGGCATAGAGTTTCTACGCCCCCTGAGAACAACCACTCCTCTGGAGAAGGTCTATGACCTGGTGCGCTCTGTTGTAAGGTAAAGTCCAACAGGTCCCTGGATGTGACATCATTTCAGAACTGTGAACCTTGGCAGCAGTTCATGTTTGGCTGATAGTTTGATGTGCTTTCTCGGTAGGCCCTGGATAAAAGATCGCTTCATGGCTCCAGACATTGAGGCTGCTCACAGGCTGCTTGTAGAGCAGAAGGTAAGTTGGCCACTTGGCTTACTTCTTTGTTTTGGGTCATTATGGGAAAGCCAAGTGGGAGTGGGGACTGAAGAAATATTGTCTTACTCTCGTTTCCTGTCTATTCCTTGGACGTGAACAAAAAGGAACTTAAGCAACTTCCAAGGCAACTAAAACACTATTTGATAAACTCTTAAGTGTCCCATGTTGCATCCAAACATTGACTATCTAGCGATTAGAAACTGAAATGACTTTAAATGGAGTGTGGGACAGGTATTCATGGGGGAGAAAATGTGATGAAAGGTTAATGGATCCCCTTCAAGAATATTGTCTTTCGTTCAAAAGCATGTTCTCTTTCCGTGATGCTATCACCACCACCTCCAACTGGCCCAATGACTAAACAGACCTGAAGACAAAACAAAGCCCCAGGGTTTACTTCAAAGGTCTGTGGGTCTGTCTAGCGCTGTGGTGTGTCCTACCCCCTCACCCTGGGTGAGATACGGGTTCTCTTTACTGCTTATTTCCTCTGGCTTCATTGACTATAGATTTATCCAACAGAGTCAGATGCCTCAGAGGCTGACTCATTTTTTAAATATATTCTTTAAAGTTCTTTGACCTTTTGTTGTAATTTGTGGGTATCGTGTTCTCTAGAATTTCTTGATTTCCCTTGGAACCATTGCTCTGCTCTTGGGGAACGATTTTTCCCTTTGATCTTCACACCTGTCATTCCTAAGTTGTCCCCTACACCCTTTGAGGGGAAGCCCCTCATGTGCCGCCAACTTTGGTGCTGGTAGAGAGGTGTGTGAGGGGTTAGCCTTTTTTATTAATTAAAATATACCTGACATATAACATTATATTTGTTTCAGGAGTACAACAGAATGATTTGATATCTGTGTATTTTGCAAAACGATCACCACACTGCCTAGTTAACATCTGTACATAGTTAGAATTTCTTTCTTCTTGTGACGAGAACTTTTAAGATCTACTCTCTTAGTAACTTTCAAATATACAATACAGTCTTATTAACTCTAGTCCCCCTGTTGCATATTCTATCCCCAGGACTTGTTTATTTTAAAACTGGAGGTTTGTACCTTTTGACGCCGTGTACCTGTATCGCTCTCCCTCTGCCCCCCGCCTCTGGCAACTGTCAGTCTGTTCTCGGAGTTCCATTTGTTGTTGCTGCTGCTGCTATTTAGGTTCCACATACCATACAGATCACACAGTCTCTGTCTTTCTCTGACTCATCTCACTTAGCATACTGCCCTCACGGCATTCAGGTTGTCACAAATGCCAAGAGTTCCTTCTTCTTTATGATTGAATAATACACACATTGTCTTTATCCGTTCATCTGTTACTGAAACCCAAATTCGGCTGCCAATCCCTTGAAAGACCAGTATTCAAGAGATGAGTTTTGGTGGGAAAGGAATAGGAGCTCTATTCAGGAGGTGGGCCCCCTGGGGAGAAGGTGGACTCTTGTCCCAAAGCCCACTCCTGGTTTCTGCCGGGCGCAGAGATATTTAAAGGGCTTAATCAGCTAAGGGAGTACATCGGTCTGCGACATTTCTTGCTGATGTGCAGACTTGGTGATGTCAGCTGCCGGGTTATCTTGGTGCTTGGCGGTTGTGCAAGAAGTTCTAGTTTTTTGGTGCCCAGGGGTGGAGGTCAGTTGAGCAAGGAGGTCTGGTTCCTTGGTACCCAGAGGTGACGCAAGAGTGTTCTGTTTTTTCTGCAAAGGAGGGCCAGAGCTACAGATGTACAAAGGGAAAGGAAACTCACTTATGTGTGTGACCTTAAAAAAGAAAAACATTTTGATAAAGATTGCTGGGCTAATCAGAAAGCCAAGGCAGCTTCCAACAGACTAGCTGGCCTCTGGGGCCTGGGAAAGTTCTGGTCCTTCATTCCCCAAGGCCGGAGGTCTGCAAATCTCAAAGAAAGTCAATTAATACTGTTACACATCAAGGGCCTTAGGTCAGCAAGCAAGAAGTGTGCTACCTCGACTCAGGTGAATGCTTAAGACCGGCTGGAGCGCGGCTCTACATCCGTCAGTGGACCCTCAGGGGGCTTTCATGTCTGGCTGTTCGTAAATAAAGCAGCAACGACCGTGGAGGTGCAGGGATCTTTTTGAGGAAGTTAGCCTTTGCAAGGATACACTTTCTAAGGTAATACAAAGGATAGGAAATGCTCCTTGGTTGTTAGCCGCAAGCTGATAAAAAGCAGCTGTCAATCAAAACCAGCACCTGAACCTGAGAAGACTGGATGCCTGAAAGAGAATAGGCTGGTGGGTGGAGCTACCGAGCAAACAAGGGCCTGAAGCACTGCTTCTCACACCGTCTTGTGCATATGAATCTCCTGGGGGTCTGGTTCCAGGGGAGGCCGATGCTGCTGGCCCACAGGTCACACCGGGAACAGTAAGAGTGTAAGGAAATAGAGCACCTGGGTGGCTCAGCCGGTTAAGCGTCTGCCTTCGGCTCAGGTCGTGATCCCGGGGTCCTGGGATCAAGTCCCGCATCAGGCTCCCTGCTTAGCAGGGAATCTGCTTCTTCCTCTGCCCCTCCCCCAGCTCGTGCATGTGCACTCTCTCTCTTTCTCTCTCTCTCTCTCTCACAGAAATAAGTAAATAAAATTAAAAAAATTTAAAAAGAGTGTAAGGAGTAGAGCACATGCGCCATGGAGACCCGGCAAATGAGGAAATCCATTGCCTATTCAAAGGTTGTTTTTGAAAACACACATTCATACCTCTGAGCAATTTTCCTTAATTCTGTCCACACTGAATTGTCCAGGTTTCATTTGTGTGTTGGCTTGTTTTGCTTCCGAAGAGTAAGTAGCTGAAAACTTTAGAAAGGCTTTGGACTTTGTATTTTGAAAGCTGTTAATGCAACCAAAGACTAATTGACACAGATCATGTGTCAAGTGGCTCATAATGAAAGCAAGCAAACAGCTGCTACGTTCCTACTCAGGTCTAGACGTTTTGATTGGATGAAGCTGATGTTTACTGGCATGTGAGAACAATGTCATCAACATTCTGACTCTGTTTTATCCTTCTCAGGTTTGGGAGGTCGCTGCACCATATATTGAAAAATACAGAATGGAACATATTCCAGAATCCAGACCTGTTTCTCCAACAGCCTTTTCACTGGAATTTCTACATAAGAAATCCATCAGAATTCCAGAGTCCGGGGATCTTTAATGGGCTTTGTCATAGATTAGCAGATCAGAGGGTCCTTGGTTGAACAGCAAGCAATATTATGCTGAAGAGGCCTGAGGACTTTCCTAAGTAGATCAATCCATTATATTGTTCAGTTCTGCTAAAACCTCCTTTGCTTAGGCTGGTGACAGCATTGAAGTTGCTCACCCTAGCACTGTGTTCTTGTTGACCTGGTTTGAAACACAGAAGCTGTTTTCAGATTATAGGAGTTTTCTTTCTTCCTTAACCGTATCAACAGGCCACAGGCCATTTGACATTATTTGAACTCAAATTTTGAAACAGATTGATGATATTCTTTTCCAAAAACATTAGACTATGAAACTTTTTTTTTTATGGTTTGAAAAGCTCTCCACTAGATAACTTGGGCTATTTGAATTATACCACGATATGATGAATGTTCCTTACGAGGCCTTGATCAACAACTTCTTCTGAAGTCATAATTTGTCCTGAAGCTTCTCTTTCTTCTATTAATTGCATCATAGTCTAGTCAGTAGGTCCAACGAGGTTTTGCATAAAGGATTGCTATTGGAGTGGCCCTCAGTGATATTTATCAAATATCACTATACGTCGCAAAAAAAAAAAAAAACTAACTCAGATGCTTAAGCTGGAGTTAGAGGTTAGTATTACTACCTTCTTACTATGTGTTAGTACTTTATTCACAGTCCTATAACAACCCTGCATTAAGAAGCCTCCTGTCCCACAAATAAGGAATCTTATGTTCAAAGGTAACCAACCCCTTCTCTGTAATGGTAATCCTTAAAAGGAGGAACTATTGACAAAGGTCGATGGGGCCCTGCGATGTGTTACCCAATCTGTTTTTTCCTCAAAAAAGAAGGCAACGGACCATTTGGGATCATCTGGATGAAAGATGGGTCGGATGAGCTCTTGGCTTCCCAAGGCTAACTGTGACTTCGCACCTACGTGTGCAAGTGCATGCAAGGCATTCCAAGGGCGGGAGCCTGGGACCACGGCTCTAACATCTACAGTAGCCCGAGGAGAGAACATACACACTTGCCAGCTTGCTGACCCACTTCCAGCCTAAAATGGGTCCAATGGTATATTTCACAATGGGGTTTCACTCCTTAGCTGGCACCCCGTCCCCAGGAAAAGGTGGAGACTGAAGTGAAAACCGCTGGAACTGAAAATGGGCTGAGGAGCCTATTTGCGGAAAGGCCCTTCTGGGGCGCTGTCCTTTGCTAAAATGTCAACAGGCACGAATGAGATTTCTTCGTGCTTAGCCACGAAGCCCAGTCGAGCCAGTAAACCCAGCGGTCTGGTGGCGGCTCTTCACAGCAGTCTGGGGAGGGCTGGATCCCCACAGGCCTCTACGGTCTTCCGGGCACTTTCTGATTGAGTCTTCGAGACAGCTCTCTGACAAACGGATTATCACATGCCTCCAAGAGAATGTCAAGGTAAATGTGGAATAAATCACGTCTCTGTTGTCTTATGTCGTCACACTGGTCTTAGATTTTTATAACAAAGTTGAGCGCCTCTTCAGGGAAAGGCTATTCTAGCTGCAGTTAATCAGGTTTCTGAAAGGTTTAGTCAATGAATATTAGCCCATCGCCACGTGTCTTTAGAAAGTGTGGTTGATTCCTTTCTCCTTCCCGTGGAGTAGCAGCAAGGATTAGAGGCATCTCGATTTCCTCCCAGCAGGCTCACCCGGGCTTCTTCCACTGCTGTCTCAGGGCAGCCAGAGGGCGAGTCCCAAAGCATTAGGCCTGATACACTTCTACAATGCCACACATGCTAATGTCCTGTTGGCCAAAGCAAGTCACCCTTTCCAGCCCAAGCCAGTCTGGGAGAGTAATCCACAATGGCATTGGCATGTGATTTGCGGTCCGCTACTGTAACAATCTACCATGTACATAAAATCAAACATAGAACCTGAAAAATTCAAGACACTTTTCATTACTACTTTAAACTTGAGTCTTATCTTTTTGTCTGGTCACTGGATTATTATCGTTTTATTAAACCTTCTCATTATCTCATGAATAGCATGGTCATTTTGCCTTTTGGGGGTTATTTGGTTAAAGGTATTAATATTTTAAATGTAAACATTAGAAATACACCAAAAATCAAAGCCAAGAAATGTGTTTCAGCCCGCAGCATAGGCCTGGTTAGTCACAAGGTGTCTCATTCCCTTTGCTTAGTGATTAGTGCCAATGAGACAGAGACGACTTTTACTGGAGGCTTTGAGAAAATGTTTTCTCTCCTGAGAGCCACAGTAGCCAGGCTTTCTCATCTACCTATTTGAGGTGAATGAGGAGGAGGTACAGAGTACCTAGGGCTGTTGACAGCCAGCCCAACCCACTGGGGAATCTGGCCTTGGGGGATGCCAACACTGGATGACAAAGCAGAGGGAAGGAGGGAATCTGAATCTTCAGCATTATTGAGCTACTGGAAAAACCCGTCCTGAAGCCTGTCCTTCTGGTGACTGTCCCAAGGGTGAGCTAATATACTTCCTTATTTCTACAAGCCGATTTTAGTCAGATTTTGAAATCTGTAACTGTTGGCATCTTCCCTACCTCAGCTGTTTCTGAGGTGCTGTACTGGTACATCAATATCCCATGTAGTCCTGTATTCAAAGACTTCATCTAGTTGGGAACGTGAAATGGCCATTACTGTGCCAAGCGTGTGTCCTAGAGGAAAGCACCATATAACCCCAGCACCTTTGGATCATCAGGGAGGCTTCCTGGAAGAGGTGACTGAGCTGGGTTTTGAGTGTTGGCAGTCAGAGAGAGAAGGGAGGAAGAAGGAGAAATGTAAGCTAAATGTCAATGTCAGAAGACATCTGTGCCAGGAAACCAATTCTCCATTTGTCCATTTCTATCATTAAATAAATGGTGACCAAGATGGCCCTGGTCTTTGCCCTCACAGCTTATAGCTTAGGTAGGGAGTAGGGCCAGAGGATTAAACAAACAATAGCAATGTGCAAGGAGGAAGATGGGAAGATTGGGAGGTAAGTAGAGGCCAGATCATCAGCAAGAGCATGAGAATTCATGCTAATGGTACAGTAGGGGAAACAAAGCTCTACCAGCACAGCACACCTCAGATCTCGAGGGTGGGTGAGCCAGGACGGGTTGCCATGGCTAATTGGTGGTTTCCGCACTCTGGGTGCCAGGTTCCTGATGCCTGCAGCTGCTGTAATAGAACCACTTGGAAAAGATGTACCTTCATATTTTGGAATAACTTTCCACCGGATAAAAATCTAAGGGGCTGGCATTGACTTTATCCTTTAACTGTTTACTATAATAAAGACCAAGATGCTCATGCTTGGGGGGAGATCTGGCAAAAACAATCTAAATTTTAAAAGTACTGCGTTTCACCAGAGTTCCTTTCAGGAGAACCTGCTTTTAATACGCCCTGGCTTTGACTCTACTTTTGGAAAGTCAGTCTTACCGCCCTAATTGGATTGTAAATTCCCCGAAGGCAGAACCCAGTCTAGCACCAGAATTTCAGAGATGGAGGGAATCCAACCTCTACAGATAAAGAGTTCAAGAAGAAATCAAAGGCCAGATGTCAAGCCCCAGATGGGTGTTTCTTCCAGGATGCCACGTTGCTTCACCTTTCTCCCATGGCATCCGGCGCGTGCACCCTCAGTTCAGTGGGGGTGATATTGCACACGGTGAGGCAAAAATTGGTTCTTGGGAAGCAGAAAAACTTGCATATTATGATGGTTTGTGGTCTTTTTCCAAAGTTCAACCCTATCTGATAAAAATCTTATTCCTTAGGGAGAAATTAAGTTTTCTCCCGTAGGGGTGTGGCCTGATAACTTAAAAAGGTTGAGAAAAGAAACACTGATCTAGCCCAATGGGGAGCACACAGCAAGGGTCTTCACATCTCACTTACTGCCCATTGTGAGATTTTTCCTCCTGGACTTCTAGCACCCGATACCTCCTACTCTCTCCACCAAAGGAGTGGTTCGAGGTATCTTGCCAGAGTCCACTCATATAACACATGTTTGAGTGCCTACTGTGTACACTAAAACCAGATTAATTTTTTCTACAATACTCTTGTCCTGGTCCTAACTTGTTCAGAAATTTTCAGTGGCTTTTCCTGACTTGAAGAATGAGGTTCCTACTAGTGAGGCTGAAATTCAAAGCCCTGTGAAATCTGACCCAGCCCTAGCTCCCCAAGGAGCTAGGAGGGTTCATTGATGATCTTCTGAACACTTCATATTGTTTCATCCTGGAGCCTTTCTCTCTCATCAAAATCCTTCCAACCCCCAAAGCTAAGAAGGCAGCCCACCTCTCCACTCAACCATGGAACTGTTTCTTTGGTTGTACTTTTCCAATGTACTCCCCCATGAGCATCATCCTTTGGCATTATATTAAGAAATTCATATGCTCTTTTCAATCCACAAAACAAGTGTTTTCCTTAACACTGCCTTCCTGGGTTGGCCTACTTAGTGTGTTTTAATTAAGTAATTTTCACTGTGACTACCAGTATGTTTGTGCATTCATGAATTCATTTACTGATCACCTGCTATGAACCAGTCAACACATTAGATCCTGGGGCATGAGGAGGGCCCTGCCCTCGACTAACTTACATTCTAAAGGGAAAGAGAGTTAAGTCACAGTGCCATGAAGGATGGGCACACGGTAGGGGAGGGACTAGCTCTGATTTCCCAGATAGAGAAGAGCGGGAAAGCAGTCCAGGTAGAGGGAACAGTGCTGCAAAGCCTGGGACAGCAAAAGCAAACCGTGTTTTGAGGCACAGTGTGAAAGCCAGTGTGGCTAGGGTCTAGACTGCAGACTCCAGCACTTCTCAGACTTTAACAGGTGTACAAATAACCTGGCCGCTGGTTAAGACACAGATTCTGATTCAGCAGGTCTGGGGTGGGGCCAAGGTTCTCATTTCTAGCAAGCTCTCAAGTTGCAAGGGCTTACAGGACACTGGCCTGGGAAGACTAAGGCAGTTCTGGGTGGGTATCTTCTTTCATTTGAAAAAGACATTAATGCTATTTGTTTAAAGTGAATGTCTCCTAGAGGGAGAATAGGATGCATTTCACCTTCTTATTCCATGGGTATAAAGATAGACTTCTGTGTTTGAACGGACCTCGTGTTTAGTTTAGGCCTTTATATCTATCGCCTGCATCCCAAACTCCTACAATTGAGTAGGTGCTTGGTCATAGGGGAGGCATCACCCACAGCACCCATGCACCTCCCACACCCCCCTCAAGACTCCTTAACCAAGCATATGAGGGACAAAGCTCTGATGACTCCATGTTACTAGACAGTGACAGCAACGTGCACTGTTACCCATAATCTCTCAACAAGGAGAATTTGATTTGATTTAAATGGAATACAGTAAAGCCTCATTGATTCAGCCATTTTTAACATGAAATGGGTGATAATTTGGTTAATCTTTACTTCTCAAATCATTTATTCATAAACAGGACAAAGTTGAATAATACCATTGTGATTATAAGGATGATTAAACATTGAAAAACATTTCTATGGCTTTAGAAACACCTATTTATACCGTCATCCACAATTTCTTTATGTGTAATTATGTAATTTGTTCATTTCCTAAAAAGCTGTAATAGGTAATACCACCAATCTACTTCCGGGCCTGGAAACAACAATAATAGTGACAACACATATTTATTGAGAGCTATAAAAATTTTGTTATACATTTGTAATGTGAATAATCAAACTCTTAAAAATGATTTTTAAAAATTACATTATCAGATTTGGTCCAAATGCACCCATTCTAGGAAGGCCCCCATCCCCATGTATAAAATGACGAGTCTTGAACTCTGCTGTGAAGTGCTACTCTTAGAGTCAAGAAGAAATTAGAAATAGAAGGACACCCTCCCTCAGGGGACACTCATGCATTTGAAGAGCTTCTAGAAAGGCAAACTATGTGGGGAAAAGGACAACCTAGCTGCTTATAATAGAAGGCTACATTTGCTTAATTTGGGGCATATCACTTGGATTTCTCACCATCCCATAGTTTAAAAACGGAAACTTGAAAAGCACAAACAAAATGGGAATTTCAAACCATGTCTACCTAACTGCCAATTGCTTTTCCCCACGAAGGCATTCTGATGATACTCTACCATATTAATCTTCAAAATATTTGTAATAAATCTCTGTGAAATGATTTAATGTTATGAGATTATGATCCAATTGATTTACCTGCTTATATGTCCACGTGCACATGTTAAATTAAAAGAAATTAATGACTTGGCTTTTTTCAAGTGGATTAACAAAGCACTGAAATATATTTAAGTGACATCACTCTGGTAAATTACTATGGTATTTTAACTTTTACTGCAACTGCATTGACTTATATAGTCGAAAGGTCTTCTCTTTCCTTTCAGATCTTTCATTTTTTATAGATGACTTTTCCTTTAGCTACAACATATTCAATTAATTCATGATGGCCTCCAAACTGGTAAATCAAATGTTCCCATCTAGAAAGAAATCAAACATACTTTAATGCATACAAGCCAAAATGATCACTTTGTCAATAAATGCTAATTTAGAAATACATTCTCCAAAAATTTCTTTATACCCTTTCACTGATATTCAGGCTTTTTAAAAAAATAGTAGATTACTATGATAACTAGCCTATGACTTAAATATTGTTTAATGGTATTGTTGAAGTATTTGACCTTAAACTATTTGATCCGATTAAGCGACATACCAAAGGTGACATCAGCATTATTTTCAATAGAGTGAAGAGTAGAATTACAGAGTCGCTTTCTTCAGTTGAGCTTGAGGACCAAAGAATGCAATAGACCTGCTAGGGTCAAGGATTTATGACTTTCAGATTTAGAAAAATAAGACTCAAATTGTTACATCGGAGATGCAGTTGGCAGCCAACTGTGTGTGAGTAATACGAACCCAGGAGCTGGAAAACGGAAACAAGGCTTTTGGGGTCTGGTAGGAGTGAGAAGCCAGAGAGGTAATGAATCAGACGCGGGGTGACCAGCCGGAGTTGGGACATGCACGGCCCAGCACCAGCTGTAGGTCAGAACTCCAGCAGAAAAACAAGAACACAAGCCAGGGGGCACAAGTCCAAAGTCTGGGTAAACAGAACAGAAACCTGGAGATCTATGACAGATAGAAGACAGATGAAGAGACCGGACAAGCTGGTCTGTGTACCCTGTGTGGTTTAGGACTTGTAGGGAGGCTTGCTGGTTAGAAAGGGGTGATGATAAAGGAGATTGGGGAGCTTCTGGGCCTACACAGAGCCAGATGCTAATATTGAGCTGAAAAGCCATTTAAATCCAGCCTATATTACAAGGGGCACAAAATAAAATAGCTCCGTTGGAAGAACACTCGCCTGGACGAATTGATGATAATGAGATCTCCCTGTTTGCCAACTTCCAGAGATCCATGTGTGTCAGATTTTCCCAGGGCATAAGCTGCGTTGATGGTGGCAGCGGCCAAAGCTTCAGGCATGGACATTCTCATGTTCACACAGGCTAGGTGCATGACCACTGGCTAAGGCAGGGAAGAACCGTATTAGAGGAAAGAAAATGGTAACTGCTACCTAGGACATTTCTCAACACAGCACAACCAACAATGGAAATTAAATGTCTGGGAGGAACTGGCTAAACTGGTATGAGAACATTTTAATTTACATGTAAAGATTCTTATGCTTTGGAAAAGATTCCTTTATTAGAGAGATTACCTCCCCCACCCCCGGGTATTGAGTATTTATTTACAACTTTTCAAGACCACTGGCTATGTAAGATGAAAGCCCACCTCCATGCTTATTTACTAAAACTTTGAGCTTATGTTATCCTCCAAGACGGAGTAAGTTATCATCAAACCACAATGCCCAAGGCTGAATCAAAAAGATTATGCAGATAGAACTTTCTCTCCTAGAGGCATTCTATGTGGTACAGAACTATCCAATGACCCTGCTGTCTACACTGTTTTTCCTGTTTCACAAGAAAATCGTTTTAACAGTTAGTGAACTATTTTTAAGTTATTCATACACGCGGTGGAAGATGGTTTCTCTCCTTAGAAAGTCACATTAAAAATAATTACCATTGAAAAGCAATATGCATTCGGGTTGAAATCGCTGCCCAGAGCAACGATTACCCCTTCATCCAACATCTTCCTAGCGCGAGGCTGCTTTAGTCTAAGAGGAGGGGAAAAGAAAGGAAGATGTCAGTCTCTGGAAGCAGAGTTTCTGCAGATTAGATATTCAGAATAGAAGCCAACTTAAGATATCCAACCCCTCTGTGTTCTGGAAGAAGAAAGAGACACTCAAGTTTAAATGAAGAGTGGTGAAGTCAGGTGGAACCCCGGGACGCCTGATTTTTATCTCTGCTTTTGAAATGACTTGCCTATGATTAATTTCTTTAATTTGGGAGCATTTATTTTAGCATTTATTTTTTTATTTTAGCAATCTTTATATACTTTCAGAGATTCTTGCTAAGGAAGAAAAATATAACTTAGTTTTTTTTTTTCAAATGTAACACACTTTTTTTGACTCCCAAATATAAACAATGAGGTTAAAATAATGCTATTTTTATTAACTTCCATTTTGCAATTTTTTTTATTCCTCTCTCTCCCCCTCCTTGGGGGTGGGGAAAGGTCTCAAACATTTTTGGTAGGCCCTTTAAAGTCTTGAAGGCCCAAGAATCTAATACATAAAATGTCTGTGCTTCTTCCTGGGTTGCGTGTCTCCTTAATCTCCTTAGCAAAATATTGTTCTTTAGGACATGACTCAAAAGTTATGTCAGGGATAAACAGAGCCAAACACTAGCTAAATGGGTGAAGACAGACTGTATTCAGTAATAACTACTGCAAATGGGAAAGGGTCCAGTGTGGTCTGGACTCAATTTTGATTTGCGGTAACTGGGCATTTTAAAGACAGAAAGAGGAAGTTGGGAGGAAAAAGGGGCGGGTCCTTGAGAAGACAATCCTGGGTGGTAGACGATTTATATCTTAAAGGAGCAGAGAAAGGATTTATAATTGCAATTACAACTGCAATTTGTAAAGTAACTGCTCTAAGAGGGGCCTATCTGCCAATCAGCGGGTTTTGCTGGAACAAACAGTAAATTCCCCTGGCAGGCTGGGCTTTCTCAGGCAGGCATTGTAAGGGGGCCTGGGTCATCCTGGGCAGACAGCCCTGAGCTTTCAGAAACTATGCTAGTGTTTATTCAAGGCTCACGGTGTTGGGGGGAGGGGGATAGATGAAAGCAGTTGTCTGAGAGTCTACAGGTTTATAGGCCAAGATGGAGGCTCTTGAAACATTCACGGTCGATGACTGACAATTGGCGGGACTACCTAAGATAATGTTCCTCAACCAGGACAATGTATGAGAGGAGTTGGGTGAAGCAGGGATAAGAGTGAGGAAAGGTAGAACTTAAAATTTCCCCACAGTTCATTCTTTTTTTTTTTTTTTTTAAGATTTTCTTTATTTATTTGAGAGAGAGCATGAGAGGGGAAGAGAGGGAGAAGAAGGCCCATCGTGGGGCCCAATCCCAGGACCCCGAGATCATGACCTGAGCTGAAGGCAGACGCTTAACCCCCTGAGCCACCCGGGCGCCCCCCCCTCCCACAGTTCATTCTGACGGCCTCCCCTCTCCTTCCAGAGATGTTTAAGGAGGAAAAAAAAAAAAAAGTGAGGCTGTAGACGTATCAAGGGAGTTCCAGAAAAACTGAGGTAAATGGATCCTGAATAAATTTAAACAGTACCACACAAAGATGCATATAATAATGATTAAAGGAAGTGGCATAAGGCCACTGTTATTCCAGAAATGAGAGTCAAGAGAATTCAGGGCCCAGCAGGGAGCCCTGCAGGTTGCTCTTGTTGGAGAGCTCAGAAAAATACCGGAACAGAGAAGCCAGAGAGAAAAGTGGGGCCTTCTCTGCAATGTTTCCTGTTGTCCAAATTGTATGGTCAACCCATCCTGCGGTGAGCACAGATGGCCGCTGCCTCTGGCGTAGGGACAAAGTTCGGGCTTTTACTGCGGAGCCGCCCTTCACGGTGCAAGTCTCAGATTTTTGCTCCATCTTTAAGAGATTCAAGGGGAAGTAAAGAAACCCTTTTTTGGTCAAACGTTATTCCTCAGGTGATGGAAAATTAACCAGATTAAGTATTGATTGATGACTTTGATTGATGACTACTGAGACTTGCTAGAAATGCCAAGATACCAAGAACGGTTATTGATTGCTATTTCCTGGTTGCAATCTACATTATGTCTACTCTTTAAATTAAGAGAACAGTAATAATAAGAGAAATGTATAATATGACCCCTATGTGTATAACATCATAATATATTTGAGAAAAGTACTGCAATATTCCTCTCTTCTCTCTTATAAAAGTTACTTGAAGGGGCCTGGGTGGCTCAGTCAGTAAGCATCCACTCTTGATTTCGGCTCAGGTCATGATCTCATGGTGGTGAGATCGAGCCCCCTGTCAGGCTCCGCGCTGGACGTGAACAATCTTTAGATATTCTCTCTCTCCCTCTCCCTCTGCCCCCAGCTCACGCAAACTTGGGAGTGCCCTCACTCCCTCTCAAAAATTAAATAAATAAATAAATAAATAAATAAATAAATAAATAAAAGTTACTTGTAGCCTGGCTTTTCCATCCCTGAGGCAGAGTGTCTCAACCTTGGCACAGTTCATAATTGTGGTTGGATAATTCTTAGGCAGGATAATTCTTTGTGGTGGGAGGTGGTTCTGTGCGCTGTGGGACCTTTAGCAGCTCGAGCCTCTACCTACTAGATGCCAGTAGCGCCCTCTAGTGGTGACAACCAAACCGCAGTCATAAAGATGGGCTATGGACTGGGTGTATTCAATCCATAGAGGGCAAACAGCAAAATTCCTGGAAAGATTTCACAAAACATACTTAGATGTCTCCTCCTTCCTCCTTCCTCCCACCCCCCGGGATTTATGAGGACTGTGGGGCCCACTTGCATCCTCTTAGTAAAAAACAGCTCCTTCAGATTCTGAACACTGCTTGATATCCCTAACATCTGATGCATGTTTTTTAAAGTAGAAAGCCTATTTCATTATTTCTAGTCATAAAAGTAATGCATATTGATTTTTTAATTAGAAAATTCCAAAAATGAGGGGGAAAAAAAAAAGAGAAAGCTCCACTCTTTCCAACAATCTCACCACTCAACGGCCATTTGGGTCTAAGCGCTTTCCTGGATCTCACTCCAGAACTGGCATCTTCCATGAGCTCAGTTTTCCTGATCTGCATTTTTAAGGAATGTGGAAGGGCAATGAAATAAGACTTAGGCCTCTGGGTCTGTGTCCTCGCAGCTGTCACCCACCAGGGTAGCTCACCTCAGCATGTAGGCCGTGGTGGGCAGAAGGACGGCCGAGCACCTGGCCATTGCCATGGCAACGATGCCCTCATCACTCACTTCTTCCAGGTGACTGATCGCCTGGGCTCCCAGCTCAGCCCCGAGCTAAGCGGAACGGGCAGAGAGAAAGGTTTCACCAACAGCAACAACAATCAACAGAGGGCCAGAACATTGGTTTCCCTGCAAAACTAAACAGCACTGTTTGTCATTAAAATGTGTTGGCAACTGCCTCTGCCAAGCACAAGCCCCCAGAGGGGTAAAAGGTTTGTGATGGACATTCATTTGAAAATTAGCTAGTGTGCTACTTCAAAAACTATCCTTAAATCCAAGTGCTTACTGGGGCGCCTGGGTGGCTCAGTCGTTAAGCATCTGCCTTTGGCTCAGGTCATAACCCCAGTGTCCTGGGATCGAGAACCACATCGGGCTCCCTGCTCGGCGGGTGGCCTGCTTCTCCCTCTCCCATGCCCCCTGCTTGTGTTCCTGCTCTCGCTCTCTCTCTCTCTCTCTGTGAAATAAATAAATTTTTAAAGATCTTAAGAAAAAAAAGAAAAAAAGTCTGGGCTCAGCTGTTAGAAGAAAACCAGGAGGAGGTAACGCTATGATGATAATGAGAACATGGCATTAAAGTGGGTTTCTTCTCAGCGTGACACATTTACACACACACACACACACACACACACAGTGCCCCAGGCTGAAAGGTGATTATGTTAAGCATTCCAAGGAAAGAGAAAGGAGACTCATTGTCGATCTTACCCCGTGGCCCAGGGAGGCAGGGATGCCCATGCCAGGGCAGGAGGGAGCCGGCCCCTCGTCAGCAGCTAGCTCGGGTCTAAGAGCATTCTGGTTTGGTGGTCTGGGGAGTCAGATGCTCCACAGACTCTGCTCCCCAGGCGAGCTTCCTTCTAACCTTGGAATCACCTTCACTTTCCCAAACTCGATTTGGTCATCCTGGGTATTGACCTCTGTTTAATTCACCAGTTCACTCTCTACAACCCAAGTATCTTGTTGACCACCTAGCTCACATTCATTCAACAAACATTCCACAAATATTTACTCAGGAAAGGCCACCTGTCTACCAGGCACTGTGCTAACCTCCAGGGATAGGGCTGTGAAGGCACAGGGACAGTCCAGGAGGGATCTCAGAGAGAATTTGAACATGGTGGGACAGGCAGAGGGAGGGGCTGTAACTCATTCTTGAAGAGGTTTGGGAAGGATGCCAGAGAAGTGGTAGCTAAGAGGAAACACAGAGCAGAGTTAGAGTTAGCCAGGCAAGGGGTGTTCAGATGAGAGAAGGCATGTCCAGAGGCGTGGGATATCGGGTGTCCTAACACTATTTATGGTGGCTGCCCATGGTCAAGAGGGCAGGGGAAGGGAGGGGGGAGGAGAGAAAGAGGAAGATGGGAGGCAAGCAAGAACTAGATCCGGGGAAGCCTATGGCTGTGGAGTTTGAAATTTGTCCTGCCAGCTTGGGTGAGCCTTTCAGTGCTTTCCAGCACCAGAGAGGAAGAGAAGATGCACGGAGGGCAGGGATTAAAGGAACAGATTAAAGTGTGGACAAGCTTGGACACAGGGAGAAGAGCTATTGCAGGAGTCCAGCTGAGAGCCGCTGATGGTGGTCTGAACTAGGCAGTGGGGGGGGGAGAGAAGTGGACCTAGACATCCTCAGCAGGCAAACCTGGAGGCCTTGCTGGTTAACAGAAATGTGACAGGCAAGGGGGAGAGGAGACCAAGTGACATCCAAGTTTTTCGCTTAGGCAATCTGTACATAATGGCGTCATTCACTGGACAGGAAACACAGGACCAGATCTGGAAGCGATATTAAGAGGTCACATTGGACGTGTTGTGGTGGAGACACGTGTGGAGTGTCCACATCTGTATTTATGCCCCAAGGGCAGTTGTTTATTTCACTCTAGGGCTTAGAGAGACATCTCGACTCACAACTGCGGGGACTGTGTCTATTTTACTCACTGCTGAATTCTCCGTGCCTGGCACATAGCAGACACTCCAATGTTTGTCGAAAGCATGAATAAATGAATCTGAGCAAGACACAGAGATCAGAAGAGCATCCTGTGACTATTAATGGTGTTCTCTAGCAACGTTCACCTGGATGCTGCCACAGACAGACCCTAGCAGCTACATGTGCAATCGGTCGACTCTGCCACTGTGGCTTTGTGTGCCAACCAAAATAGGGTATGGATTTGCTAAACAAGATCACAAAAGTGCTTCTTTTTCTACTAATCCCACCAGCCGGCGATCATACAAGTAAATGAGCAGCAAAAAAGTAAATTTCTAACAGAGGTCCGGGATTTCAAGGCTCTACCGGGACCAATCCACACATTGTTCAGACAAATTTCCCCATTCTCTGTCTTTTCAGAAGGCTCCTCCCACCTCTGAGAAAACTAATTAAGTTTTCCATAGCATGAGTGTTAACAAAGGAAAAGCAAAAGATCCACCACACCTCGGCAGCCTTCATCGGGTGCAGCTCATCCCCATGGAAGTTAATCTGTAATCCCATCTCTTTTCCACTTTGAAGAATCCTTCTGGTGGAGCTGAGATCAAAGACGCCCTTCTCACAGAACACATCTATATTGTCCACATGGATTTCCCCACTTCTGCCAAGCTCCTTCAGCTTCGGGAGGTGGCTATTGATGATTTCATCAGCAGCCTCCGGAGCAGTCTTTCCTCTGGGGGAAGAAAATGAGATTACATGGGGGGACTTCTTTTTTTTTAATGAAAGAAAGGGTTTTCCGGCACTCGAAGAATCTCACAAACTATGGGCAAATGACCTCAAGCCTCAAAAAGGTAGAGAAATAATCAAAGCAATAACTCAAGAGTCTTAACAATGAGGACACAGCAGAGATGTTGGCAAGACCTCTGTAGGCACTGACTCTGTACACAGAGACTCAAAGGGCTCATCCATTTCTGCCCCAGCCATGTTGCCTTCGAGAATGTCAGCAAGGCCAGCCGGCTGAAAAACTGAATCTGCTTGCCAAGGACACTTAGAGGGCATCCTGGATGCTTCCCTAACAACACAACTGTATGCTTCTTAGCTGGGCCCTTGTGATCACTCTGCCTTTTTCTTCTACACTGTTTCTAGAAGCATCTGCCTAAGGCTTCTTTTCTTACCATTTGGAACCACAGGGAAAGAGGATTGTGGGAGGCCCTGAAATTCTCTCTCAGATTCTGCGGTAGTTATAGATCAGAAAGGGCCGGGCTTTTGAATTCAAATAGACACAGAGCTCTACTATTTGCTGGCTATGTAACTTTGGACACATCATGTAGCCATCATTTGGCATCCTCTGAGCTGCAGACTGTATCGCTGGGGATGAAGACACAGACCTCAGAGACTCATTGGCAGATGGAGAAAATTTCTGTAAAACTTTAGTCCTGTATTTGGCACACAGAAGTCTCTTGCTCAGCAAAAACCATTTTGGTGGGAAGACAGAAGTTAACCGTGAGGAGACAGGCGCTCACATATGTTGTTCCTAATTCTCAAAACAATCATATAGAATTATGTGTTATTTAGCTATTTTACAGATGTTCAAAAAAGTTGAGTGATGCCCTCAAAATCATGCAGTGGGAAAGTAGCAAAGCTGGATTCAAACCCAGGTCTGGTATGGCTCCAAAGCCTAAGACTTCTCTACCATGTTACACTGCTATCATCCACCTTATGTTCTGTTTGAAAAAAAAAAAAAATGTTTTCTATAGATGGATATCCCAAAAGTCTCAGTGCAGTTTTAAGTTTTAGTAATTTCAGAAGTACAAATGCTAAAAATGTACAAAAACATCATTGGAAATATTAAGTATTTGTTTCTTTTCTACTTAATTAATTTTGTGAATTTTTAATAACAAATTTGTTAATTTTTTATTTTCTCTGATTGAAAATGGTAAACAAAAAATTAACATTAAACTTATTTTTCAAATTGCACAAAACTAAATAAATGTAAAAATGTTATGAAACTTTCAAATAATTTCTGTAAGCCTGTAGCACTTATGTATCTAAGTTACCAAAACTCAAAACAGCGCTAAGACTTTGCCCTGTTAATTTTCAAGTCCTGGATTTTTTTTTTTTAAGATTTTATTTATTTATTTGAGAGAGAGAGAGAGAAAATAAGAGCAAGGAGAGGGAGAAGCAGATTCCCTGCTGAGCAGGGAGCCAGATTAGGGGTTAGATCCCAGGATGCTGGGATCATGACCTGAGCCCAAGGCAGGCACTTAACCAACTGAGCCACCCAGGTGCCCCCAAGTCCTAGATTTCTTTTGAACGTTTTAGTTCTGGAACTGTGGGCCTTTGGCTCTAGAAATTCCAGGACAGATAAGATGCAGATGCAAATGCAGAAAGGACAGAATTCTCTACAAGAAAGCTATATAGGAGAAACTTTAAATAAAAGGAAATCTAAAAAACATTTACAAGAAAATGAACATGTCTGCTGCTAAACAGATGAATGAAAAGAAAAACTATTCTGCGTCATCTTGACTTAAAGATTTGATCTATCTCCTACAGAGTGTTACTTTTAATCTCTAAAGTGCGATTATGTGGTCATGGGCAACTATTTAAAGTAATAAATATCTGGGGCGCCTGGGTGGCTCAGTTGGTTAAACAACTGCCTTTGGCTCAGGTCATGATCCTGGAGTCCCGGGATCGAGTCCCGCATCAGGCTCCCTGCTCCGCGAGGGGCCTGCTTCTCCCTCTAACCCTCCCCGTTCTCATGTACTCTCTCTCTCTCATTCTCACTCTCTCAAAATAAATAAATAAATCTTTAAAAAAAATAAAGTAATATCTGTTATTTTAAAGGATCTAGTAGGCGGCATTGCTTTCTGTTAACCGAAAGAATTTTGAACATCTCCTCTTCCTCCTTCATCATTAAGGGACTAGCAAATGGATGGGTCTGGTGGGGATCACCTTCCTAAAACTACCCTTGCGAGGGGCACCTGAGTGGGTTGGTTAAGCGTCTGCCTTTGGCTCAGGTCATGATCCCAGGGTCCTGGGATCGAGTCCTATATCGGGCTCTCTGCTCAGTGGGGAATCTGCTTCTCCCTCTACCTCTGCCCCTCCCCCCCTGCTTGTGCTCTCTCTCTCAAATAAATAAATAAAATCTTCAAAAAAAAAAAAACCACTCTTACGAGATGACTATTACAATCAGAACACCTTTCTAACGGCTTCTACTGAGGTCTCTCTGCAAGAACTAAAGTATGGATGCACCTCCACTCCCCACCGCCCAGCCCCACCGCAACACATCTCCACTTAGGTACCAGCTGACCCCTTCCTTGTTTTCAATGCCCCCTCAATGCCCCAAGTCAAGTGCGCAAGCTGAGGTTACTTTGGCACCGAGTGAGCCCCGCAGTAGGTGGCTGAAATGCCTATGGGCAGCTGCCGCCGGGCACGCTCAATCACGCGCAGCATCTTGAGCTCTGTCTCCAGGTTGAGGCCGTATCCGCTCTTGCACTCCACCAGCGTGGTCCCTGCCCTCATCATGCGCTGCAGCCGCTCCTGGAAGGAGCAGAACAGCTCCTCCTCCGAGGCTTGGCGAGTGTGCTCCACAGTGAAGTTGATCCCTCCTCCAGCCTGGTGAATATCCATGTACGTGGCTCCTGCCAACTGAACACAGGGCTCCCCCTCAGGTTGGGCAAGGGCGGGAGGTTGCAGGCAGCTCCACAGAACCTCCACCCGGAGTGATGTTCAAAATGATATATCAGGGACACCAGCTGATCAGAAAGGATGCTGGGGTACATGGCCATGAAGCCCCCACCCTGCCAGGGCATCTTAGGAAGGACTGGGGAGGGCAGAAATGGGAAAGGTCAGGTGGGGAGCACTTAGGGTCCCACGCAGCAGCGGCAATTTACCAACCAGCCCGGAAGTATTTCAGTATTTTAACAACCCAGCTGGCTCCAGTGTGCACCAGCTAAGTCTCTGTCTAACCCTAGCTCCTATGAGAAAACAAAGCTTAGGCAATTCGGGAACCCCACTACAGTTATTCCAAATATCCACCAGAGAGCCCCGGGCGGTTTCCACCTCTCTGTGTCTGGCCACTAGAGTTTGGGGTCTGACCTCTGTCACTCAAGCAAAGAAGCTCTTCCTGGGATCCCACTGGGCTCCAGTTACTCTAGGCAGCAAGGAGTGTGGCACAAACGAAGTATACCAGCCCGGGGTCTCCCAGCCAGAGTTGTCATCTGGGTTCTGCCAAGGTGAGCTGGAGAACTCACCCCGCACCCTTCCCTTCTCTGGACCTCACGTTCCCCATCTATGTAATGAGATGCTTGGACTGCAAATTTCTAGGGTTGCTTTTTGGCTCTGCAATTGTGTGCTTTAATAAAGAAGTCTTAAAAACAGCTCTAGTTTGTTGAAGAAGGTACCCTCTGAAGAAAATTCTTAGCTGTTAGGGTATACACTTGAAAAAAAAAAAACAATGCGAAGAAAAGACACGGAGAAACCTTAAATGCATATTGCTAAATCAAAGAAGCCGATCTGAAAGGCTATATACTGTATGAATTTAACCAGATGATGTTCTGGAAAAGGCAGTACAATAGACAGTGAGGGGCGCCTGGGTGTCACAGTCAATTGAACATCTGACTCTTGATTTCGGCTCCTATCATGATCTCAGGTCGTGAGATCAAGCTCCACATCAGGCTCTGGGCTCAGCGCGGAGTCTGCTTGGGATTCTCTCTTTCCCTCTGCCCCTACCCCCCATCTCTAAAATAAATAAATCTAAAAAAAAAAGAAAGAAAGAAACAGTGAAAAGGTCAGTGGTTATCAGGGTTCAGGGAGGGATGGATGAATAGGCAGAGCACACAGGAATTTTAGGGCAGTTCAACCATACTATATGATACTATAATGGTGGATATGTGTCATTATACATTTGTCCAAACCCACAAAATGTGCAGCACCAAGAGAAAACACCAGTAAGAACTATGGACTCTGGATAACAGTGATGTGTCAATGTAGGCTCATCAGCTGTAACAAAGGTACTGCTCTGGTGGGGGATGTTGATCATAGCGGGGGGCTGTCCATGTGTGGGGGCAGGTATGTGGGAAATCTTTGTACCTCTCACTCAACTTGGCTAGGAACCTAAAACTGCTCTAAAAAATAAAATCTATTAGAAAGAAACAATGTGAAAATGGCTCCAACCATAGATTTGAGGGTTGGCCCTGGCTAATTAATGACTTGTGACATAGACTACACTTTATGTTTCTTAATAAGTCTCATTTTGGGGGGAAAAATACAAGACTTAATTTATTTTTATGAATAATAACTCACCAATGAATGGTGAGTTTCAAACTGTATCCTGGAGCCCCTTCAAAGACCCCCCAGGGGTGGAGAAGTGAAATGGGAGAAGGGAAAGAGAGGAGGAACTAGTGAGCAAGGCAGTTCAGCTCTGTGTTTGGGTCTTAGGGGTTTTTTGGTAAGATTTTATTTATTTATTTGAGAGAGAGAGAGTGAGGCGGGGAGGAGCAGAGGGAGAGGGAAAGGGACAAGCAGACTCCCCGCCAAGTGCTGAGGCCAACCGGGGGCTCGATCCCAGGAGCCTGACATCAGGACCTGAACCGAAGTCAGACGCTTAACCAACTGAGCCACCCAGGTGCCCCAAGGCAGCTCAGCATTTCTTTAAAGGGAGGATTCTAAAACATACATACATACATATGTAAGGATTCTACAGCTAAAAATCTTTGAAAACTATTATAATGATTGCTGGGCCTGTGCAAAGTATTTGGACAGTTATAAGTTAGTTTTTTTTGCAATTTATTTTCCATAGTCCAGGCCAGTAAAAATATCCATGAAAAAGAAATGTTAGGCATATGTTGCAAAGCCTGATAGCCTATCAACTCTTTAGAAAAAGACCTGTCTGTATTTGTGCCTTATTTTGATTTGTCATCATTTACTGCAGTTACCTTCATTGCAAACTCGTGAACTCTTTCACCAGCCCATACTGGATGTGTGTGTGCATCCACCAAACCTGTAATCAATAAATCAAATCATCTTTAAAGCTGAGAAACAGAAAGCCCTTAGATAGCAGGCAGACTATCCTGTACCACTCTTGGGAAAACAAGATGATGGTCAGCCCTCTTGGAGGAGGGTGGGGGACGAGGGATTTGTCTGTAGGTTCCCTCCACAGACAGGAGACAAGCAGACTCTCGGCATGGTTGGTCTAGAAGGCTTTAATGGAAGAGGGTGACTTGGCATGATGAGAATATCCATTAAAGAAATACAGCTCCTTTTGCCCACTAAGTCCACGCTCACCAAGCAAGCTTTTGAAACAGGATGTCGTATCTATTAGTTGAGCAAAACCACGGACTATATCACCAAGGAATAATCTGGGTGTGAAAACAGAATACAATCTCTCCCAACTTTGAGAAGGAAAAAGATGAAATCAGAAATATGAATCTTCCTTCAAAAAAGAAATGTAGTTTAATTGAAGAGAAACTATAAAGCAATCGTGTGAACCGTTTGTTTATCCAAACGGTTCACAACTCAAGTGAAGTGTGGCTTTCCATAATATTTAAAATACCTGGATTAAATGGATTAAATCCATAATATTAAAATACCTGGATTAAGTGGATTAAATGTCTCATTAGTGGTTCTGATTGGACGAAAAATCAAGAATCTCTACTCAGATCGCTTTCTAGTATTTTCTGCTCTTTTTCATAAGCTTGCACTCTGACTTTATTTCCTGACTCCCAAGAGTTGGAAAATAGAAGCTCTATCAGATACGCATAGTAGACATTTTAAAAATATAAATCTTAGCCTCTATGTTTTGTGTAGGACTCAAAATTTGTGAAACTCGTTTCAGAGGATTTCATGAAGCCAGAAAACATAATGTGGGAGATGATGGTTAACAAACCGATTTTGTTGTCAATCATTAAGATATAAATAAACTTCAGTGAAATCTCTAGGGATTCCCTCCTCCCCTACTTTTTGGCCTAGAGATGTGTTGTTTCACACTCCATGTAAATTTAGAATCTATTCTAGTATTAGAAGCAGCAGCTTGCCCTCTCTGCATCCCATATGAAGTAGATTAGTAAAGTTCTTCCAACAGCTTTTGAACCTAAACACAACACAACCGGTTTCTCTTCAGCATGTGAGTGGGACAAAGTGACATAAGGAGTGGGTTTGATTCCCAGCTTGCCCTTTCCCTGTCCAGCAATCTTGGGTAAGATATTTCATCCCTAAACTGGAGTATTCTAATCCGTAACACGTAGATAAGGATACTTACCTTACAGGGCAGTTAGAAGGATTCAAGGTGAAAACATGTTTGCAAAGCACCTAGACATTCAGTAGTAGAAATTCAATGCACAGTAGCTATTATTATATTTTAATATTATTTTGAGACCCTATTTAAAAGAAGCTGCCACTCTTCCTCTTTACATTACTAAAACTAGTTGCAGGGCTTTACTGAAAAAAAAGGTTAATACCTGGCAAGATGCATTTCCCAGAACAGTCAATTCTTTCTTCGAACGTTTCTTCGGAAAACATTTTTTGGATCGCATCAGCAGGACCAATGGCTTTTATAAGCCCATCCCTGAAGAAAAATCAAGAAATAATTACCAAAGTTTGGGGAAATACTGTGGAAAAGCTGACTAAGGATTTAAAATATGTTGCCCATGTCTTTTGGTATCAGTCAACATATATTCTATTTCCTTCTTGCATCTGTGTCTTTGAAGAAAATAAAATGACTGCAGCGGCATGGAAGCCAAAGAGTCAAATCATATGTATACTTAGAGATGGCTAGTTGCTCCCCAAGATCAATGTTCCCTTTTCCCCACAGTGCTAGATTCCTAAATTTTAGCTGAACACATGAACACCCAGAATAAAGCCTACATTTCTGGGTTTCCCGTCATCCAGGTGCCGCCATGTGACTAAATTCTAACCAATAGGTCTGTTTTCTCGTCCTATTTTCCACTGTCTGTAAGGTAGACGCCATAAGGAGAGGTGGAGTAGCCATCTTGGATGACGGAGTGAGAAAGGGTTGTGCAGAGCAGAGGAACATAGTAGGGCCTCAGAACTCCATAGAGTATGGCCATCAATTAGCCCTGGATTCCTACCTCTGTGCACTTCTGTGCACAGATGGGGCTGAGTGGGGCAAACCTCTCCCCAGTTAACTGGTTTTTAACAAATTTTTAACAGTAACACTGGGAATGTTTTTATCCCTTTGTTAATTAAAAACACACGGTCCCTAAAAGCTGGACTCTTGCACAACCCTAAGCAGCCTCAGATAAGGGCTGAGGCCGTCTTGCGCGATCGCGGTGCAGCGGGGCTCTCCAATTCAAATCGGCATCGGAGCCCCACTCCCACTGCAGGTTCCCCCTCCCAAACTTTGGCTGTTCTTTTAGTCACGTCTAGCAGGAAGCACAGAGGGTTAAATGAAAAAACAACTGAAAATGTCCTCTTTTTCTGAATTTCTTATCAGCCCCAAACCATCACGATCTGAACGTCTTCCGTGGTTCTCAAATTTAGTATACAAAGGGGGTTGGGCTGGAGGGTGTTCTGTAAAAATTCAAAGTCCCAGAACTCCACCCCAGAGATGCTGATTCCAAAGACCTGGGGGTAGAGGGGAAGAGGGACGGGGGTTCAGCCTGAGAGCGTTTGTTTGTTTGTTTTTTCACCGAATGACTACCCGAAGCTGTCACACAAGGTAGGTAGCAACAGGTGCCTGAAAGACAGGCCCGCGGTGGCTCCCTGGATGCGGGAAAGCTTTTACCCGCTTCCCTCCACAGCGCCCAAGTTAGGGAAAGGGGGCCAGGCCTGGCCTCGGCTGCCCGGTGCCCCCAGCACGCGGCCACTTACGTGCCCACCACGAGGCTGGCGCCCTCCAGGACGGCCAGGCTGCGCAGCGCGTCCCGCGCCAGGAAGCGCTCGCCGCGGCCGCACACCATCACCACTTGCCGCGCGTTCTCCAGCAGGAGGCGGTGGCCGCCGGCCATGTCGCCGCGCGCCGCGGGTCTCCGGGAGGCCGCCGGGCCCGAGCGCGGGGCAGGCGGGCGGGCGGGCGGTGGAGGGCGCGGGTCGGCGGGCGGTGCCGTGGGGCAGGGAGGGTGGAGCCGGGGCGGGCGCTCGCCGCCGCCGCCCTGCCCAGATGCCCCGGAGAGCGCGCCTCCCCCAGGCCGGCACCGCGGTAGCGCGGGTGCCAATAACCCGAGTGAGGATTAGTAATAATCGCGATCATGGAAGCTCTTTTTTGGTCGCCCAATGTTCTGGGTAAATGTCGTGGAGACCACTGTCCCTAATTTCTAGATTAGGAAACTGAAGCTGGGTTACCGGGCTCCGTTGACCACAGGGCCAGGCGGAAGGGGGGTCCCCGAAGGGCCAGGGAGCCCAGATGGGGCTGAGTGGGGCAAACCTCTCCCCAGGGGCCGGGGCGGGAACCGAGCATAGAGACCCGGGAGGGGCAGCGTCGGGGAGCCCCGGCCCAGCGGGCTGGGACGCGACGGGCGGCCGGCAGAGGGAACCCGAGGGTGAGGAGGAAGGGGGTGCGGTCGGTGAGTTGCTCCTGGGTCCGCGCGGCCGTGGAGCAGGGTGGCGGGTGCCGCGCACAATTTTCGGTTGGCCAGCTCCGCTCCGGGATCCCCTACCAGAAGGTCCCCGAGATGAAGGGGGATCCTGGCGGGGGAGGATAGAGCCGAGACTAGAGAAATCATTGGTGCCTCTGCCCAGCGTCCGCTAACGCCTTCCTGAAGGATAGGTTTGGACCGGCTCCTGGATCCAAACTCTTGCAGGTAAACGTGGTTTCAGCCCCGTGTCCGCCCCCCCCCACCCCAGCTGTATCTGGGGGCGCCTACTCTCAATTTGCCGCCAAGGTTGGAGACGGAAACAAGTTTATTTAAGGAAGATGGTCTGTAATTCTCACCCACATCTCTTCTCACCTCTCAACTGCTGTGAAAACATTGGCAGGCACTGGGTTTTACGTCTTAATTATTTTATTTTTTTATACACTTTTATTAGACTTGAATCTGTTCCATTTTGCAATTACAGGCATATGTGCAGATTTATGAAGTTGTAGGGGTAAAGGAAGGGGTGACATTATAAAAATATAGAAGGCTTTGGGTTCCATAAACTGGTCTTAACCCCACTCTGTTACTTATGAGCTATTTGACCTTGGGAAATGTCCTTAATTTTCCCAAACCTCAGTTTTCTCATCCATCTTCTCATGGGGTAATTGTTTCTTTCTATTTTATGGACTTGTTTGAGCTTTAGAGAAGATGAAATGGAAAACACTTTGCCCAGTGCCTAGCTCTAAATAATAATTATTATTATTATTATACTATTACTACTGCGGCCGCTGCTGCTGGTTTATTTTCATCCTGTTATTTCTCCCCTTGGTCAGTTAAATTCAAGAGATCTCAGCCAGGAGTTCACAGAATGTACCATGAACTGAAAGCTTTCAAGTTTTGGTGAAGTCAAAAGGAAATGGTCATTCTATTCACGGGGCTGTTGAGTTGTGGGTGAACGGAGTGCGTTGATGACAGTCCAGATATCCAACATGGCCTGAAAAGCCCCTGCAAACAAGAAGTTTGCAGAAGCAAGAAGGACAAGAGTGGGCTTCTCTCCCCCTTGGTCATTTTAAAATACATAGTTTAGATAATTTCCTCAGTGATAACCAACACCCCCATAGCTCTTCTCAGTTCACGCAGTACTTTTTACATCATCTTACATTGGCTGTCTTCTCCTGTTCTCCTCCTTCCTCTTGGCCCCCAGGTGTTTTTTGCTTTTTTTGTTTTGTTTTCATTTTGCAAAAGGGGCAGTCAGAAATGTCAACAGGAAAGTCCACACAAAATACGCCAGCAGGGCCTTAAAGGTCGAGCTGAAGGTAATTTCCTCGTCCCCGTGCTCTGCTTCTGACCCAATCAAAAGAGGCAGGTCGTTGAGCCGGCCAAGGACCTAGTGGCTCCTGGCTCTCAGGTAAACAAAAAATTGCTAGCTCTGGTCTCCCCACACCATCCAAGGACACAGTTTACAGCCCTTTCTCCTAGTATTTGTCCAAGTGGGTGGGAAGGAGGTGGGCAAAAACAGAAAGGCTTTAGGTCTGAATCTGTCTAAATCTTTGTTTGCATATGGGAGATAAACAAAGCTTTTTATCTCCTACTGAGAAACTGGAAATCCATTTTCACTGAGTTGCAGAGAGAGTTGTTGAGAAAGTCAAGCAGAAACTGCTTCGAATAATATCTGGTAGATACTGTTACTGTTCATTGTATTTGGAGTTGGTCTTGGACTTTGGGATTGGGCATTATAAAACCCCATTCCTCTTTTTCCACTTCCATGAAGCTTGGAATGTTAAGAATGTGCACGAAGATGGGTCAGGTTCCCCACGTTTGCACTGATATTGCTGGTAGATTCCTCTCCAATGAACTGGTTTTGAGAATTTGAGTTCAGGGTTTCTTAGGAAAGCTGGTTGTCAGTTACCCCTCCTTTTCAAATGCTGGTGGTTATTCACAAGACACAGCAGACTAGGGAGAAGACAGATCTGGATATCTGCCTTGAAGAAATTATAGGCAATTATTTCCCTATCAGCCTATCGTGAGTGGGCACATTGCATGCATTGCCTGTGTTTGAAAATTGCAACAAGCCTGTTAAGGAAGATATTAGTATCCATACCAGATAGAAGAACCTAAGTTGCATTGAGTTTCATTGGATAGGCCTAAGAGAAAGAGCTGATAAGAGCCAGAGGCAGGATTCAAACCTGTCTGCCGTTAAGGCCAAGGTCTTTCCATAGGGTCATCCATGCTACCCCTGTGATGATACGTATCAAAAATCTGACTCAGAGGCCACATATAATTTCATAATGTTAGAAGAATGCTAGCATTAATTAAATCAACCGGTATGGTGTTCACTTGGGAGAACAGTATATTTTACACCCACATCCCTTTAATAGATGTCTAACATATCTCAAATGTAACATGTTCCCAGCTGAACCTTTGATCTTCCCAGTTGCCCCTTCCCCCACAGCCGCTCTGTCTCTATGGATCACAACTCCATTCTTTCTTTCCTGGGCTCTTTATCTCATACCCCACACCCAAACCATCAGCCAGTCCTGTAGGCTCTACTTTCCAAATGTATCTAGAATCTGACCACCTCTCACCACTTCCATTATCTCTTGCCTCCCAATGACTGTAGCCTCCCAACAGGTGGCCTTACTCCACCCTCACCCTCGTGTACAGTCTCTTCCCAGCTCAGCAGACAGAGTGGTCCATTCCAGATTCTCATTTCACTGAGGAAATGACCCACAGGGCCCTCGAGATCTCTCTGAGCTCATCTATCACTCCGTGCTTTGTTCACTAGGCTTAAGTTCCACGAATCTCCTTGCTGTTCCTCAAATACACCAGGCATCCTTCCTCTTTAGAATGCTTTCCCCATGGGCTTACACTGCTATGGTGCTCACTGAGCACCTGATGCTGTGCAAAGTGAGGGACACATGTTAACTCACCTAACCATCTCATGAGGTAGATGCTATTCTTATCCGCCCTTTTGAAAGATGGGGAAATTGAAGCGTGGGGATTAAGGAGCATAATGACAGTCCATGCTCTTCACCACTAGCCTCTGCCACCTCTGAAAACAATGGCTTGAAGTCACACATCACCATTTTAAAGCCCTCATTTTTCTGAGCTCTTCATCTTTTTCATCTGTCAGAAGTTGGATTTGAACATATATATATTTTTAAACATATATTTTAGATGTGAATTTGCAGGCATTTGCTATGCAATCCAATGACATTTTCCCTCTATTTCAGTACGGAGATTTGTTTAGTCATGCTATTTTTATTTTGTACAACAAAGACATTCACTGACTTTGACTTTCTTTTCCTGATTGGCACATCATATTGGTTTAGTTCAGAGAAACTTATAATCCCTTCTAGGAATAGCTAGCTCTCTTCTTCTCTCTTCTGTTCTTCACCAACCCTTCATTAATCAATAGGGAGATTAAAGGTACATAAGTATAGAAGTATAACAACTTCTAGAGATTACTGGTTCCATTCAACATGTTCTCTGAATTATTGGAGAGCTGGAATCAGAGCTCTAGCAGTTGGTTTAGAAGAATGAAAAATTCTGGTCTTTCTAGGAGGGAAAAGGTGCCAGAATCCATGGATAAAGATTTTTGTTGCAGATAGACTTAGGATAAAGTGAATGAAAGTAGGGATGGATAGGGGGGTGAATTTAGATAGATAAGAGAATTGAAAGATTAAAAGTATGTCAAGAAAGAGGTGAGCAGAATCTTAGGGATTTAGATGAGTACAGCGTGTGTAAATATACAAAAACCTCCTAATATTGGCCATCCAGATTCCAAATACATCAACCCAACAGATTGTCATCAGTTTTTCACCGACCCTTCTTTTCCACTGTCAGAATGAACTCAATGCCTGTGGGAAAAAAATCTTCAGTAATCTGAAAAAGTATAATATCAATGACGTAGGTTTTTGTTAATCTTTTTCTTTTACAAGCTTTAACATAATTTCTTTTCTCTTTTTCATTTTTGTTTTTATAATCACTGGAAGTAAAATCACATTCTCCTTGGTCAATATTAGCACAAAATTTCTCCCACTTACTGAGTTTGCTCTGGGTGTTAGGGGTGCCCTGCTTGGTTGTTTACACACATTATGTCATCGCATCCTTTAAAAAGCTTTAAGAGGTGAGATTATATTCCCATTTTATGGAATAGGAACCTGAGGCTCAGAGCTGCTAAGTAATTAAAATGTAGGCCCCACGTAGAAAGTGTGTGTTTTTTTTTGTTGTTTTTTTTTTTGTCTTTTGTTATTGTTGTCATCGCTTTTAAATTATCCTGTTTCTGGCATCCAGAACAATGCCTGCACACAGCAGATACTCAATAAATATTTTTTGAATGTTAAATGATCTTGCTCACACATCTGTAAATATCAAACCAACAGGCTTCTCTGTTCCAAAGTCTGGATCTTTAATCATCTTCTACAAATGCCTCTGGGAGTCTCTTCAACGTGGCTCTTTGAGAGAACTGAGGCATAAATTTAAACAGGCAACCTGAAACAGGCTGTTTGTCCCGTTGTTCCTGGTGTGGGCACACCTTTTTATATAAATTCCTGAATATCCTTTTTCTTCCCCCAATGAAAATAACATTGTTACTTTTTTTATTGTAAAAATTGTGCAAACTCATTGAGAAATAATTAATATTAAAAAAGTGTAAAAATTCAAGACAAGGATTAGGGTGAAGCAACGGAAACATTTACCTTTGGTGCAAAACCTAAAGGGGAGGGCAAACACAAACAACATTTTAATTCACTACTTTTAAAAATAAAAGTTAATGCAAAAAATTCCATGATGAACAAAATGTCAAAAAAGTACATAAAGGCGAGATCTGTGGGCCCGGACGAAGGTGTGGCAAGGGAGGGGCTTGCTCTCCGGGTCATGGGGCACACAGTCAGATCCTGTCTGTATTTAAGGTCTTGATATTTTGTTCACCATGGATTTTTTTCCTGCACTGACTTGGAATTTTTAAAAAATTGCATTAACATTTTATTTATTTTGATAACTGAGTTTTGGGGGCCACTTCCTTGAATTTTGCACCTAACCCTAATCCCAAACCTGATAGAAATGCAAGGAGAGGTTGCTCCAAATCAAAGACAACCCCTATTAATGTTGGGTGAACAACTTTTCAAAACATCTGATTTGGCAGGTGTTTTTTTATCCACGCTACTCCCACCTTTTTGAAATATTTTGTTTTTCACTTTTAATATATAGTTAACAGAGGGAATAGTGACTACAGAACTATTTTGAGGGGCCACGGGGCAATCCGTGTTATGGGTATACCAGAGTTATTTAATCAACTCCCTGTTTATTAAATAACACGTCAACAAACATTATTGTACATACTATTTTTGCCCACTTACCCGATTATTTTCTTGGGATAAGTTCCCAGATTTGGAATTGCTGGGCCAAAGAGGTTGTGCTTTTAAAAGCAATGAAGGCTACTTGGAATCACTGGCTGATGAATTTGCCCCTTTACTCAAGGTTTACAGAATTTATTTTTTTTTTTTAATTTTTATTTCAATTCCAGTTAGTTAACATGCAATGTTCTCTTAGTTTCAGGTGTACCATTTAGTGATACATCACCCGATGCTCAGGTTTACAGAATTTATTTTTAATGTCTTGCTTTTTCTTTGGACAGGGCCAGGAGACAAAATGTCCTATTTTTTGCCGATATCACTGGCTTCTGAAGGTAAAGAGGAAATCTGTCAATGAGCTCTTACTTTGTGCCTGGTACGGTCGGTCTCCCCAGTAGATCAGGGAACGTAGAAAAGGAAAATACCAAACGACAAGCATCAGACATGGCCTTTCTACGTAAAGAGTTTATGAATGGCCTGCTGAGAAGGTTCTCTTCCACTTTTTAATTCTGCAAAGAAAAATCTTCACATCAGAGAGGCAATAAATGGTCATATTTAGCTAGATTGCTAGGGAATTTCATAGCATAAGACAATTAATTCAATTATTTGTCATAATAAAGGACATGAATAACTACATTTTATCAAAATCTGTCCTCTCCTTTCCTTTTCCAGCCTTTCTCTCCTCCTCCTGATTCTGTACAAGTATACAAGGAATTCATATTTATTGGTATAGAAGAATAACTTCTTTGTCACTTACAAATTTGACAAAGCTTTGAACATTGGATAACACCATGAGTGTGTTATAGGTAACAGGCAGTCTGTAGGCACTCTCCATGGGCTCGGGGAAAGTCATGCCATGGATTCTCCCACAGAAACTCCAGAAGGAACCAAACCAACACCTTCATCTTAGACTTCTGGCTTTCCGGACTGTGAGAGAATCAATGTCTGCAGTTTTAAGGCCCCCCTTTTGTGGTGATTTGTTATAGCAGCCCCACTTCTGTGAGACTAGGAAGTGATTCAGGTGGGGAGAAGGGTTGGCTAAGGGCCAGTGCTTACAGTGAGTTTATAATTCACTCATTCAGTTTATGACAATTTTATAACAAAAACTTGTTAGAATGGGTTGAAAGTGGTCCCTCCAAAATGGTAGCCCTCCGTGTCCTAACCCCTGCAATATGACCTTATTTGGCAAAAGGGTCTTTCAAATGTAATTGAGGTAAGGACCTCAAGACGAGATCATCCTGGACTTACGGTGGGCCCTAAATCCTAAATGACAAGTGTCTTTGGGAAAAAAAGAAGTCCCTGTGAACACAGAAGCAAAGATTGGAGTTACATGGCCAATGAATGCCGGAAGCCACCAGAAGCTCGAAGAGATAAGGAAGGATTCCCCCACAGAGCCTTTGGAGGGAGAATGGTCCTGCTGACACCTTGATTATGGACTCCTGAACTCCAGGACTGTGAGAGAATAAAGTTCTGTTGTCTTAAGCTGCCAAATTTATAGTTTATTATAGCAGCCATAGGAAACTAATATACTTGGTGTTTAGAGTTTAGTTTTTTCTATTTCTTTATAACCAAAAGGAACTTGGCTTTGGACTTGGAGGGGAAAAAAATATCTTGTCAATCCAGGACACTGAAACTTGGTCGGACAGGATTCAAGACTTTAAGCCACCTAGGGCGGGGTGGACAGTAAGTTTGTGAGGTTTATCTTGGGAGGAGAGAGGGTTGGTTGAGGGAGAGATGTCCAGCCTACCAATGATCACCCTTTGGATGGCATCAGTGGTCCCATCCTGGGATGTCGGGTCTAGCTCTGGCCTGAGAGTGGTGGTATTGGGTACAGGTCATGAACTCTGTATGCCTCTCAACCCCAAGTCCCTTTTGGTCTTTGACTTCTGTTGCCTCCTCTTGGGCCTTAGCCTGTTGGCTATGCCCTTCCATACTCCTGCTTGTCTCCAAGCCCAGCTGCCTGGACCCACCCTCACCTGTCTTTGCTCATGTATTATAAGGCCTAAGATTTCATGTATTGCCTTGGCATCTTTGAGCCTCACAGAGCCACAAAGACCTAACTGTAAGTCTTCCTGTTCTTGCCAGATTTGACTTCCACCCAGTGAGACACGTTCCCAACCCAGCAATTTCCTCATCAGCTGGACCAGTTATACTCTACTGGTTTTCATCCTGATGGGTTCCACAAGTCAATTACATCCTCTTGAGGGAAGCAGGGGGCACCTCACCCTCTTGTTACTACAAAGCCTGCCTCCTGCCATCCCTCTGTTTCACTCTGCTCCTGACATGGCCCTGCATGGCAGGTGGTGTCCTCCTCCTCAGGGCTATGAGTATAAGTGACTAATAAACTGCTATCTATCTTATTAGTCCAGTGTAGAGTGTCATATGTTTGGTCATCTCATACTATTTGGGGAAGGGATCCTTCCTTTACCCACAAGGTGAATCGGAGGTGATCAGAACACCACACACTCACTGTTGAGCTCAAAGCTTCCACTCTGCAATTTTCTTTCTTCCTAACCCATTACCTACAGATGAACCTGCCTGAGGTTTCTATCCCAGACATCCCCCACTTTCCCAACTGAATCCCTGGGCAAACAGCCAATTCTCAGGCAGCCTTTAAGCTCCAGACCAATAACTCCTATGCCTGTTGTATCTTTCAGCCACTTAGAGATGAGGGCCACTTTCAAAATACTCTGGTATTTTGGGAGGTGAAAGTGGGTGCAGGGGCTGAGGCAGGAGGGGGGATGTGTTTTCAGTTATCCTTTCCCTTTCTCTGACTTAAGTTGTCAGTTCTAAGCTCCAGAATTCCTGCTTTTGGCTCTTGGTCTCTGAAGCCAAAATTTCCACCCCCAAGCATTAAAAAGCCAGAAAGAAAGAAAAAGAGAAAGACCTTTTATCATTTGAGATTTTATAAATAAAAACAAAAAATCCATTCAGAAATTTAGTGGACCTTCCTCTCCCTTTTCATCACCCGTCCCCTTATGGCCAGGCTTCTCTTTTATTAAGTATACAAGTCCATGGTTTGTACTCACAGATATGTGCCACCATCACCACAGACCATTTTAGAACATTTTTATCATCTCAGAAAGAAACCCTGCACCCCTTAGCCATAACCCCCTAACTCCCCTGCAGCCCTAAGCAACCACTAATCTACATTTTGGCTCCATGGATGTGCCTATTCTAGACATTTCATGGAATATAATGGAATCTTATAATGTAGGGACTTCATGTGGCTTCTTTCACTTAATATAATATTTCCAAGTTTCATCAGTCAGAATATGTATCCTTTGTATGGATGATTAATATTCCATTGTATGGCTATACCACATTTTGTTTATCCATTCATCAGTTGATGGATATTTGGGTTGTTTCTATCTGTTGACTATTATGTATAATACTGCTATAAATATTCATGTACAAGTTTTCATATGGACATATGTTTTCATTTCTAGGAGTGGAATGGCTGGGTCACATGGCAAATATATGCTCAACTTTTTGAGGCTGTTTTCCAAAGTGGCTGCATTATTTTGCATTCCCATTAGCAGAAGGTTAAGATTCCAATTCCTCCACACCCTTGCCAATACTTGTCATTATCTTTGTTTTGTTTTGTGTGTGTGTGTGTGTGTGTGTGTGTGTGTGTGTGTGTGTGTTTTGGATGACTCTCTAGTCTGGACCAAGGATGTCCCTAAGGGTACGGCAGCAATGGCAGTGTAAGGGTAATAGTACAGATATTTGTAGTGATGGGAAGAAGCAAAATCTTAATGCCTCAAAGTATGATCCCACTATCCTGTAATAGGTCCCCCTATCTATTCACATAACAAATACAAACTCATTCCCCCTGAAGTATTAAGCACTGTGCTCGGTGCCATGGAAAACAAACAGATGAGCCATGTCTTTGGCCCTTGAGTTGCAGGCCCTGAATCTCTGCCTCAGTTGGAGACGCAAAGGCTGCCTTGTCCTCCTCCCAGGGACCCACCTACCCAGCTGCTCCATTCTGGCTGGTGGAAACCTCGCCCTTCTGGTCAGAAGAGCAGGGATGACAGATGTTTTTCTTTTTCTTTTCTTTTTTTTTTTAACAGATAAAGGAAAAGATGACTCAGTCAAAAAGGACAAGCCATATAAGATCTTTTTCAAAGATCTGTTTCTTTACAAAGAAAATGAAATGGCAGCAAAGAAGAAGGTAAAGTTTGATTAAAAGCCCAATCCAAATTAATGTTAGAAATTTATCCTCTTATCCATCACTTTTATGAACTTTGCTGGGTTAAGACAAGGGGTCAGGTGTGGGTGTATGCATTGCATGCTATGCTGGGGTATAGGCACGTACAACAGGAACAACATCCAGCCCACGGTAAGGACCTAATGATCACTGCCCACTGGGGGAAGACAGACACACTGTGACCATCACGTATGACAAGTATGGTAGATCCCACTTCATTGATTCTAATGCCCATAATTTTTTCACATTTTCTCATTCCTGAAATTGGGATCCAGCTTATATAGATGGATTGCCATGCATAATTAGCAGTGCACAAAACAATAGTGCACCTACAATAAATGGTATCTTAGAGTTGATAAAATACAGTAACAAAGAACATGTGGAGAAAGGAGTGACCATCTTTGTTGGAGAGAAGGATAATGGTGGTGGTGGTGTATATGTGTGTGTGGTTGTCTCTGTGCACGCACGCACACAAAGACTTAACTGAAGAGATAGCCAGAGCTGAATTGTTAAGAGTAAGTTAAAATTTGCCAGCCAGATACAGATAAGAGAATGTATATGTATGTATTAGGGAAGAGGGGCAGAGAAGAAAATAGGAACAGAAGTGGAGGAGGGAGTCATTTTAGAATTATTTGGTATGAAGCTAAACCAGAGATGAGGCTAACAAAGCTGTGCTGTGCAGTTAATCTCACTACTTATATTATTATACCATTTATTACATGATTTGAATTTCAAGAGGTTTGCTTTCCTTATTTCTAGAGGTAAAGACTAATTATAGGATTTTTTTAAAAAAATCCTATTTAGAATGAAGAAACTAAAAATGCTCAACAACAGATTCATCTGTAAGGTGAAGGTTTTATGCTTGTGTTATATAGTTTTATTGAAGGTGTCCAAAATTAAATTGAGCAAAGATTCATGAATTTAAAAAAGGCTGATTTATTTATGTCTACTGGGGAGGTCCATTTCCTCTCAAGTTTTCAATTCAATTCCACAGAACCAGTCCTTTCTTTTTTTTTTTTTTTTTAAGATTTTATTTATTTATTTGAAAGAGAGAGAATGAGAGACAGAGAGCACGAGAGGGAAGAGGGTCAGAGGGAGAAGCGGACTCCCTGCTGAGCAGGGAGTCCGATGCGGGACTCGATCCTGGGACTCCAGGATCATGACCTGAGCCGAAGGCAGTTGCTTAACCAACTGAGCCACCCAGGCGCCCAGAACCAGTCCTTTCAAATTAGTGGAATTTCCAAGTTACCTGCAGTTGGGCAAGACAAGGATTAAAAAATAAAAATGAAAATGAAAATAAAGCCAGAACACTTTTCAGGCTTGTATTTATGATGTACATGTTTAGTAAATATTGAATGTCTTTATATTTGTGCTCAGCTTCATAAGAGAAGGAATTGCAAACTATACCCGGGCCTTCAGAGATAAGAACTCAAAGTCGCTTGTTTAATGTATTAGTAATGAGAAATTTACCAGTAATGAGAGAAAGACTTATTGTAAACGATATTTTTATATCTGATTACTATTTTTAAAGACAACATTATTTTGTTATATTAGAAATTCTTTTAAACTTTTGCACTTGGGCAGGAAAAATTTATAAACCGCAGCATGAAAGTCTACCAGAAGTCTACTTTTTCATCTCGAATGAAGAGTCGTTCACACCTGGGCCAAGTAGCATTCTACTCTGACACAGCTGGGGGCTCATTCGAAAAATTTGGGCTAGATCCCACTTTTATTCTAAGATTAACAGAAGGTAAGTCTAGATTACTGTTTAAGAATATTATTTTGAATATTTACTGTTAATGTCAGGTTTAGGGGCTTTCCTGGAGGTAAAAAAAAAAAAGTATGCTGTCTCATACTATGGTTGGGGGGAGGTTCTCTATAAATGGAAACTGAGAGTGGGGACAAAATCTATTTTAAATAAGAAAGCATACTTTTCCAAGAAATAGATTGTTACTCATTTTCATGGCTCTAAGGAAGAAAGTCATTGCCAAAATGATATAGTATTAAAGGTTATGGCTAAGGCCATTTAAACTCATTTCTAAATGTAGAAATATATAGAAACTTTCCAAAGACAAGTGTTTATTTTCCATGCCATACAACTCATATATCCAGAATCAGGAAGCTTATAGAATTAAATAAGTTTTCCTGTTGTTGCAAAAACACAACCTGTTTTAATGGCACTTGAGAGCAACATGATAAAATATTACAGGATGTTCATTATTGCTCTATGAAAAGGAACAATATGTTAATCAAAATGTCATGGACTTTTCTTACTTATCAGATCAAGAAATGCTTACAAATGAGACAGAAAGCAGTTTGAAGTGAGGTTGAAGTGATTAATGCTAGGATGACGGGGTCATAAAATCTTCCCCCAAGATGAGTCTTGTCTAAATTTTTAAGTTAAAATTAAAAAGTAAGGAAGAAAGGAAGGGAAGAAGGGAGGAAGAAAGATACATCGAGTGCCCAGGATTTGCTGTGGTAACTTTGCCAAACTGTGATTAAAAAAAAAAATCTTCAGAGAACAACAACAAAAAAGAAACACCTGGGAAAGAACTTTGGAGTCAATAATTAGTGTAGGAGAGGGAAGCCATGTTAACTCTTTTAGATCTTGGAGGTGCATATTCTGCACTATAGTTGTACAAAGAAGTGCAAATGTCAGCAACATGGTAGTATCAGTGACTATAGCACGGATAGGATGTAGCTAGGTTCAGTCTTGTGTCTCATAGTTCACCTCTGTAGAATGGTGAACCCTAAGTCATCAAGAGCACTTAAAATACATGACATGTTTTAGAGTTCTACACAAAGTGGCTACCTTCAAAAATCCTTGCCACTTCCGAGAGAACTAGCAAATATGGCTTTGCAGATGACCCTACTCGACACCAGGCTGGGTGACAGAGGGGTTACTGGTCTCTTAACAGTAAATGACATACAGTAGACTCTTAAAAAGGAAATGGTAAGATTTTTTGGTATTATCCAAGACAATCTGGGCTCTGTCAGCAATGGAAGTCAGGTTGTCAGTTTCTGTTGATTACACAGAGAAGCAATTTAGACATTTTCATTGAAAATAAATCCCCCTCAGACTCTTTCCAATTGTGAGTTAATTTGGTTGAAACCCCCATTTCCCAACCTTACATTTCCTGCCTGAATTCTGATAAAAGACAAGCCTACGTGATGTGAAATGGGCAAGTGACCCCTACTTTGGGAGCCCAGTCATTTTATTTTTGTGTATTCAGTAGAAGGCAACTACCAGATCACCTCAAAGAAATTACACAGGCGACTGTCACAGATAGATGGGTTAGGCTGCAAAGTAGACGTGCCCCCTCCAGGCAGCCAGCAGCTTAACTGTGGTTTTACTCTCAAAGAGCAACACTTCTGGATCACATCCCCAGTGAGTGGTGAGGTACTCTGGTGTTGAGGAATACTAGTGTTTGGAAGATGATTTTGTCATACACAGTCTCTTTGTTAAAAAACCTTCCGGACAGCTAGAAGAGCCAAAATGGGAAACCCACTATAACCAGTCTATTTAGACTCGAAGAATAAAATCACATCAACTCAGCCAGATAGTATCATGTTAAAGTAGCCTGAAATGGTAAGCATGACTATAATATTTAGCAAATGGACAGTATAGGATTTTTTATATTGAGATGTATTCCAATTCATGTGACCCATCATAAGTAACCAAATGAAAGCTACAGTAAGCACTTTCATGCTTCTTTTCTACGAAAAATATTTTTAAGTAAATTGAACCTGAATCTGATCAAGCAAACATGGGAGATTGAGCACATGTTAAATAATACCACCAGGATACAATCTGCCAGATCCATTATACAGGAAATTCTACAGGGAAATTGGTCTGGTTTTTGTTTTTGGTTTTTAAGAGAGGGAGAGAGGGGGTAGGGTTGGGGCAGAGGGAGAGGGGGAGAGAGAGAGAATGCTAAGCAGACTCCAAACCCAGTGCAGAGCCCAGTGTGGGGCTCGATCTTATGACCCTGAGGTCATGACCTGAGCCGAAATCAAAGGTCAGACTCTTGACCGACTGACCACCCAGGAGCCCCTGATTGGGTTCCTTAAACCAATAAATGGCATGGAAAAATGGTAGTGTTTGGGAGGAGGTAAGGGATGGCAGTTATAGGTAAAAAATTAACTTTAGGAGTTATACCAACCAAATTGATCTTTGTTTAGATTTTGATTTTTTTAATTCTAAAAAGTTATTTGTGAGACCACTGGGGAAGTTTGAACCCAGACTAGGTATAAGATGATACTAAGGAATTGTTCATTTTGTTTGGGATGATAGTTGTATTATGGCTATGTTTTAAAACTTTTTTATCTGATAAATAAATACTGAAGTATTTATGGGTTAAATGATAATGATGGCTTGGATTTGCTTTAAAATATTGCAGTGAGGGGTGACGAGAGATGAAACGAGAGGTAAGATGTTGATCGTGCTGAAGTAGGTGAGAGATACAGACAGTTCATTTTATGAATGTTGAGGATTTCTATAATAAAAAGCTTTTATGTGTTAAAAAGAAAACCATTATAACTAGGTGCTTATTACTTTCACATATATTATTTTATCTAATCCTCAACAAAATGCTATAAGATATTTCTGTCTCTTCTCCTCTGATGAAAATGGCTCAGTGAGATTGAATCACTAATTAAAGGTCACTAGGTGGATGCAGAATTCAAACCAATGCCTGTCTGACTCCAAGTCTTGTTGTTACCCATAAACACAGAACTATTTTTTAATGATTAAAATAATCACTTTATTGCTGCTATTATTATTGACCTGGAAAAATTGTGATTACTCATTCCAATTGTATTTTGAATAATAGCTAACAATTGTTAAGAAGTTATTATGTGTTGGGGTACTCAGGTGGCTCAGTCAGTTAAGCGTCTACTCTTGACACATTGGGTGTGCAACCTGCTTAAGATTCTCTCTCTCCCTCTCCCTGTGCCCCTCCCTCCCTGCTCACACACTCTCTCTTAATCTCTCTTTGTCTAAAAAAAAAGAAGTTATTATGTGTTTTATAGCATGTTGCTTCACTTCCTTCTCACAATACCACTATGAGGTAGAGATAATAGCAATGACCCACTTAGACTAATTTGTGCTGTGCTCATAAACGATTCCTAAATTTCAGTGGCTTGCAACAACGTAAGTTTATTTGTCATTCACCTTTCAACATTGGTGCTTTTCAGTGTGTCCTGCACTGAAGGAACAACCCCTGACTGGTATGTTGCTGGAGTTATGGCAGAGGGAGGAAGAGAGAACCAGTGGTGGTTCTTAAAACTTCTGCTTGGAAGCCACACAGGTCACTTCCACTGGCATTCAGTGAGCCAAATCAAGTCAATGGTCAATCCCAATACCAGCGAAGAGAGGGAGAGAGAATCTTCTTCCAGAGAGGGGCAGAAAATAGTTTGGAACAATAATACAATCTACTACTATTAGGATCCTCATTTTTACAGACAAGGAGACTGAGGCTTGAAGAGGGTGAGTAATTTACTCACATCCTCATGGCTAGTAAGAGGCGGAGGCGGAATATGACCCAAGGAGACTGTGGGCTCCCCAGTGCAGCGTGGGCTCACTGGTATTTGGGAAACGCTGTTTTATTTCTACTTCTATCTACGTTTTAATCAAGAGACTTTGTTCTATACCACATTCTGTTGGTTTTTCATGAAGCTAACAGTGAAATGCAGCCTATGTGTAATTTTTCCAGAATGAAGAAATCTTGAAAGGAAACTTTGGTCTTTTTTTATTGCTAGATGGTAAAGCTAGTTGTCATCTTTTTCTTTCATGCTGTAAATTTGGTTTGTGATCCCCACATGCATTTTGCTAAAGGACTTCGGTTTTATATCCAGATTGGCCAAAACACTAAGATTTAAAACAGCTCGGTCTCCTTCAGCACAGGCTTAGGAATCATATGTCCCTTCTGCCATGTGTTAGCTCCATTATCTTGGGCAAGCATCTTGACATCTCTGAGCTCACATACAGGATGGGTACAGAAATATGTACCTCATTGGGGTTATTGTTAGGATCAAATAAAATGATTTATTTAAAGTGTCCAATAAAGTTCTTGGAATTTGATGGACACAAAATAAATGGTAATTACTATTATGAAATTAGTTTTTTAGTGATTAGGAAAAAAGTTTACTTGAAGAGATAGTGGTTTTTTAAGTCAGATACATACCATATACAGTAATTTAATTACATAGCTTTTATTTTATAGAAACTCTTGAGGAATAATGAACTAAATCTAAGTCTATTTCAATTTTCTTTGAAGGTGTGGACACAAAAAGGACTATTCATGAATTTATTAATGACCAGAGAGACCGGTTTCTGCTGGAGGTAGTAAAAATAATTTCTTTCTCCCATTAGTCAAACAGAAGACCGCCGGCAGAGTATTGCCAAATTTTCACCTTGACAGTTTATTTTTTCATTACATGCTCCAGATCTATTGCGCCTCTGATCCTTTCCTAAACAACTTCAGTTGGGCTTTCGTCCTCATCATTCCACCAAAACTGCTTTTGTCAAGGTTCTCAGTGACATTCCCATTGCCAAGTTCAAATCGTCACCTCACGATCTTCCTTTTCCTTCCCCTTCCGCAACAGTTAGCTCATTCGGTCACTTCCTCTTTCTTGAAATGTCTTCTTCAGCTGGTTTCCAGGACCCACAGTCTCTAGGTTCTTCCTCATCACTGGCTGCTAGCTTCCTCACAGTTTTCTTTTCTTCTTCTTCTCCCTGACCTCCAAATGTTGGAACGCCCTCAGACTCACTCCTCGCCCTGTGCTCTATCTACCCTCCTCCAGGCCCATGGCTCTAAATTCCACTTTCCCCATTAACAACTTCCAAACTTATTTCTCTACCCTGATCATCTTCCCTGAACTCCAGACTCACAAAGGTAATTGTAGTCCTTAACATCTCCACTTAGATGCCCAGTAGGCACCTCAGTCTTCATTACCCCTGCAAATCTGCCTCTCGTGGAGTGCCCCCATCGCAGTGAGTAGTGATTTCATTTTTCCAGTTGCTTAGGCCAAAAACATTGGAGCTATCTTCAACTCTCCTACCTACAACCCACATCCAAATATACTTTCAAACGTATTTTTTCCCCATACATCCATACTCACACTACTTTTCATGACTTCGCCTGCTGCCACTGTAATCCACGTCACCGGTATCACCTGCATGAGTTATTGTTATAACTTCTGAACACTGGTCTGACTCCACTTTTGCTCCCTACACTCAGTCTGTTCTCCACACGTGCCCCTCCTCTACTGAAGACCTCTGGTGACTTTATCTGGCCCCTGGCTCCCGGGTTGTTATTTCTTTAAAATGATCTCATTTACATATTTTAAATTCATGTATATTATAATGTATGACTTTATTTATAATTCCTTGTTCATACATGGCATTAAAAACCATAGTGAACTCTTATATTCTGTAACTAAAAAAATAAATAAATAAAAGCTAGATATCAAAGTTGTATTTGGGGATTTACCCGGGGTTCTTAAAGCCGGGTTAAACACCCCTACCCTTGGGCAGCTTGGAGGAATGTGTCATAGGTATAGCAGGGTGAAAACCTCATTTTCAGGTGCTCCTTCCTAACGGAGGAGGCTTTGTCACTGCAGACAGCCCAATTTCCCAATGCCCAGAAATGCTGGAGGGATATTGTGGATAATACCAGGGAGACCTCCTCTTTGGAGAGATATGTAGTTTTTTGTTTTGGTTTTCTACTTTTATTTTTTTAGGATAGAGCCTGAGGGGAAATGTAGCTACTTTTGATTTGTGGGACAAAGCCATGTTGGAACAATATTGAGCCTCTTCATAAAAGTGAAAGAGAGGAATTAGTCTCCCTTCTAACGATCCCCACATAAGTTCCTTCATAAAATAAAGGCTATCGTCTCAAGACCTGGCATGCTATTATTTCTAATACATGTGATCTCTTACTATGCAAGTTATTTTCCCTTTATTATGAGACTGTTGAAATGTACTAGCAATGAGCTGGAAATGTGCCATAATGTGCACTTCTGTTTTCAATATTCCTAGTATGCCCTGTCAACCAAAAGAAATACAATTAAAAAGTTTGAAAAACACATGGTGGCGAAGGAACGGCAACTCACAAGAGCCGAAAAAAAGCTCCAAGAAGATGCAATGGCCTTTGAAGAGTTCCTTCGAGAAAATGACCAGAGATCTGTAGATGCTCTTAAAATGTTCGTTTTTTTCCACTCTGGCCAAATTGCCTTTTTCCCTCCCCCTTTCTTTTTAGTTTCTCGGAATACAACACAACATAAAACAAACTAACAAATCCCCGTTACTTTTCAGTGCAGCACAGGAAACTATAAACAAACTCCAAATGACAGCAGAACTAAAGAAAGCCAGTATGGAGGTACAGGCGGTGAAAAGGTGAGCCCAGGGCACCATCTTTTCCTTCTCGAATGTCCCAGCCGTGGTGCAACCTACATGTGCCTAGCCAGACCTACGTGGGAATATTCCTTATCAGTTGATGACTTCCTAAGTATGACCTCATTTTTAAATAAGTAATCTGTCGATCAAGGTCCTTCTGTCTGTCTCGGCCTGGTTATCAGAGTATAGTGAACTCTGGCTGAAAAATTTCTGTAACTTGTCAGTGTAGAAGCCTAGAAATTGGTTGAAAAGAAGCAAGCCAATGTTGAAAGTAAACCATAAATTATTTTCTAAGTGTCCTCTTTCATTCATTTGAAGGCATATTTCTTTCCACATTTTAACATCTCTGAAATTGGGATTCATTTTTACAACTATCTCTCAACTATAATTGGCACTTCCACTTAGTTGAACCTAGAATTGATATTAAAAACCAGGATTTATAATGACAAAAATTTCAGGAAGGAGAGTTGGGATAAAATTATTATATCACCCACCACTCTTTTTTTTTTTTCTTTTTCAAGCCCGGATGTTTTCTTCTGTGGTCAAGTGTATCTCACTTGGTCTAATTTTAAGTATCTAAAGAAGCATCCTTCTATCATCATTCTTGGACAGGAATTTCATGACAAAAACTTGTTTTGTTTTTTCTTTCTGAGGATTTGATACTTACCTTTCCTTTAAAACCAAGAGAAGAGGACAACAGCTTGTCTAAAATACAGCAAATGAATGGGATGGTAGTTTCTTTGAAACCGATTGTTACTAACAGAATGTGTGTTTTCCAAACACATTCTGGCTACAGAGCCTCTTCTCTTGTAGCAGCCTAAAGTTGAAGGCATTCCAAGGTGGAGAACTACCTTCCTTCCTTCACTCCATCATGTAATTAGAAGATTCTGTTCTATCTGTAGAATGAGAGCAGCAGCCTCGAGGCTTGCAGAGAGTATTATATTTATGCACAATGGCCACCCAGTAAACAGCCTTGCTGAAAAGAACTTGCTTAGTGTATATGTGTCTCCTCATCCTAGAAAGGTGCAAAGGTCATGATAAACAAGCTAGGAAACAGCACAAAGGATACAGGTGCCTGCTATTTATTTCCTTTTTCTTTCTGTCTTTTGGGCTTGACATGGCCCAGGAAGGTCGTCCACTGCAGGTAGGGCTGGAAATCTGTTTACAAAGGGAAAGGGAGCTTGTTCTGAAGCTTTTGCTTGGAAGCTGTCCAATGCTAGCCATTTTAACCCTGTTCTTGTAACACCCCTGGGAAGCTTTCAATCTAATAACAAAGTGGTAGTAGAATGAGGGGCTCCCACATCCTTCAGTGTGATACATGAGCCAGCTGATTACTGACTCTTGAATCTCACGCTCACATCAGGGCTGAAGGAAGGCACTGCCTGAAAAAAGTACCGGAGCTGAAGATACTGGTGTAGGAGTAATATCGATAAGGGTATTGAAGACGGTATGATTAAGGAAGCCTGGAAGGGTATGGGTGGAGCATCCTTTCACAAGGGACTTCATTGTTTTTGTAAACATTCCTTCAAGGTCCACTTTGTAACACGATTATGGGAAAGCACTGTGAGGCTGGGGAGAGGCTTTCAGGCCAAGGCCCTGGATATTGGTGGCAAAAGCTTGGGCATCTGAATCAGCCAGACCCGGGTTTGAGTGCCGGATCTGCCATTTAGTAGACAGATGACTTTGCAAGTCATTAATTTCTTCTTCCAAAAGATGGGGATTATACCGACTGTAAAGTGCTGTACAGACAATGAAATGGTACTCTGTCGTGCGTCCATAGTAGGTGCTCGTGGGTGTTTTCTTTATTCTTCTCACAAAAGTACCATCTTCTGCTACCTTCTAATTTGTTCCTATGTCTAAAATTTAATACGACATTTCCCTCAGGAATAAATGAGTAAAACTATCATCAGTCTATTCCATGTGTGTATATCCTTGGCATGTTTTATTCAAATAGGACTCCTATGGGTTTTTTTCTTCTCATCTTACCTTATTGATGCCCATATTTTTATGACCCTACTTAATAATTTTTGTTATGTAAATTACTATTCAAATACATAATCAAAGGAATAAATTTTGTGAAACCTTTTTTTATGAACATGCTTTCACATGGATATTTCTAATGATATCTTCATTTCTTTTGAGCAGTGAGATAGCAAAAACAGAATTCCTCCTTAGAGAGTACATGAAATATGGATTTTTTCTGCTGAAATTGTCTCCAAAACACTGGCAAATCCAACAAGCACTGAAAAGGGCGCAGATGACAAAGAATAAAGAGAGTATGAATGTCAGTCTTCCAGTACTAACAAGTGAGTCACATATTCTTAATTTTAATTAAATAAATAGCTCTAATTCTCAAATATTGTTTCAATATTTGTTTATTTATTAAACAGTCAGAATTCCTATTTTGCGCAGAACCTGAACAAGGATTCCCACTATCTCTGATACTATTTTTTTAAGATTTAATTAATTAATTTATTTATTTAGAGAGAGTGTGAGTGTACACGGGAGCGGGAGGGGCAGAGGGAAAGAATCACAAGTAGGCTCCTTGCTGAGCATGGAGTCCAACGTGGGGCTCCATCTCAGGACCCTGACTGAGATCATAACCTGAGCCAAAATCAAGAGTCAGTTGCTTAGCACACTGAGCCACCCAGGCGCCCCAGTATTACTAATCTTTTAAAGTATTATACGGTATATTATCAGAGTCTCAGAAATTAACACCGCATGGTACTGGTATTAGGAAGTCAGCTCAATGGACCAAAAATAGATCTATTATATATAAGAATTGAATAAATGATTAAGTGGGGTTACAAATCAAAGAGGAAAACTACCACTTCTAGCAACATTGGGGTAACATGGACCAGACTTACCTCCTGCCTAAAAAAATCTGAAAAATATATGAGGCAATAGGTTTCAGGCATCAGGCGCCAAGAAGAGAAGCAGAACGATCTGTGAGAGAGGAGAGACAAATGAGATGAGCCAAATGACGGCCTCAGCGTAGTGCCTGGGGAGCATTTCCAGGATGCCGCAGAGGGAGGAGGAGCCCAGCAGTCCCCATGAAGTGCCAGGACAGAGCTAAGGGAGTAGGGAGCCTGGGGTTCCCAGAGCAGAGTACTGGAGAAGAGCGAGCTACACAGAGAGTTCTCTGCAGAGTCTTCCGCTGAGAGGTGATCCTGAGACTCTGGGGTAAGAGCATTTACCCCATAGAAGCTAGTAAACTTTTACAAACCAGGGAGAACTCTTCTGGAGAGCTGATAGTTAAACAGTTACCAGCACAGTAGCGATGGCTGTCACAGCTCACTTTGCTGTGACTGAATTAGATCATTTGTACGTGATTGTATTGGGTACTGAGCACAATGATGGCACTTGGTTAAACTCAATACACTGACAAGACAGAAAACCTATAGAAAGGAAAATCAGGAAGTAATTGCATTTAGCAGCTTAAAATTCAATGCCCCTAGACTTGTCCTTTAACTAGAGGATGCTCAGAAGGTAATGAGTCCCTCAGTCCGGAGGAGTGAAGGGCTGACACGGGGATTATAGAAGTTTTCAGGCTGTTGACTGATGCAGGAAATAGAGACCTCCTCATGCCCTGCGGGTCAGTTCCCCTGCATTTTGCCTGGTCCAGAGACCAGTCCTTGCCGTCGGCATCATACGTTTGCTTGTTACAATGTCCCCATCCTATATTTCTGTCCTTGTAAGTTCTCACAGTAACTCTACCTTCACCATGAGACAAACCTCTCATTCTCAGAAGTGTTCTCCCCCCATCTCTCTCCCTTTTGTTTTTCATTTCTAGAATTACATACAACGAAAACAGAGGGCAGTAATGAGGATGCCAGGAAGATATCATTTTCAGATGACTATTACGTGGAAAGACGTCGCCAAGGTAACACCAGAGATTTGGGACTTCATTCACAAAAGTAAAACCAGAGAAGGTGCCCATCTCAAATTGGAAATCTGGGACCTATGAGCTAACCTGGAAAACAAAAGGTGATGTCCACATCACCCGTAACCCTTGGGAGCTAGGAGTTCCATCTCTTTCTCTCTGACATGATTACAAGACTTGGAGATGAATGGACAGGACGGGCACAGAACTCAGAGGCAGAGAACCTGGCACAAGTCATCCCCTCCACAAGATGTAACAATTCAAATGTCCATCCTTTTTATTTTTTGCCTTGATTTTTAAAAATCTGTGATTACATATGAAATATATATGGTTAGGTAAAAAAAGAACCATGATTATATTATATTATATTTCACAATTTATGCCCCTGATTTGGGACTATCAATAGTTTTATCATGTTTTTGACAATATGTACCCTGCACCGCAGCCCCCACCCCCCACAACCAGTGCCTTTGATTTTATTCTTAGGCTTGGAACCCAATTTCAGTAGAAGAGAGGAGCTCACTCCACTTTCTATGATTATCATTCTAATAATAATAAAAAGAATGGGCATATCCATGCAGAAGAAATGATTATCTTGCACCAAATAACAAGGACTCATTTCTAATTCCACGTTATTTCTTTTCACCTCCACCATCACGAATGATGTGGACTTCGCCTGGACATTTTGAACAGGAAAACCACACAAGAAGCCCACTCTCACCGTAGAGAATAAGAAATCATCCTTATCAAGGTACGGTACCTACTTGATTAACTCTCTTGGAAACTGTGAGTGTTTTTCAGAAAATATCCCTTTTAGCCTTTCTTCAACATAGATACCACATACGCACACCCGTCCTAACAGATACTGGAGGTAGTGGTTGCCATTTCCGGGTGCTCCTGAGGTGGCCAAACTCCCAGAGGCCTCTGCGCATTCTTTGATGAGTGCCTGCCACTGCTGTTTGCAGAAACTGCCTGCCCTCTCTCAGAGCCACTGCCCAATTGTTTACAAAGCTACTCTGCTGACCCCTGTGTTTGCAGTTTTACCATGTCATTCAAAATTGCTGCAATCCAACCATAAAGCTTTTTTGTTTTGTCCCTTACTTGATTGTTGACTCATTCATACTCATTATTTCATAAATTGCTAGTTCCCAACCCTGGCTATTTAAGAAAATATATTGATGTCCAGGATGGGTACACTGGCCCCCAGGAGAGGACCAGCACCACAGTATCCATGACAATCACACATGACAAAAGTCAACACAGACACTGTACTCTAAATTCCAGGGACCCTGAGGTCACTCCACTTCTGTGGCATTTAAGGGTCAATGTTTTATTTTGCTCTTAATGTTTTTATTTTGAGATAGTTGTAGATTCACATATAGTTGCAAGACATAATACAGAGAGATCCGTGTACCCTTTACCCAGTTCCCCTCAATGGTAACATCTTGCAAAATTGTAGTACAATATCGCAACCAGGATACTGGCATTGGCACAGTCAAGATACAATCAAATACAGAACACCATCGTGAGGATTCTTCATGTTGCCCCTTCGTAGTACAGCCACTTCCCTCTCTCCTCCCTCCCCTTAACTCCTGGAAACCACTGATCTGTTCTTGATCACTTTGATTTTTATCATTTCAAGAATGTTATATAAATGGAATCATACAGTATGTAACCTTTTGGGATTGGATGTTTTATGGAACATAATTCTCTGAAGGTTCATTCAAGCTGTTGGGTCTATCAATAGTTGGCTCCCTTTTATTGTTGAGTAGTGTTACAGTTAACCCTTGAACAACATGGGTTTGAACTGTGCAGTTTCCCTTATATGTGAAATTTTTTTTATAAGCATGGTATAGTACTGTAAATGTATTTTCTCTTCCTTATGATTTTGTTATTTTCTTTTATTTAGCCTACTTTGTCCTATGAATATAGTATATAATATATATAACATACAAAATAGGTTGACTGTTTAACTTATTGGTAAGGATTCAGGTCAACAGTAGGCTGTTAGTGGTTAAGTTTTGAGGGAGTCAAAAGTTACATGCAGATTTCTGAAGGCATAGAGGGTTGGTACCCCTAACCCCCATATTGTTACAGAGTCAAGTATATATGGACACACTACAAATTAACTATTCAGTCATTGAACGACACCCAGATTGTTTCCAATTTGGGGCTATAAAGAAAATTGCTATAAATATATTTGTGCAATTTTTTGTGTGCACATCATTTCCATTTCTCTGGAATAAATGCCTAGAGTGCAAATGCTGAGTTGGATGGTAGGTACATACTTAGTTTTTAAAGAAACTGCCAATTTGTTTCCCAGAGTGGCCACACCATTTTACATCCCACCTTGTTCCATCCCACCAGCAATGGAACAAGGGATCCAGTTTCTCTACATTCTCATCAGCATTTACTGTTTTCATTATTTATTTTAATTTTAGCTCTTCTGATAGATGTATATATCGTATTGTGCTTTTTTAAAAAAAAGTTTATTCTGGCTACTTTATTTTTTATTTTTTTATTTGAGTATAGTGGACATACAATGTTACATTAGTTTGGGGTGTACAACATTGTGATAAACGCTATGCTCATCACAAGTGTAGCTACCATGCAACACTATTATGACATCATTGACTATATTCCTTATGCTGTGCCTTTTATTCTTGTGACTTATTCATTCCATAACTGGAACCCTGTATCTCCCACTCCCCTTCACATTGTGCCCATCCCCCACCCCCTCAAAATGGCTGGGCCACAAGGTGAGAGTGAGAAGCTTAAGGGGTGAATAGTTATTGTATCGTGAGCAGGTAAGCAGTGGTGCCATCCTAAGGAGTCTGTGCTTTGTCCCAAGGGCCCTGGGGAGCCACGGAAGGTTTTAAGCAAGAGTGTAACAGAGACTCAATCAGATTTACATTTTAGAAAATTGGACGTGGGAGTATTTTAGAGAATGAAATGGAGGGAGACAAATCTAGAGGTAAGAGGGGCCAGTTAGGAGCCTGCTGTCACAAGTCAGGGGAGAGATAATGAACTGTCTCAACCACAGAGTGACAGTGGGAACAAAGAAGGAAAGGCTGTGAGACACCTCAGAGAAGTGGCATTGATAGGCTTTGAAAGGCTCACATAAAGATTGGGGGAAGTGTGAGGAAAAGAGAGTGGTCAAAAATAACTCACAAATTTCATCAAAGATAACTCCCAAATTTCTGTGTGGGTAACTGGCTGTATGGCATTGGCATTCAATAATACTGGGAACACTGTAAGGGGAGCAGGCCTGAAGAGGAAAATAAGGAGTGTGATTTTGGATCTACTTTTAGCTCCTTGTAGGACAGCCAAGTAGACATTGATGTCCAGGTGGAAATTGGACATTGAAGTCTAGAGCTTAAGAGAAAGAGATAGATATGTGGGAGCCATTAGTATATTGGCTGTGATAGAATCCATGAAAGAGGATGAAATAACCCCCAAAGAGTGGGTACAATGAAAGGGGAAGAAGGCTGAGGAACCACAGACACTTATGTCAAAAAGGAAACCAAAAAGGTAACAAGAATGTCAGAGAGGTGGAGAAGACTGATTAGAAAGTGCTACCACTGGATCGAGAGAAGAGCGGGGTGGACAGTAGTTATCAAATGCTTTCTCAGGGAATGTTTCCTAAATACTCACTTACTTTTACGGCTCTTTCTCCATGTTCCCACACCTTATTTCCCATGGCTTAAAGGGCAGCTCCAATAGGTATTTTGTTCCCTCAAACTCAACACAAATATTAACTTTTTTCTTAGCTCATCCTTAAACTGTCTTCCATCTTGTTAGGACCACTTCCATTATTCCAGGCTCACAGACTACAGATGTTAGAATCATCTTTGTCTCTTCTCTTTTGGCTCCAGTAGCTCTTTCTACTCTTGGTTCCCATGATTTCGTTCTTTTATGTATCTCTAGACTCTCCTCCCTTCCCCAGCCTATTTACTCACTCTTCCCTTCATCACTAGCCTCTACTTGAACGTGTTAATGACCTAGATCACACCAACAGCCACCTTACTCTCCCTAGTCTCTGCCTCTTCAATTTTCCAATCATTTTCAATTTATCCTTCTTAAAGGATTTTTCCAGAGCTGCTACGCAAACCACATAATTATTCTTTGAGTGTACCTCGTTCCCCCATCCCCGCAACCAACCTGATCAGAAGATATTTTAAAAAAGTAAAATCCGCTCTTCAGAAGACAAATATTGTATTACTCCGGGAACAAGCTTTGTGTTGAACACTAGAGCACGTTTAGTTTGTCAAGCCTGCGTTAAAAGGAACAAAACAGAGGCAGCAGTGTAGCTTGTCATGTGTTTCTTTAAAAAGATTTCTTATAAATGCACCTCCAATAATTGGTACCATATGGTTTGGCCTTTCCTTGTGGTCTCACTTGTTTCACCCTTGTCCGGATGGAATCTGATTTTCTTTTGCATATGTGTGGAATCCACTGATTCCTGCAAACAGCAGTTCCCTAAAAGGCTAAAAAGGCTATTGAAAAGGACGATGTTATAGTTAGGTTCCAAAGACAATTTAGAAATGAAGCAAATCTGTTGACTGAAAATGGCTTAGAAATCAGACATTTTCTTTCTTTTACAGCCACGCTGAGAGTATCAGTTCAGAAGACAGCTTGGAATTCTTTTTAGACAATGATACGAACTATGATCTGGTAACCAGATTATCTATTTTGGATTTAAATATTGTGTTTGATGAAAAGTATAAGTGCTCATTTTTTTCTTTTAAAATTAAAATTTCCTATTCCAAATATTCCACAACTTTCCAGAAGAAACCATGACTTTGACACTGTTCCCCAGTTGCATCTATAGTTCATCTTTGTCATCATTTTATGAAAAATGTTTATAAGAAGGTAATAATTTAGGAGATACGTATATTCTCTACAGTCATCCTGCAGAGAATAAAATAGTCACTTCCTGATTGCTTGTCATTTTACTCGAGCTTGAGATATGCTGTGTAGCTGTACCGTAAGATAAATCAACCTTCAGCAAAACAGCCCTCTATTTTACAAGACTGACTTTGAGCTAACCCCATCCTGAATATAACCGCTGAAACTCACAAGGAACAAAAAACATTTCAAAACACCATCCATTATTACATATAACACATCTTATACAAGTGATCTTTTTTTAATTATAGTAAAAAAAAGTAACATAGACTCTATCGTCCTAACCATTTTTATTTTTTTAGGACTATTTATTTATTTATTTATTTATTTATTTATTTATTTATTTGACAGAGAGAGATGCAGCGAGAGAGGGACCACAAGCAGGGGGAGTGGGAGAGGGAGAAGCAGGCTTCCCGCGGAGCAGGGAGCCAGATGTGGGGCCTGATCCCAGGACCCTGGGATCATGACCTGAGCCGAAGGCAGACGCTTAACGACTGAGCCACCCAGGCGCCCCATCCTAACCGTTTTAAAATTTAAATGTACAGTATAGTTAACTATATGCACATTGTTGTGCAACAGATCTCTAGAAATTTTCATCTTGCAAAATGGAAACCTGTACCCACCGAACTCCCCTATTCTCCCTCTCTGTAGCCCAGGCAACCACGGTTCTACTTTCTAAGAGTTTGATTACTTTAGATACCTCATAAAAGTGGAATCATGCAGTTTTTTCTCTCTGTATCTTGGCTTATTTCACAGAACCTAATGTCCTCCAGGTTCACTCGTGTGGTAGTGTATGCCAGGATTTCCTTCCTTTTTAAGGCTGAATAATATCCCATTGTATGGATATACCACATTTTCTTTATCCATGCATCCATCAGTGGACCTTTAGGTTGCTTCCACCTTTTGGCTCTAGTAAATATGATGAACATGGTGTGCAAATACCCAAGTCATCTTTTTAAAAATTAAATTTAGTTAAAGTAATACATATATTTATGAAGTTTTTGAAAAATATAAAGTAAAATGGGGAGAGAAAATGACCTTCATTTAGCCTCCTTTTCTTTCTATTCCCTTTCCTGCCTTTCCCTAGAACCATCTTTCCTTTTTTCCTGCCTTGGCCTCCTCTTCTGCTCCATCCCTTCTTCTGTTTTCCTTACCTTCCTTTCCCCTTCTATAATACCTTTCATCTCCCCAAGAACCATAAATGTCCTCTTCCTGAAGGCCAGCTCTTATGGAAATAGGCTCCTTTGCCAGTCTCTGCCCATGCTCCTCATAATCAGAATGGCATTCCTTTTCCCCCAGTGTATTTTTCTAGATAAGTCATATGTGCAAAAGTAGCATATTTTTAAGTGAATTATATTCATTACTGATTGATTAGGAACCAGAGCTTTATTTCAAAGAACCAGAAGAGTTACTTCAAGTCCTCACAGAGCTGGAAGAGCAGAATCTAACTTTGGTACAGTATTCCCAAGATGTAGATGAAAATCTTGAAGATGTAAATAAAAGAGAAAAACTTATACAGGATAAGATGTAAGTTATTAAGAACAAGTAGATTTATTCTCTTAAGCAGTCTCTGACCAGAGACAGAATCCAACTTATGCCTCTGTGAACCTTCCTCAGGGTCAGGGTCTCTCTGGTTTTAGGGTGGGATTATTATTAATAATAATTGACATTGTAGGGTGTAAAATGTAGAAGTTATATTTACACAGAGTAGACTGACTTTAGTTTTAGTCTCTACTTCCTTACATTTGTCAAAATATTTTCCTAGCTAGCAATAATAAAAGGCAGTTTGAAAGATTATAAAGAATTAAATGTACTGCCTTAATTTTTTTTTTATTGAAGTATAGTTGACATATGTGTTACATTAGTTTCAGGTATACAGCATAGTGATTCCACAATTCATTAAGTTTTGTCTGGTGCAGTTTTCACTCTACCATCCGGCTAATCAAATCAGGCTTTGGATGATAATGCTAATCAATGCATTTTCCTTGGCTGTGACTTTCAGCAAAGTTATGTGACTTAAATATTAGAGCATTTTATAACATACATATGTAGATATAGCAGGGCTCTCATAAAAGGGATTTCTGTAAGGGGAAGGAGGCCAGATTTGATGACTCACAAAATTCCTTCTGTAAAATTTTATATAATTGGAAGTAATATTGGACGCTATTGGCAAATAGCTTCAAACTGCAGAGGATAAATCTGTTTATCTACCCATTATAAAAATGTGTAAAGCCTTTTTGGGAAGAGTTTTCTGGGCCAAAAGATGGCAATCTTTTCACACAGTAGGTCAAACTACACTGAACTTTGAACAAATTAACTTACTCAAAAGTTAAGACCCTACAAATCACAATGTCACAGCCACCCAGGACCACTAATGTACCCTTTTCATCCTTGTCTCCTCTCTCACAATCCTTACAGCATATGGTGCCCCAACCCTACAGTATGAGTTTTGGGGACGAGGTGAGTATGGTTGGGCAGGAAAAGGGGATCTATGTCAGAACAAAATCTATCTCTAGATCACACCACAACCTGGCTTCCTGACACATCAACTCTGCTGTTATTTGGGGACTCTGGGGGAACCACAGGAAGAACATGCTTCCTGGTGCAAGTTAAAAGCAGCATCTATGCATTTACTCTTCTCATTTTACCTGAAAAGTTGGAATGTACTTTACAATGTCTTAAACTATAAACTCGTATTTGGCTTGCTAGATATAGGATGTTGACACATGATATGGAAAGTGTTGAAATTCCTGACTGATGATTTATTTCCAAACCACAAATTACAGACAAGGGTCTCTTTCTTCTTTTGCAATAGAAATAGCAACATAGAGTTTCTTCTGGAGCACAAGGAAATGCTTAAGGCTAGCTGTGTGAGAGAAGAGGAAAAAGCAGCAGAACTGGAATTAAGGTCCAGGCTATTTAGTTTTGGAGAATTTAAATCCGACACTCAGGTAATCCTGCTTTGCCTTTGGTAATTTTATTTTGTCTCATGTTAATAATAATGTGCATTCCCTGTCCACTAAGCATTGGAATGGGGAGTTAAAGCACACAAATCCTGGGTTGATGATAGAGGCAGAAAACCAGCTTGGAATTATCATGTCAGTATGCAATAGTCAATTTACATAGTAGAAAGTATTCAAATTAGTATTGGGGTTTCCTTAAAATGTTGCTCTAATTATTACAAGGTGTGATGCTGAGATTTTTTTCCCCCTATAGATACATTTCTTTTAGAGTGTATATACATGAAGTAGTTCATTACTTATGATCATTTGGTAGTAATTTGAAGAGCAAGTAATTAACAGGGGAAGCACTGAATCAAAACTGAATGGAATACCTGCCCAGCACTGAGCCTCTAATAGATTTTGGCCTCTCTTGCATATATAGATCCATTATTGGAGCCCCTGGTGACACACACTAATGTACTATCTATTTACCTGCGCATCTCTCCCAGCTGGGTGCAGACCCCTCCAGGGCAGGGATTGTATGAGCTTTCCTAGTTAGATATGTTAAGTGTCCCTATAAAGTAGGTGCTCAATAAATGTTTGTTGAATGAATGATTAGTTTCTAGACCCACAACAAACTCCAACTAGCATTGATTTCCTTGTAAAAAATCTCAAATGAAATAAAAACTCAAATCTCATATGTGAGGCTAATAACACATTTATGGTTATGAACCTGATTTTCAAACAGAGGTAGATCTGGGGGAACTCATTCAGAAGACTGTCCTCCCTAACCATAGGATGGGCAAGGTTACAAAAGCAAAAGTTATTTATGACTCGTTTACACACACACATTTCCTAGGGTGCTATAGTGTCCTGAGTTAGGAGGGAATGGGGTCATACCCTGTTAGAGCAGGAAGTGTGATGACAGCCACCTTTCAGTTCTTCCTTGTTGGCTTTTTATAAACCTTGTGTGTGTGTGTGTTAAAATATATGTAACAAAATTTACCATTTAACCTTTCTAAGTGTACAATTAAGGGACATTAGGTATATTTGCAGTATTGTGTAACCATCACAACCATCTATTTACAGAATTTTTCATCATCCCAAATAGAAACTCTGTACCCATTCAACAATAATTCTCCATTCCTCCATCTTCCTGGCCTCTGGTAACTTTTATCCTACTTTCTGTCACTATAAATTTGCCTATTTTTAGGCACTTCACATAAATGGAATCATACAATAATCGTCCTTTCGTTTTGGCTTCTTTCACTTAGCATAATGTTTTCAAGGTTCATCCACGTTGTAGCATGTGTCAGAATTTAATTCCTTTTATGGCTGAATAATATTCTATTGCATTTATATTCCACATTCTGTTTATCCATTTGTCCGTTGATGAACATTTGGGGTGCTTCCACCCTTCATTGTTTTAAATAATTCTGAAGCTGACGGACATAAAAAATGTCAGATAAATATCAGCGATATTTCACCCACCCCCAACCAAACCCCTTTCATCCAGGTTTAGGACAGCTATGTAAAACAGTAACATTTTCTTTTTTTTTTTTTTTTTAAGATTTTATTTATTTATTTGACAGAGACACAGCGAGAGCAGGAACACAAGCAGGGGGAGTGGGAGAGGGAGAAGCAGGTCTCCTGCTGAGCAGGGAGCCTGATGTGGGACTCGATCCCAGGACCCTGGGATCATGACCTGAGCCGAAGGCAGACGCTTAACGACTGAGCCACCCAGGCGCCCTACAACAGTAACATTTTCAATACTCTTAAATTTTGAGGCAACCAGATCCCTAAACAGAGTAGGCAGAATTGATCTGAAAACTACTTTTTAAAAAAAGATAAATTTTGGTCACAAGTATAATTTTGGCATTCAAGTATATTGCACACTCTGGGTAAATGGGCCTAATAATTCACAGTGACTCCCAGAGATGTGAAAGGCTAGTGTGAAAAGGGGGGACAAAGCAGGAAAATTGACAGGGGAAAAGTATTCTTAGAATCACTCCCATTCTTCCAGATCCCAAAATGGGCAAAACATAATCCTTTATGAGTAAACAGTTTTATCTGATTTTGATATTCAAAAATCATCAGTTACTTTGGATTTGTCACTATAAAATCAGTATTTTATTCTAAACTTCCACACTATCTAATCCCTAAAAACATTTCTTACTGATTCAATATTTTATTTTTTTTTAAAGATTTTATTTATCTGAGTGAGAGAGAAAGCGCAAGACAGGGGAGGGTCAGAGGGAGAAGTGGACTCCCGCTGAGCCGGGATCCAGATGTAGGACTCTGATCCTGGGACTCCGGTACCATGCCGAGCCAAAGGCAGACACTTAACCGACTGAGCCACCCCAGATACCCTCAGTATTTTACTTTTAAAATAAAATTTAAAATTCAAGTATAATGTAATATTGAAAAGCACACAAATGATAAGGTAATTATAAATTCTCTTATGAAATTTCCTCAAAGTGAACATACCCATGTAAACCACCCCCCCCAGATTAGGGAATAGACCATTATAACCCCCCTGAGAAGCCTCCCTCACACCCCCTTTCCAGTCTCTACAATCCTTCAAAGGTGACCACAATCCTCACTTCTCTTACCATCAATTAGCTTTCATGTTTTGAACTTTATATAAATGGAATCATGTAGTGTCTGGCTTATCTGGCTTCTTTTTCTCAAAATTATGTTTGTGAGATTCATCCACGTTATTTTGTGTAGCAGTTACCTGTTTTCCTTGAACATGAAATGGAATGTAAGCTACTGTGCAATCGGCAGGATGTATTCATCTCTTGTTTTACTCTTTCAAACAGGGGACTGATCTAGTTCAATTGGGAGTTGCTTGCAGTCAGCACCCAGCAGAATGTGACATGGATTAGAATTACAGAATCCTTTAAATGACATCGAGACATCTCCTGCTCCCCTATCCAATGTTGATATAATTACTCCTCAACATTACTCTGGTCAGATCACTTCTCATTCACTGTTGGAAGGCATCCAGTCCTTACTTATCACAGTTTTGGTCTTCCACAATTCTGGCCGACTCTACCTCTCAGAGCAACAGCTCCTCCCATCCCTTGCAGCCTCCTGGGCAGCCCCTCCTCTGAAGGACTCTGGGCTGGGTCTGCCATCTGGTGGCAGCTCCAGAGATTGGACATTTCACTCCACCATCAGTAGGCCTGGACCTTGATCTCCCTTTTTCCTTCGCCCTTCTGCTCTGTTGGGCCGGGCCCTTAATCTTTTTCTCATACAGGAGTATTTATTCCTTAACCTCATTCCCTAATCCTATTTCTTAGGCTGTTCTTATCTTATTTTAAGGAAACATCTCTCCTTGTCTTAACCTTTCCTGTTTGACAAGGAGAACTTAAAGAAAAGGCATTCTGGAAAAGACATCCTGAAAGGCCACTGCCTATCACCTCTAAAACTCTTAAGTGTTCAAGAGCTCTCCTTCAGAAATTTTCATCAACTACTAACCATTCTCATATTAAAGTTGCTTTTTTCTCAGAACCAGAGTTCAAAATATTTTTTAAAAATAGGACTCCCACTGCAGCAAGATTGTTTCTACATACCCAATATATACTTCTCCTTGATGGGTGGATTGCTTTTATTTTCCCTTTTATAGCTTTCTGTATTTCTAAAGTTTTCTAAAAGGAATACACAGATATAAATAGGAAATATAATAAATGTTATATAGAAAGGGAAAGCAAAAAAGAGCTTTATGGCAAATAGGCCTTTTGCTTTTTTCTTTTACTTTTTCCTTTAATATTAATTTCTTTGTGCTTTTCCAAGTTTTCTAAAAGGAGGATTTTTTTTTAAAAGTTGTGAATTTTAATTCCAGTAAACAAAGTTATATCAGGTTTCAGGTGTAAAAAGGAGCATGTTTTTAATGTAACAGGAAATACAGTAAGCGTGAGAGAAAAAAAGGGGGTGCTTAGTGGTAAACAGGACATCAGAAAGGTGGTTAAACCAGGAGGTGGGAGAGACAGGCTGTTGGAAGTTAACTATTGGTAACAGATCTTGACTTGTAATTAAGTGTTGGTGGCTCTGTAAGGAGTCTGTGATTCCAGGAGGGGTTTCCCATGGCTCCTGGCACCACATCGGTCTTGAGTGTTATTTGTCCTTGGCTTCATGATGATTCTCATCTTCTTGAGCAGAAGCAGGAATTTGGGCAGGATGCTACCTGGAGAACGATTTACTTTGCCCAGCAGTTTATTGAGATCCTCTTAACTGCGAATGCCAGGTTCACGGTGGAGAAAGAGGCTGAGAGTTATTTGGTCCCGAAATACGTTACCTACAAGCTCGAGCATATCTACCAACAGTTAAGACGGCGCAGTGGCCAGGTACAGGGATCAGCAAGGTTTGGCCTAAGTCTCTGCTTAGACCAGAATACTCCAATGGCTTCCAATTGCAAGAGTGAAAATTAAACTCCTTAAAAGACTTTGTAGGTCAGCCTGGCAATCTGTTTGCTTTTAACTTTTTTTTCCTCTGAGAGAATGCATTCAGTCATTTATTCAGCAAACATTTATTAAGTGCATAGTTGTGTGCAAGGTGCTATTTTATATTTTAGTTAAGTGTAAACATAAGAAATAACTCCTGCCCTCCAGGTGCTTACAGTCTAGAAGGGGAAATAAGGCATGTACGCAAATAGCTTTCATACAGAATGATTGTAGTCAGCAATGAAAAGTAGTTAAGTGCAAACAAAACAAAAAAACGGAGCTCACAAGCTGTGTTGCAAGTAAATGCACTGGAGTGGCAAAAAAAAAGGGATTTAAAATGTATATATACATTGCCTCTACTTGAATACTCAGGGAATCAGGTACACAAAAACACTCAAGAAAAGATACTGTCATATTAAAATTGCTTTTTATAAGAATGCAATATTTTTGAAAGAAAATAGTCCAAGGTGTTACTAGAGTAATAATCTAACTATAAATTATGATATATCACTGTTGCATTTTCTCACCGTTCTATGTTATATTAAAGTTTTTCTTTTATTTTAAAGATTACTTATTAGAGAGAGAGAGAGCATGAGCGGGGGGAAGGGGCAAAGGGAGGAGAGGGACAATAGACTCCTTGCTGAGCAGCAGGGGGGCTCATTCCCAGGACTCTTGAGATTATGACCTGAGCCAAAGTCAGGCACTTAACCGACTGAGCCACCCAGGCGCCCCTAAAGTTTTTCTTTTAAAAATATGTAGTATCATATAAGAGCCTTTTCATTATAATATAGTAAAATGGATTTATTGAATGAACAAGAAAATAGTGATGTTATGTTTTCTGCTCCCCTTTTCTTTTCAATCTCAGGAAAAACTGATAGACTCTCTTAGTAAAAAAATTAATCAAGTATACAAAGTCTGCATTGGAGATGCTGATGTTGGCAGCCTCAATCCAGTTCAAAAGCTGGTAAAAGTAGAGTCTCGCCTGGTAGAACTGAGTGATCTCATTGAATCCATTCCCAAAGAAAATGTGGAGGCAATTGAGAGGATAAAACAGAAAGAACGGCGACAAAAGTATAGTCAATGTCTTATGATAGAAGTGTAGTGAATGACTTAATGAGATAAACTGTTCTTGCTGGGATTCCACAAACCCTGAGCAAGCCCCTATTACATGGCAAGGATTGCAATAAAGATGTAGTAGACCCAAACCCAGACCTACCCTTCTCAGAGCTATTATTTAATGTGAAGACACATTCATCAAATATTCTTATGAAATAATGTGTCATTACCAAGCAATGAGCACTGTGAAGGAAAGAGTTCACTGAGGCAACAACTGATCTAGTTTGAGATGCGTAAAGGGTCATTTTAGCCTGAAAAAATGGATTTTCAGAATGAATATTCACTACTTATTATTAAGAGCTATCTTGTGGAAGAGGTTGCACTTGTAGTGAAAAGCCCAAGGCACAGAATTAGGACCCTTCACTGCAAGGAGACTATATATGAAGGAATTGTTTGAAAGTCAGAGCCATGCAATGAGGGTTCTTCTTAGTGCATAACTGGCAACACTTACACACACAGCATCTACACATTAACTCATTGATTCCTCAAGACAACTTCATGAGGATTAGCATCCCTGGAACAGCACCCCCTCCCCACCCTGACATACCCACATCCTTGCCTGCCTGCCTTTCCAGGAGAATGCACTGATTTACAAACTTCCATACCGAGTTAAATAAGGATAACTACTTTTGAGGCAATGATTATAAATATATGACCCCTAGTATAATGTGGCATGTAGAGAATGCCCATAGGTGGAATGCTGTTCATGTCATAACAACAATAACAAAAAAAGTTAAGAGGGAGACTAGCACTATGGCTGATCTGCTTGGCTTCAATGCAGGTTCTGCCATTTACAATCTCTGTGACCTTAGGTAGGGCACATAACCTCTCCTAAGCCTCAGTTTATCTGTAAAATGGCAGTAATGATGATACTTATCTCATAGGGTTTGTGCTTGGCACATAGTAAGTATTCAAACATTAGGCGTTAATGTTAGATATTTTATTATGGCTTACTGGTATATGGGGGATACGGTTTCCTCCATATCAAAACAAAGTCCAGAATACATTAAGGTGATCCTGATGGGATTTCATTAAAGCAAAATTTTTTTTAAATTATAAAAAAAAAAAATCACTCCTTCTGTACGATGACCTATGACTGATTACATTAACAGCGCTTGGATCTTTTCTACAGTCGGAAATATATTCTCATTGAAACTTATTTTCAATAGTGATGTATGAACCTAGTTCCAATTGCTTATCCTTCTTATCAAAAAGAGAATTTTGTTTTTTCCCAGGTACCTAACACCTAATTTTGCATAAAAAATGTTCAGTAAATGTTATAACTGTTTAAGTCCATAAAATAGCTATCACTTATTGAGAGTCTATTCTGCACCAGGCATTGGCCTAGACAGTTTACATAGGTCATTTCATTTAATTTTATCCTCACAACAACCCTAAAGAGAACAAGACAAATAGCATTTCTTGGTCTTAATTTCAGGATACCATTCAGAAAGGTTAACTGGAAAAGTACGCTTTTGTGGTAACTCAATGAACTATGTATATGTATATAGTTGTTATATATATATATATATATAAAAACTGTGGTTTGTGCGCTTTTCTGCACATTATATTGTAGTAAAAAGGCTACTGGGGGTCTGGCTGTTAATTCAAGAGGCCTTGTACACATTAACTGTGAAGTGCTAAAATGTAATTAGAGTGACAAGAAGGTTTTGCTGAGGTGCTTGTTTTAGACCAAGATCTGGGTAGATTTTAATTCTTCCAAAATGGTGACAAGCAATTTTCTCCCATCTTAACACAAAAGGGATCTGTTGTTGAGATTCCACCTGAATATTCAAAAGCCATAGTATGGGTGAAGGTGAATTATTATTTTATTTTAACTCTTAGGGATATCTTATAATATTTAGGCAGTTTATTACCCAAAAGTAATGTAGGTCTTTTTTTACTTTCTGTGATTTACAGTTACAAGAATGTTTTCCTTTTTTGACAGGTTACGTGAAGAGAAAATGAAAGAAAAACAAAAACACCAGGAGGAAAGGCTAAGAGCTGCTCTGGAAAGAGCAGTAGCACAACCAAAGAAAAAGGTTTGTGTTTTGTTACCAATAGGTCCAGCTACATCAATATGTGAGTGCTTCTGTGGTATAAAAACAAAATACCTAATTCATATAATTTATCCAGCTTTGATTGGTCTCTCATTCCCTGTTAACTTTGAGGATAATTCAAATTTCTGGGTCTACAGTTCTCCATTAGACGCACTTTTTAGTAAAAGAAACCTTTCCCCTCTCTTTTTCTTTAGCTCCAGGTTCATGAAACCAGGTAATTTTTTCTTTAATTTTTTGAATACATAATGACAAGCATACGGCTCAAAGTTCAAAAGATACAAGAGTATTTAGTGAAAATTAAGTCATCCTTAGTTCCCTTCCCTGGATGCAATCTCTTAAAGTTTCATCTGCATCCTTCTGGAAATAGTCTATGTCTTTATGTATATCTTCTTCTCACAAATAACAGACATGAGCCTTGCTATTTTCAGTCAACAATGGACACAGCAAATCCAAAGAACTGCATATAATTGGAAGGGTCTTCTAATCCTCACCTTATAAAATATAATGAGATTAATAGTTGATGTTAAAATGATTTACCCAGAGTCACTTCAGATTTAGCAGCAGGTCCAGGACCAGAAGTCAAGGTTCTTTATATTGCAAGATTACCTATCCAATAATAAGTATGGGATTGGGCAGTCACTGAGTACGTGGTCCATGACTTCCCACTGGGTACGGAGGGCCTTGTGTTTCTATATGCCGCTCTCCTTCCTCTGGGTTAAGGTCTGAAATATACTTGGGGAAGCTAATTTCATGGTTATCTGCAAAGCTACTATGGACACTGATTCTTACCACAGTAATAGCTAACCTACAGTGAATGCCTCTTGTGTGCCTCACAACCAGCCTTTTGAGGTAAGTACTTGAAAAAGCTTCTGAAATACAGTAACTGTTAATATGTATGTCAAAAAGTGTTGATTATCTTAATTTCATCTAAATAAGCATTTCACCTTAAAAAGGGTCTGACTTGTCTAGTTCAGCTCTTCCTATGAAGACCGGACTTGTCCTCTTTCTCCCAAAGGCGAATTAACCATTCATCACCCTTCCACGTATACATACTACTATTCACTAAGCTCACCAAGTTGAAATGATTATTTTTAATAGATCCATCTTTCCTTCTAGACCATGAGTGAGTTTTTATGACTTTGTGTCCCCAGTGCCTGGCACACAGTGGATGCTCAATGCTTATTGAATTAGCAGACTAAAAATTAAGAGTGAAAACTAAAATAGGAAGAAAAATGAAAAAAAAAAATAATGCCCATTTGATCAGTTGACAATGTACAAAGACCTCTGACAGAAGTTCTTATCTAGTCAAGGCACTTCATCACTGGCAACTTTTTCAGACAGTATTGATAACGAGGGTTACAAAAAGATCGTTGACAGAGAAAAAAAAATCTGATATTAAGAAAGGAATTTGGGGGTTCCAGTCCCTAAGGACATTTTTGTTGATAAAATGATGGGAAGGACTGCCATTGTTAATTCCCATGGGCCAGGAATGTCAAATTCTGCAATGCAGGGGACAGTCTCACATAGTGATAGTGCCTCTTCTGAGACACAGTGGAGATATTCCATCAAATCTCATTTTCAACAGAATAGCTTTCTCATCCATTTCATTTATACAAATTCAGATACAGAAGCAAAACCAAATAAATACATAAAGTAAGGGGAAAAAAGACTAAAAGAGAAAAATAATGAGTAGTATAATATACTTGAGTATATGCCCCAGAGAATGAATAGGTACAAATCAAGGGCTTTCCCTAAGCCTCTCCTGGTGGGAACACATCTAAGAGCCAATAGGATTACTAGTGTTTAAGATGATGTACGTGGTTTCCTCAAGTTTTTATCTAATAGAATTTTTAAATGCCAGTCCATTGGTGTTCAGCAGAGGAAATTCATCTCTTCTAACCAATGGAAGAGAACCTTGCTACGGCCCTGAGAAATGAAATGTTGGCCTCAAACATGGCGCTTTTCTAGGCCGACTGTATCTGAAACACAGGCTTTTCGAGGACTACCTGAATCTCCCGACTTTCCCATAAAACCTAACCGCTCGGTCTCCTGCCTTCTATGGTGCTCTCTTTGTTACTTAACTCTGCCTAGCATGTTGGACACCCATTAGGTTATCAATCCCTTCATTATTTACTATTTTGAGTCATGTTATTCCTTGGAAAAATCAAGTTAATGTTATTATTTTACTTATGTTTCAACAGAACATAGTTATGCTAAAAAATATTAAGTATTCTTCTTTTGTTTCAGCTGGGAAGACGACTTGTCTATCGCTCAAAACCGCCATCTGGTAACAAACATGAACTACTTTTAGTCAAGGATACAAGAACAAAATCACTAGAGGATGAATATTTTTTCACTTGAATAGAAGCAGTAAGACATTTATTACCAGAATTTTTTAGGCGTATTTTGTAGATTCTGGTTTCCATTAATGGCAGTATTCTGCCCCGTATGCTGGTCTGAGTAATTTGAGGAAGACAGCACTTATTCTAGTGGTTATAGGATTGGGAATGGGAGTTCTTTTCTTTTGTTGAAGCCTTTTATTATCATATACCAAGTAAAATTCCATACAGCTAAACATTTTTATCTTTGAGTTGTCCCAGTTGGGGATACACATCCAAAGTCTACTTTATTGGTGTAACTGTGTGGTGAATGACCATTAAAGTGCAATAATGGCATTCTCTGACAACATGGGACTTTAAATGATCTCATTTGTTTTCAACCAGTTCACAGTTCATAGTATATATTTTATCACTGTGGAGTATACATTTTAACAATGTATAACTCTAAATGGTTTTGAGGAGTTTAAAACATAAATGAAAACCACTAGTACTATCCTCAGAATTTAACTGTGAGACTGGTTTTTAATTCACATTAAGGAGTTCTGTTCAGAACACTTAATTCTCTTAAGTGAACAAACCAAATGCTTTTAGCCTAAATATCAGTTTATAATTTCTGTTGTGCTCTATATCCACAATCATTTTCATTTTCAGGTGATGTTTCAATTTTAGCTATAACATGTACATTACTTAGCTTACACTGACAGAGAATTAACATGTAATTTGTTAGCTACTAAGTAAAATAAAACCGTATATGTTAATTCTAAGAAAATATTTAACTTAATACATGTCAAAAGTTGTTCAAAAATAACTTTAAAAGAAACAGTTGTTTTTAAAAGGTCTCAGTTAATAGAGAATTACAAGGGCTGAAATTCACTTTCATAAATGTTTATGAAGCATATAATTTTCCCCCATAGAAAAAAAGATTACTGAGCTTACAAAAGAAAACCAACTTGAATGAAGCTGAATGGCTCTTAAAGTATTAATTCCGAATAATCTTTCAACTGTTTCAACATTTGAGCTCTACATTTAAATATCTGAATAGGAAGAGTTCATGAGTCAAGTTGAAAAAAAAAATGTTTATTGTCTAGAAATATATATAAAAAAGATTCCCCACAAAAGATGCTATTCTCTCATTTCCCCATCTTCTTCTTCTTCTTCAACACCCCTGATATAAAGGACATTATTACACCTGTAAATAGAAAAACAATCCATTTTGTTGTTCCAACCGGAAACCACATTAAAATCTGAATTACTATTGCTAGATATTTTTGATTATAAAAATACTGAATGCTAAATTTACAATGTATCATTTCTTTCTTTTTTAAAAGATGTTTTCACCATTGGTTTGTTAAAAAGCACATGGCACTTATCCACCCAGTGGATGTTATAAAATAGTATCTTTATGATCTTCCAAAAGGAATGACTCAAATTTGAGAGTGTGACTCTAGTTCAAGAAAATGAATAGAACAAAAATCCGTAACAGCAGCCAGATCCAACTGAAATTCAAAACCAAGCTCTTGCAACTAAAACCTCTGAAAAAGGTTACAGCTATGAGCTAGAAAGTTTACTATCATCACTAGAAAAATCTTAAGGATGAATAACCAAAAAATTTCCATCCTCTTGGACAAGTTTAAGAATTTCAAAATTCTTTAATTGTAGAATATGTTAAATTAATTGTGATTTAAAGTGATTCTGAAATTGAGGCACTAGTCTGTTTAAACAGGTATTTCTAATGCTCTCCAGTCACTCCATATATATACTACTGCTGTTTTGTTACCTTATTAAAACTTCACCCAAATGTCCAGACAATGCTCCATCTATGTATTCTTCTGTGTTTGCAAGCTTTAAATCAAAAGAAAATATATTAGTATAGTAACACAGGAGGAAAATAGTGTAACACTACCTAAAATATTAGGTAATATTGGTCAGAGAACTTATTAACTGAGACCTTTCTATACCAACAATTACCTATAATTAATAGATTAGCTTTCTTTTACTACTGTAGTACTTTTGGGTTTCATATAAACATTCTGTAAAGTTAACATTGATGGATGTAGAGTATGTAATAAAGCTTGTTTCAACATAATTTTTTAAATCTCTTAGTCATGTAACATTTCTATTAGACATTAAAACAATATGTTGAGGAAAACAGTCTCTAACTTGTGAATAAGTTGTGATTTTAAAGTTTTCCAAAAATTCAGCTATAAAAAAGTCACAAAATTCAGAGTACAAAATCTATGGCTAAATTATCAAATACTTTTATATTAGAACACCCAAACCAAAGAACTGAATAGTAATTTTTTTAATTATGTGCTAACAAAGAGAGCAAAGTAAGTTCCTAAGAGAAAGTTAAACAATTCAGAGTGACCTTTATAGTTATTTCAGGAAACTCTAATTCTACATGAAAATGTTTAGGTTTCCTTCCACATACGGTAATAAACTTTATTACTTTTAGAAACCACAATCACTTAAAAGGCTCTCTATGACTACCACTCCAACCTTTTTATCATTCTTCCCCTACATCATTCTGCTTTGGGCCTTTTTAAAAAATTTTTATTTATTTAAGAAAGACAGAGATAGCAACAGAGCACAAAGCTGGGAGGAGAGGGAGAAGCCGGCTCCCCGCTGAGCAGGGAGCCCGGGGCACAGGGCTCAATCCCAGATCCCTGGGATTATGACCTGAACCTCATCTGAAAGCAGACACTTAACCAACTGAGCCACCCAGGTGCCTCTGCTTTGGCCTTCTTGCCGTGCCTTCAACACACCAAGCAAGTTTCTGCCACAAGGCCTACGTACTTCTGTTCCCTCAAACTGAGATGCTCTTCCTTCTTTGATACACTCTTCAGTTGCTCACTCAATCTTTTCTCTGCTTCAATTTACTTCCTCAGAGAACCTTTCGCTGGCTATCCTATCTAACACTGCAAACTGCTGTCACTACCCCGTTTCTGCTTTCTTTTTCTCCATAGAATCTATCATTACCTGATATCACATTATATTACCTTCTCCCACTACAACACAAACTCCTTGAAAGTAGTGACTTAGTTTTATTCATTGGTGTATACACAGAGCCAGGCACATAATGGGCTCTTAATAAACATTTGCTGAATAAATAAATTAAAAAACATCATTAATGTGGCTACTCAGATACATTTCACAACTCTGGCAGGCTCACCAGGAACTACATTACTTCTAAAACCAAATATTCCGTGGGTATTCTTTCTTTCTTTCTTTTATTGCGATATAATTCCCACAGCATAAAATTCACTTTTACAGTGTACAAGTCAGCGGTTTTTAATATATTCATAAAATTGTATAATCACCACCACTATCAAAGTCTAGAACATTTTCAGCAGAATGGTATACTCTTCAGATTTTTCTATGGCCTTGGTAAATGATTCCTGCTTGAGCAATTTTCCAGGCCAAAACCATGCTCTATAAGAACTTTGGGGACCTAAGCATCATCTGTTTAAGTGGTAACCTCTTAAATTAAGGAAAATCTCAGCTTTTTGCCTACAAGTGCCCCTGTTAGTACTCTTCCTACAAGTACTAGCAGTATGGAATACTTGGGATTCGTACTTGGACTGACCACCCATCTAAGTAACCTTTAAAATCCATCTGCCATTCATCAGTCACATAAATACCTATGCTTCAGGAAAATATAACTTCAAACTCTTTCATCAAAAACCTGGCTGGAAACTACTACAATTAAGCAACAAAGAAATAAAACACCCCAGTTTTTAAAGGAGCAAAGGACGTGAACAGGCATTTCTCCAAAAAAGATACATAAATGGCCAATAAGCACATAAAGATTGCAGTTATCACTCAACACTGGGGAAATGCGAATCAAAACCATGAGGTATTTTACACTCATGAGGATGGCTATTATCAAAGAAACTGAAAATAACAAGTATTGGTGAGGATGTGAGGAAACTGGAACCTTTAGGCTTTGCTGGTGGAAAGTAAAATGATACGGCTGCTATAGAAAACAGTATGGCAGTTCCTCAAAAAATTCCAGCAATTCCACTTCTGGATATATATCCAAAAGAAGTGAAAGGAGAACCTCTAACAGATATTTGTACACCCATGGTCATTGTGTTATTCACAACAGCTGGAAGGTGGAAAACAACTGAAATGTACACCAACAGAAAAATGGATTAAAATGTGGTATATACATACAATGGAATATTATTTCAGTCATTAAAAGGAATGAAATTCTGATACATGCCACAACATGGATGAATTTTAAAAACATTATGCTAAATGAAATGAGCCAGACACACAAGGACAAATACTATAGGATTCCACTTACATGAGCTAGAACAGAGACAGAAAGAATTACATTTACCAAGGGACAAGGGAAAGGGGAGTTATTTTTTAATGGGTATAGTTTCAGTTGGGGACGATGCTAAGAGTTTCAGAAATGGGTAATGGTGATAGATGCACAATAACATGAATGCACTTAATGCCATTGAGTTCTACACTGGAAAATGGTCAAAGTGGTAAATTTTATGTTAGATACATTTTACCACAATTACAAAAACAAAACAAGGGGTGCCTGGGTGGCTCAGTCAGTTAAGCATCTGACTCTTGATTTCAGCTCAGGTCATGATCTTAGGGTCATGAGATGGAGCTGCGCGTTGGGCTCCAAGCTCAGTGGGGAGTCTGCTTAAGATTCTCTCTCCCATCCCTCCCCCCCCTCACCGGTACTCTCTCTCTAAAATAAATAAATCTTTAAAAACACCTGGTCCTAAACATTTACAGAAGCTAGCATAACATTCAGTCACAGTTCATCAGTTCCTTTGGTTTGGCCTGTCTTCTCCCTCAAGAAATGCTTTTATTGAATTACTTTGATTTTATGCCTTTAGCATTCATTAAAAGACTTAAGAAATTCACTTGACAATTTCTTTCAGAAAAAAAAAGAAAAATTTCTTTCAGAGCTAAATGTTGGCAGAGTTTTGCCTTTTCTACAAAAAAACAAAACAAAAACCTCATTTGTGTTTTCCTTATGCCACTGTGACTCAAATATCGGAGTTCTTTTTATTTTAACCACTAGAAGTCCATTCTGTGGCTGAATTTTGGTTTTACAGGTTTATAACAGTTTATCACAGTTACAATATCCTGCCTGACCTTGACTTTATTTGTGAATTTTGTTTTATGTTTGTCAATTTGGTTGATTTCATTCTTATAAATCACAGTTAAACCTTTGAGGAGTTAAGGTAGAGCAAAATAAATAGAATTTAATGATTCTTATCTCTTTAGCTTACCTGCATGTTCATATAACCATCTACAGATACCAGGTACCCTTTGTACTCCATTCCCCACTTAAGTTTCACCATTACTGGCTTTCCTGTTAATCCATTCAGGAAAGGTTTGGGATTGAGAGGCAAACTCTGCACAAAGAACAAAAACAGGACTCAATTATTTTTCCTTAGCTCAGTTTCCATTACCTACTACTCCCCTCTACCAAATCACCAATATTTTATCGTATCCAAATAAAGCAAGTTCTTGACTCACTCTCACTTTACTACATAATTTTCACTTCTATTTGTTGAAAAGCATAAGAGAAATTTAAATACCCAGTTAGGCAATTTCATTCAGTATTCACTTACACAATGAACACCTACTGTACATTACCATTGTACCAGGCTACAAAGAAACAAGGTAAAAGCAGTGGGGAAAAAAAAAAAAAAAGCAGATTACACTCCTTGTCCTCAAGCTCAAAGTAGGAGGAAGAGAGGCAAAACACATACAAATAGACATTATACTGTAAGAGGAGATATGCTTTGTATAAGGGTACCAAATCAATCCAGAGTCAAAAGGAAAGGTTGCCCAAAATAAGAAATGCCTCCATTTTAAAGGATGAAAGGTATTTCCAGAAGGAAAAGGGGCTGTTCTAGGTAGAGGAAAGGAGGGAAGAGTAAACAACAAGGCGATCTCAGGACACACAATTCAGAGATGTCAGAGTCCAATACCAAGATACAGAAGGAAGGAAGGGACAGATGGCATTTGACAGTCTTTCACTTGAATTCCAGGAGCTAGGTCTTGTGGGTCTTATTTGATTTAGCAAAGCTGCCTATACATAATGGGCAATCACTTAATGTTTGTTTATTCAGTAAGCCAGTAGTAGTAACCCCCAGTGAATTCAGACTTTTCCTTCCCTCATCTGCTCACCCATCAGTCCAAAGAAAATAACCAAGAAACCTGACTACTAAAGCTCTCTAAGATAATTAGCATATTCAGAGTGATGTCAAAGAACAGAGGGGCTACTGCAATAACCTCCTAATGGGTCTCCAGTTTTTACTCTTTTCTCCAACTCACCACAGGGCAAGTATATTTATCATGGGATATCTCTGCTTAAAATGCCTCGATGGCTTGCAACTGCACTTTTAAGTAAAATCCAGACCTCCTAACATGACCTAAGAGATCTTCCCGACCCTGTATCATAACCACTGTTCTTGCAAGCTGTGTGGCTTTCTGTCAATTCCTCCAACTGGTCAAGCTTTCTTTCCGGCCTTGCGGCCTATGCTCACGTTCCCTGTGCTTTGTACACCCTTCCCCTTGCTCTTTAAGGGGCTGGCTTTCCTATTTCATATCATTTAGATTTCTGGTTAAATCCTCCCACCAGGGATGCCATCCCTGACCACTCTTCTAATGTACCACCGCGCATCCTCACAGCATCTTGTTTGTTCTCTTTTTAGCACTGCACATTATTTGCAATTACATGTTGATGTTATTTAATATAATCTGCCTCTCATACCCGACTGAGTAAATCTCGAGCAGGGTCCGCCTTAGTACTTTTCACCTTATATTCTGGCGCCCAGAACAGCATCTGGTAGGTAGCATGAGCTCAAAAAATATTTGGTCAACGAACAAATCAATGCTCCAATGCCTAGGCTCTGTATTCTAGAGGGCCGCGGGGCTAAGAATCGCAACATGATGAAAGAAAACCGATTCTGGGCGTGATAAGTGAGACATAAAAACCGCTTCATCTTTACCCCGACCCTGTGGTCCCAGCCAGCAAGGATAACTCAGGCTCACAATCAAACGAAGAGGGGAAGGGGTCCGGGCACTGCTGGGGAGGGAAAGGCATCGGAAGGACAGCACGCGCCTCAGATCCCCAAAGCAGGGAGAAAGGTGCTGGCGACCCGGTGCGCGGCTCCTCACGCGGATGAATGGGAAACGCGCGAATCAACCACCAAGCCCGGCGAGGCTGGTGACCGCTCTCCCTTGCTCTTCCTTCTTCCTCCTTACCATCGCGACTACAAGCAAATGATGCAGGAAACTCGCCGCCGACCCAGGTGTAGTCCGTCCCTCGTGACTGGCGTAACTCCCGCGGGCGCGAATCGCGGAGCTTCCAGAGAAATGGCCGCCAAACAGCAGCGTGACCTTTCACCTCCGACTACAGCTCTCTCAGCTTCTGTGATTGGGCACAGAGAGACGCGTCCTGATTGGAGAAGGTGGCTGGGCAGTGTCTCCTGGCAACCAGCGGTGCCGCGAGCGATCTAGACTTCCGCGCGGCGCACAGCCCTGTGGGAAACTTCACTGGGGCCGCTGGCCCGAGAGGGTCCGGGAGAGGCTGCAAAGGCAGGGAGGCGGGTCCGGGTTTCTCGTTTGCTCACCTGCCTCGAGGGTTCGGCTGTGTACCCTATAGATCGGACACGATTTCTCGCCAGCATGGCTAATGGAGGTTTCTTGCCATTTTACACCTGTGAGGACGGATTCCTGGCTCTTGAGTTTCTTACTCACTTTCCCACAGATTCTGTGATTTGGGGGCTTTTATACCACAGTCCCCTTCTCTATTCTGTAACGCTTATTTCAGCCCACTTTAAAGGAAGTGGGAGAAGCAGGACTAGACAAAAGAGGTGAAACTTACCAAAGAAAGTCAAGTACAGAATATGGTTAGATGAGGTTAGATGGATTCTAGAATATGGTTTGGTGGTCTCCCTGTTTCTCTGTTGCTTTTGCGCTGCCACCAGAGACCCGGCGCAGTCTTTAATCTTTCTGATGTAACGGTATTGATCAGAATCTCACTGATTTCCGCGTCCCCCCCCCCCGGGGGGGGGGCAGACTTTCAGCTCTCTTGGATCTGAAATGCTAAATGCAGTTCTTGGAGAATAAGCACTTTGGGAAGTGCTGGATTTTGGTTTTGTTTCCGTTTCGTTTTTGCGGCCCTAAGAAAATGGATTTGGAATTGAAGTTTGAATGTTGCATATGGAGTAGTAGGTTAGTGGGTAGTGGCTAAGACTTTGGAGGCAGCTTGAGTTCAGAACCTCTTGTCCATCACGTAGGGATGGTGTGGGTAGTTCCTTAACCCCGTAAGGCCTTTGTCTCCTCCTAAAGACCTTTGTTTTCCTAAAGACCTTTGTTTACTCAGCTATAAATGGCCTAACATAATAAAATTTAAAAAAAGAAAGGATAAAAAAAAACAGTACTATCCTTAGGGTTTGCGAGAATTAAATAATGTGAAAGAGGTTGGGATTTAAGGGTTCAGTGAATGTTTACTGTTATTTTAATGTCCGTGAAAATGGTGGAGAATACTGACAAAATACAGTAATTTTTGGTGTAGTTTATTTATGCCGAACAGTTGGAATTATTTACCCCGAAGTTCAATGGGTTTTCCTACAGTCTGACCATCATTTAATGAACATTGAGACTTTGTATAGACTCTGAGTTCCTACTATGTGCCAGGCTCCTTCACAATTGCTATAATGGAAATCTTACTATACAGCCCGTGATTTGGGTGTTATGCTCCCGTTTTAGAGATGAGGAAAATGGCTCAGCAGGTAACTTGACCAGGGCTACCCAGCTGGCTTTCACTCTGAAAACTCTTTGCTTTTTGTACTTCATAAAGTTACCTTTCAAAAGCTCAATATATGCTTTAAAAGTCTGATTTAAAAAAAAATTGTCTTCTCAATGAGGTGAAAAAAAGTATTACCATAATCTTTGTAAACATAGCTGTGTTTAAAGTTGTTTTTTTTTTAAGTAGGCTCCACGCCCAATACAGGACTTGAACTCACAACCCTGAGATCATGACCTGCGCCAAGATCAAGAGTCAGATGCTTACTTAGCTGCCTGAGCAACCCAGGCGTCCCTAAAGTTGGTTTTTATCCTCGCGTTAAATATTAATCTTACCTTTTTGAAAATAAAGTGGGCATAAGGTCATTGGTGTTTTTCAAATTTTAAAAACCATATGTACATTTTGTGAGAATTTGGAAATATAGGAAATTCTAAAACAAAAATTACTAGTATCACCAAAAAAAATGACTTTACTTTTTTGGTGTACTATTTATTGTAACATATGCACTTAAAAAAAAAAAAAGATATCTACATATAGTTCTTAACTTGTTTTCTTCACTTTATATTGAGCAAATTCTCATATAAATATTCTTCTAAAATGTAGTGTAATGTCTATTTTGCATAATTGGAATTATATATATGTGCTAGTTTATTAATCATTTTATTGTTCCCATTTCCCCCATTATAAACAATGTGTTTTGGACATACTTTTGAACATGAGTCTTTGAGTATATCTCTAATTCTTTACAGTAAATCCTTAGAAGTAAAATTTCTGGGCTAAAAGGCATAATTATTTTAAAAGTATGTATTTGCCAGGTTAGCATATGGCTCAACAGAATACCCATCAGAATAATTGGCTCTAATATGATGGAAACACGAGGTTTATATTTTTTGAGATGAGCTAGAATACATTTTGAGCACATCCTGAGCAAACGGTCCCTAATTATTAATTAGGGTGAACAGTTTGGTAAGGCCTGGGTTTTACTGCTCAGCATATAACCCAGAAATTCCAGTGGTAAACAAACATCTAAAAAGTAATTTGTTAAATGACCAGGAAATATTTATTGAGGTGAATAAAATCAACATGTGATCTCTGCCCTCACGGAACTTGAAAACCTCTTTGAGAAGAAGGGAACCAATACATATTTAGCGCCTGCTATGTTATGCTAGGATATTTCATATAATTTATTTAATACAACACTTCCAGGTAGGTAGTATTAGCCCCATTTTAGAGATGAGGAGACGGATTCAGGAAGGTTATGTATTTTGCTAAAGGCTGTATAGAAGGTGAAATGTCTACAAAGCCTAAGATTTTTCCTTTACACAATGCTGCCTGTCCCTAAAATGTGTTTGAGTAGAGTACAAATACTATAGATATGTACAATTTATATCAAATACATAGAAATATATATATCAAATATATAGAAAACATAGAAATATAAACATAAATGCAAGCTGAAGTGGGATGGTTTAGAAAGTTAGTTTTGAAATTGATGAGCTCTTCCTTTTGTTTTCTTTATTCCCATAATCTCAGCATTTTATTTTCCCATGATTATGGTCTGAATCAGTTATGGCCAAAGTAGATTTAAAGGGGTGAGGGGAAACGAGTGGGAGGGAAGGGAGGGAGGCAAAATCTGAGTGCCTCAGAAGCTTTACACATACTATGTCAAACTTGGAAGATGTGTTTTGCCTAGAGAAGAAATTAAAATTCAAAATATATTCACTTCCTCGGTCATATAACTACTAAACTTAGATTAGAATCCAAGCCTTTTTGGTGGTGCAAAGCCCATATTCTTTCTACCATCAGAGAGAGAGAATCATACTTCAAGGGAAGCCTGGTATTGTGGTTAGGAGTCAAGGGTGCTCCAATTCTTAAGTTGGTATTAATGAATCATTGAATTTTAAATTTATTTTTTCTTAAAGATTTTATTTATTTGAGAGAGAAAGAGAGAGAGCACAAGCGGGGGAAAGAGCAGAAGCAGAGGCGGAGGCAGAAGCAGGCTCCCCGTTAAGCAGGGAGCCCGACGTGGGCCTTGATCCTAGGACTCTGGGATCATGACCTGAGCCAGAGGCATATACTTAACTGACTGAGCCACCCAGGTGTGCCAAATCATTGAATTTTGAACTTAGGACAGAACCCTAGAGATACCTAGTCTTAACCTATAATTTTGTAGGTGATGGAAACATGGTCACGCCATGATTTAGAGAGAGCCCCAGAATAGCCTCTGTCTCTCATTTTGTGCTTTTGTCATTATTCTAAGCTACATTCTTTATCTTCTGGATGTTCTACAAATGATTGTAAGTTTCTTATAAAAAAACACACAAAGAAATAATGAAGAAATGAAGGATGAAGAAAAAATACAACCAGATATAAGATCAGAATACAGACATCTACACCATATTGCCTTATGCACTGGTTAGAGATGGGCTGTGCATTTGTCCCTAAACTTTTGGAGTCCTAGCAAAGAGAAATATGATTGGTTACACAATCCAATTTCCATAATATTTTTTTTAAAAATCACTCAGGAAAAACACAATTGTTTCTATTACTCTGATAGAAGAGAAATTTCTCCCATAGTGTCAAGCCCATGATCTCTGTAAATGGACCCCGAGGCAAAATTTAAGTGTGAATGTTTTATTGGCAGGCACAATCCCAGGGCAGTAAGTGTGAAGCAAAAAGTTAAGACAGGGAAGAATGAGAAGCAAACACTAGGTTTTACGTTATTGAGCTGGTCACAGATCCTTCACAGAAAGTCAGTTGGTCAGTCATGCAGGATGTCTCTGGACAGGCTTACTGAAATGTCTTGCATTGGAACAATCCAACAAAGGGTGCGTAGGCACTGAGAGGGAATTTACCTACTGGTTCCGTCCTATCTTCCAGCTGAGCATAGCCCAGGCTTTACAGCTTAGTGTGGTGGGAGGAGCCTTGGGTGTCAGCCTCAGGTGGAGGAACCTAGGACCTCATGAAGTAGACATTGCAGAGGCAGGACCCCTGAGACAGATGAGACTGAGAAAATCCGAATTGACACATGACATTTATTCATATACATGAGGTTGTGTTAAAAAAGAGCAGTATATAAGATAGCAGAAGATGTCACTGAAAATATTGTTATAGTAGATTTAATAGCACATGTTATGTGATTGATTGCTAACTAATTGCACAGTGGGAAAAATAGCTTTATAGTGAAAAAGCCTGGCAGGTACCACCTTAATCCAATGATTAAATGACCATTGTTAGCAATGGGACAAATCAAAATAGCGTGTCACTTGCCAAGATGCAATTGAGAAGACGCACTGCTGTGGTATTCTTACCAAAGACACATAATCAGAATCTAATAATCAGCAAATATCAAACGAACCAGATTGAGGAACATTTTACTAATTAACTGGCCTGTGATGTCACGAGTGTCCATGTCACAGAAGATCTCTGAGGTAAATTACTGAGAAAAGCCTGGCACAGAATAACTTATATCACATGCTACCTCTGCGTGAAAAAAGAGAGGGAGATAACAATCTACCCATTTGTTTCTTTATGCATCAATATATTGGAGGATTCCTCAGATACTAAGAACACTGGTTACCTATGGGTGGGTGTGGTAGGAACTGAGCTGAAAGTAGACCAAAGATAAGCTTTTCACCATACACATTTTGAAATTCACGTAATATGAAATTATTATGAAATTCATGACATTCATGTAGTATGAAATTATTAAAGCATATAGTTCAATGGAATTTAATATATTCATAATGTTGTTGCAACCACATCTCTATTTAGTTCCAAAACATTTTTATTATCTCAAAAGAAAATCCTGTACCTTTGAAGCAGTCACCTCTTATTTTCCCCTCCCCCCAGCCGCTGGCAACCACCTCTGCTTTCTGTCTCTATGCCCCTACCTAGTTCGGATGTTTCAGATAGATGGAATAAGACAGCATGTGACCTTTTGTCTCTGGCTTCTTTCACTTCATATAATATTTTCAAGGTTCATGCACATTGTAGCGTGTAGCAGTTGATTCCTTTTAATAGTTGAGTAATATTGTGTATGTGTGTATATATGTATATATATATACATATATATATCTCATTTTATTTATCCATGCATCTGCTGACAGACGTTTGAGTTATTTCCACTTTTTGGCTATTGTGGATAATGCTGCTATGAACATCCATTTACAAGTATTTATATGAGTACTGTTTTCAAGTTCTTTTGGATATATGCATAACAAGTAGAATTGTTGGGTCATATGGTAATTCTATGCTTAACTTTTTGAAGAACTACTCAACTGTTTTCCAATGCCTGCACCATTTTACATTCCCACTAGCAATGTACAAGAGTCCAAATTTCTCCACATTCTCACAAACATTTGTTATTTTCCATTTAAAAAAATTATTACTATAGCCATTCTAGTAAACCTAATAATAATTTTTAAAATCCTTCTCATTGTAGTTTGGATTTGCATTTCCCTAATGACTAATGATGTTGAGCATCTTTTCATGTCATTACTGGCCACTTGTAGATCTTTGGAGAAATGTCTCTTTGAGTCCTCGATACCTTTATGTATGTTCTATTTTTGGACTCCTTGAATGTCTTGCCTAATTAAAAATTAAACTAAATTTTTAGAAATAAAAGGAAGAGTCATCTAACAATTCTGGGTTTCATTGTCTTCATTTGTACAATGAAGGGATTAGACTACACCAGGGTTTTCAACCTTTGGTACTATTGACTTTTTGGGCCAGACTCTTCTTGTCGTGAGGCCTGTCCCTGTATTGTAGGATGTATGTATTGTAGCAGCATCCCTGGCCTCTACCAGCTAGATGCCAGTTGCAACCCTGCCCCCCAACCCAAGCTGTAACAACCAAAAATGTCTCCAGACATTGCCCAATGTCCTCCGGGGGGCATAATTGCCCCCTGTTGAAAATCAGTAGATTAGATCGATGGTTTATAAACACACACACACCCCAGACTTGGATCACTTTGTTTTTGTTTTTGCTCTTTTTTTAAAGACTTGGATCACTTTGTAGGTAGCACTGGGGCTTTGCAAACTATTTTTGTTATTAAAAAGCAAAACAACTAACAAATCAAAGTATAGTTGAACAATTGTACATTTACTTAATGTAGACTGTATAAAACTGAAATCTCATGCTTCTTTGCTTTTATTAGAATGAAATCAACTCAAAATATAAATACTGGTTGATTATCATGGATCAGGAGCTCTGATTGGCATTTATATATGTATCTGATTTATAAAAATAGGAAAGCAAACTGTCAATAAATGATATTTTTAGTTTCATAAATCTTCGATTCAACTTGGGGTAGAGGGTAGATAATAAAAGAAGCCTGTGGGGGTAAAAAAGCTGGGGATCCCTCAAATAATGTTGCCCCAACATTAAATATTGACCTTAAACATACTGCAGTTCTTTGCCCTACTTCCATGGGGTGGCATTGGTGAGTTTTGAGTAAAATTTCTAATTGACACACAGGCATTTGCAAGTTAATCTGTACAAATGGGGACTTCACTGTTTGCACAACACAGATGAAACAAAACAAAGCTCATGGAATTTCTCCCACAGTCGCCTGTTCCATACAATCTCCCCCCACTTTCGTCATCTGTCAAATGTTTACACTGAATCAAAGTTTTAAAAAATAAACCTTGGTACCCTACCTCTTCACCTGTTACCCTCCTTTCACCAGAGCTGTCTCTACACTCCCCTCCTCCAAAACCAAATGAAAATCTGGACATCCTATTCTGTTGCTTGCCAACCTTGGATGGTTCCCAGTTACTAGCAGCCTGAAACAAGCTCCTTGCCGAAGTTTCTCTCCAACTTCATCTCTCTCCATTCTGTCCCACAAATCACAATGCCTGCCTTTGAATCACGGGCCAGGCTTCTTTACTATACAAGATATTCTCTCCATCTAGAAATCCCTTCTCCTGTTTGCTCTCAGTCTCAGCATGACTGATTTTTTCCCCCCTGTGGTAAAATATACATAACAGAGAATTTACCACGTTAACAATTTTGAAGTGTACAGTTCATCGGCATTAAGTACACTCACATTGTTGTACATCACTATCAACCACCCCCAGAACTTTCAAAGTATTTATATTTTGGATCAGATAATTCTTCATTGGGGTGGTTTTGGGGGTTGGGGGGAGGTGTCCTGACCTGTACATTGTAGGATGTTTAGCAGCATGCCTGGCCTCCACCCATTAGATTCCTCTTCTCCCAGTTGTGACAATCAAAAATGTCTTTCGACATTTCCAAATGTCCCCTGGGAGGCAAACTTGCCCCTAGCTGAGAATCACTGTGTCATTTTAACTGTGAAGAAATAACTTTGGAAAAATGCATTATGGGCATTCATTAATATCAGACACAGAACTATTTGTAACTTGATTGTGTGTCAGATCAGTTGTGCTTTCAATAGTAAACAAATAGAGCATTTAATTGCCACAACGGTGATAACATAATCACTCTGATTGGCATTGCTTCAGAATAGCTAAGACTAATCAGAAAAGGTCTAGATTGGAAACGACAGCTTTACATGCATGACTGGATGTGTATGGGTGAAAAATTATTGAAGTATAGGGTTAAAAAGTCTATTTTAGTTTTTTTATCATAATTAGTGCAAATTTTATACAGTGACATCAACTGGCCTGCAGGAAAAACCCATTCTGTGTTATTTTTAGACCAAAAGAGTGTATCTGTCAAAAAAATGTTTTATTTGATCTTGTTGGCCAATATATAATGCAGTCACAGTGAACAAGACAATATAGACAAATATTTGAGAGAGATATTAATTGTATGCCAGAAAATGTGTGAAATTTCCAAAAGCCAAATATTCTGCATCTAATGCTATCTATCCAACACCTAAAATGAGGGATTTTGAGTACCATTTTAACTTTTCAGACATTAGAGAATGTTTCCATGTGTTATCAAAATAATGTGGGCTATTATTCAAAGTACTAAAAGTGAGGCATTTAATGTTATCCACAACGTTCCAAATAGCTGAAATTTATCCTTAGGTGTGAGAACCAGTCAAGTTAGAAAAAGTCTGGTTTATTCCATACCAAATTAGTTCTATTATTTACTTCTAGCAATTATCAGGATATATTACTTACAGGTGCCGCAATTCTAAAACAAAAATGTTAAAGTACCACACTTGGTATTTGGCTACACCCCAGACCTTAAGTTTTGCATCAAATTGAGGAACTGAAATAGGTCATTTTAAGGACATTTTCAGCTTTAATATACTGTTATTCTCTGATAGTTTAAATTAATAACTGGAAAAAATGAAGATTAAAATAAATAATATCCCTTGAGTTCTAACTATGGGTTTCAGTTATAGGAGATTAACCCTTTATCCTCTCAAAGGACAGAATCGTTTTCCAGTTTAAGTAACAATAATTTTCTAGGTTAAACCTTTCAGCTTACCGTGCATGTTGAGGACATTCGGCAGTAAAATATAATTATTTTAAAACCATGAGCTGGAAAATGAGCTCTTTCAATGATGCTGTTTATACTTAAACTCGGATTCTCAAAGTGGAGTAGATCACAATTAGAAATGTGATAAATTAAAAAGGAGAACTAAAACTGGTTCTGTTTCTGCCTGATCATAGACAACAAGTTAGATTGCATTAGTGACAGTACAAGAGATAGAATTTATCAGCAGAATATATTTTTATTCATAATATAATTAATTTATCCATAGATGTTTAGGTTTAATAAACGTTTTCTTTTTCCTATCAGAACATATTATGTTCAGAGAAAAGTCTAGACTGTCCTTGAATCTATATAATAATAATAATATTTAAGCTGGCAGCAGCATTGTTATGACTGCCATTTATGGAACACTTGTGTGCTAACACTTTACATATATTATATCATTTAATCCGTATGGCAAGTCTGTGAAGTAGACGTTATTAGCTAGAGTTGCTAAGTAACCTGTTCAAAGCCCCGCAAGGAATAAGCCTCAGAGCTCAGATCTGTCTTTCTCTAAACTTTGTTCCTTTGCTCTTCTAACCCAAACTTTAAGAACTTTGGGGAAGACAAACAAGCAACTTTAATTCTTAATTACCCACACAGTTAATAATCGCCTCACTAAGACAGTGAAATCCCTGTACTGCAGACTGAGTGTGAATTATTTTGACATTTGTGACTGTCAACTTAATTACCCATACACGTGACCTTCTGTATAGTATCAGATTCATCAGTCAGTCTCTGAATTAGGTTTTGGTGAGTGGTCAAAATTAACATCACCCTTATATCACAGTGTCTGCTGTGCTTTATTCATTCTCTGTCTGTAAGCAGAAGGCCCACAGAAAGCTCCTAGAAGTTTAAATTAGAAGAAGACTTCCTTAACTTCTTACAAACGTACCCTCTCTTTTGCATGGTAGTCCTTCCTAGGCTTGCTTAAAGAATAGACATTTTCCCACGGCCCCCTGCTGATTCTGAATGAACAGATTCTCAGCCCCCTGCTGACTGCTGAATATATTGTTTATCCTCATCTTTACTCTTTACTGACAGCCTTCATAATAACTTGCTTAGAAGACAAATGGCATGGCAGAATCTCTGATAACTCATTAAGGAAGAATACAGTAGATTTTTGCCAAATATCACGACCATTTTAACATGAACTAACAGCAGTTTTTGTCAAGATGGAATAAGGAAAAGATGCTGCTGAGCAATATTGCCTTCTGTCAATAACACATAATGTCTCTTTGCATTCTTTTTTAAAAAAATATTTTATGAAGAAGTCAATGTATAGACTATCAATAGCATTTTACCTCTGCACATGCTGTTCCCTCTGTGTGGAATGCCTTCTTTCTCTCCTTCCTCTGCCTACCTTTCCAGAGCCAGCCAAAGTGGAAATTTTCATATGAGCTTTTCCTTGTTGCCCACGGCCTCACTCCTTCTTCTGAGCTCTGACAACATCTTTTTTCTACCTCTATTATAACAACTAGCATGTTGCAGTGTAGTCCGTATAATTATTTGTCTGTCTGGACTCAACTAGAAACTTCTTGAACACAGGGACCATTGCATACTTATTCCTCTTTGCATCCCCTGCACCCAGAACAATGCGTAGCACAGAACAGGGTCTGGGTGCCTGATTATTAAATGACTTCACTACCATAGTGTGAATTTTTCCTTGTTGGGGTCCAGACCTTCTCAGAGTACAGTGGTTGTGATAATGGAAACTATTGACAAGTCCCAGCTCTGCTAATTTCTTGACGTGTAGCCTCTCAAGTTTCCCCATTTTGTAAAATGGGGATTGTAATGATACTTATCTCATGGAAGTAAGTTTCTGCAAATGTTTCCAGTTTTTTTCATAGTTATAGATCTATTCAGGTTTTCTGCTATTTATTCTTGAGTCAATTAACGTAATTATATTTTCTTAAGAACAACTCATATCTTGTTTTATTTTTTTTTAAAGATTTTATTTATCTATTTGAGAGAGAGAGAGAAAGAAAACACAAGTAGGGGGAAGGGCAGAGGGAGAAGCAGGCTCCCCGCTGAGCAGGGAGCCCGATGTGGGACTTGATCCCAGGACCCTGGGATCATGACCTGAGCTGAGGGCAGATGCTTAACCGACCGAGCCACCCAGGTGCCTGATATCTTGTTTTATTTTCACAAAGTACGTGTAAGTATTCTCCTATTGGTTGATTTTGTCTATACATCCGGTTATGTCCCGTTCCTAACTTGTATGTATATGTGCTCTCCTGTCTTTCTCTAATACTCTTTCTAGAAAGAAATACGTCAAAATGTTAATAGTGGCTCTCTCTGTGTGATAAGATTATGGGTTATTTTTATATTTTTCTGTTTTTTTCCCCAAGTGTTCAGAAATCAGTGCATATATTAATTACATAGTCACAAAAAAATACTTAAGGAAAAAAATCTCTTTCAGTTCCTTTGTTTCCAAATAAGGAAACTGAGGCCAGGAACATTACATAGATTGGAACCAGGAAACCTGTACTGGCCCAGCCACTTTTTACTGTGAGGTAAGAGCCACGAAAACACCATGTTTTCTCTAGTTCTCATCTGATATAAAGAAACTAAGCCACTAAACCATCTCACTTCCTCTCTTGTTTTCATCTTACATAAAGGTGACAATTGTTAGAATTGGTTAAAAGATCACTAAGATTTTGTCTTTGGGGCCTAATTCAGTTTATGTCTTAAACTGAATTTTTTGGCAACTCAGCATTATAGTTGATGATAAAGGTAATTACTATAGTGATCAAGAACAACTTAGTTAATATGTGAAGATAATATATATGGCAATGAGTGAAATATTTGAAAGTGTAATTGGAAGGTTGATGATATATTTTTGATATTTTTAAATTTCCTTTGATTCTATAATAAGATTTTTTAAAAAGATTTTATTTATTTATTTGTCAGAGGGAGAGAGCATGCACAAACAAGGGGAGCAGCAGGCAGAGGGAGAAGCAGGATCCCCGCGGGGCAGGGAGCCCAATGTGGGGCTCAATCCCAGGACCCTGGGATCATGACCTGAGCTGAAGGCAGACACTTGACTGAGCCACCCAGGCGTCCCACTATAATAAAAATTTTAAAAGAAAACTATTTTTTAAGGAATATTTTTATTTTTATTGAAGGAAACTATTTTTTAAAGTAATGTTTATGCCCAGTGTCGGGCTCGAACTTGAAACCCCAAGATCAAGAATCACATGCTCTAACTGAGCCAGCCAGGTGCCCCAAAGGAAAACTATTTTTTAAAAAACTGTCTGGGTCAGTTTGTAGAGCATGCAACTCTTGATCTCAGGGTTGTTAAGTCTGAGCCCCAGGTTGGGTCTAGAGATTGCTAAAAGAAAAAATCTTTAAAAAAAATTTTTTAATAAAAAATGAAAAAAAACTGGGAGAAGGCTCAGCAAATTTGAAAGAAGAGATTTGCAGTCCAATTGGAGTCAACGAATATTTTGGATTACCTACTTTGAATCTTTTACTAGACACAAATAGAAATGCTTTAATTACCTCGTTAAGTACATAAACAACTTTCAAAGAGACTTTCTACAAATAAATTTTAACTATTAGATAGCTAGTTTTTACACTGTAAGTTACTTAAGGGCAGGCAAGACATCTTATTCATCTTTAAACTCTAAGTGACTTGCCTGGTGCTGACCACATAGTAAATACAACAATAATTGTGTCCTTTCCTACTAGGATGTAGAAGATTTATGAGAGCAAAACCGTTTCCTAATATCATTGTTGTAAGGTCATTATCAAACCTTAGAACATTTCAGGAGTTCTCCAGTCCAGTGATGCCCTAAAAACAGCCATCCTATCAGGTTACTGACACTGAGTTCGCAGTAAAAACATGAGATTAATAAGACACATGACCATGAATTCACTTCCCACTATAAGCCAGTTAATGTTGCATAAAGAAAACCTCCAATCCATAACCATAGCCTTTACTCATTCTAACCACCCAAGCAGGTGTTTCTTCCATATCTTTTTGCAATTGGAAGGTATATATTCACTAACATTTTCTTGATCTCTTGCTCTCTCCTCCTCTGCCTCCCCAGTTAGTCTTTGCAAAAATAAGCTTCTTAGCTCAATTCAAGGAGCAAGTGAACAGAATTTATTTTTGCCAGATGAGGTCCATGGGTCCAATGGATCTATCTGGACTGTACTAGGCTATTTGTTAACTAAGGTGAGCTATAATAAATTTTTGAAGGCAAAAAAATGATGTCTTGCTCTAAGACTAGAAAATGTTTTCTGAAGTTAAGTTTAGAAACTATAAGATGTGGGATTTTTGTTTGGTTTTGTTGTATGCAATCCAGATGGCTAAGAAAGAATAAAGATGTTGACAAAGGTTAACTGGGCAGAGGATGTAAGAAAGACCATTTTCTTTTTGTACTCTTCTACATTTAAAACATTCTCCCTGGGAGGGGGGAAGCCTAAATTTCTCCTCCTCTTTGAAAATGTCAGAAACCTTTTACCTAAAACATTATTTTATCATCTTAATACAGTGGTTCTCAATCCTGACTACTCATTAAATCATCAGAGGACATTTTTTTTAATGCCATTCCTAAAACCAAACACAGAGATTCCAATTTAATTGTTCTGAGGTGGAACCTGGGCATTACTATCGTTTAAAAGTCTCCCAGGTGCAGGGCGCCTGGGTGGCTCAGTTGGCTAAGCGTGTGCCTTCAGCTCAGGTCATGATCCTGGAGTCCCGGGATCAACCCCTGCATTGGCTCCCTGCTCAGCAGGGAGTCTGCTTCTCCCCCTGCCCCTCACCCTGCTCTCGTGCTCTCTCTCACACTCTCTCTCTCGCAAATAAATAAATAAAATCTAAAGAAAATAAAAAATAAAAGTCCCCCAGGTGATTCCAATTTGCAGCTGGGCAAGAAAGTGAATGGATTAATGTGCTATCTTAATATCTCCCCGATCTCTTAGTAAGTTCCTTGGAAAAGGAACTGATTCTGATACTTCAATTTATTGCTTATGAAACATTCAATTAATATTTATTGTTTGAAGATAAGAAGAAAGATAAGAAGGAAAAGATTGGTCTGTGATCTGAACTTTACAGTCCAATGATGTAATTGTGATCAACCAGAGACCCAATTGGTTTCTTTTTTTAGTATTATATGTCAGTGCCATACATCTATTTTATTACAGGCCTTAAGTTAAATTTCAATGCCTATTTCTACTACAGGAACTAGAAATTTTACACTAGAAATTTTACATCCATTACTAGAAATATAATAGACCATGTTCCAAAACCTTTGTCAATCTGTTGAACAAATAGGTGATTGGCCATATGCCAAGGGAACATGCTGCCCTCTGGAGGATATTGTGCTGTTACAGATGAAAACACCCTCTCCCTGTGTATATTTCAAACCTAGGGAGAAGTCATGAAACAAAACAAAAAGGTTTCCCGGTCAAATCATTTGGAAAATGCTACACTACACTATTTAAATGATTGTAAGGAAATCACAATGCACATTGACATAAAAAATTGAGAAGTTCAATAATAAATTTGTTTCCCAAACTAATTGGACCATTTTCTCTCTTCCTAACTCCTGTTAATATTTGGGGAACTAACATACAAATAATAGTATTTTGTATTTTGTATATAATTTTGTATTAATCTACAAATAACATTTGGAGTTTGGAGTAATTAAAGGAGAAAAACTTATTGCAAGATTTCTTCAATAACCTATAAAAAGGAAAAGATTGATAAAGGAGATGCATTAGAATAAAAAGGTCCCTTATCCATGCAGTGACATTTTGACTGGAGGGATACACTTTGATGTGGCAATGTGAGCTGCTATGTGATAGTATTCATGTTATCTTTCTTCTTAGTTATTATCTTAATGCAACATTTGATATGTTTGTACTGTTAATGCTTTTTAACATATGAAGTTGATTTCATGTACTGTCAAATGTGGCAGGAATTAGACCAAAATATACAGACAGTGAGACTAGGTATGATAGGGTTCCACCCAGAAGTCCAGTTAGTGGAGGTGTAGATCCACTCATGCAATTACAGCTGTGTTTTCCTCAGCTTAGGAAGATGGCAAGTTTTATAGAAATAAAATATTTTTAGTCAAAAGGCTTGGGTTCATTCTCTCATGGCACTAATTTGTGATCCTTGCCAATTAAATGCAGTTCTCCTCATGTGTAAAAGGAAGACATAGAGAACCGTTGTAAATGTTCCATGAGATACTACATGATGTGAAACACGTCACACACAGCCTCTGATACATAGTAGCACCACAACAAATGTAAGTTCAGTGTGAAGATAATTAGTGAGCACAGAGATAACACCTGGACTCAAGAGCCAAGGAGTCAACATAGAAGGAAGCTGAAACTGGAAGAACTACAGTGACCAATCCCATCCTGCTTTGCCAGCAACCATTGCTGTTTTAACACCTACAGTCCTGCATTAGGGAAACTCCTCAGTCCTGGGCAAAGTGGGGTGGTTGATCACCCTAACTCAAAATAGAATAGAATAACCCAAAATAGAAGTGCAAATCACTGGGAAAAAACTAGTGGTCAGAACACAGACAGGGAGCTTGGGAACATTAGGAAGAATGGTCATGAGATTGACCAGTATTTCTCAGACAGATGGCAAACCAGGCTTGGAGTGTGAGTAGGGATAAAGCCACAGGTGGAGGTCAGTAGAAAGACTTGGCCCAATTAGGGAAACTCAGGATGCTCTACAAGTAACCTATACAAGAGAAATGTCACACAACTAATTTGATGAGTGACTGTGGTGGTGAGACTAAAGTGAACAACGTGGGGCTGCCTGGGTGGCTCAGTTGGTTAAATGTCCGGCTCTTGATTTCAGCTCAGGTCATGATCTCAGGGTTGTGAGATCAAGCCCTGCATCAGGCTCCATGCTGGACGTGGAGCCTACTTGGGATTCTATCTCCCTCTCCTTCTGCCCCTCCCCACTCTCTTTCTCTTTCTCTTTCTCTCAAAAAGAAAAAGTGAACGATGAGGAAAGAATAGTCTCTTTAGGGAGTAATGCTGGCACAATTATTATCCACAAGGGAGGGAACAATTCCCTACTTCATACAATACACAAAAATTATTAACACAGAAGTCTAAATATGGAAATCACAACTTTAAACATTTTAGAAAGAAATAAAGGAGAAAAGCTTAATGAAGGATTTTTTACAGACGCTATCAAAAGGGAAAGATTGATGAAGTTGATTACATTAAAGTGAAAATATCCCATGAACATAGTGAAAAGCCAAGCCATAAACTAGGGAACAATATTTGCAATACATCAAACCTACAAAGTACTTATATCAAGAGTATGTTAAAGACCCTAACAATTCAATAAGGAGAATGTGGCAATCCAACAGACACATGAGAGGAATAAACAATTCAGGGTGCCTGGGTGGCTCAGTTGTTAAGTGTCTGCCTTCAGCTGCATGATCCCCAGGGTCCTAGCTCCGCAGGAAGCCTGCTTCTCCCTCTCCCCCTCCCCCTGCTTGTGTTTCCTCTCTTGCTGTGTCTCTCTGTCAAATAAATAAATAAAATCTTAAAAAGAAACTCATAGGGGAAACTTTTGTGGGGAAAAAAAAAACCATAATTTTTAGGGAGCTCAGTTTTACTATGAATCAGAGAAACACAAATCGAATGACAATGAAATAACATTTTGCACCAAGCAGGTTGTCAGAAATTAAAAAGCCTGAGAATACTAAGTGTTGGTGAGAAGCAATAGAAATTCTTTCATGCTGCCAATGAGGGTGTAAATTGGTACAACTCTTTAGGAGAGCAAATTCTCAGTATCTACAGATGTTTTAGAAGTATATACCTGAGCACCACATTCTAAGCACAGAGACTAGAGAAACTCTCGCGTACACACAAGTGATCACATACAAGAGTATTCACCGCAGCATGGTTTCTAAGAGCAAAAGACTGGAAAAAACTCAAATGTCCATCAACGATAAAATAAATTATGGTATAATCCAGCCAGTTTATTAAAATAAATGAGTAGACCTAATGACCAATATGAGTAAATCTGAAAAGCATACTACAAAACTAGAAAAATTAAGTTGCAGCAGGATTTATACAGTATGTTATTGTTTATATCAAGTGTAAAAAATGCAATATTATAAACTTTATAGGTACACAAATACATAATGAAAGTATGAAAACAGTCACAGAGACAATAAACCAGAGAGTGGTTATCTCTGAGGAGAAAAGGACAGAAATAAAATCAGGAAGGAGTTCATAGGGCCTCAAATATGTCTACTATGTTTTACTTTTAAACCGTCTAAAGCAACTATAGCAAAATGTTAAGACTGGCCAAAATTGGGTGATAGAAACATTAGTATTATTTGGTTCTCTAAACTTTTCTCTACACTTTGAATATTCTATTTTTTTAAGAAAGAAAAGACAAGGGGCACCTGGGTGGCTCAGTTCGTTAAGTGACTGCCTTCGGCTCGGGTCATGATCCCAGGGTCCTGGGATCGAGCCCCGCATCGGGCTCCCTGCTCCACAGGAAGCCTGCTTCTCCCTCTCCCACTCCCCCTGCTTGTATTCCCTCTCTCGCTGTCTTCTCTCTCTGTCAAATAAATAAATAAAATCTTTAAAGAAAAAAAAAGAAAGAAAAGACAATGTTATTAACATTTAAAGTCAGATTATTTCACTATTACTCTAAAATATAAAAAAAGAAACAAAACTATGCTTTTAAGAATTGATCAAGCCAAGTTTAACATAATTTCCAAAGAATAAGTTAAAATTACCCATAGTTCACTGCCACTTAACCAACAGTAGATGTCACTTTACTTCATGCATTTAGTTTAATATGAGAGCTTTCTAGTTGAAATTAGTTTCAACTAGAAATATGATTTATAATTGTTTTCCTCCAGCTGATATAGAGAATGAGGAAAACTAAGAGTGCTCTCTGCTATATAACCATTCGGGAAGGCAAGGCACATGTCTGTTTTGGTTCATAGTTTTATTCTCAACATCTACTGCACATAATAGGGTTATAGAAATACTGTTAGCTCAACAAAGGGTACAAGAAACTACAGAAAAAATGTTTAATATCACCAAAGTGTATGAAGTTACATTTGGAGTAGTTTTTCTTCCAAATAGCAGGTAGGTAAGGACTCCTTAAATCAATAATTTTTACCCTTTTAAGGGGATAAAGACCTTTGATAATCATGAAAAACATGGACTTGCTGTGGACGCCTGGGTGGCTCAGTCGGTTAAGCGTCTGCCTTCTACCCAGGTCATGATCTCAGGGTCCTGGAATCGGGTCACACATCGGGTTCCTTGCTCAGTGGGGAGTCTGCTTCTACCTCTGCCTGCCACTCCCCCTGCTTGTGCTCTCTCTCTCTCTCTGTCTCTCTGACAAATAAACAAAATCTTAAAAAAAAACATGGACTTTCTGAAGATTTCTATATAAGCACATAAAAAATTGTTTCATGCCATTTCTGCAGATTTGCAGAGGTGGTTAATGCTCATGCATGGACCCCAGATTGGAATCCCCGAGATAGGCAAAAGAACTTGCCCAGGTACTTACCCCAAGTTTCTTAAACTCTGCATTCACTCTGGCAATAACTGAGAATGGAAATCACAACTGAGACCATGTGGTTGAGGCCTGTACACATGATGTGGCTACACAATTTAATTGTGTGAATAAATAGTATGGATACTAACCCTGTAAATTCAGGTATTAACCAAATATGGGCAATATCTACTTTGGAAATATCTGGCTTATAGATTCCAATCACTACTTATATATATATATATTTTTTTTTTCTATAAGAATATTTAAGAAAAGAGGTGCCTGGGGTGGCTCCGTCGCTAAGCGCCTGCCTTCAGCTCAGGTCATTCATGATCCCAGAGTCCTGGGATTGAGTCCCGCATCGGGATCCCTGCTCCGTGGGAAGCCTCCTTCTCCCTCTCCCACTCCCCCTGCTTGTGTTCCCTCTCTCGCTGTGTCTTTCTCTGTCAAATAAATAAAATCTTTAAAAAAAAAAGAGAATATTTAAGAACAAAATATAATAATATATTTATTTATTAAAATATTTATTTAGAAACTTGATATTCCCTGGGGAACAAACTAAATTCCCAGAATTGCTCCACGAATTAAAAATATTTCCTTGTGCTTGTTTGTCCAACTGTTTTCACTATACACATCCTAACTGGAAAGAACTATTTAAAAAATTTTATTATTGATTTTCTTAAATCAATAATATAATATCATAAATATTTCTAAAGTAATCTTTAGCCCAAACTAGGTGATGGTAATTGATTTTATGAATATGAGTTAATGAAATTTCACTACACAGTGTAAAGACACTCAAAATCAAATAAGCTTGAAACCTTTTTATCTTCTTTGTTCTAGATCTTTTCCTTATTCAAAAGGCCTCTTCTATTAGCCACATTTTCCATCTACCATTATTAGGTGTTCAATGACAAACAGGATTCTTCTTTATCATGATAACCCTTTTATTTGAACTACTTAGGCCACAGTTACAATAGGCGAAATGGACCACTTTTTTAAAATTGTGGTTTTATTCTATAGAGATTATGTTAATGCTATAAGAAGGGTATCAGATGGTACCAGAGTTTCTTTTTCTCCTACTGTGCAATTCTACGCTAAGGGTTAGGCCTTGGTAGAGTCAGACAAGAGTATTTTGGAGACCTGGTATGGTGCAGTGTGGAAACAGCGGGCTATAGCACCCATTGTGAAATTACAGGTGGAAAATTGCTCTAGAAGAACAGAACCTATCTTGGGTTCTAACCACTTGACCACCAAAAACTTCCACAACCCTCTCTAACAGCTAGAGAAGAACATGTGGCTTTTATCTGAGATAGAAAGGGCTCTGTGCAGCAGTTTAATTTAGGCAGTTAAACAAAAATTCAGAGTTCTGCTTCCTTAAAACAAAGAGCCTGAGTACCGATCCTCCTTTGTTTATAATTGATAATGCCCCTAGAATGTTTTCTTAAAGAAAGTGGTCAGCATAAACATTTTAATTCCATGGAGAAAAACTATTTTCACAACTAAATATGGTTGGATAATTGGTTAAATATTGGATAAATGGTTAAATATTTAACCATTTATCCAATAAAATCTGTAGATTTCCAGTTATTAATGTAACTCTCTCGTGCTGGCCTTAGAACTTAGAAACATCTTACTTCTCTCTATGAAAACTATTGTCATAAGTGCTCAACTGAATGATCAACCTTTTCTGTGGAGGAAATCATCCTCTATGAATCACGGGAGGCTTAATCAATAGACTCATATTTCCAGTTCTATAGCCAAGATCCACATTCCAATCCAATAATAACATGTGATCATTCTGTCAATTTCTGGTTCTATGATAAAATATTTTGTGTTTATATGCTAATACCAGATGTTGAATTTAAGTGTTTATTTTATCATCATTCTTGACAATCAAAAAAATTGCATTTTTTAAAGTTTAGAATTTTTTAGCTTGGGGAGAAGTTCAGTGAGGACTGCTGGGAGAGAGCCTTAGACCCAGGTGTTCCTGAAAGCTGGTTCCACTTCCTTTTGCTGCTCCTTGGAAAAACAGACTTTCTTTGTGGCTCGAGTTATATCTTCCTTTTATTAAGTTATGTATCTCAAGGTCTTAAGTCTTTTCTCCTTCTTAGATAACACAATAGGAGTAATTGGGGGCAGATGGAAATCCAATACCAATAATTTTGGCAAGACAGAAAATATGTTATGCTCCTGATTATATCCCATCTGCACCCTTCACACCAAAAGTGTTAATTGTCATGAGAGCAGGAACCTGGTCTGTTTTATTTCCTACAGAATCCTCAGTGCCTGAACCAATGCCTGACACCTAGAGGTAACTCAGTCAGAATTGATTGAATGAATGAGTGAAGCAAATCCAATATTTAGGATTATGTGAATCTGGCTTTGGGATAGAAGCCCAAGTCCCCAAGTAGCATCGAGGTTCTTAATTATAAACATTCTTCAAATTCACAGAGAAAATTCTACCTCTGAAGTGATCCCATGGTCTTTACATATTTTATAATATCCCAAGCCACTAAGTTGTTTGAAGACTTTCACAAGTGAATACATCAACTACATCTATTTTTACACACAGAAATCACAAAATTTGTCAAAATAGATTCACTTTATATATTTTGGAGAATTTATAAAAAATCATAGACATCACTGGTTTTAGTATTACACAAGTACAAGGTAACTATACTTCGTGACTGTTTTAACTCACTCATACTCAAATCCTTAGAGTTCAAAAGCGTTCTTTGCTTGAATTCTGGATTTTTATGAGGCAAATCTACATCACAGATAATGCTGGAAAATTTTAGAAGCTTTTCCGCCTCATGTCTATTCATTTGAGCTGGCCAACAGTGGACGGGCCATCTACCCTGGGAAAGGGTGAACACCTGGTCAGAGCGTGAACTCTGCAGCCAGACCATCTGTGAGAGGATCCTGGACCAGCCGCTCACCGGCTTTGTGACCGGAGGCAAATGACATATCTTCCTCTTGCCTCTCTTCCTCATCAGTAAAGTGGGGATGATTATCATACCTCTCTCATAGGGTTGTTACGAGACCACCTGAACTCACGTTTGTGAAGTCTTTAGAACAGTAACTGGAACGCAAGTGTTCGGCTAAACAAACAAACAAACAAACAAGAAATGCATAATAGTAGATGTCAAATGGCTTTCATCCAGAGATGTTATAAAAGAGGTTTTTGCATGTTCAGAAAGATGACCTCTAAACTCTCTTCCAGCGCTGAATTGTTATTCTACTCACCGCTGTGTCCCCTGCTCCTCTAAGACATGCCGACCCAGTGTATCCCAAACATTCTCTCTTCACTTTAAACCTTCACTCGTGCCTTTGGAGAGTGACCTCCCTGCCCCACTTTAGTTTACCCAAATCTTATCATCCTCTCCAACCCACTGCTCTTCTTCTGGGCATCCCAGACTCTAGTGTGTTTTATTGCTTTATAATATTCTCTCATTGTTTAATGTGCAATTATTGTCTTCCCAATCAGATTGTAAAGTCCTTGAGAATAGCCTTCCTCCTCACTTATGTTTCCCAGCACAAAAGTAAATTATTTTTCGAAGGCATAAATGGTAGGGGGAAAAGCAAATTGGGAATCGACCTTTGAGTGATCATTAAATGCAAGTTAAGTGGATTATATATACAATGTTTAGACTATTAATGAGCAGTTCTTATTTCTAAAGAAGTTTTGGTTCATAATCCCCCCACACACTTTTTTTGGGCCTGATCTGCTGTTGGTGAAACATTTGTAGATTAGCTGGTTCCCCTTCATTCCTTCTCTTCTGAAATGTGTGGTAAAGTAAAAATGCCTAGAGCAATAATTTGTGGATAAAAAACAGCTGCACATGAAAAATAATTGATGTGGTTTTAAAATTACTCTGAGGTGGAAATTAAAATGCCTTTTCAACCTATGCTCTAATAAGAGTGCTAAAGCTAATTCCTTATAAATCATGAAATGGAAGCAGAGGAAGACACAAAGTTTTGGGTAGACATTGATTTCAAATAAATAGAATTTAAAAACTCTGTATATAACATTAAAAAGTATCGAGTCCACTGAGAGGACTTTGCCCTAGTTAAAGAAAACCTTATCTACACCCTTAGTAATATGAGTGTATTGTTTTTCCATAATTACAAATAAGAAAGCTGATCACTTTGATTTCCTTATAAGTGTTTTTTTAATGTCTTTGTAATTTCAGTTCTTTTTTCTACTATAACTCTGACATTCTCCAAGGAGTGATCCAAATGGCAAACCTTCTTTATTCATTCTTTTTCCCAGTTATCTCTCTTGGGCTGCCCTAATGTCACTTAACATCTGGTGTGCAGGTATGTGTCCCCAATGTCCCCAGACATTGGGACAAGACTGGAAGATTCACAGAACAGCAACAATACAAATAATTTAAACATGACACAGACAATATTTGATTGAACTTTTTTATCCAGATCTACACAGACCCATTCTTTCTGAACTTATAAAAATGTTTTTATTCTATTCACTTGTTCCTTCATCTGAAATTCTTAATTCTAAAAGATATGCTTATTGAGAGAATTCTAATTCCCTGGTTTTCTTTATATAGAGAATGTCCGAGTAATATTTAAAAACGAATGCTTTCCTTTAGAAGGAAATTAAGCAGGAAATAGAAAAGGTTTTAGTCATTATTCTTCAAATTGCTATAACTCTTAGCTAATTCACACAGGAAGTCTGAAAATTAAGCAGCATTAAAATGTGATGAGTCACTAGCATATTTCCCTGCTTGATTTGAGCCTGTTTTTCCTTTCAGTACTTCATAAACAGTAGTTAAGCATAAAGATTAAAAATATGTACATGTATTTTGCTTTATCTTTGAGCCCTAAGAGTTAAGATGTTTAGCAGTGTCTGTATGAAAATATAAAATATTCTAAGTATTCGTTGCATTTACTATATTCTAACAGTTTGTTTTGTTAGTCAGGAAATTCGTCAGGAAATTATATAAATATTGTAGTTTAAACATATGCATGGATTTTGGGGAAATCACAGGCTGAGATAATAAAAGACAACAACTTCCAACTAACTACCTGAGGATTAAAATAAGATTAAAGCAATGATTGCAATATATTAAAATTAGTCAGATAGGTAGAAAGGCTTGAATTTCAACCACATATTAAATATATTTAGGCATTTAGAGTAGGGAAACTTGAATGTTTCTCTATGAACATTTTACTGATAAATGTTAAAAAATCAATTGACATATAATTTTTCAACTAGATGCAGAAGGTATAAAAGAAAATAATAACTCACATGAGTGCATAGTATGTGCCAGGCACTATTCCTAGAACTTTATATGTAATGATTCATTTAATCCTCATAACAAATCTATGAAATAGATACTATTACTACCCCAATTTACAGATGAGGAAACTGAGGCATACAGACGAGAGATAATTAGCTCAAAGTCCATCTGCTTGTGAGAGGAAGATCTAGGGTTCTAAACTAGAATGGGAATACCAGAGTCTGGGCTCTTAGCCATTTTACCATTCTGCCTTTGCAGTGTGATCAATAATCTGTTAATTCACATGTGTTAAAGCAGTATGAGTGTCGGGTTAAAACAGTAAATTATGGTATGTTGTATTCCATTACCACATGGAATATCCAAATACGTTACATAGAGTTTTTAAAAACATGGGTATATGCTAGAAATCACATTCTTGGGCTATGGAAATTGAAGACACAGAGTGATTTTGAAGTTTTCTTTAGGCTAATTAGGAAAAAAAAATACCCGCTGTACCTGATAGGGAACAGATAAATAATAGTTAATTTGATTTATTTGAGAGAGTAAGAGAGAATGCAGTGGGAGGGGCAAAGGGAAAGAGAATCCTGAAGTAGACTCCCCGCTGAGCTCAGGCAGGCCTCCACCCTAGGACCCTGAGATAATGACCTGAGCCGAAATCAAGAGTTGGACACTTAGGGGCACCTGGGTGGCTCAGTCGTTAAGTGTCTGCCTTTGGCTCAGGTCGTGATCCTGGGGTCCTGGGATCATGCCCCGCATCGGGCTCCCTGCTCTGCGGGAAGCTTGCTTCTCCCTCTCCCACTCCCCCTGCTTGTGTTCCCTCTCTCACTGTGTCTCTCTCTGTCAAATAAATAAGTAAAATCTTAAAAAAAATAAAATAGTTGGATGTTTAACCAACTGAGCCACCCAGGGACCCCAATAATAGTTAACTTTTATTAAATGCTTACTATGTGTCATTTTTCTAAGTTCTTTTATTAACTTATTTAATCCTATCAAAACCTGTAAGATACATATTATTATTATTCCCACGTAATGAATGAGGTTAAGTGGGAGGTAACATGCTCACCCTGTCCTCTCCCACCTGGAGATTTCTGGATCTTTGGTGTTTTCTTGTTTTATATTGGTGGGTAATTCAGAAACTTTTAGATGCCTTTTTCTGGTAAGGACGGTTGAAATCTTTGGGTTGAAGGATAATTGCTGCTTAATGACAGAATGGAAAAAAAAAACACAAAAAACCTTTAAGGCGTTTTGCTTTCTACCTGCTATGTAACTACTGCATAATCTAGTTTTGTAGAATGGTAATGGCCAGGAACCCTGGCCAACTTTTCAAATCCCTGGCTCTGTCTCTTAGGTGAATTTTGGGCAAGTTTCTTAACCTCCAAAGACAGTGCTCTTGAATTGATTAAAGCATCCCTGCCCTGTAAGGGAGGAGTGGGGGGGATGTGGGGGATGGGAGGAGAAAACTGAGTGTAAAAAGGAATGAAAGACGCAGGACGTTATGAAAGTACCTAAAAATGTTTCTTCCTACCGTCATTCAACATTTCCCATTACCTATCTGATGTTTTCTACTTGTTTAATGATGAAATCTGTTCAAATTTCTGTCAGCTTCTTCTTAGTCATCTAAGAACTTTCTAGAACGAATGTGCTTTTATGAGAACTGACCTACCAGGCCCATCCAGGCTGTTATAGTGAGATCACTTTTTGCAGCACTTGTTCTCAAGTCTGTTTGCCATCTTTCCTGATGTGTCACCAATCCTGGGCTGAGAGCCACACCCACAGAAAAAACTCAGAAACAGATTTGCTTTAACCACATGACATTGGTGAATTGGAATATTTTTAACTAGGTCACATAGCTATCTGACTGATCATTTTTCCCCCCATTTTCAACAGGTATTTATTGAGAACGTATTTGTGCCCAGCATCAGTGATATAAAGATGAATCACAGCTGCTACTCCCTGGGCACCTCCTAGGAGCGACGAGCCTAATACATCTTATACGTTACTAGGGCAGACTATTTTATTTTCAAACTTAAGTTCCTTTCCAACTCCTGACTATTCATAACTTTTTCCTTATAACCTGTAATCTAGATTTTTGCCTTCTGTTTAGCTCCTATGCTAGCATCATTGTTTGCAAATAGGTCAGAGCATCCAAATTTATCCTTTTCTACCAAGGTCATGATTGATTTACACTTATCTTGGCTCCATCTGACAGGTGTTTTTTTCTGATAGTGAAAGTTAGTGCATGTGCTTACCAAAGTGCCTACCCCATGTTATTTCCTTTGTGACATTACCCTTCTGAGAGGTCTAGACCTGTGCTATCCGATACTGAATGAATGTGAGTGAGGAAAAAACAAAAGCTCTGGATGGGCAGCTACAAAGATGAATTGGCTATAGTCTTTGCCCTTTTTAGTCTCTAACTAAAGACCTGCCTTTCTAAAGAGAACTCTATGGTTTCAATTAGATAAAATTAATTTTGACCTCGCTTGGGCATGAGATAAGAGTTCAAAAGGTTACACTTGGAAATCTGGTGCCACTGTATGTTTGGCATACATTTCTTGGTGAGAAACTAGCAGCTATGGTACGTAATCCTTTCTCACTCTCTTTTTAAAATATTTTTTAATGTCAGAATCTAAGCCCCAGTGTAGCTTAAATCTGGAACGAAGTATAACAACTAGAATTCATTATTATCACCATCTCACCATTCTTATTATCTTATCACAAATATTATTACTACAAATGAGATTTATAATTGTGTTAGTTTTATGTTGATTCTTTCCCCCAAGGAATTCCTCCCCACTCTTCCCATTTTTTTCCTCAACCTAATTGTATCTATACTAACAGAGTGATGATTTACTTAATTACATAATACCAAAGTAAAGAACACCAAATCATTACTGATTTGGGGTAGAAGGAGATTGCCATACTAAAGCTATATTACAGTAACATGTCTCCCAAACATAATATTTTTCTGCTTACAGCCAAACAATCTTTTTGAAACACATTTAGGGTTATTTTTGGAGTCAGATATCTGTAGAATATCACCACTTGCTTGGGACAGAACCCACAGTCTTAATTAGACAGCAAAGTAAAATACATAGGCGAGGTTACCACATCAGTCTTGCAGGTTGTGCACCACATAATTCCAGGGCATGGCATTCACAGAGACAATGATGTGAGTGGCGGCTCTGATGTTGTACAACCAAGCAATCTGCCTGTTTGGAAGTACTGGAAACATTATAGGAAGAAATAAAGAACACTTCACTAAAAGTGTTAGGTAGACCCATAGTCCTCTCATTGTCTTTGAAAGAAATTTTATTTTTAAATTAAGTTTTTCCTGGAAGCAATGAATGTTAGGTAGTAATTTGAGGGGCACCTGGGTGGCTCAGTCATTAAGTGTCTGCCTTCGGCTCAGGTCATGATCCCCAGGTCTTGGGATCATGGCCTTCGTCGGGCTCCCTGCTCCGCGGGAAGCCTGCTTCTTCCTCTCCCTCTCCCCCTGATTGTGTTCCCTCTCTCGCTGTGTCTCTCTCCGTCAAATAAATAAATAAAATCTTTAAAAAAAAAAAGAAGTAATTTGAATAAAAAGAGAAAAACAATTTCTCTGTAGGGAATCGATTTCACAATCAATATTCAGTTTCACAAAAATACACCACTGGAAATGAGAAAATTTAATTTAGAACATGGACTTAGAAAGTGTATAAAGACCAATTCAACTAGTAGAAAAGATAAAAATATGGGAAATGATTAAAGATAAGATATGAGTCTGGCAATAGTGAAGATTAGATAACTTTAATTCTCTCAGTACAAAACACCTAGTGCTGGGTGAAAAAAGAAGAAAAACATCTTTTAAACACACTGATAATAAGGAAGATCACCAGCTTTCCAATATTGTGTCTATTCAAAATGCACTAAATGTGAATCTGAAATTCTTTGGGGAGCTTAGTGTAATTAACAGTACCTCTAATAGAAAAAAAATCCATGTAAACTCTGTTATCAAAAGGATGAAATGCTCAGAAATGCTCTAGCCAGCATAGTTAGCAAAGGAAAACAAATAAAAGTTAAAAGGACTGGAAAAGAAGAAACAAACTGAATGTATATGCATATGATATGGTTGTTTATACAGAAGAATCCAAAAGCCTACAAATTAGTAGAACCAAGATTCTAATAAGGTTGCTAGATATAAGATCAATATACAAAAAAAAATTACATTCCAATATACCAAAAACAGAGACTTAAAAAATATCACTTAAAAAACATATCATTTATAAAAACAACCAAAAATAGTGTCTAGGAGTGAGTCTAATAAAAAATTGGTGAGATTTTTATGAAGAAAATTATAAAATTCTATTGAAATGTCTAAAAGAGGACCTAAATACATGGAGAATTACACCATGTTCATAAAAATGTGAATTCAATTTCCTAAAGATGTAAACATTCCTAAAATTAGCTATAAACATAAGATAATTCCAATTCAACCCAACCCAACAAATGTGAGTAGTCGAACAGAATCGAGTTGCTGGTATTTGAGGTGAATCTGAAATTCTTTGGAGAGCTTAGTGTAATTAACAGTACCTCTAATAGAAAAAAAATCCATGTAAACTCTGTTATCAAAAGGATGAAATGCTCAGATATATACCGCAAACAGAAAACTATCTGATTTACCAAGAACTAAAATATTTATGTCAATATTAAGAAATTAAGAATGTGATTTCTTGGCAAAGGAATTGCTGTCTCAGTTGCAAGATGACATTTTTCATTTATGACTCAAAAGGGAAGTCTGGAATACATGCCCCATGCCTAAGATACAGAATCTAGGTTTCCAGATCTAGAGAGGAGAATGTTTTTAGCAAGTGCACCCTGCCACACATGAGAGCATCCAAAGCATCCAGAGGTATCTGAATGACTATACCTCACTGAAAGGCCACTTGTTAAACTATAACAGACATGCCACCTGTTCCTTCAGAGGCCAATAAGTGATCTTTGAACAGGGTTGGAGTTAAAAAGTAAACCTATGCTTCACGTTTTTGCATTGTTGTAACTAAAATACTTACAACAACTGACTTGACATAAGTATGCAGTCAATGTTTGCTTCTAAGATTGGCTCAGTGTTTACATTTTAGAGGAAGAACACATTTGTTACGAAAAAGATTTTCCAAATAGTCTGATTGCTTTTGAAGCAGCTCTTAAAACTATAATACTATGTAATCAGCTGAACTTTCTGTACTGCAGTACTTTCCAACTTTATAACCATGAGTTTGTGATATTTTACAGTGAAAACAGGCTCAGTTCAAAACACAAGATTACAGATGCTCTTTTTTAAGTGTTACATTATTACTTTTTTCACTAAAACTATGAATTCTCAAGAAGACTGATAAAGATAAAATCCTTGGTGGAGCACCTGGACGGCTCAGTCAGTTGGGTGTCCGACTCTTGGTTTTGGCTCAGATCATGATCTCAGAGTCATGGGATCAAGTCCCACATGGGGCCCCATGCTCAGTGTGGAGTCTGCTTATCCCTCTCCCTCTCCCTCTGCTCCCCCCCTTCTCTCACTTCCCCTCCCCGTGCACTTGTGCACTCTCTCTCTCTCAAATGAATAAATAAAATCTTTTTTTAAAAAAAGGTAAAATCCTTGGCAATAAGCTTTTTTTTTTCAATAGGCATGAAAGCATCATTCAAAATATGGAAAAATCTCAGACTAGTGACGTGACTGGTGTTCCCTTTCAATATTTTCTTCTGTGTTTCTGGCTCACCCTCTCACTCAGCTTTTCCTCTCATACATCCTTTTCATTGTTAGAAAGAGGTAATAGACAAAAACTAGAAACCTCATGAAAAGTGTATATGGAAATCTGTTTCCTACAATATAAACTTTAAGTATAATTTAGCTTTTTATTTACTTTTCTGTTGTCTTGTTCACTGGTTGTTTATAATTTGAAAAGGGTGAAAACACTAAGAATATAGATGACTTGAACAGATCAGTTTAATTGAGTTGACATTTATAGAACACTCCAACCAACCATAGCAGAATACGCAAGATAGGCCACATCTGGGTCATAAAATATATCATAAATTTAGAAGAACAGGAATCATACAAAGTACATTCTTGTACCACAGTGGAATTAAGCTAGAAATAAATAACAAAAGGATAGCTAGAAAACTTCCAAATATCTGGAAATTAAACAATATACCTCTAAATAACCCATGAGCCAAAGAAGAAATCTCAAGAGAAATTTAAAATATTTTGAATTAAAGAAAAATAAAAGTACAGTTTATCAAAATTTGTGGGACAGAGCAAAATCAATCTGCTTAGAGGTAAGTTTATAGCATTAAATGCATATGTTAGAAAAGAAGAAAGATCTAAAATCAAAAGGTAAGCTTCCACCTTAGGAAACTAGTGAAAAGGGTGAAATAAAACTGATTAGCAAGCACAGAAAACATTTTCAGTTTTACATACAATCCAGTCAGAGGAATGCAAATTTTAAAATATTACTTTTCCAACATACTGAATTAGGAAATTTGTATTTCTAAAATATAATATTCAGTTCTGATATGGATGAGATGAAACAGGCCCAATATATTAGTGCAACTTTTTTTTCAAAGATTTTATTTATTTATGAGGGAGAGAGAGAGAGAAAAAAAACAGGGGGAGGAGCAGAGGGAGAGGAACAAGCAGACTCCGAGCTGAGTGTGGAGCCCAACTAGGGGTCGATTTCAGGACCCTGAGATCATAAACTGAGCTGAAACTAAGAGTTGGACACTTAACAGACTGAGCCACCCAGGCACCCCTAGGGCAAACATTTTGAAAAAGAAATTTGGCAATGTGGCTTTAAACATACATTTTCTTTGTCCTAGTATTTCCATTTTAATGAATATAAAGAAATAATTCACAAAGATATTTATAAAAGTATTATTTAAAAAAGCAAAAATTTGAAAAATAGCCCAAGTGTCCAAATAAATACAGCATTAAGTAGAACAAGGTATAAGCACTCACTGGAACAGTATGTGATCATGAATATTGATATTTTGGGAGAATTTCTAATAACTTAACAACAGTAAGTGAAAAAGAGTATGGAACAAAAATTGTATGGATAGAAATAAGATCAGAAAAAATGTGCCAACATGAAAACTAGTTTCTTGGGATGATGGGTTTGCCCTTCTTGCTGCTTTTCTGTATTTCCCAAAGACCCCTGATGGACATGGCGGTTTTGCTCATGAGTTTTGGAGATCTGTGGCTTGGGTTATGGTCTTGGTTCTGCTGTGAGTCTTAATTCTCATTTGTAAAGTGAGGATGATGATTCAAGGTCTCTTCCTAGGTGACTGTGAGGATTGAAGAGAATGTATGTAGAGTGTTTAGCACAAGCCTGCCATACATTAAGTCCCCAGTAAATGCTAGCTATCGTTATTGGTTAGAAAAGTGCAGAAAAAAGTCCTGTCAAGATTTCAAGTTCATCCACATTTGCATAGGGGGGTTTACTTCTATATACAACTCTATTTACTTATCCCTTTGGATAATATACATATTCAAGACATTTATTTACTGATTGCAAGATATTTTGAGTCCATAAAGGGGCAAATGAATATCCTTTTGTGTACCAAAAAAAAAAAAAAGAAAACAAAAGAAAGAAAATATACACTAGGAAACCTTAAGTGTATTTGACTCTGTGTATTTAAAAATGGTATACCCAGGGCCACACCAGTGAGATTGAGAAAAGAATTTGAAGCTACTGGCTTTAGCTACTTATTACCTCAAGTCTGCAGGTTTTGTTTTGTTTTGTTTTTTCAGAGTAGGAGATAGTAATCTGTACTTCCTTCTTTTCCCCTGCTGGCTGGATGGGAGGCCAGAGAATATGATATTTCCACAGAACAAATTTCTTATAGGGTCATTAGTAGACCGAGAAATTCCCTGATGCTTCAGGATTCTTTTTAATATAAATTTCAATGTTGTTTAAACAGTGTTAATGCAGTTCTCTATGGCTTTTTTTTTAAAGGGTTATTTATTTATTTCAGAGGGAGAGAGTGGGGAGAGGCTCAGAGAGAGGGAGAGAGAGAGAATCCCCCAGCAGACTCCCCCCGCCCCCCAGTGAGTGTGGAGGCCGAAGCAGAGCTCAATCTCACGATCCTGAGATCATGACCTGAGCCGAAACCAAGAGTCAGCCACTCAACTGACTGAGTTAAGGTTCCCCTTCTCTATGTTTTTATTACCAAAAACAGAATTCTGTCCATAATAGGAATATCATGTATCCTAAAAATAATTAATAATTTTTAAAAAAGATTCCATCTTCTCTGCTTGCAATAAAACTTGCATTTACTCAAACATTCCTAAAGGAGGGAAGAAAGTGGAAAAATGATGTACTGTCCCTCATGATGAAGAAATCTTCTATAGTTATGTTACAGAGATTAACTGCATGCATGAAAAAGTGCTTGGACTTCACCAGAGTAATGAATATTTTTATACTACTTTTGTATTAACTTTGGCTTTAAGGTTCTAATTCCTCAAATTTAATAGGGAATATTTCTGTGAGTAGATAACATTTATAAATAGGGAAGATTTAAGGTAGAACATTGGAGGTGTTATTTGGATTTTGCAGGAACATAAATGAACTTTTTTTGTAACCTTGGGTGACTATGGTCTTGCAACGTCTTTTACCACTTATTTGCAGGTTTTTAAAAGGCATTAATATCAGGGCGCCTGGGTGGCTCAATTGGTTAAGCATCTGCCTTTGGCTCAGGTCATGATCTCAGGGTCCTGGGACTGAGCCCCAAGTCAGGATCCCTGCTTAGCGGGGAGTCTGCTTCTCCCTCTCCCTCTGCCCCTTTACCCTTTTCCCTCTGCCTCTCTCCCCACTCATGTTCTCTCTCTCTCTTACTTTGTGCTCTCTCTCAAATAAATAAATAAAATCTTTAAAAAAGGCATCAATACCCAGAAGCTATTACCTTGAGCTCTGAAGATGTTGTTATGATTAGACATTGCATAATGAAATTCTTCTGATTTTCCTAGTAACTGAATCTCTCTTCTAAGGTAAGGTCCATTATACTGAATTTAGGGTTAAAGCAGATGGTGTCATAGATTTGCCTTCTAAATTGCACTGTAATCTTGTGAGATTTGAAATAAAAATTTCCAGAAACATGCTTATGTTTGAAATTGCAGCGTAATTCAGGGAAATTAAGGGAAATAAATATCCAGGGAAATTAAGACCTATAGTTAAAATCAAACCAGAAGCATAGCTAGCTTAAATAGCAGCTTGAATACATTGTCCTAGATTATTTATTTTGAAATCCCACCTATAGACAAAGGTTTGTCAAATTGCTCCTTTAGGAAATCAAATTGCTCCTTTAGGAAATTGTGGGCTTTTTTTTTTATTATTTAAATTCAATTAGCCAAGGTATAGTACATCACTGGCTTTTGATATAATGTTCAATGATTCATCAGTTGTGTATAACACTCTGTGCTCATCACATCACGTGCCCTCCTTAATGCCCATCACCCAGTTACCCCATCCCCCCACCCACTTCCCTTTCTGCAACCCTCAGTTTGTTTCCCCAGAGTCAGGAGTCTCAGATGGAGGAAATTGTGGACTTTTTAAAAATGGTTTTCTAATTTTTGGACAATAGGTTCTTTGATTTTAAGCTAAAGAGCCAGAAAAATTTAGTAGAATCTTTGTGTTCTTGACTGCTGATGTAAGAGTCACTGGGCAAAGAGAAAGCTCAGTCCCAATTCAGTCACTAATCCTAACTAGCTGTATAACTTTGAATAACCTGGAGTCTATCATAAATAGGCTTTAGGTTTTAAATGTATAATCTCAATGGTCCTTAGTTTTTTTTTCATGTTGAAAAAGGAGATTGGCTTAAATAACTTCCAAGATCTTTCCTACACTAATGTTTTATCATGATAATTATAAATTATCTAAAGTTATAATGCTGATGGTAAATGTTCTTAAGATAGTCTGCTTCTCTTGGGGATTTCTTTTCTGTTTACTGTTTCAACTGTATCTTTATGTAAATGATTCCTACACCTGTATCTGGAGACTTGACTCGCTCTGCTAAGCTCCAAAGCCAGGTTAACCGCTGGACGTGACTGGAGTGCCATTCTCTCTAAATCAACTTTTTCACAAAGCAGTTGGCCATCTCCTATCGTCCCACCTCCCAGACTAGCTACATTTCCTCATTCTCCTATTTCTGAAAAAGAAACTATCATTTTTTTTTCAACTAACCAGATTCAGGCATTCTTTTTTTTTATGTTATGTTAATCACCATACATCACATCATTAGTGTTTGATGTAGTGCTCCATGATTCATTGTTTGCATATAACACCCAGTGCTCCACGCAGTACGTGCCCTCCTTAATACCCATCACCGGGCTAACCCATCCCCCAACACCCCCCCAGAACCCTCAGTTTGTGTCTCAGAGTCCGTAGTCTCTCATGGTTCATCTCTGCATCTGATTTCCCACCAAAGCCTTCTTAACTTCTTCTGCCAATTCTACCATCAAACGGTTACAAAGTCCTGTCAATTCTTCATATTTTGCTTTTCCCTCAATTTCTCTTTTCTTCCACTTTCCCAGCACCACCTTGGTTTCAATCCAGCTCTTGTCATAGAGTAGCCCTTCACTCTTCTAGGCCCTCTCTTCTCTAATGTATTATATGCCATTTCCAGATAATGACAACTATAATGTAATTTCCCAATACAAATCAGCCTAACTCACCAAAGCCTTTAACTGTTTGGTCTTAATCTACTCTTTCCTCCCCATCTCCCACTGATCCCCGTGAATCCCTTCCCTTAATGGATGCTACTCACTGTCCAGGAGGCACTTTGCATATTGTGAACATATAGGTGTGGCCTGTGCAGTTATGTGACAATCACCAACAAGGCTTGCCCGCACCTGCCACCACATCCATCCAAACCTATCCAATTGTTAGGACCCAGCTTAGTCCACATCCTCCATGTGACTTTTCTCACCCTCTGAGCCCACGGTGTTCCACCTGCTGCTAACTGCCTACTTTACACGCCACTCTTCATGTCCTGCTTTATCATATTCTGCCTTAAGTTGTTCTATTTTTGAAGTAAAAATGGAATCATAAGAATTATATAGTGTTGCTAAAAGTTTAGAAGCCAGAGAACCAATCATCTCTAACATTTTGATCTATTCCATGCCTTTTTCATGTGTATATTTCCTATAGATATAATTAAAGCCTAAATACAATGGTGCTTCCAGGGTTTTTTTTTTTTTTTGTTTTTTGTTTTTACTCAATATATAAGGGGGAAAAAAAACTATAGTTGAGGATAATATAGTAATGCAGGAGAGGATAGGGGGACAACTAACCCAGTTGGAAGGGTAGAGAGTAAAAAAGGAGGTGTGACAGCAGTGTAACTGAATTTCTGAGGACCTGCCAGAGTTAGCCAGAGGAGGAGAGAAGAGGAGGCAAAAGCAGAGAGTGTGCCCAAGTAAGAGACATGGAGCACTACTGTGCATGTCAGAGATGGCAGGTAGTTTACTGTGGGTGGCGCTAGAGAGCCTGTTGCAGGGAGTTGATACATCACAGAAGATTTGGGTGCCAAGCCAGCAACATGAACACCATCTGTCAGTGATGGGCAGCCACAGGATATATTAATAAGTGCTTGGGCCAAATACATGGGTGAAATTGCTAACTTTTGATGACATATACAGCTAATTGTCTACTTAGTATTCAAACTTCTTTTCTTTCTAATAGGAGCCTGATTTTGTTAAGGGTGGCAATAAGCCAAATTAAAATACTCATCTCCCCAGACTTCCTTATGGTCTGGAGAAGCCACATAACCCAGTTCTGGACAATTAGATATAAGCAGTTATGCAAGGTTGCTGGGAAAGCAGACTTAGCTGGCCTATACCTTTTTTCCTTCTCTTTTTTTCCATCTCTCTTGCCTAGAATATGGACACAAGTCCCAGCGGTAGAGCAGACATCTTTCGACCATGAGGAAGAAAACTGTGCAAGTACTGCATGACTTTCTTGAGCACTTGTACTTGTCTTGGACTATACACCTCCTAGTATACCTTTTATCATGAGAAGAAAATCAATCTTAGTTTGGTTAAGCTACTGAGTTGGGTTCATGCAACTGAATGTAATCCTATCTAATATCATATCATATCCATTTCCTGGAGATTGTTTTAAAGATTTTATTTATTTGAGAGAGAAAGAGAGGGAAAGAGCACTAGCAGGGGCGGGGGACAGAGGGAGAGGGAGAAGCAGACTCCCCGCTGAGCAGGGAGCCCGATGTGGGACTCCATTCCAGATCCCAGGACCCCAGGATCATGACCTGAGCCAAAGGCAGCCCCTTAAATGACTGAGCCACCCAGGCGCCCCCATTTCTCAGAGATTTGAAATGAACTTAGCATCTTAAAGATTCTGAGAAGTCCTATTTAACTTTAACTTACTGTTAAGATTATTTGACTACAGAACTCTTTTCCCTCACAATACTTAGTATATCTCACTGTAACATGAGTGTTCTGCAGAAGTCTGAAAAATGCTACTCTTTTTGTGTTATCTAGTAGGTGAATAGTCGTCGTGACATTCTACAGGATAGGGAATATAGGAGGAATAACATAAGTTAGGGGAGAAAGATGATGAATTTAGTTTTGAATGTGTTGAATTTGAGGTGTCTAAGTAGAACTGTCCATTGACAGTTGGATATATAGCCCTGAATCTCCTAAGTGAGATTTGGAAATAAGCAGGTAGATGGGGGTTAATAAATTGTGATTGTCAAAGGAGAAAACATTCTAGGAGTGTTTTTAACCAATGAAGAAGTTTTGATCCTTTCCTTTAACTGCCTAGCTCTGCCACCTCTCTCAAAGGCAATGAAGAAGACTCCACTTAAAATCAGACACACCGGACTTCAAATCCTAACTGGTCTGCTTACTTAGCTCTGTGACCTGGCTCAGGCATCTAACTTCTCTGACCTTCAGTTTCCCCATCAAAGAGTTGACAACCTAACCTTAGCGAGTTGTTGTGAGAATTGTAACGTACTCCACACTGTGCCTGAAAATTTTAGCCACTCCATCAATGCTAAGGTCCTTCTCCTTCCAGCTAGAGAAGATCGGTTGCCTCATAATTTCATTTCTTGTGTGATGCTTTCATAGACGTGATGCAACATTTAAAATTAAGCCAGGGCAACAATTTAGCTTCTGCCTATTAAATATCTCTATACAACTTGAAGATAAAATTCCAGGGTAGGTCAAAAGAGATTGTACGTACATGATGGATTTGTATTTTATTATTGTATGTACTTAAGAAAACTTAAAGTGCTTCCTGGGTCTTGCTCTTGTCTACTACTTCATAAATATTAACTCATTTCATATTAATAATAATCTTATTAGGTGCTATTGTTATTCCCATATGGCAGATGAAGAAATGGTTGTACAGATGGGTTATTTATTTATCATTGCCCATAGTCACACAGCTAGGAGCTGGTGGAGCCGGCTCACACCTGGGGCATCAGGCCAGTCCATGCTCCTAACCACTACACTAATACATAGAAGACATGAATAAATAAAAGGAATCACCCATATTGTTTACTGTTCTTTCATCCTCATGCAGCCTTTAGTCATTGTTGCTTTGTCTATTTTCTTACATTTAAAACAACAGTAATTTGTCTCTGAGCATCTCTTTATCACTGTTAGGAATAGCAATATGTATGGAAAGTTTTAGTTAAGAGCTATTTAGAGGAACAAGTGTTTAAAATTTGTGTCAATGCAGTGCTGTCCAGAGTAGCTATCTCTGTAACAATAACACTGTTCTTGTTTGTTTGAACTTTCCAGGCTCCATATAATTAATTTAAACATGAGAGAGCATGCGTGCTTTTTTTTTTTTTTTTTTTTTTTTTAAGAAAACTACTGCTTACCTTCCTCGAAGAGCACATGTAGTTTCAAAGGCTCTCACTCCCTTCCTAGGAATGAGCTGCCGTAGCCAGGAAGCACAGGAGGCTTGGATTAAAGCTTAAGGAAATTCCCAAGAGGATGTTTTTAAAGGGCATAGACCTAGGTAGGAAACAAAATATAGGCTTATTTCAATGGAAATAATTCTCCATTTAATTTTCTCCCAATGGTCTTCTAGGTCCAAGAGAGATAAGATCGTATTCACGGAAAATTGATGGATAAACAATGATTTCTTTAAAAAAAATCTGAAAACCCATGTCCGATCTCCAGTGTATATTTACTGGATGATCTAAATTTGGCACTTACATCTTTCACATCACTTTCTCTCTCTGTAAATGCATGCAGCTATTCCTGTTCCCTCCCACACATTGATGCTTCAAGGATAAATGAGATCATGTTTATAGTTCAGTGAGGAAAGATACTAGGTATCCTAAAAATATCACTATTGCAAAGTTCTTCCTTTCCTTGGAAATGTATAGTAATACCACATGTATACAGTGTTGTTGAAGAATCAAATTTTTCCATAGTAGTGATTGTTTTTTTTCAGAAAATAGATATTTATCCCATTCAGGACTAACAGTTTCTTTTTAAATTTTTAGCCATTTTTCCAATTTTCCAATTTGAACTTGTTGATTTTTTCTTTAAATTAATTAATTAATTCTATAATTAATATTTGTTGAATGCTTACTACCTGCAATGTAGGTAATTAATAGAACTCTTTCCTTCTGATTAAACAAAATGTATTTTATCTTTTATCAATGACCCTTCATCCATATAATTTGCTTCAAGGACAATATCAGCCAACACCACAAAGCAGCTAATGCATTTTTAAGCTACAGAAATATAAGCCCTAGACCTAAATTAAGGGAACTACTAGTTCTTATTCTACACCAATCCAGATAAACCTGGACTTGAGTCCTGGATGCACAGTATAAGAACAACACTGATAAACTGTAGTATATCTGAAAGGGGGTGACTAAGATGGTGGAAGCTGTGGAAATCAAGCCATATGGACAATTAAACGAGCACTTGCAGAAGAGAATAGTTAAGTGGAGCAATAAAATGTGACTTCAAATCTCTGAATACCTATCAGAAAAGAAATTGGACCTACTCTGCATAGTCACAGAAAAGTAAACTATAAACATAGGTAGAATTTTAAGAAGAGAGATGTCACAGTTAAATAAAACTCTACCAAAAATGAAAAGGGCTGCCTTTAAGGCTTTTGTTTACTGAGATTTCTAGAACAGAAACTGGATGACTATTGGACAGAGATTTTTGTGGAGAGGTTTCTTATGGGGTGAGAAGTTGGGCTCAAAGATCCCTAAGGTCCCCTCTGATGCTGAATATCCTATATTCCATTAGGAACCTCACTCACTGTGATAAGTTATAACAGAGTGACACTTTTCAGCCTTTTGGTGCTTTGCCTCTGCACTAAAAGGCCTCACTCAGACTGCTGTGTGGTTTTTTGTCCTTATGGCTACTTTTTATAGTTCTGTCGTTCCTTGTTTTAATGTCATCCCACTTCATTCTAATTTGTTACTTCTAATATGTTGTGGTCTAGGAAAACAGCTAATAACCAAACTTATTAACATTGCATGAATAATTTAAATGAACGTCTGAAGAGCTCTCCCATGAATAAGGTCTTTGGTACATGGACTTTTTGCCATCTGTTTTAGTTCTTAAAGGTCCCTTTAGCTTTCTTCCAAGTTCTTGGGGGTGTTCTAGATTTAATTTGTCAAGTATGTGGCTTCTGGAACCTTGTTATTGAAATTCCATAAGTTTGCTAAGCTTCCTACTAATTTATAAAATTAAAAAAGAAAATTCTGAATCCATTACTGAATTTTTCCAAAAATAATCATAGGCAGTGATATACTCATCACTGAGCAAGATTTTCCTTATGTAGATAAACTTCCCCCGGACAGCTTCTTCAGAATGGAAGTCGAATTTATAACTAGACTATATAACCAAATGAAATTGATTAGAATGCTAACTACTTTTATCTCCTGAGCTGCTTCATATGGAAAGTATTGGTGTAAAGGCACAGATTCCTTTAGAATATGGGGAATCATTCTGATTTTATTGGTTTTCTTCTTAATCTTGTACTTATATATAGCAATAGTTCAAACATAACTCAAAAATATTTAATGAAAACTTATATAGCTAGCAGGTGCTCTCAGTTAAGAATAATGAAGAATATAAGATAAACATCTTATATTCAGTCGGTTAAAGCGGACGCCTTCGTCTCAGGTCACGATCCCAGGGCCCTGGGATGGAGCCCCGCCTGTGTCGGGCTTCTTCCTCGGTGGGGAGCCTGCTTCTCCCTCTCCCTCTGCCTGCTGCTTCCCCAAGTTGTGTTCTCTCTCTCTTTCTGTCAAATAAATAAAGAAATAAAATCTTTAAAAAACAGAAAAACATAATAATGTTTTATATAAACTAAGTATGAAAGACTACTTTGCCATTAAGGAACTTAATGTCTTGTTAAACAACGAGTTATAGAGCAATCAAGGAAGTATCTTATCCAGGCAGGACTGGCACAGATAGTAAATGTTTTTGAAATCTGTAATGAGAAATGGAGTAGTTCTGCCTCAATACAGCAGACTCAGAGGTTAATAATAAATGTGCTCTTTCTTTAATTCGCGTTGGCCATTAGGTTAATATCGGTGCCATGAGACTTTGGCTATTATAATTTCCTATCATTTATTTGGTAAAAAGAATAATTTGGAGAGGTGTTTCAGTGACTTGATGGGAGCATATCCATAAGATATGAAGAAAACCCCAACACTGCCAATATTTGAAAACTCAAAGGGTTTATTTCCTAAAGTGTTATACAAACTGCTGTCCCGTAACTTTTGCCGCTCCCCAGTATTGGCCAGAGGAATAATTTTAATATCTTCCAAACGGATGAAGCGGACTTCATCCCAGTTCTTCTTGGGAGATACAAACTTCTTATATATCCCCAGGTGAGTCATGAAAAATGTGTACTTGACACCCTAAACTCTGAATTGCCATCATCAGTAACACAACTGAATGGTATCTGTAATGTAGTTAATTTTCTGGGAAATATTCAAAGGCACAAAATGAACATGGCAATAAACACGGTTTTCTATTTAACTTTTGCCTATCCTCCTGGATGTGTGCTTAGAATTATATTTTCATAGAACTTGCAGATGTCCCAGACTCAAGTGCTATTTAATCTCCTTCCATAAGCAGAAGTCCTCAGCAATCCTATCCACAATTAGCTGCTTCTGGTTGCTATTAAATTGCCCCCCACAACTTATTTCACAACATTATTATTTCAGAGCACAACACATTCTGTATGGAGTGAGAGTGCTTGGAAAGACCAATTTCTCTTTGTCATGCCCCTGCCTCTAGACAAGAATGTTTTACACTGCCCATTAGCCAATCCTGTGACCCTTTTCTTTTAGCACCTTGAGTTTGAATTAGGGAATACCTTTTACATCAAAATGGATACACCTGGGATAAAGTAAGCATTGAGTGTTTAGCCCGGATGCCCTCCCCCGCACCCCTCCCCCCACCAAAGCAGCAGAGAAGCTGCGAAGGCCACTTAGCAGTTCGTGCGCTTTCCAAAGCCCACGACCCGGAGCTGGGTTGGGGGGTTCCTTTCCTGGACCGTGAGACTCCGGGAGAAGGGGTGGCGGAGATGGGGAGTGGAGGGGAGGGTTTGTTTTGCTGGGGGATGTGGGAAGTAGGCGCTAGCCTGTTTCGCGGTTTTTTAAGCCCCTTGGCATGCCCTGACCTGATCAAGAGGGAGTCAACTGCTCTCTGGAATGTTTCGGGAGAAGGTGGGAGACTGCTTCCCAGAAGAGGCCTGTGGGTGCTGGAGGGCACCAGGGGGGTCACGCAGGGAGATGCAGGGCAAGCGCCGGGAGGGGCACGAGGGAAGCTGGGGGCCGACGTGACCCGTACCCGCGGGGGCTAAGGCGGGCAGAACGAGCTGGTAGCTAGGCTTCGGGGGCGGCCCGTGGGGCCAGGAGACCCCTCCCCGGGCGCGGCGGCGGCGGCGGCGGCGGCGGCGGCGGCTACCCGGCTGCGCAGGCTGCACCGCCCCGGCTGTCAAGCGAGCGCGGGGGGCGGGCAGGAGGAAGGGGTGGAGGTGCAAGGGGAGGAGGGCTGGCACCGGAGCGCCGCGGTGTCGGTGCAATAAAAATGCATCCCATGGAACTGCCCATGGAGAAGGACGGGACCGAGACGCGGCAGCGAGAGGAGGTGGTAAAAGCGGAGGAGGACGCCCAGGAGGCAGCGGCGGCGGCGGCGGCGGCGGCCGGGAAGTGAAAGGTCTCGCAAAGTTCAGCGGCTGCTGCGGGCGCCGAGCCCCGGGCTAGCGGCGGAGGAGCCCGCGGGACGCTCCGCAGGGGCTGCGCGGCCAGGCCGGCTATGGTCCGGGGGCTCCCGTCGCCCCCGAGGTGCCCGGGCCCCTCCAGGCCGGTGCGCGAGGGTCACCCCACCGCCCGGCGCGGCCCCGGCCCGCGGCTCCCGGCAGCCGGCGCCCGCTGACCGAGCCTGGCGCCCCAGGAGGGGGAAGAAATAAAGAGCCCCAGTTCTTCCTGAGGACTGTTGGCGCTTCATCCCACAACCGAGAGGGCTCAGCTCCCTCGCGCACCCGCCCGGCCCGGGTCCTCCCGGCTCGTCCCGGCCATGGGGAGCTGCGCGCGGCTGCTGCTGCTATGGGGCTGCTCGGCGGTGGCCGCAGGTGGGTGGTGACGCTGCTGGGCCCCCACCCCCTTTCCCTCGCTCTTTCTGTTCCCCACCTCGGGACTCGGGGGTGCAGGGGAGAGCGGGCTGGGAGCGCCAAGCTCAGCTCCCGAGGATGAAATGAGTGGCCATGTTCCGCCTCTTTCCCCCGGGTCTCTGCCGTTTAAAATACTATTGATTTTTTTGCAACTGCGATACACATGCCCTTGGATAACCCGATATCCTGGGTGCGTCCTGCCGGAGATACCACGACCTTGGTTTCTTTCTCGGTTTGGGCTTGTAAAAAACTGCCTTTCCACTTTGTGAGGGAACAAAGGACCAAGCTCGCCATCCCCCGGCACTTCATGGCCTGAGGAATGATGGGGAGGGATGGCCCAGCGACCCTGGGCGCGCGTGGGCCGCGGAAGCTCTCTCGTGGAGAGCGATCGCCCTAGTCCCCGACCTCCTACTGGGCACGAAGGAACCAGGTAGGGACACCTGGGCGGGGTGTGTGCCCTTTCACCGCGGCAGTGGCTGGAATGCAGTGAGACCCCGGGCTGGGACGATAGGTGATCACCCTGGGTTGCACGAGCTGGCTGGCCGCCCCTAGGGAATTGGTACCCTGGCTGAGGCTCCGTGGGAGGTCGGAGGCGGGTCTGCTCCCTGTCTCGGTAACTGGACGACCGGCAGAGGCGTCGTCAGAGGCTCTCTCCCTCCTACTCCCAGCCCGGCTTTCCTGGGCTGTCCTTGGCCGTTCCTAGCGCGCCGTTTCTTTAAAATTGGGAGCCCCCCTTCTGTTCCTCTCCCTCCCCCTTGCGGGTCACCTGGTTTCCAGTTAGGGGTAAGTGCAGCTCAGGGTGTGAAGGGGAAAGAAAGTGAGGGACTCTTCAGCCATCCAATCTCTCAAACGTTTCTCGTTTGCTCTAGAAAGGGGAGTGTGGGCTGGAGGGACGGACTGGTGGACAGAGAGCACTGGCGCACTGTACCTTCCCTTCGGCTTCTTCCACTCTGCCCTCAGGGACGCTGGCACACAGTAAAGCAAAGTTTTAGAATCTTCACCCCAAATCGGGCAGACTCAGGAGCATCCTTGCTATATTTGGATAGTTACTTCTTTAGGGATCTTCAAGTATTTTGTCCACCAATTTATCTGGCTCCACAATCTTTTCTGTACTTATTACTTCGGAGGCATTTAAAATGATTCAGTACTTTCCCCCAAGGAGCCATTAGAGGGCTAAGATTTTACCTTAATTCTTCTTAAGGATGCACCCCTGCCTGCATTTATGCATGCTCCCCAACCACAGAGTGAACTTTATTAAACCTTTCCCTTTTCAAACCATGTTATGGCAAAAACATGCAAGCAATCAAGAGGTTGTAAATAAATATCACAAGGCAACTGTTTCAAGTCAAAAATACTTGTACGGGCAGTATATGATTTTCCCCGAAATGCTTTGCAGGTGAGTCATAGCAGATTGTGTGTTTGGGTGATCCTGGCCACAAGCAACTGTTGCTCCAGCTAATCAGAACAGTGGCAAACAGGAGTCCAGGCATAATGCACATCTGAAATTGACATTTAAAAAAATATATGCCTAAGGAAGCCCTTTCTTTTGGTTGCAGAGGCTATGTGGGGCTGGTGATTGTCAGTCAGCATGGGAAATGTTTCTGTTCTAGTCTAAGCTGTCATTTGGGCTTCTCCAATAGCACGGTGATAACAGTTCAGAGGTGCTCTCCCTTAAGAAGCAGAAACGTTCAATTAGCCAGAATTTGGGGTTTGACTTCCTTTTCCTTCTTTCTTTCTCTGTTTTAACTTTTACAATAGATGATTTTGCTTAAGGTATTCATAATTAACATGACAAACCCAAATTAAAGGATTAAAATACGTAGTCAGGATGTTAATAAGTGGATAATGTTTATCATTTTAAGCAATTTTGAAACCTTAAAGTGTGTTGGACCTTTGTTTGGGTGGAAGCACATGTTTCTTTAAGAAGGTGTTTTAGTTCACAGATAATGTTTAAAGGTGCTCTTAGTGGCTGCCAGACTGTAAACATTATCCTGTTAAGCAAACAGGCAACTACTATATAATCTGTCATAGGTAGAAGCACTCAAGAGGCAGAGAGCATGTCAAATAAGCTTTTCTGCCATTTGGCAGTTTAGAGAGTTTTTTTCTTAGTTATATTTACTCAGTATTAAAAATAGATATTATGCCTCTGAGCTCCAGTGGTGTCTAGTTTTGCCTCCCTAAGTGAGATTCCACTGTATATTGATTAAATATCTCGTATTGCTTTTCCTAGGGAATTTGTCCCTTCACATTTTCGGATGAAAAATATAGAATAAAACATTTCCTCCTTGATGCATTCTAATAAGCACTTTAGATAATGCTAAGGACTCAAATTATATTTGAAAGACTAAATTGGGTGATCTTAAAAACATTATTGTTTTGGGGGATTATTTAAGTCATGACTTCAAAACAAACGTGTATATTTCAAATATAGGGAATGTTTAGAAAGCAAAGTACTTAAAAGGTTTAGGCCCATTATCTCTCCCCCAGTGTTTCCATTTTCCTTCCTCTCACCCTTTATCTGAAGTGATTTTTCTCCCTTTATGTGAATTGTGTATCTGGACATGAAATGCATGCACACACGCATGCATGCTCACACACTGGTATAGACAAATGCACTATAAATGCAGAACGGTATTCGTGCTCAAATTTGATAGAATGTCCTCTTTAGTGGAAGTCTTAAGCTCTTTGGGGATAACCTGACTGTTGAAGACAGAAGAGCTTTCCAGATGTGTTTGTCTTGAATAACATAGGCTTTCCCTTTCCCAGGACTGAGTGGAGTAGTTGGAGTGAGTTCCCGCTGTGAAAAAGCCTGCAACCCTCGGATGGGGAACTTGGCTTTAGGGAGAAAACTCTGGGCAGACACCACCTGTGGTCAGAACGCCACCGAACTGTACTGCTCCTATAGTGAGAATGCTGATCTGACTTGTCGGCAGCCCAAATGTGACAAATGCCATGCTGCCCAGCCTCACCTGGCTCACCTGCCTGCCGCCATGGCGGACTCATCCTTCAGGTTTCCTCGCACGTGGTGGCAGTCTGCTGAGGATGTGCACAGAGAAAAGATCCAGTTAGACCTGGAAGCTGAATTCTACTTCACTCATCTAATTATGGTGTTCAAGTCCCCCAGGCCAGCAGCCATGGTGCTGGACCGGTCCCAGGACTTTGGGAAGACATGGAAGCCTTACAAGTACTTTGCAACTAACTGCTCAGCTACGTTTGGCCTGGAAGATGATGTCATCAAGAAGGGAGCTATTTGCACTTCGAGATACTCCAATCCTTTTCCATGCACTGGAGGAGAGGTAAGAGCCCACGTTTAACTCTATGCTATAAGTAAGGTAGAAAAATGTTACCAGCCCACATTTTTTTTAAAGCATGAAGGTGTACTTGTAGCAACATGAATGAAATTAGAATTTTTCATGAGCTTTATTTGTCATAAATTATTTCTCACCCTTAGATATGGATGTGTAGTCATTTTCAAGCAGGTTGTCCACTGGCTGGGTTTGCGCTGGAATTCTAAGGTTTTAATTTTCTTAATTTTAAGGAAGAGTAGACACATGGCATCATCACTATCCTCAAGGTTTAAAGGCTAATGATTTCTTCAGTTAGCGGGACTACTTACTGTAATTCTGAAGGAACAAGAGTTACCAAGACAGCCTGTTCCTGGAGTCCATGCGTGCTGGGTATCTTCCTGAAACTGTTAACATAAATAGGAAGTAAATAAAACTAAAGCCAAGGGAGAAAAAAAATCTGTTTGTCAGAAGGATACTTTTGTATAACAGTGGAGTTTTATTGTTAAGATTACAAGAATGCATTGCAAACAAATGGAGGGTACTGTGTTTTAAGATACAAAAGTTCTTTTTGGACTCACAGTTGCAGTTTAGGGACTTCTGTCTACCCTGGGCCCAAAACCATCTCAACCTCATTTTGCAAAACAGCCTTCTTAGTTACTAGTCCAATTCCTGTATGGAATGTTTTCTCTTCGTTTCATATTTCCCCTTCCCTAAAGGGAAAACAGGTCTTTTTAACTTATATGGATATACCTAGAAAGTCCCCCCCCACCCCCGCCTAGCATTATGAAAACATTTAGAGAAAACTAAATTAAGTGAAATCAGATTAAGAGAATAAAATACCATCATGTAGATCAAGAAATATGGATTCAGATGTGTGCCTGGCTGGCTCAGTCGGTAGAACTGACTCAGAGTCATGAGTTCAAGCCCCATGTTGGGTGTAAAGCTTATTTACAAAATAAAATAAATAAAATCATGTTTAAAAAATGTTGATTCAGAAAAAAAGAAGAGAGAATATAATCTTTCTAATTCTGGCAGTGTTGTGAACACACAGACTAAATAAGTGGTTCTCAAGTAGGGGTGATTTTGCCACCCCCGGACCCTCCCAGGGGACGTACAGCAATGCCTGAAGACATTTTTGCTGGGGGGAGGGACACTACAGGCATCTAGTGGGTGGAGGCCAGGGATGCTGCTAAACTTCCTACAGTGCCCAAGATAGCACCACTCCCCGCTCCCAACAAAGAATTCTTAGCCCTACATGTTAATAGTACCAGGGCTGAGAAAGCCTGGACTATGTGTGAGGCTTATGTCCAATGTATGCAGTACAATATCTACAAAGACCAAGGTAAGCTCTCTTCTAGTAGTCCTTTGTGTTAGTATTCACCGGCTTCCCAGATGATTGTACTTAGTAAATATTTCTTGAGCCCCTACTAGTGCTAGGTACCGTAGTCAGTGCCACTAATTCTGCCTTTGGTTTGGGGAGAGGGGTGCTTGCGAGTGGCCTAATGAAAAAACTGGTTTGGGAACTTCTTCCCCCTACTACCAAAGTCACATACGGACCTTAGCCATATTATCCAGATACTTCTGTGTGCTCTCTGCGGACCAGGCACAGTGCTGCTAGCATGGAAACCAAGTGGGATGTGGCACAAACAGCACACAGATGATCTTCCTGGTCTCTAAAGTTGGCACCTGGGTGGCTCAGTCAGTTAAGCATTCGACTCTCGGTTTGGGCTCAGGTCATGAGTTGAGGGTTGTGAGACGGAGCCCTGTGTGGAGTCTGCTTGAGAGTCTCTCTCGTCCTCTGCCCCTCTTGCTCATGCTCTCTCTCTCTCAAATAAATAAATAAATCTTTTTAAAAAAATAAAAAAAAATTAAAGTTGGCTTCATATTGTAAACCCTTGTGCACCCTGTCATGATGGACATTTTTAAAGATACCAGGACAGGAAAGAGAGATAAGTTAGACTCATTGTTTTCTTATGTGGAGAACACTTTGTGTTGCAAACAAATGAATGGCTTGAACTCTCAAATTGCTTTGGAATTGATCCATATGCTCCTATCGGTTCCCTACATCTCAGTGCTACTGGGCCATGTGTATCTATGAAGTTGCAAAAATACAGTCTTTCAGTAACCAGATGACAGGCATGCTTGCTTAGCAAATTTCACATTGAATGTATTACAGTGGCCCAGCAATTACTTACAGACAACTAAAGTAACATTTATTTAACTTAGAGTGGAAGCAAAATCATATCTTCTTTAAAGCCAAACTACTTATTGTCATCAAGCTTATTACATCAAATTTCAAGCAGAGAGAGACTAAAATTTATGTTACTTTGCCTTTTATATCCAGTCAAAATTTTTTTTTCACAGTAGCTGTTATTTCAGTAGACTTATAATTCAATGACAAGAAAAAAAACCCAGGAGCCATCTGGTTCCCTCTAGAGTATTTTTGCAAGTATACAGCAAACCATCATAGAATAATCTTCCCTTCAGAGGACAGGTCTGGGAGTGAATCTTTCCCTCCTGAGTTGGAGAGTAGAAGAGAGTCTTCCTCAAAGATAAGGATCAGAGGACACCTCCCTGGAGGGGATTACTACCTATGTCTCCTGTGTTGCTGTGGAATATAAGTTAGTGCTGAGCTACAAATTAATTTTGCAGTACAACTCTCTATCTCCAATCTCCATCTTTGGAAATTGATTAGAAAAATAAGCCAATTACCCTAGGGTCAAATAAGTCGTCTCAAATTTCATTTATTGCTTCTTTATAATATTATAGACCTGTGTCTTCCCACATTCAATGTAAGACTTCTTAGGACTTCTCTAGGTATTGTCCTACCACTCAGGCTAACATAAATATATCCCAGACTCAATTTGTTTCCATTATTCATTCCAAAATACTTCTTTGGGCTTTTAGGGCCTTAGAGAGACCTGCAGCTTCATGTCAAAGAAATCAGATACCTCCATCTTCGGAGTTGAAGGCACCAGTAGTCTGAAAGAGGACTTTTAAAAATATGGGCCCCAATGGGGTGCGTGGGCGGCTCAGTCAGTTAAGCGTCTGCCTTCAGCTCAGGTCATGATCCCAGGGTCCTGGGATTGAGCCCCGCATCAGGCTCCCTGCTGAGCGGGAAGTCTGCTTCTCCCTCTCCCGCTCCCCCTGCTTGTGTTCCCTCTCTTGCTGTCTCTCTCTCTGTCAAATAAATAAATAAAATCTTTAAAAAAAAATGGGCCCCAAAAGCTACCCGGAAGAATACTTTTTAAAGTTAAAATCAAAGTTAATCTGCTACACAACAACTTCCTAAACTGGTCAACAGTTACAATGAATGTTTCTCCTATAATGTGTCTCCTTTGCAGGAGAGGAAACTAAGGCTCAGAGGTGAAGCGATTTACCCAACAACATTGCATTAGTTAGTTATATGGCAGAAGCAGGACTAAATCATGGGTCTTCTGACTGTAAGTCTAGTGTTTGTTCCACAAAACTATGTTCTCTCATCATTATTGGCTCCCAAGAACTGCTCGCAGAAAGATGTCTGCATATCTCTCTTCTTACTCACTCTGTCACAATTTGTTATTCATTTGCATGTGACATGAAGGTGGAAAAGGCGGTACCAAACAGCTTTCTCCTGAGCAGGAGTGTCCTCTAAGATATCAGTGGTGTTCTGGGAATAAACGTTTCCATGACCAAACTAGGTTGGGAAACACTGAGTGGGTTTAGCAAAATTAACATTTGTAAATACATAAATGTTCTCATTATGTGTCCTGTGTTCCCAAGTGGGAAATATAGGATGTGACATTCCTAAACTTATGTACCCAACAGAAGAACCCTCTTTTTGCAGAACTCCAATTACTAGGTTTCAGAACCCCAGAGATCCACAGATCACAAGTTGGGAAGTGCTGGGATGGAGGTATTAATGCTCCCCAAATCCTGGTAAAAGGACAAATTGGGGAGATGTTCAAGGGGTACAAACTTTCAGTTATACAAGATGAATAAATTCTGGAGATCTAGTGTGCAGCAATGTGATTGTAGTTAACAATACTTCCTTGTAATTTGCTAAGAGGGCATATCAAGTATTCTTACCATACATATGCAAAAGAGTGGTAACTCTCTGAGATGATGGGTATGTTAATTAACTTGAACATGGTGATTATTTCACAATGCACGTGTACATCAAATTGTCAAATCATACTCCTTAAATATATATATATATATATATATATATATATATATACACACACACTTCTCAATTTTCACATATACCTCAGTAATTTTTAAAAAGGCACAGAGAGGCCTGGTGCTTGGCATGGTTTGACATCAAGGCTCTATGTCTATTAGGGGCTTAATCTTCTACTTAGTTGGAGCAGTAGGTAATAATACCTTTGAAGCTAAAGATGAGAGGTTAGTTAGGCTTTGGGGGGATTCAGAGAAGCACCGTTGGACCCCCTCTGGGTACAGAAAACAGAAGTGAGGAGATGGAACAAGTCATTTTAGGCTCTGCACAGTGAGGCCTCATGCAACGGGAGTTTCAGTTGTTACTGTTCAGGAGACAGCAATGTTCCAGTGACCCCACAGTACCTCTAGGGTGATGGAGTCATCATCTCCTTCGAAGTGCGCATTGCTGCCCCTTGCTCTATTAACTTGTTGCTAGAAGAGCTCTATTCAAAATTGAATAGCAACCAACCAAACCACACGGATTTTTTTCTTTTCCCCTCTGGGGCACTATGAATATAAAACATTCAAAGGGAGGCAGCAGCACAGAGAAGCCAAGAACAGAAGAAAGCTGGTCTCAAATGAAGCCCCAGGGAAGGATTGTGTCGGCCTTATTTGCCTCTGTATGCCCAGCATGTGAGCACATTGCCAGGATCACAGTAGGCATCCAGTAAATCTGTAACTGAATAAACGAGTGTGAACAGATGAGAGAGATGACAAGTAAGAGAATATCCTTAAATGACACAGAGGGAGAAATGAATACAAGCCTTGGGTAGGGGGGATAAGATTCAGAAACCCTGGTTAACATGCAGAAATTGAACTGGTAAAAATATGAGATAAATTGTGGTTGGGGAAAGGCAATTGAGGACCTTAAATTATGTTTATTCATTCATCTGTTCATCAAATAATTTGGGGGCTGTTACGTGTCCAGTGCCATTCCAGGTGCTGGGGATATGGTGGTGAACCAAAGAGATAAAAGTCCCTGTCCCTGCGAAGCTTAGGTCCTAGGGGAGGGGGGTGGAGGGAGCACAGAGAACAAATATTTAAGTAAAATATACAGTATGTCAGAGTGTGATAAGGACCGAGAAGAAAATAAAACAAGGTAGAGGATAGGGAGTGCTAGCAGGGAGGGCTTGCTGTTCCTGAAACAGATTGAAGGATTTGTGTTTGGTGGAATAGTCAAGAACTCTGAGTTCCTGCCAAGTTTCCCTGAGCGAACAAAATCTATAATTAAGGGTCCTGTGTCTTTCAATCTGTAGATATGGAAAAATGAAGTTGTGTATTACGACAAACATCGGTAAAAATCCCTCTTGCTAGTGTTTCTTAGAATGAGAGCATTTGAAAAGGAACCTAAATGTCATCAATGGAAAAACACATGACTGATGAGTAATCTGAAGCCTAAAGGGAGTTAAATGACTTGTCTATAATTACTCAGCTGAAATCCGTGTTTCCTGACTTTTAGCCCAGTGCTATTTCCACTATACTAGTCTGAAATTCCTTTGTCCCAAGTCAGGTGGTGTGAAAGATACAAAAACAATATACATTCCTTTCTTTTGCTGTCCTTACAATCCACTGGGTAAGAGCTTGAACATGATCATTGGGGGGCTGATTTATTAAATAATATGAGATGGTTCTTGATTAATTCCCAGATACATTGTGCAAATAATACGCCTTTTGGAATCTGAGTACTCATTTGTCTCTTTGAAGGATGTCTCTTTGGCCATAGAAGAGATCACATTTTAATATCTTGTGGTAAAGTCACTGGCACAAGTGTGCAGAAAATGATTAATTAATCATGTTTTTGCAGGTATTCACATTTACAATATGCTAAGCAATATTTAGGCTTTTAGCTGAAAAGATAAATACATGAGTCGGAATGCTTTCTCTTTGGTTAGCTACTTGTTTTCTTCAATCACTGAAATCTGCTTGTGCCTGTTTTTGCAGCAGCAATGGCCATGAGTCATGGGGGCAGCTAATATCCATGTGCCAGGCATTCTGTAGCATGTACCCTACCCCTTATTCTCACAAGAACCCTGGTAGTTGGGTCCAGTACTAACCCTATTCTACAGAAAAAGAAATTGAGACTTAGTGAGTCTGAGTAACTTGGTAAGACTCAAATAAGCAATGAGCCAACCCGTGCCAGAGCTGGGATTATTAGCTTGCCTTAAAATTATTTATATGATTAAGTTTTATTATATCTAAAATTTTTCTTAAAAAGTAAACTAGCTAGTAACTGCTTTAAGTAATTTTCCTAACAAAGTTATTCATCCAGTGTATTAATGTTTTGCTTGGAAGCATATTCCTAGCTATAATTTTGTTGAACTTCCTTGAAAATAAAATGTTGTATATATTTGTTTAGAGCGTTTCGATTATCAACACCCTGGGGATACTCCCTTCCTGTAGGGGTGGGGCTAGAAATTTATAATAGCGTTCTTCAAAAAAAAAAAAAAGCCTTTAATTTAAAGAAAATCCACAGGGTAGTTGTTAATTAAAATTATTTAAAGAGAACCAACCCACAGATTGAATCAATAAACTTTGATTTATTGATTTCAAAGAGTAGACTCTTCCTCCAAAAATACCTCCTTTCTAGCTATCAAAAAAAAAAGTCTGTTAGCATCTGTTTGCTTGTTCACTTTGCATTTGTTCAATTAGGTGGTTTAACTTTGCCAGTATTTCGTTAAAATATTCTGGAAACTTTGAGAAATCAGATTATAAAATGCTGAGTTAGCAATGAATGATTCACACTGAAAAAGTAAGGCCAGACTAAATGAAGAGCAGACGAGGAGCAGGCACCTGGAGGTCAAGTATATTAAGGCATACAAGAGGCGCTTCCTACCAAGGCATGGAGAACCCTAGCAACCAGAATGGTGGTGGTAGGGATTGGGGGCATTGGAAGATGAGGAAAATGCATCATGACAGAGAATACAGAAGTTATTGCTTCCGATCAGTAATGAGAAGTGTCTGAAAACTAGTAAATATAACCTCTCCCTCCTCTGCACCCCCAGGTACTCTGTGTCACTCACACGTAACCATATCATGTCCCCTATCTCTTCTACTCCTGTAGTGTTCACTTCTTGAGGAACTTTGTCCCATCTATCCTTGTATATGCCCTGTGGCTCCCAGCCCCCCAACCTCTGTACCTGGCACAGGTCTGTGCGAGGCATAACTGTCCAAAATACATTTATTGAATTGAATCATATGACAATAACTACATATAAAATAATAATTCTGTTTGTTAATTATCTTGGATGTTACACATCTACTACCAAGTGCTGATCTTTTCAAAGTAGTCATGATTCATTCATTATTTCTGTAAATATTTATGAAGTGTCTCCTATATGCCAGCTACTATTTTAGGAGTTGGAGATACAGAGCAAAAAATAAAGAATTCCTGCCCTTGAGCTTACATTCTAAATGTAAGATGCTAAACAAGGTAAAATATATATAGAATGCTCAACAGTGATAAGCGTAAAGGAAAAAAATAAAGCAGGGGAAGGGGCTAGAAAGTGGGGAGGAGGTTTTTAATGTTTAGAAAGAACTCCTAGGGAAAGAAAGCCTCACCAAGACTTTTGAATAAGGACCTGAAGGAAAGCAGAAGTGAGCAGTAGACATATAGGGAAAGAGCAGAGGCCCCCAAGGAAGTGTGCCTGATGCCACCAGGACAGTGAGGAGGCTGGTGATGAAGCAGAGGGGTGGACGTACAGCATAGTAGGTGAGGTCAGAGATCAGAGACATATTTAGAGTGTGGGGCCTCAGAGTAGGTGTCAGGACAGCCCAAATTTACACCTCGATCAGCCTGTTAGTTATTTTTAGCATCCCCTTTCATTCTCCAAGTAGTCCCAATTTGGACTATAAAGTATTATAAGTTGTTATGATAAGATCACAGGTTTTTACTCTGGATGAGATTGGAAGCCATTTGGAGGAATTAAGCAGAGGGAAGAAATGGTCAATTTATTTTTCATAGGATCACTTTGGCTTATGTGTTAAGAAAAGACCGAAGAGGGAAGCTGGGAGACTGGCTAGAATTCTGCTGTGATCATTCCGGCTAGATCTGACAGTGCATGGACAACGGGGAGCAACGGAAATGGTGAAAGGTAGTTGAATTCTAGATCAATTCTGTGGAGAGAGCCAACAGCCTCTGCTGACAGGTGGGATGCAGCGTGGGAGAGAAAGACAGGAGTAAGGATGCTTTTAGTCTGATCACCTGGAAGAATAAAAAAGGCCATTTACTGAGGTGCAGGTGAGGGAAGCAGATTTGGAGAGGAGTGCCAGGAGCTCATTTCGGGACACGTTGAGTATGAATTGCCTATGAGACATCCAAGTGGAGATACTGAGTAGGCAGCTGGATCTGTGAGTTTAGAGTTCAGAGGAGAGGTCTGGACTGCTATAAATTTGGGAGTCATCAGTGTAGAGGTGATATTGAAAACTATGAAACTGGATGAGATTATCAGGGAGTGCATGTGGATGAAGAGGAAAGTCCAAGGACTGAGTCCAGGGCAGGATCAAACTCAGTTCAGTGATGCTGCCATTACTAAAAAAAACACTTGCAAATCCCAAGGCTTATATGAAAACCAGTCTTGCCAGTCTGGGGGTCCAATGTTTGTTTAATTAAGACCTGGCATGCAGGGATGCCTGGGTGGCTCAGTCGTTAAGCGTCTGCCTTCGGCTCAGGTCATGATCCCAGGGTCCTGGGATCGAGCCCCGCATCAGGCTCCTGCTTGGCAGGAAGCCTGCTTCTCCCTCTCCCACTCCCCCTGCTGTGTTCCCTCTCTCGCTGTGTCTCTCTCTGTCAAATAAATAAAAAAATGCAAAAAAAAAAAAAAAGAAAGAAAAAGAACCAGCATGCATCAAATAACATTGACTTTTCACAGTCAGGACGGCCGATGCAAATTCTAAAATGACAGTGTGAGGGAAGTCATAGGAGCTGCAACTCTAGGTTATCAAAAGACCAGAACGAATGGGGAGAAGGAAAAGTGCTGATTGTAGACTGAATGAGGATGGAAAAGGGAGAGGGAAGAGTACTGAAGGGAAAAGTTGATTTTAGCGACCTTCAGATTTTAAGTGCCTCGTATTCCATTTCATCTTAACCTGTCCCACCCTTCACCCTCTCTGACTCAAAATTGCAGCTGCAGGAGCAATTTTTTAGAATGATTATAAAAAATTATTTTTTGAGTGCCCCTGAGCCATCACAGTATCAGAAATTAAAATGTAGCATTGTACACATTTTTTCCTTAGTGTGTTGTGAAATTTGATTTGCAGAATGCGATGGAGGGCAGCTACCTAAGGCATAGGAACTATACGGTTAATCCCATTTAAGTACATGTGTTTACATTGTCACAATTTTTAAAATGTGTTATTAATATTTTATTTTATTTTAAAGATTTTATTTATTTATTCATGAGAGAGAGAGAGAGGCAGAGGGAGAAGCAGGCTCCCAAGGAGCAGGGAGCCTGATGCGGGACTCGATCCCAGGACCCTGGGATCATGACCTGAGCCGAAGGCAGATGCTTAACCATCTGATCCACCCAGGCGCCCCTGTTATTAATATTTTAATTAATGCTCACTGTATTAATGCTTAATTATTTTGCCAAGGAGGAGAAGAGAAGCCAACATTTGGAGATTATGGTAGAATGTGCCAGTTTCTGTGCCAGGCATTTTGCGTCCATCTTGCTGTGTCTCTAAGGAAAAAACTCTTTTCCTGGATGGTTTGTCTTGTTAAGGAACAAACAAAAAACACCAACCCTCTTTCTACATCATATTTCTCTTCTCTTCCTAAACTTCCTGCAAATGATAGAGGAACAGAAGCCTTTTCAGGCATCAGCTGTGTTTGCTGATGTTACTTTACACTTTAAAATTACAGTTCCTAAAACGATAAAATAATTGTGAAAAATACCTGCTTTCTACATGACATCATGTTCATTTGTGCTAACATTATATCTTTTGGCTGCCACTGAAAAGAGCTTCTACGTTTAAAACTAGATTGGAGAAAATGTAGTCACTCTCTTATACTGTTTAATCTCCATTAAGGTCTATTGTTTCCTTTTATTCCAACCAATCTGACCCTTTGGGGGTCTTTGAGGTTTTCCATCAATTTCTCTTGTAATCAATGCTATATTTCTCTCAATGCTATATTTCTCTGGCCCTATCTCTAAATGAAAGCAAAGGTCAATTGAGGACATTTCAAACCAATGATCTATTAGAAGAACCAGGCACCTCACTCCCCAAGAACCCTCATCTTTGTTGTTTCCCACCCAAAGGGGTGCAACTCACCTCTTTGTAAGAGTAGCTTCCTCCATGATGATTATCAAAGTTCAGGAGAATGTAAGCCCACTGGGGTTCCTTTGGGTGGAGTGTAGTGAGGAGATATAATTTGCAAAAAAAAAAAAAATCACAAGGTGACTGTCAACTCCTGCTCCCCAATTCCTTTCCTCCCCAAGTGCGCTGTCAATTCTGGTGTGTTTTCTTTCAAATTTTCATTTCTTTCCCCAAAGCGTCTAGTTCTGTCACATCAGACCAGTTCTTTTATCTCTCCTCTGGCTCAAAATAAGAACCTGTGAAATGAACACGGAGTCTGCCCCCATGATTTTTCTCTCTGGAATCTTCTATTGCTTCTCTCATCTCCATTGCCCCCTTATGTTCCCATCACATTCCAATTCTACTGTTCACCGTCTTGCTCCTTCAGCTAGACAGCTGAACTCTGCTGGGAAAAATTCAAAACACAACAGTGCTGAGAGACGCCGCTACGAATTTATGTTTTCCAGTCTAATCTGGCCCTCAAACTTCCCTGGAAATCCTTTATTCTTAGCCCTCTTTCATTCCTGTAGTGAGTCTTTCAGAGCTTCTCTCCTCTCCCTGAGATCCCTCCTCACCACCACCCCACTTCCTCTTGCTTTCAGCTAAAGAGCTTGCCTCCTACCTCACTGAGAAAATAAAAACTTGTGTGAATGGCATCACAGGCTAACCCAGAAAGGCCCCTCAAGGCAAAAGGTGAGATTCATTCTCAATTCCTTTCTCTCCCTCAGCCCGTGGCAGTCATTTACCGCGACCTGTTCAGTTCTGCTCCTGGGGTCTGTTTTGAGTATGCATGCTTCTCTCCGTCCATACACAGCCATCCTGGTGCAAACCACCGTGATTTGTCACCCGTACACATTATTGCAATATTCTTCCGAATGTTCTCGCTGTTCTGTCATGCTTGCTCTCCTATCTCTTCTCTATGCCACACTCTAAAGGGGCTTTTTAAAATCCAGAATGTCACTTCTCTGCTTAAAAAGTCTTTTGTGACTCCCCAGTTCCCCCATAACATAGTCCACATTCTTTACTATGGCCTGCCAGGCTCTTTCCAAATGCCCTGGTCTTGCCTCTCATCACTGCCCCTTCTGCCCTCCTCCAGCTGTCCCTACTGAGCTACTTGTATTACTCCAAGGCACCAGGCTCTCTCCCACCCTCTGTGCCATGCACACGTGCTTCTTTGTCCTGATGCTCTTCTCTTCTGTTCCCTTCCTCCAATCCTACCTCATTCACTTAGCTCAGTTGTCAGTCAAATATTTTTTGGATGGATATGTTGAGGGATAGATTATTCATCCCTAAGGGCTGCTTAAACTTCACCTCTTCCTGAGATTCTGGGTAGGTGCACCACACCTGTGTGTCACACAGGTGCACCCATGGCGCATGCTCACCTCTGTCACAGCATTTATCACATTGTTCTGTGAGCCCCTTAAAGTAGTTCAGACTGCCCTTTGAGACATACTATCTTAGCATCTAACATGCTGCCTGACATGTTAAATAGATATTTTTTAAGTAAGTGAACTCTGAGGCATTATTGTTGTTAATATTATCAATGATAACTACTTATTGCTTTTTGTGGCTTGAAGCATTTGTATGCAGAGTCTCTGGTATGTAGATACACTAAACAGTCTGGGAGATGACTTGCTGCATGTCCCCTAAGTTACCATTTAGGATGAGAGATCCTAAGGCAGTTGATCAGTACAGTTTCTCAGTAAGGACAATGTCATAGGTTCTGTGTATTTGCAAACCCAAACCACAGGCTCTATTCCTAATCTGTGAAGGCCTGACACAGATGGAAAGGTACGAATTTATCACTACCTCTCGAAAGACAGTGAAGGGTGCATGGAAGGTTAACTGGGGGATTTTGTTTAATTGTCTATCAGTGTCATTGGAAATGATTGCATAGAGGGCCTCCTGATTATGCTTCTGCAGTGTTTCCAGCTGGGATTCTTCTCACAATCCTATGTTGGGTACAGGGGTGGTTATTTCGTGATTCTAGGAAACAGTCACCTCATGGCCACGCCTCTGGACAAACTTGGGTAGCTACTTGGTTCACTTAGAAAAACTGAAAACCTTGTTACTCCCTTTCCCTGAGAATTGCTATTTCAAGTAACCTGCATTTATAGAGTTCAAAGGAGAAACTAGCTTTGAAGAAAGAAGTTTAAATATTATTTCCTTTGACAAAACAGACAAAAATACTTTTAAAAATAAGATTTGGAAGCTACATGTCTTTCCAGTTGCCTGAAATTCATTGTAGTATATTCCTGCCTTAAGGTGTTTACAGTCCAACTGATACTTCTTTTTTTTACGATTTTATTTATTTGGGGCACCTGGGTAGCTCAGTTGGTTGGGTGTCTGCTTTTGGCTCAGGTCATGATCCCAGGATCCTGGGATTGAGCCCCACATCACATAGGCTTCCTGCTCAGCAGGGAGCCTGTTCTCCCTCCCCCCTCCCATATTCTCTCTTTCAAATAAGTAAATAAATAATCTTTTAAAAAAGATCTTATTTATTTATTTGAGAGAGAGCATGAACAGTGGAGAGGGGTAGAAGGAGAGGGAAAAGCAGGCTCCTCGCTGAGCAGGGAGCCCAGTGCGGGGCTCAATCCCAGGACCTTGATCCCAATTGAGACTTCTGAATTGCTGTCTTTTAAAGGATGACTAATAATTGAAAGGTGGAGAAGGGAATTCCATGGAAAAGTGCACATGTATAAGGAAAATCAACCCTCAGAATGGTTGGAGCCTATGGCATGGTGGGGAGTGAGGAAGGGTGAGGGATGGGGGAAAGATGAGGCTGGCCTTGGAGGATCAAGTCATACTATAAATGGTCTAGTGTGTCCATATTTTGGACTTGATCCTATAGGTAGTGGAGACCAATCAATAGCTCTTCTGGGTAGGGATAGCCTAATCAGAACGTTTATGAAAAACAACTCAGGGAGCAGTGTGAAAAATTCTTGGGCAAAATTTATGAGATTAAACTTAATAGTGATAAATATAAATTCCTCTTTTCAAAGATCAACTGTTCTACCACCAGAGAGGTGTGACTTATCAGCCATTCATGTGAAAAAGACCTCAGGGTTTCAGTTGACTGTAATCTCTGTATGAGTCAACAGTATATCATGACTGCCATAGAAGCTAATGTAACCTTGGGCTACATTAATAGAATAATGTTTCAAACAAAGGAGAGACTAGTCCTTCTATTGTGTTTTCTCATCAAAGCATAGCTAGAATATTATGTTCAGGTCAAGATATTCCTATTTAGAGAAAGCCAAGCAGAACTGGTGAGAGCAATTAGAAATCTCATTATATAATGAACAATTAACTTAGGATATTTTGCTTATGAGGGAGGATTTATGGATGTTCAGGAATTGCTAGCATTCTTCAGATGTTTGAAGAGGGATTAAATGGACTCTGATGCTTTCAGAAGGCAAGAATATGACCAAAGAAAGACTTTCTTAAAAACTGGATGTATCCAAGAGACAGAATTCCCTTGCATTTCTCATCCCATGAAATGTGTCAGCAAAGGTTGAGTGATCGTGTACAGATTTAAAGGTTTGTTTCAGGACTCTAGTGTCTCACCCACCTCTGAACACACAGATTATGCCATTGAGTGAGTAACTGACTAAGAAAATCCTTTACCTCCAAACCACTCCAATAGCACAGGTCCTGGGATGAGCACTGCTTAGCTAGTCACATTGTCCTTCCAGCTAGCTGGGCAACAGCCCCCTGTTTTGGTGTAAACTTTTTGGGGGATATCTCATTTTTGGCAAAGTGAATGGTCCTTAACCACTGAGCAAAAGGAAGTCACTTAGCTGTTGAAGAGAAGGGAGGCAGGGGAAAAAGAAATGAGTCCCTACTCCCTGAGTCTCTATTTTATACTCAGAGATGACATTTTATGTGTAGTTTATAATATCACTAGATGAAATGGGACAGCACAAGTACAGGAGTTGGAGACCCACCTCTGGCCCTTCACCAGGCTCTGGTGGTTCCATCTCTAAGTGAGCTCTCATCTGCTCTGTCACCACTTTAGTTCAAGCTCCATTATCTTGCACTCAAACCTCTCAATAGCCTCTCTCTTTCCGTTAGGGGCCTCAGATTCTTCATTTGTAAACTGAATCGGTGTGAGAAAGAGTAAGACAGGGCATATATAAATGTGTTTTATAAATGGCTAAGTACTATAGTAATACTAATTATTAATAATAATATAATTCAATTTTATTAGTGGACTTTGGGGCCAGCTTATCTGGTCATTCAGCCAAATATGTGGGTTCCCACTATGTGTCTAGCACAATACCAAGCTCTGGAGATAGAGTAGTAAGCAAAAATAGACAAAATGCATTATAAAGCCTAGGCACAAACCATTTGTGAGTTTGGAACTTTGCATATTAACACTGGCAAACTGTCAGTGTTTCCAAGAGCCCTGAAGGTATGTATTTTTGTTTAGTGCTTTTGGACAGAGAACATCAGCCTTGGTCATTTAATAGTAGATAAAGTGAATGTAAAGAATTATATACTTGGTATTAAAGCAGTAGCCGAGTCATCTTCATAGGCAAAAATGGACTGGAAGGAGTTAGATTTAGAGAAAAATGAACAAATCAGATGTGCGAAGGGCACTTCATGTCTCTCCATTCCATATTTAGTCCTACATATCTACTGTGACTCTACAGATTCTTTTTAAACTATATTATGTCAAGTACAAGATAAGAAAATAAGTTTTTAAAGATATTTTTAGATGGCAATGTTACAGTAAGACCTAAGTATGAACTTAAAGTAAAATTTCTTATCAAAACTGAAAAAAATGTATCCATCTACACCTTGTTGGTATTTCAGACTCACGGAAGAATTTCCAAGTGATCCTAGTAAGAGGTTGCTCGGTAGCAAACTCAGAGTGAGCAAACAGTTAGGTTCCTGGCTCTTGTCTGGATTCCCTATTTGGACTTGCCTTCATTCTTTTGTTAACAACATATACGCTTTGTGATTTTGTGTGGCAGATTTGTTGTTAATGATTTTAAAATAATATGCTTGAAAAAAATCTCTCTTGAGGTCCTGTTCAAGTTAAAGAATTATATTTAAAAGATTATCAATTTGCAACGCTGTAAGCAGAACTCACACACACCTGTTTTCCTAGAACTTTATAAAACATGCCCCAGGTGCCCATGGAAATTCAGTCAAGAGTTCAGTGATAAATTATTTCTGCTCCTTTTTAATTCTCCTTTTTAAAAAATCGGAGGGGGAGACGAACCATGAGAGATGATGGACTCTGAAAAACAAACTGAGGGTTCTAGAGGGGAGGGGGGTGGGGGATGGGTTAGCCTGGTGATGGGTATTAAAGAGGGCATGTTCTGCATGGAGCACTGGGTGTTATGCACAGACAATGAATCATGGAACACTACATCAAGAACTAATGATGTAATGTATGGTGATTAACATAACAATAAAAAATTTAAAGGAAAAACAAGTCCACTTGATAAAGCATTTAGCTACTTCTAGATGGTCTAGAGGTAACATGAGTGTAATTGGGAGGATATATTACCTATGGAGCTGTCCCATGGTACTGTTGTCCTCAAAGGCCATTTTAATCCCCTGGTCAGTTTCCAGCCAGTCACCTGCATTCTGCATTCAGTCATCAATTGCTTCTCCCTCACCCCTTCTCTCTGGTGATGAGGAGAATGGATTCTCCTTTGTTAGGAGCTATTGAATCTTTAGACTGTTGTAGCCTCTCCCACCCCCTTTTGTAACCTCAGCCTTACCTGTCAGTTTGCCTGTCAGTTTAGTTGGCATGTAACCAGAAATATTATTTTATTCATGAACTAAATAATACAATGACAGATGCTATGGAAATATGCAGGTATCACGGCATTCTATTCAGATGTCAAGGTGATCTTTTCTTCCCCTTCCCCACCTCCCAAAACAATGACATTGGAACTGCAATCTTGCCTCCCTGTTTTACCATGATTGGAGATGGGTGCACAAGAGGTTATGTGAATGGTATTCTCATAGAGAATTCATCTATTTCCTCTCATACTCCTCTCCACTCGTCAACCCCATTTCTTCCCAAACTGCTATATTGTAAGTATTATAAATTTTTAAAAATCTGAATATGCTTAGGTTTACAGAAAAAACTTTGAAATACATTTGGATTAAATAAGATAAAATTAGAAAAAGGAATGCTCAGAAATTAAGAGTTGGTTTGACATCTTATGGAAGGAAAATGTCTGGAAAATATCGTCATCAGTAGCTTACACATATAAATAAAACTGAGGTCATTTGCAACTCAGCCATAGTTTAGAAACTATGTGATATAAGACACTGCAAATATTTTACCTGGAGAATTTAAGTTGATGGCTGGCCTTAAATATTTGAAGGACTTCCTTATTGAAGATAAAATAGGCTTATTTTTGTATAGGTCCAAGACCAATGTTAGAAGTTACAGAGGACAGATCCTAGCTTAACACAGAGGAACTTTTTAATAATTAGAACCATTAAAAAAATGAAACATGCTGCCCCATGAGGGTATGGGTTCTAGCAGAGAATGGATGGTTGTCAGCTCTTCTAGAGGAAATGTCCTGCATTGAGAAATTTAGGTTAAATGGCCTTATGTTCTCTTCTGATTTCTAACAATATTTTGAGGTGTCTTCTAGCACCACTTCTGACAGAGCTCAGTTTTCAAGAATTAGGGGACAACTGACATCCTCTGGATTCTTGATTTTCTTATTCAGTTTTGTATCCAGAGTACCTAGCACAATGCCTGACACCGTGTTTCCTCAGTTAAGTAATGGTTGAATTAATAAATAAGTGATTTTTTTTATTAAAAGGCTTAATGTAACAGAGACCTGGAATTTTAGAAACAAAAATGACACTGATGATAAGAGACACATTTAGAATTTATATTAGCAAGCTTGCAATCTATCAGTTGGAAATGCCTTTTTCTTCTCTAATGAATAAGAAAGAAGTTCTCAAAAACTGAAATGAGATTGAATTTGTTGGCCTGTTTTTCCTTAGATGTCAGAATTTCTATGTGAGCTTTTGCTCTCTAAACCCAATGATTTAAACATCCTGAAAAATTCTATATTTCTAGCTCTTCTCTAAATAACCTCTACTCTGGAGCAGAAGGAAACATAGACTAATTTTAAAGAATTTATTGTTTTCTATTTTATGAATTATATAAATTAGGGCACCAGTCTTTTAGATGAATTGATTATAACTCACTACATATAGGTCAAAGTAAAGAAAATAATATATGGAGGGTTTTATTGCTTTTTAAGCCAGTTACTGGTCTTTATTTCTGCAAGTCTCTCCTTCTCATCCAGCTTTCAGTTCTCTTCCTTAATTTAACTCTTGCAACTAATCTTTGTCAAACTAGAACTTAATGGGAAAAGGTATATGAGATTCATCTCTACTGGAAACGTTTTTCATGGTAGTGATTAATCCTATCTTCAAGGTCTCTGACAAGTGGAGGACAAAGTGGCCCTAGGCTACCCAAGTACTACAGTAATAGCAAACATTTGTCTGTGGTTTATAGAAAGTTGGGAGGTCCCTTTGAAGTCTATTTGTTTGGTAGCCAGGATCTCCCCACCAGGGTAACAGTGTTTAAAGTTTGATATTTTTTTAAACCTTAATCAGGACATTTTGGTTGTCTTGAATAAAAAGTTGAAAGCACATTCTAGTGTAGGTTTGTATTATGGAAATCCCCCAATAGGCACACACATGTTCAACAAGAAAGCTAGTTTTAAAGTCAAACTCATTGCCAACCGTGGTTTTCTATGGCATCCAACTAGGAAAAGTGTTTATTTTTAACATTATTATAATATTTTTAACAAAGTGTTTATTTTTAATGCATATATACATGCATTTTAATAAGGAAGATTAATCAAAGGAATAAACAGAAGGGGATAAAAACATTTTAGGCTTTAATGTGAAAAAAAATGGCTGAAAGCTTTTGCCCCAATGGGTAATTTCATTCGCATTTGGTCTCGTTAGGGTTTAAGAGTTGTCTTACTCTTTAAGAAGGGGATAAAAGAAAAATATGTGTTTATAGAAATGTAGATATAGTTAGGCAGACCCAGAGAATTTCTGGATATTAACAACAATTGGATATTAACAATTTATCTTTTTATTTTTTATTTTTTAATTTTTTAAAAGATTTTATTTATTTATTTGAGAGAGAATGAGAGATAGAGAGCACGAGACGGAAGAGGGTCAGAGGGAGAAGCAGACTCCCTGCTGAGCAGGGAGCCTGATGTGGGACTCGATCCCGAGACTCCAGGATCATGACCTGAGCCGAAGGCAGTCGCTTAACCAACTGAGCCACCCAGGCGCCCTATCTTTTTTTCTAATGTGCCTAGATTTTATAAGTAAACTAGAGATCCAAGGATTACTCTTTTAGTGCACTTCATTTAAAGGAATATCTCTGTTGTTCCTCTGTAGGAAAATTCACTTTTACTATATGCATAAATTCACATTATGCATTAAGTTACCTTGATATCACAATTAAGTGACTGAAGCATAGAAGAGTGTAAATAGCTTTGTTCTGATCATATTGAATGATAGCAGGGACAAAGTGAAATCCTAGGAACTTTTAATACAGTAAGTGAAACAGCCACCCAGAGCTGTTGTAATTTCATCTATTTTGGACAAAAAAAGGATATCTGCAACACTATAGTTTTTGCTACTTATATACTAAGTACACCTCCAAATGCAACAAATTATATCAAAAGCAATTTCGTTTGCAAGTTTCATTTGCTCAAGCGAAAAATCTCAAGTGGGATCCTCTACCCTTTAGGAAGGAAGCGGACATGGGTAGAGAAGAAATAAGAAAGAAAGAGTAATTATATTTAAGTATTCAAAGTGATCTCCTTAAAATCAGAGAAGTTTCTCCTTTTCTCTCATTTCTGATGCTTCACAAGTTGCAACATCTTAGAAGTTATCAGTTTGAAATGAGATTTCTGCTTCTTCTCCTGATGGAGAAGAAGCAGAAATAGGTAACTGCTATGGCAGTTACCTTCCCACATTAAAAAAACAAAAACAAAAACTAGAAAAACAGAAAAAAAGTCTGCTACAATTGTTTCAGACATTGAACAACAGGCAGCATAAGACTGATTTCTGAGAGAGGGAGAACAAACATGACAAGCCCTGTGATTGCCCAGCTTACTAACAGGGCATCTCCAAACCACAGCACAGGAAGAGGAACCAGAGTCCAGTGGTCTCACGGAGTTGAAAAGACAAGAGATCAGTGCTGAAAGAAGCCAAAGCAGCTAGGATTTGTGGGGTAGAATACTGGAGTAGAAGGTGCAGCACAAAAAGAGAGAAATCTGGAGATCTGTACAAAGATCTCCTCAAATTGTTGGCAGAATACTGAGGTGCATATGTGTGAGCTAAAACTCTATGAGGGTGGGGAAAGAACCACCAGAAAGTAATAGCTAACTGAACAATTCCTAGTATTCCCACAAGGCAGGGAATAGTTCATGTTGCTACCATCCAAAGTGGGAAGTCCTCATAATTCACAGGTGCTGTGCATAGTCCTTACATGATCTTAGCAGTGGGATTAAATTAGCCCTAGAATAAAAGCTAGACTGGATTCACCCTAACAAAAATTTAAAACAACCACAAAAATATTAAACTGATCCCAAGTAAATTTAATTGCATGTCAGAACAAAGTCTAATCCTTCATAGAGAAATGCATCAAAATCTACCAACCAACAACATAAAATTCACAATGTCTAATGTTCAATCAAAAACTAACAGCCATGAAAATATCACTCCTGACTAGAAGAAAAATCAATTAATAGAATCACATCCAGAAATAACATAACTGGTAAAATAAGGAGATAAGGGCATTAAAGCAGCTATTATAAATATTCTTCACATGTTCAACAAATATGTTGAAGACAGAAATAAATGATATAAAAAAGACCCAAATGGAACTTCCAAAGATAAAAAATGCAATATCTAGGGCACCTGGGTGGCTCAGTTGCTAAGCATCTGCCTTCGGCTCAGGTCATCCTGGGATCGAGACCCGCATTGGGCTCCCTGCTCCGCGGGAAGCCTGTTTCTCCCTTTCCCACTTCTCCTGCTTGTATTCCTGCTGTCGCTATCTCTCTCTGTCAAATAAATAAATAAAATCTTTAAAAGAAATAAAAGAAAAAGAAAAATGCAATATCTGAAATGAAAATGTACTACAAGGGATTAATAGCAGATGAGATTGTGTAGAAGGAAAGATCGGTGAATCTGAGGGCAGAGTAATAGAAACTATAAATTAATGAAGCACACAGAGAAAAGAGAAATGAATAAAAAGAGCATTGGTAAACTGTGGGACAATATTGAGTGGTCTAACATTCATGTAACTAAAGTCTAAAAGGAGAAACAAAGGACCAAAAAATCTTTAAAAGGATAGTAGGCAAAATTTTTCCAAACTTGATAGAAACTATAAATCTACAGATCTAAGAAGCTCCATAAATCTCAAACAAAAGAATCATAAAGAAAATCATATCAGACAGGGTTGTTAAGGTGATTCAATGAAGAAAAGATAGTCTTTTCAACAAATGGTACTGGAATAATTGGACATCCATTTTCAAGAAACAAAAAGAAAAAAGGGACCTCAATACTCAGTTCATATCATACAGAAAATTAACTTGAAGTAGACTATAGACCTAAATGTAAGAGCTGAAACTATAAAATTTCTTGAAGAAAACATGGAAGAAAATACTTTTGACCTTGAATGAAGCAAACATTTCTTTAATGGCATACAAAAAGCACATACCGTAAAAGGAAAATATTGATAAACCGAATTTCATAAAAATTTAAAACTTTTGCTTTTAAGACACTATTAAGAAAATGAAAAGACAAGCCACAGACTGGGAGAAAATATTTGCAAACCATATCTCTAAATATATATATTTGCATATCAGAATTTATAAAGAATTCTTATAATTCAACAAGAAGAAAAACAGCAAGAAAAAAATATGGGCAAAAGATTTGAACAGACACTTCACCAAAGAAGATGTATGTCAAATAAGCAGGTAAAAGATGCTCAACACCATTAGTCACCAGGGAAATGAACATTAAAACCACAATGAGATACTGTTTACATTCACTATCAAGCCTAAAATTAAGAAGACTGACAATACCAAGTGTTGATGAGGATGTATAAAACTAACACTTTCATCATACATTGCTAGTAGAGATGCAAAATAGTGCGATCACCTTAGAAAACTGTCTTGCAGTTTCTTATAAAGTTAATCATGCTCTTACCATACTACCTGGCAATTCCTCTCCTAAGTACCCATGAGAAATAACTTATGTTCTCACAATGACTTCTGTGTGACTGTCCATTGCACTTTTATTCGTAATAGCCCAAATCTGCAAATAACCCAAATGTCGAGCAACTGATGAATGAATAAACAAACTGCCAAAATTCTTCAATCACTTCTTTCTTGCTTCCATTTCCTTGTCCCCTATTCTTTCTTGAAAGCTCTACAAACTGTCCTTTATTCCATCTAGGCTCTCAAAAGTCTTCTGTGAGCCAGCCAAACCCCAAAATTTTTCGTCGTCTTTCTTGCCTCCTCAATGGCATTTGCCATTATTAATTACATTTTCTTTCTTTGCATTCTCACTTTCTTTGGCTCCTATAACAATGAATTTTCATTATTTTCCTACATTTCGCACTGATCTTTTTTTTTTTTTTTTGTATTATTTCTGGCTCGTCTCTTCCCTTCTGACCTCTAACTATGAGTAGCCCCTAAGACTTAGCCTTTAGTTCTGAGTGTTTGTTCTGATATTCATTTCTTTGCCTCTCATGTGCGGCTGTTCTGCCCACCCTGCCCTCACTGCTTTCACCATGGTTCAGGCTCTTCCCTTTGTGAGATTTATTCTCCTGAAGGAAAGCTCTGATCATTTCACTCCCCTGATCACCTGATTAAGACCTTCAATCATTCTATAACCAAACCAAGTTAGCTCTGATAGAATGGTAATAATCCTGAACTTGGATTCCAACAACCTGTGTTCAAATACTAGTTCTGCCACTTACTAACTAGGTGACCGTGGATAAGTCAATGAACATCTTCTCAGAGTTTCTGTATCTGAAAAATAGGGATGAATAACACTATGCCATAGTTCTACTGTAAGGATGAATTGAGATAAATAAAAATACAGGCAGTTCATAAAATGTAAATCATTATTAAGCTTAAGTATGATCTTTTGATGAACATGTTAACCCTTATATGTGCCCAGCATTGGCTCTACAGCAGTGGGCAAGCAGACAAGGCCCTCTGCACATGGAGCTGACAGTCTAGAAAGGAATACAGCAATTAAAATAGACATGGCAAGTTTTAAGTCTGAAAGAAAAAAATAGGTGCTTGAAGTAGCCCATAGGAAGAGCATCTCATCGAGGCTTGCAGGGGAGAGGAATGGTGAAGAAAGTTTCCTGAATAAGATGACATTTAAGATGACACCTAAAAGATAGGTAAAAGTGGGCCAAGTAAGGGAGTGGGGCGGTGCATGTCAGTGACAAAGAGGTGTCAGGGGGAATAGCATGGGTAAGGGCCAGGAAGGGACAGAGACCAAGGAGCTTTCTAGGAACAGAAAGAAGTTCAGTATGATTGGAGTATAAGGTTGAGTACAAAGAGAGGGAGCAAGAGTTGGAAGTGATGGGCAGTGAAAGCAGAGAGCTTATGCCTGCAATTTCCGGCATAGATCAGGCAAACAGAAGGTATTGGTGATCCAGGATGAAGTAGAGGGTGTTCCGAACTGTGGGCCAAGCAAGTCTGGTGATAAGAAACAGAGGTGATCAATATTGGGTAGTTACCTAGGTAGACAAACAATCAGTAGTATCTGAAAGGCCCATCAATGAATCCTAGCCACTGGGCTGCATTCACTGATAGGGCTCAAAGAAGGAAGACTGGCAAAAACAAGGCAGGTCCCCAGTAAAAGGCTATTAATCCATTGTATATACAGAGAACGGTGATTTTTCAAGGCATTTCTACATCTGATACCTTTTAAAAATCTTCACTGCATCCCTGCGAGCCAATTGGAAGCAGGTATCATTACTTTTATCAAGGATACAGTTCGTCACATCCATTACTAGAATAAAGGAGGCACTGTTAGTCCTATCCATTATTAAGATGACGAGTGGAGGTGTGATAAATCATATGTTATATATTCTTTAATCCTACATTTTAAATTTAACTTTAATCCAGGAATGGCTAGCTGTCAAACAAGTATAGAGTGGAATATAGGAGAAAAGTCATTAAATTGGAAGTCAGAAAACTGGGTTCTAGTCATAGCTCTGTCACAAACCTGTTGGTTGACCTTTGGCAAGTCACTTTACTCTGTGCTTCAGTTTCCTCTAGTTGGACTAGATCTTTGATTGGCAAGGACTTTTCTGACACTCAAATCCTATGACTATAAGTACTGAGGGAAAAGGAAAAGCTAGGATTCCAAATGTATTGGAGAATTTTATATTTTATTTTTAGCCCCAATCTTTATTTTTATTTTGGTCTTCTGTCTAGTTTCTTGTCCCTCCTTGCAGTTCTGTCACTTCCCTAGCCCCTGAAGATATTTAAGAAGCTGCCTTTCATCACTTTAGAACTGTAAATATGCCCTTGAAACATGCAAAGAGGCTTTTGTGTACTTCCAAATCGAGGTTATTATCGTACAAGTAAGTCACTTGAGTGCACTGCATTCCTCAGCTTGCTCCATTGAAAGCTTTATTAGGTTATATTGTCCTCTCTTAGAAGGACTAGTTGAGTAGATAAGACTCTCCCACTTTAAAAGGTGGGCTATCTGATGAAACAGGGTGCCTAATGTTCCAGAGTATAAGCAAAAAGGATTTCGGTCCTGCCCAAAAGACAGACACACTTCTCAAGACAAGTAGGTGCTCCACTTAAAGTGGCATAGTCAAGGACGAATGTTCTAAAATTAAACCAACCAGCTGCTCAGCTGCAGACACCCACCTGTCAGTTTTGCTATCTTCTCCTTGTCCAGTCTTCTCTTTCCATGAAACCCAAACTCCCACTCGCCGCAACCCTTTAAAAGCTGAAACATCACATACTTTCCCAAAGGTGCCTATCCAAAAAAGCAGGAAGCCTGTTTCAAGAACATATTAGGGTACACGTACTCATTCAAAGAGTCTATGCTCTTTCATCTCAAATACCTACAACTTCAACTTAAATGGTGCCAACAACTGCCTTCAGAAGTCAGTTAATATAAAACCTTCCTTGTTAGTGGGGTGACAGTACAAAACCGGAATGCGTGAATCCTGCTAAATTTCAGGAACTTGATATTTAATATCAAGTTTGATATTAAATAAACAGTAGATAACAGAGCTTGATAAACAGTAGAAATGGAAACAAATATATCAGTTTCCATGTTTAGGTCCTAGGTATACCATCCACCTAACAATAAACAACAGAACAGTTGTCAATGTGTAGCAAGATTCAACTGAATTAACCAGATGCTAATTGTAAACAACCACATAAAACAAATGAATACAATTGGAAGTGTTTCTCAATATACATGTTATTCTAACTGGGCTTAAATAGAGTAAGGAAGAACTGTGATTATTTTTCTTGTAGAAATCATTTTTACTGTTGAGGTTATTTGTCTTTTTATTAGATTATATTAGGCCAGAGTTCCAGGTTTCCTCTCTAAGTGTGTTGTTGTCATTCTTGCAGTTGGTGTAAGTTTATTCCTGAAAATACATTATTCAAATTTGGCACTCAAAAAGTATTTTAATAATTATTAATATTAAATTCATTTTTTCGATAAAGTAAAATTTTACTAGTCATGTTGGACATGGTATAAGGTTAGCATACAGTAAGATATTTTGTAAGATAGTAGATTTATTGTGAAGTACTATGTACCTAGTATATTCTTTTATGAATAAAATGCAATTATACAAATAAATTTTATTATGTTTATATTATTATTCTTATGTCACAAAATTAAAATAGACCTGTCTTAACATAATTCTATAATGACTCACTCCTTCAATACATATTTTTTTAAGATTTATTTATTTGAGAAAGAGCACAGTGGGAAGGGCAGAGGGAAAGGGAGAGAGAATCTCAAGCAGACTCCATGCTGGGCACAGAACCCAATGCAGATGAATCAAAGCATAGCATAAACATAAAAAATCTAAGATAGACAAGAAAGTTATAGTGAGGGTTTACACATTTATTAAAAGGTACAAATTACTAAAATAGAATTATTGAATAAACTTACAATATTTAGATGCCTATATTTTAAATTATTTTTCACATTTCTTAGTTTGAGATGCCAATAAGAAAACTAATTTTTTTCCCCAGGGTTTTTAATCTAAATCTAACCATACTTCCAGCTTTATTATCAAACTTCCAGGGGACGCCTGGGTGGCTCAGTCAGTTAAGTGTCTGCCTTTGGCTCAGGTCCTGATCCTAGAGTCCTGGGATCATCCCTGGGGTGGGCTCCCTGTCAGCAGGGAGCCTGCTTCTCCCCCTCTCTCTGCCCCTTCCCCTCACTCATGCTCTCTCTCTGTCAAATAAATAAAATCTTTAAAAACAAAACTTGCAATATGTCATTTCTATGAAATTTTTATATAAAAATAAGGGCTTGGGGCACCTGGGTGGTGCAGTCAGTTAAGTGACTGACTCTTGGTTTCTGCTCAGGTCGGGGTCGCAGGGTCCTGGGATCAAGCCCCACATCAGACTCCATGCTCTGCACAGAGTCTGCTTCAGATTCTCTCTCCCTTTCCCTCTGCCCCTCCTGCTCATGCTGTCTCTCTCTTTCTCTCTCAAATAAATAAATAAGTCTTTAAAAAAAATAAGGGCTTAATCCAGTTACAGTTTTATAAATTGTACTTCAGAAAAGTTAGGGTGTTTTAGATTTTAGCTCTTAGCCAATATGCAGTAATAAGAACCAGACCAACTCCACTGCCTGAAACAATAAAAAAATGGACAAAATACATAAAACAACTGTTTTCAGGTTTTAGACATCACCAGCAGAGAACAGTAATCCCTGAGAGAACAGAAGCAAATGAGGTAAGCCCTATGATTGTCCCAGTTTATTACCTAGAGAGAGCTTCCAGGCTGGGTGCAGAGAGCAGGAACCTAGGAGGAGCCTAGTGGATTTTTTAAATTAAAGAGCTGAGGGTCTGGGAAGGAAAGATGGCTAGAGTTTGCAGGGCAGAGTACCAGAAAGGAGAGCAATGCATGGGAAGAGACTTCCAGAGATCCACAGATGGTCCCTCTCAAGTCTTGAGATGAGTACTGATCAACACATTTGTATAAGAAAACTACCTGAGGCCAGAAAAAGAACTATGCTAAAAGAGAGAGGGAGCAAATCCTTAGAGGTCATGTAGGACTAGGAATAGTCAGCCAGAGTGGAAAATCTTGTAATTCAACCTTGTATGCATCAGTAATTAGAAGGGTATTGCTTCAATAAAAGGGCAGAATTAGCCCTATACTAAAGGATACATTGGTTCCAACTAACAAAACTTAAAAGCAAGTCTCAAAAGGATTGAACTATTTTCAAGTAATCTAACTGCAACCCAGAAAGAAGCTCAAGAATACAAAAATATTCAGCATTCAACAAAATAAAGTTCACAGTGTTTTGCAGCCAACCAAGCCATGCAATAAAACAGGACAATACAACTCATAATGAATATAAACATTAATAGAAACAGATCCAAAAATGACACAAATGATGGAATTAGTAGTCAAGAACGTTATAGCAGTTATTATAACTATGTTCCTTATGTTCAAGAGTGTAGAGGAAAGACTGACCGTGTTAAGCAGAGTGTGAAAAATATAGCAAAAATCTAAACTAGAACTTCCACTGTTGAAAAAATGGAATGTCTGACATGAAAAATATAAAGAATGAGATTTGTAGAAGAGATTTGTGAAGTTCAATACATAGTAATAAAAATGATTCAATATGAAACATGGGGGGAGAAAGACAGAAAAATAATCAATGAGCTGAGGAACAATTTTAAGCAGTCTAATATATGTGTAGTTGGAGTTCACAAAGGAGAGAGGAGAAAGGAAGGGAGAGAAAGGAAGGAAGGTAGGAAGGAAGGAAGGAAGAAAAGAAAAAAGAAAAAAAAGGAAGAAGAAAGAAAGTAAGAGAAAGAAAGAAAGAAAGAAAGAAAGAAAGAAAGAAAGAAAGAAAGAAAGAAAGAAAGAAAGAAGAAAGAAAGAAAGAAAGATGGGCTGTAATTTTTCTAAATTTGATTGTAACTATAAATCCACAGACCTAAGAAGTACAACAAACCTTAAACACAGAAACAAGAGGAAAACTACACCCAAGGCACATCATAATCAATTTGTTTAACAAGGAATAATAAAGAGAAGATCTTAAAGCAGCCAGAGAAAAAAATAACTCATGATGAACAAAAGAACAAATGTAAGGCTGAAACCTTTTTGACATAAACAATGCAAAGCAGTGGGGCAGGATCCTAAAAGTACTGAAAGAAAAAAAATTTGTCAACCTACAATTCTATACCCAGTAAAAATATCTTTCAAAAATTAAGATGAAATAAAAACTTCTTCAGACATAGAAAAGCCAAAAAAATAAATAAATAAAGTTCATTAGCAGCACACTTGCATTGCAGGAAATACTAAAAGAAGTCCTTCAGACAGAAGAAAAATGATACCAGATGGATATCTGGATCTGCACAAAGGAGTGAAGATCATCAAAAAGGGGAAATAGGTGGATACATGTAAGGTACTTTTTTTCTTATTTTTAAAATATCTTTGAAAGACAATTGAGGGATACCTGGCTGGCTCAATCAGTAGAGCATGTGACTATTGATCTTGGGGTCATGAGTTTGAGACCCACGTTGGGGATAGAGTTTACTTAAAAAAATAAAATAAACATAAAGATAATTGACTTTTTAGAGCAAAAATACTAACAATGTGTTATGAAGTTTAAATTATGTAAAGAAGTCAAATATGTGACAACAATGGAGCAGTGGTTAAGAGGAGGGAAAGGGAGTATACTGTTCTAAGTTTCTTATGCTATATGTGAAGTAACAAATATTACCTAAGGGTAGACTGTGTTAAGTTAAAGATGTATACTATAAACTCTAAAGCAACCACTGTTTTTTGAAAAAGTTGCAACTAATAAAAAAGGAAGTAAAAAGGACCCTAAAATAGTCAATCCAACAGAAGATAGAAAAAACAAAGAGGAATAGAATATAAAACAAAAACCAAGATGGCAGATTTAAACACAGCCATATCAACAATCACATTAAATGTAAAAGGTCTAAACACTCCAATTAAAGGCATAGGTTATCAGATTGGATAAATTTTTTTAAAAAGCTGCAACTGTAAGAAATTCACTTTGTTTTTTTTTTTTTTCTTAAAGTAGGCTCCACACCCAGCATGGAGCCCAGTGCAGGGCTTGAACTCAGGACCTTGACATCAAGACCTGAGCTGAAATCAAGAGTTGGACAGTTAACTGACTGAGCTACCCAGGTGTCCCAAGGAATTCACTTTAAATATAAAGACAACAGGGTTGTGAGATCAAGCCCCATGTCGGGCTCTGCACTCATCGGGGAGTCTGCTTGAGATTCTTTCCTCCTCCCTCTGCCCCTCCCACTGCTCTCTCTAAATAAATAAATAAATAGAATCTTTAAATACAAAGACATAACTTAAAAGTAAAAGAATGGAAAAAGATATACTATGCTGACCTTCACCAAAGGAAAGCTTATGGTAGTGGCTATATTATTGTTAGACAAAGTGGATTTCAGATCAAAGAATATTACCAGAGATAAAGAGGGACACTTCATATTGATAAAGGGGCTAATCCATCAAGAGGATATAACAGTCCTAAATGTTAATGCACCTAATAGCAAGGCTTCAAAATACATGAAGCAAAAACTGCAAAAAGAAACAGATGAGTCAATAAATACAGTGAGAGTTTTCCAGATCTTTTTCCTGGAAAAATTCATAGAACAAGTAGAGAAAATCAATAAGGATACAGAAGATTTGATTAACAGTGTCAACTAACTTGACCTAATTAACATCTATATAACCACCAAAAACAGTAGTATACACAATCTTTTTAAGGGCATAAGGACCATTTATCAAGATAGACCATAAAGCAAATACGGATAAATGTAAAAGAATCAAATCATACAAAGTATGTTCTCTGACCACAAAGAAATTAAGTTAGAAATCAATAACAGGAGGTACCAGGGAAATCCACAAATATTTGGAAATAACATACTTTCGAATAACTTACGGGTCAAAGAAGAAATAAAAAGGGAAATTCGAAAGGATTTTGAACTGAAAATGCAACATATCAAAATTTATGGGATGCAACTAAAGAAGGTTTTGGTGGGGAAGGGAAGGCCTCAAATCAATGCTCTACAGTTCTGTTTTAAGAAACTAGTAAAAGAAGAGAAATTAAACCCAAAGTAAGGAGAAGAAAGTAATAAAGATAAAAGCAAAAATGAAATAGAAAAACACGAGAGAAAGTCATTGAAAGTAAAGCTGCTTTTTTGAGAACATGAAGATTCAAGAGTTTTAAAAAACCATTAAAGAACCATTGCAGTTATGATCCTAAAAGCTTCCATTTTTAGTAAATAAGAACAGTACACCAGAAACCATGGAAAAGACCTAATATTTCTATGTGTTTGTGTGCTTGATCATGCCTGCCTCATCCATTTTCTTAAGAATATGAAAAGATCTTGTGTGCTAATGAAGAGAAGGAATCCATAAAACCATCTGAAACATAGTACATATTTTTACATAGGTATTTATACATATATATGTGTGTGTTCATACACTTTTCATCAAGAGTGTAGAACTTGTGGTAAGAACATTTTGCTTTTTTTTATTCTTCTAAATCCTATTCCCTATTTGGCTTCTCCTTTTTAAAAATACTATTTGGAAAAACACTTCATTCATTTATTCATTCAATGTAATTATGAAATGCTACAATATGCCAGAGACTGTGGGACATGCTGGGGGACACAGCTGTTAACCAGACAAACAAGATCCCTGCCCACTGAGAAGATTCTATTATGTGATACAGACAAGTAAATAGGCAATAACATGTACTAGTGTGAAAGTGCTGTCACGGGAAGACAAGTGCCAACAGAGTCCACAGATGGGTAATCAACTTGGACCTGAAATATTCCACAAGCTAGTAGCTAAAAAGAATTTTTTAAATGTGATAACTACATTTCTTGGGTTATTGTGATCTAATAACATATGCAATAACATTTTAGTTATGGAGCAACATGTAAGGTATGAGTTTGATACTAAAAGAACCTCTTGACTACTATGTACCTAATATTTACTCTACTTCTTATTCTGTTCATACTGTGTTAATAGTCTGTTGAAAGTTTCATATCAGAGTAAAAGTAAGACATATGGAATGCTATTTTAACTAATTCTCAGTATTACTGAGAGTTAGAAAAGAAAGAACATATAGGTAATTCTAACCTGTTTAGAACTTTTTAAGGATCTCTTTGTTATACTTGGGCATAAGAAATGGCAGAAACTAAGCCAAAAATCCAGATCCTTAGGCAAAGTTTGAGGGATTCCAGGCTTAGAAAGTAAGGCAAGACCAGAGAAATGTGAAGATTCCAAAGATTAGGTAGGAAAGGGTCTGTGATTCAGAGATGTTTTTAAATTATGCATTTCATTTAAAACATTGATTTCACATTTGGAAATGTATCTTCAGGATATTATTATAAACTTCTGCATTTTAGCTATACGATTGTTCACTGTAGTTGGTTATACGGAAAAGTTGGAAACAGCCTAGATGCCTAAAAACAACAGCCTGGTTAAATAAATTATGTCATATCCACACAATGGATTTCTAACCAGATTTTTAAATAATGTAGCAGTGTTTCTCAAATTTTATTGTGAATCAGAATCATCCGGAAGGCTTGTTGAAACCCAGATTGCTGGGCCCCACCTCCAGAGTTTCAGATCAGTCAGCCTGGTATAGGGATCAAGAATTTGCATTTCTGGGAAGCCTGGGTGGCCCAGTTGGTTGAGGGTCTGACTCTTGGTTTTAGTTCAGGTCATGATCTTGTGGTCGTGGGATCAAGCCCCGAGTCAGGCTCTGCACTCAGCACAGAGTCTGCTTCAGATTCTCTCTCCCTTCTGGTCTCGCTCACTCTCTCATAGATAGATAGATAGATGATAGATAGATAGATATAGATAGATAGATAGATAGGTAGATAGATAGATAGATAGATAGCATTTGCATTTCTAACTAGTTCCCAGGTTTGATATTGATGTTGTTGGTCTGGGGGCCACACTTTGAGAACCACTGATGGAGAGTTATTTTCATTGAGTCGGAAAAAATTCACAAGGCATTGTTAAGTTGAAACAAAGCTGTTTACATTATATTCTACATGTATATATACAGAAGCGTAGATGGGAAAATATTGTGGAGTTGGTATTATTCCTGGTTGTCTTTGGGATCTCATTGTAGATTCTTAATGTCGCCTACATTCTGAGTGACAGATTTCTCTGTAAGGAGAGTATTAGCCACTGAAACATAATCAACTTTCTTAATTTGAAAAATAAGATCAGGAAGTCCTGGTCAGTAGCACTAACAAGCTGGAATCATCAAAGCAGCCTTGGTCTTAGATCCCTTCTGTCTTCTTTTTTTTTTTTTTTTAAGATTTTATTTATTTATTCATGAGAGACAGAGAGAGAGAGAGAGAGAGAGAGAGGCAGAGGGAGAAGCAGGATCCCCTCTGAGCAGGGAGCCCGATGCGGGACCCGATCCCAGGACGCTGGGATCATGACCTGAGCTGAAGGCAGACACTTAACCATCTGAGCCACCCAGGCGCCCGATCCCTTCTGTCTTCTATGTCTTGTCAGGAATGTCTCTTCAGAAGCAGTCATTGACAGAGGAGCAGTGATGGGCTCACAGATATATCCTGTTCCTGATGGGGACAAAACCAGAAGAGGCTGATGTTACAGGAGGGCTTCTACGCTTTTTCTTACTTCATTTTAGTAGTGCCACGCAGGCTTCTTCTGGAGATGTTTGAAGAAAAACTGGGTGGGACCCAAAGGGCGACCTGCCAGAAGCTTGAAGCATCTGGATTGGCGCACTCTTTGTTTCCTGACGCAGGATAGATCCATTTCCCAGAGTATCAGATTAAGGCGTCTCCTTTCTGGAAAAAAGATTTCATGGTTTAAATTCCCGTTGACTTTTGTCTGTGGCACTTTGCTGTCTCCGTTCCAGCATGCAGTCTCAGGGGTCATGATGTCCCTACCCCACTGATATCAGTGTGCCAACTGTGGTGTCATGCACATTGAGCACAGAGCTGCCATTCAGCTTCCACAGTCTGGGTTCAGGAAGCCAAAGAGCTTCTAAGTTCCTACAAACCTTGACAGATCTTCCTCTAGCCTTGCATGTGAGAAGCAGTTCTCAGGAGGCAGGGGTTATATGGAGGGAGGGAGAGGGAACGAGGGTAAATGTCAAGGGTAAATATGTGACAGGAACTGAGAGAGCAAACAGTTGCCACCAATGTGGAGGAAAAGGAAGGGTGGGCCACAATTTAAGAGAAGTATGCTATAGACTTTGCAGTGGAACCCTTACGTGGTTGGCACTGTGACCTTTAACATGTCCTTGCATTACTGTGGTCAATAAACCAGGAGGTAGCCACATTATTGGTTTTATTTAGAGTGCCTCACACATTTCTAACAGAATGCCAGTATTTGGGATATTATATGAAAAATAAGCCCCACATAAAACTCACAATGGATTCATTGTTTTTTATTTTTTTAATGATTCAAATGTAAAATTATGTGGTGATATAGGCTATCCTTAAAAGAGACATTACTTCTAGAGCACTGGGTGTTATATGCAACTGATGAATCACTGAACTCTACCTCTGAAACTAATAATACACTGTATGTTAATTAATTGAATTTAAATAAAATAAAATTTTTAAAAAGTAAAAAGAGATGTTAGTAATATATTGACTTTTGAGTAGGTGACATATTATTTGTTGGAAAGTTTTCTTCCATATACTGTTTTCCACACTTTACATGTAAATAAATGGGGTGGAATATTGTTAAAGTTTAGGGTACAAACTTTTCCAAGTTTTGCAAGTTCAAAAATAGCTAGAAATGCAGAAACTGGTTAATGATTCAGTTATTTATAACTGTTTTTATAATACAAGTTCCTACCTCTTCCCTTCTAGTGCAATAACATGAATTCAGTGTATGAATCTGTTTAAGACCTTATAAGAGGAAGTTAAGTTATTTAAAATTTACCTATTAACTTGAATGCCAAAAACAATGTTATAGTCAACCATTCATTTACCAAAAATTTATTCAATATTGACTCTGTGCCAGGCACTGCCCAGGGATCAGTGATTACCCTCAAGAAGTTTACTTTCTAGACTGGGAAGATGGTAAATCCATACACAACTACCACTACAATGTGTCAATTGGTAATAAGTACGAAGAACAAAAATGATGTAAGGCTGCTATAAGGACTTTGTGTTTTATTCTGAAAGAAATGGGAGGTCTTTGGGTGGGGGTAGACTTAAGCAGGATGACATGATCCAACTTCTGTTTATAGAGAATCACTCTGGCTGCGGGGTGGAGAGTATCCATTGAATTACTACCCCCTCCCCCAAACTATATTTCATTTAGGAGAGTTCTGCACCAGTGGGCCTGGAGATGTGATCCTTCACAGTTGATTCTTGCCTTTGCATACTCCCAGTGCAAAATCAGTTTCTAAAATGAAATTTTTATATCCAAAGTATTCCTTAAAGAAATTTTTTTCCTGGAAAACTACTTTTAGATACATTCTCTCTAAATGGGAGTTTATCCAAAGCCTACTTTTTAATAATTACTTTACTTTCAAACTACTTGGTTATCAAAATATTTCTGAATGGAGTTTTAACATACCTCTTTTTTTTTAAAGATTATTTATTTATTTATTTGACACAGAGAGAGAGAGCACAAGCAGGGGGAACAGCAGGCAGAGGAAGAAGCAGGCTCCCCGCTGAGCAGGGAGCCCAATGCAGGGCTCGATCCCAGAACCCCGGGATCATGACCTGAGCTGAAGGCAGATGCTTAATGACTGAGCCACCCAGGCGCCCTCACATATCTTTAAAATATCAAGAGATACCTAAGAATTTTTCAGGGGAGCCTTGTCTCTTATTATATAAATTAACAAGATTGTTTGAAGTTTTGTACTGTTTTTTTTTAAACCTCCATAATAAAGTATAATTTAGTATTGGCCTCCTTATAATACTGGTTTATGTTTTGAGGTAGTTTGGAATTCCTTTTTTATATTCATTGGTTTCCACTGGCAATGATACCCTCTTCGACCAGCCTCTACTCCCTCAAAGTTAACAGACCCATTAGAGAAGTTTGTACCACTCCAGCCCAGGGCCCCTTTTATTACCCCCATTGTATAGACACACACACACACACACACACACACACACACACACGTACACACACAGCACACACACACAGCACACACGCGCGTGCACACGCACGCACACGTACACACACGCGCGTGCACACAGCACACACGTACACACACAGCACACACATGTACACGCACACACACACGCACACACACACGTACACACACACACACATGCGTGCACACGCGCGCATACACACGCCCAAAGTCCGTCCCTTCTGAGTCTTCCTCCCTCTGGTTTCCTCCTCAGAATTAAAGTTTTAAATTGCCTTTTGAGTCTATCTATAACATACACAATAAAAACAGTTTTATTACTTCTACTTTGCATTTAACCATACTGTTAACTAACTTGATCAGCCATTTTACTTCTCTGTATTTGGATTTAAGGGACTTTTAACTGATTTCAGAAATCAAATCCCCCTTGAAAGGACTGTATTTTTACTACTAGTAATAATATTCCAAGAATGTGCCACAGCTTAGAAGGCAGATTCAGAAAGGGAGAACCAAAGGTATTTGTAGCAACAGTGGCCCCAATTAGTTACTGATTAGTCTTCGAAAGGATCACACCTCATTTGGAAATAGAAGGGTCATCTTGATTTTGCCATCACTTCCCACCTGGTCCTCCGCCTTCTTCCTATTCTTCACCCCTAATAATCCATTCTCCTCACAGTAGCGAGAGTTATCTTTTTTTAAAAATGTAAATCAGATCACATCACTTCTCTGCGTATGACCTTCCAGTGGCTTCCCACTTACAGTTAGAATAACTACTGTGGCCTTTAAAGGACTCTCTATTCATGATCTGTCATGTACTGGCTCCATCCTCTTCTCTGAAAACTGTCCCCTTGTTTCCTGGACCTCAGTCACACTGGCCTTGTTGTTCTTCCTTTAATAAGCCAGGCTTGATTCAGCTTCCAGGCGTTTAAACTTGCTCTTCCTTCTGCCCAGAATGCTCTTCCCAGTCTCTGTCTGGCTGCCTTCATCTCGAGAGTCAGGTCCCTGGCGGCTATTCAGTTTGTACTTATTCTGCACATCCGAACAGGCAGCACACCTGTGCGATCAAGGTCAAAAAGCCTCTTATCACTTGCAGGAGATAAAAGGTATAAATCACATCAAGCCTGTATGAGGCAAGTGATTTGGGGTTTTTGCTCACAGTCCTATATACTCACGGTAATTTTTTTTTTCTTTACAGGTTATTTTCCGAGCTTTGTCACCGCCATACGATGCAGAGAACCCTTACAGTGCCAAAGTGCAGGAGCAGCTGAAGATCACCAACCTCCGCGTGCAGCTGCTAAAACGGCAGTCTTGTCCCTGTCAGAGAAATGACCTGACTTCAAAGCCTCAACATTTTACACATTATGCAATCTATGATTTCATTGTCAAGGGCAGCTGCTTCTGCAACGGCCATGCTGATCAATGCGTACCTGTTGATGGCTTCAGACCGGTCAAGGCCCCAGGAGCATTCCACGTGGTATGTAAAACAGGTCCTCCCCTGTGAAAAACAAACCATGAGTTACCTTCAGCTTTGGGCATTGGTAATCTAAGTTCCCTCAGAGTTTGTCTGTGCTCATCTAGCCCTTCCTGTTTCTCCCTTGCCTGATTCACTCTTCCGACTCCATACTCATCCTAAAAAGTGCCAGTTAACTTGTTTTTTAATCTTCAATTTTAGAATTATAAATAGTCAGGCATGATAACCAGATTCCGGGGAACACATCCATGCCAATCGTTAGTACCATGACCTTCAGATATGAAGTGTAAGGTGAGGAGCAGGAGGGGTTGGCATAATCATACTCGCGGTATTATCACACAGAGCCAGCTTGGACAGTAAATGGGGACCATTGTTGAGTTGATTTTAAAGGGGAAAAAACAAGAACCTCAGTTTAATGCCTGGTATCTTTTGCTGTCCGGCTAATAGAATAATAATTCTCCTCTGTGAAGAGTGGCCTGACCCCCTGTCACCCTAAGGCAGAGTTAAACCCTCTTTCCTCTATGGTCACGCATCCCCTTGTGTTTTCCTCTGAACTTTTACTTGTCTACATCTCTTTGGAGATCACAAACTCCCGAGGATGGGGAATGTGTGGTCTTTGTATCCTCAGGACAGTGTGTTAACTGAGCCAGAGTTAGGTGTTTGGTAGATGTTTGATTGAATGATATCAACACAGGAATAGAAAAATGATGAAAAATTACAGTCATTGTCCTCACATCACCTTCTCCTCTCCCCCCCCATAAAAAAAGACATGAAATGGCTCAGACAGCAAGTACCTTTTTGGGATGCACCCAGAGCTATGGCTGGGGATTGGGCAAAGAGAAGGCAAGGAGGAGAGCACTCCAATTTTTAAATTTTATATTTTGCTCTGATACTTCTGTTAAAAGCAAAAAAATAAATAAAAATTTAAGACCTCAATGTTTCCTTACTTCATATCCTAGAGAGGAGACTTCCATATTTGTCTTTCTCCCAGCCCTGATAGAGGACAGGGCCATAAGGGACCATGAACCAGTTAGCCAGCAGAAGAGTTTGTGTTTGCTGGGCTAAGTCCCTGGGGTGCACGACAGCTTTGGGGTGATGAAAATGACCAGGGCAGCAACCAGAGTTTCAAAAACAGAAACAATGCTATTCCTTTAGAAACGAAGCTGGGGCTTCCAAGTTGGAGAAAATGGAGCACTCACCCAGCAGACACCTACTAGTTTGCAGATGCAAATGGATCTTTGAGCTAGCATTGCTTCAAATAAAGGATGGAATAATTTGTAATACCTAAGTTAATGGGGTTTAGCTATGATTCACCTAGAAAATAACCCAGATATTCTAGAGATGTGTCAATCTACTAGACCGTAAACTAGAAAGTTGGTGTGAGGTAGAATGCAATAAATGTCTGCCATTATATTTCAGTGAATGAGTGAAAGGAGACTTTCACTCAGGTTGCAATGGGCTGAGTGTTACTGCACCTCCAAAATTCATATGTTGAAAACCTAATCACAATGTGATGGGATGTAGAGGTGGGACCTTTGGGAGGTAATGAGGTCATGAGAGTAGAGACCTGATGAATGGGATTAGTGGCCTTAAGAGACCAGAGCACTAGCTAGCTAGCTCTCTTTCTGCTACGTAAGGATACAGTGAGCAGGCAGCAGTCTGTTACCCAGAAGAGGGTCCTCACGAGAACCTGACGCTGCTGGCACCCTGATCTTAGACTTCCAGTCTCCATAACTGAGAAATAAATTTCTTTTGTTCATAAGCCACAAGCTGGTCAAGGTATAAAGCCTGGAAAACTGCAAGCTGAAGACCAACCCCACTGGCCACATGGGCTGTGACTGTCTCCCCAAATGGATTCCTCTGTGCTTCCAGAGGCATGGCTGGCCAGGCCATGCTGTGGCACCTCCACAAAGGCAAGTACCTTCATACACTAGATGGCAGGGACACCATCAAAGCCCTGGGATTCAGCCCCCACCACTATTGGCTCTGGGCCGCCACAGGCCACAGCATCAAGATCTGAGACTTGAAGGACAAGATCATTGCAGATGAACGGAAACAAGAAGTTATCAGTACCAGCAGCAAGTCAGGGCTGCCCCAGTGCTCCTCCTTGGTCTGGTCTGCTGATGGCCAGACTCTTTGCTGGCTACGCAGATGACCTGGTACAGGTGTGGCAGGTGACCATCAGCACCCCCTAGAAATATATGCCAGAGTTTTAGAAATTAAAAAAATGGCTTTCTGACTTAAAAAAAGAATTCTATTAATTCTGCTAAATTCAAAAAGGGATAAATAGACAGAGTTAACAGAAACTTTTGCAAAAGTCTTAAAATATAACTATTCTATACAGTCTTCTGCCAGTAAGAAAGCTGTCAGGCTATGAGCCTGAGCCTCCACGTCTGCACTGCTGACCCGCCACTCCATTCTGCCACTACCCACCAAACTTCTTGCTTCCACCATGGCGTTGTGCATTCCAGCAGTGTCCTGTCCAAAATCACTGCCACCTTCCACCCCAACCTCACCAGCTGGCCTCTGCAAGAGTCAGCTCCTGGTGAGCTCATGTGGAGATGGGGCCCCAACATCCAATCCTGGGAGTCACAAAAGCCTATAAGAGAGACACCAGCAGTAAAAAGAAGAATCTTGTAGGTGGTACCTACCAATATCATGGAAAAGCCTTATGTCCTCTTAGCGTCTGGAAGGCAGAGGCCTAGATTGCTGCAAAAAATTTGAACAAACAAAATATGCCCCTTGCAGGACTGGCTGAATTTTGCAAGGCATCTTTAGAACTAATCCTGGATGAGAACTGGAAAGTGTTGGAAATTGGCTAGAATGTCACTGTGCAGACCATTTCTGGAACTGAGGCCTTAGGGATCAGAGCTAGTTTTCTGCAAAGATTTTTTAAGTTCAGCCAAGATGTCTTTCTGCCAAACCATGAGACACACCGGCATGCAGCTACAAGGTTATCAATACTATGACCCCGAGACTTGTGGCTTTGACTTCACAGGCACTAGGGAGGACATTTCAAAAATGCCAGAGTGAAGTGTTCTGCACACTCCTGCCCACAATCCCATGGGAGTGGACCTTCATCCTGAGCAATAGGAGGCAACAATAGCAGTGAGAAAAAGAATTCTCTACGTTCTTTGACATGGCCTACCAAGGCTTTGCCAGTAGTGATGGTAACAAGGATGCCTGGGCTGTGCAACACTTCACTGAAGAGGGCATTAATGTTTGTCTCTGCCAGTCCTCTAGCAAGAACATGGGCTTCTATGGTAAGCATGTGGGAGACTTGACTGTGCTCTGCAAAGATGCTGATGAAGTCAGAGGCGTGGAGCCACAATTGAAGACCTTGATCCATCCCCTGTATTCCAGCCCTCCCCTCAGTGGCGCTCAGGTTACCTTGACCATTCTGACCAGCCCGGATTTTCAAAAATGGTAGTTGCAGGAAGTGCAAGTCATGGCCAACTGTATCATTAGTATGCGGATTCAGCTGGTCTCCAACCACAAGAAGGAGGACTTCTCCCACAATGGGCAGCACATCCCCAACTATACTGGCATATTTTGTTTCACAGGGCAAAGCCTGAACAGGTGGAGCAGCTGACCGAGGAGGTCTCCATCTACATGACAGAGGTCGGCCACATCTCTGTGGCCAGGGTCATCTTGGACAACTGGGCTACCTTGCTCATGAGATCACCAGATCACCAAGTAATTTCCCTGATGAGAGGGAACAGAGACAACTGTCCTGTCTTCAGCCTCTGCACATGTGAGATTCACAGGATGAGGAAGGATGGAGGTGATGAGTGGATCATTTCTTTCAACCACAGTGATTGAATGTGTTCCTCAGAAAAGAACATGTACTTCAACAGGGCAGAGGCCTCCATAGCTGGTGTCTGGAAGTGTGTGGCTTGAAACCGAACTCTCCCCCACCTTTTTATCCACAACTTTTCTGAAATAGTTAACATGTATGAGAAAGTCCTATCCTTAAAGAACCCATTAATCATGCCATTGCAATATTGCAGCAGCTTTAACTTAAGTACCTTATGGTCTTGAGAGGTCCTTGGTGAACCCAGCATGAGACATAGCCCTTGTTAGAGGCTTTGTGAGAAGACCTAATCCTAACATTAATGGTCAGCCTGCTTGTCTTCCCATGATTGAGCAATCTTATCAACAGACCATGTTAACTGAAACGTGTTTTATGAAAACCAGGGTCTGCTGCCACTACAGCAAGGAAAATAAAAGATATTGTTTCCTGTTTTGTTTAAGAAAAAAAGAAGTTTCGCCTTTTTAATGCTTCCAGGCATTTTAATGCTCCTCTCTTTTCCCTTATCTGTGCTGCCCTTTTCCTGAGGCACGAAGATCTATAACTAGCCTCGATTTTCATCCTGTTCTACTGGTTGATTGGTCATTGAACCCATCTTCTCGGGATTTATTTATTTGAAGAATGAAGGGCATAATTTGCTATTCATCCCATAACCTCATCTTTCTCAGCAAAGAATAGTGAGAGTGGGCAACTGCACCTTATTTTAGCATCCTTTTCAGTGATTGTTTAATCTTCTCCTGTTGGGTTGTTGCCTCTGCCCAGTGGGACCTCATCCTTCCATTCAGTGTGGTTGTGTAGTCCATCATCTCACATCATGCGGGTAATACCAGGAAACAGGATATTCTGGACCTTGGCTTTAACTTTAGTGTGCTGCCAGCCGGGCTCAGGCTTCACCCTTGGAAAGATAACAACCATCTGCTCTAATCATGTAGACTTATTGCAGCCTGGGTTCTCTGTTATAATAAAGTTACTGCAAGGCCCCTCTCCCGGCCCCCCCAAAAGAAAACTGTTAGCCTATTGAAAGGATCTGGATAACCAAGTAAAGGGGATTATCTAGTGTTTTTTTATTTTAAAAGGATGTGGGAATGAGAAGTCTTTATCCTAGAAGACCCTATGGGATAGAAACCACACTCCCTTACTACTCTCGGGTCACTTTGAAACTGGAAGCAACTGCCTTTTAAAAGAATGCTAGTTTTGTGACATCCTGCTCCCCAATTTTCATATTGATTTCAGCAGCAGTGGTGGTAGCACCCTAGTGTTATAACTAGAGCATGTGCCAAAACCAGGCAAGACTAAGTCAAACTTAGAGCCAGGGCGGGGTAAGGGATAAGAAAGAGGCTAAGTGGCCAAAGGTATGTTAGCTTCCAGGAATCCAGTTCTATGGATATTCTTGTTGTCTCTACTCTCTTAAAATGCTTGTTTGTTTGTTTTTTAAACCATAGCAATTGGACCAGCAGAGGTTTATGGTCAGAAATGGGAATAGTTTTGGTTTCAGATTTTTCCATCCCTAAGTGCATTTTATTTTTATGTATTTTTTTCTGGATTATAAAGGGCTGGTATTAAATTTGGATATGGTTGCCTCTTCTAAATGTGATATTCTTATTCCTAGAACTGCTCAGCTGAGCAAATTGCACATTAAAAGCATAACCTTTTGCCTAATTAATAACATGGCCATAAGGTCAATTGTCCTTCATTTGTATGAACTCTATTCATTTTACATATGCTGCTATAAACAACTGGATTCATAAATTGTGCCTGCACAATGGAAAGTAGCCTCTTGAGAAATGCAATTCTTTTACTAGTCAGCTTGTCATAGGTATATGTGTATAAATCTGTGTTTAGCCCAGCTTTTCTTTATAATAGTCATTCTCAGTGTGGTCCTGAACCAGCAGCACCAGCGTTACCTGGGAATTTGTTAGAATTACCAATTCTCAGGCCCTACTCCAGACCTACTGAATCAGAAAATCTAGAGATGGGGCCCAGGTGATTTCAGTGCTTGCTAAAGTTTGAGAGCTACTGCTTTATAGACTATGCCAGTTTATCTACAGCTAATATTGTTGTCAGGATGGTAATTAATTAACAAGGTCTGGTTTTATGGGCTAGAATTTTTAACGGCTAATGACAGTTAATGGAAATGATACTTAGTCTGTTTCTCAAGCTCTCTAAGATTTTAGGGTCATTTTCTTTCTGTGGGAGTGGGGAGCAGAAAAAGGCACAAAGTAGAGTGCAAGTTGGCAGCCTCATTTGTCTTGAAACACTCCTCCTGTGTCTTCTTCATGCTTCCCCTTCTTCCCAGTACATTCCATTTATTCTTTACCAGTTCAGTTTTTTCCTCATCTGTTCATTTTACTGGAAGGCAGACCAGGGCAGTTATTAAGACCCTAGCTTTGGAGTCAGATCTGGATTTGATTCACCACAGCATTTGCTAAGTTACTCAGTCTCACTGAACCTCAGTTTCCCAAGAAAATAAGATCTACTTTCCATAGTTATTGTGAGGATTAGAATTATGATAGCCAGTGCCTGGCATATGGTAGCCACTGCTCACATTGCTGTCACTCTATTATATTACCTCAGCCTCTTCTACGACTTCTCCCACATACACTTCTTCCCCAATAACAACAAAAATAAATTGTAGCTTATGTGCTGTTTGACATGTTTACAAGGCTAGGGGTTTTGTGACAAGGAAAACCATACTTTGACTCCAGCCTGCTGGGATCCCAGACATTATATGAAAAGGCGATCTTAAGCTTTTCCTCTTTGCAGCTGGAGAGGACTGATGCAGTTCTCTTTTTCCTAGCAGCTGGTGATTTTACAGCTGTTGGATTGTTGGATGGCAATAAGAGGGAACGTGGAACGTTTCATTGTTTTGCTAACATATCACCCATTGCACAACATGGAAGCCTTAGAATACCATGAAGAATTGGTTAGATGCCTTGTGCTATACTTGTTAAAGTGGATTTTTCTTTTCTAATCAGAAACTCATTATAAAAGAGTATCAATATTTTAACTGGCATATTCTAAATCTAAGAGTAAACATTGAAACCATATGTAGGACCAGAAAGTGGGGTTTAAGGAAACTGTTGCTTAGCTCCCTAGCTGTGTAAGACAAATTTTAGAAGTATTTGTACAGTTTCATTACAAAAGTTTTTCTCATCTGAATCTGAATACATTTAATCATATACTTATGTTTGCACATCTCATGTATCAAGTTTTATATAGCGAGAACAGATTAAAGACCACATTTTTCATCTTTAAAAAAAATTTTTAATGTGCTATGATATAAGCCCAAAAGTAAGAATTAGAAAGCTCTTGACTCTTTGGGGTATTAAGGAAAAGAACAAGGACTTAAAAACAATAAAGACAGCAGCAATCCCAATTATTTCATTTGTCACATAAGGCTCTGGAGGAAAGGGTAATCCTATCACCAAAATGGTGCACAGTGTTTTATTCCAAATATTAACATACTATTAAGACTGCCAATTTGATACAGTTAGTGTGAGATTATCCTCAATCCATTTCAAGGTCTTGACAATGTTCCTGTGTATTACTATGTTATAGCTTTGCCAATAGCCCCTTGGCAATGAGTAACTACAGATGCCATAGAAGGTGTACAGAATGTTGATTATACTTCATTTACTACCTTGTGTTTTCTAGTAGAAGGGCAAGCCAGTAAAATATGTTCATGGCTGAAATTGTCAGTGTTTTGACTGTAAAATTCCCAATGAATCTAGCTTATTTTCTCTTGACACAGTAAGATATACTCTTAGTGGCAAAAGTTGCCTGAGATTATTCTTTTTATTTGATGATCAGGAAACCAGAAGGCTTCAGAACCCGAGGCATTACAAAACCATTTTTGCATTCATGAAAGAATTACGTATGGGGTTCCTTTCAAAAATTCCCCCAGAACATTTACATATTTATTTATAGGCCTTTGACTATTTCACAGAAAGGTTAAATGAAACAACTGAAAGCTGAATTGCTGGTGCCAGAGCTGACATTTCTGAAAGTGAAACATAAGCCAGTAGAAAAGTAAACTTGGTTCTCCAGAATATCATATTTGTTCATTCAACTGTTCATGAACATGCTTTGCAGAAAGTGAAACATCTATATTTAGGTCAAAATTAGAGCACGGAAAAGATTCAAAAATAAGTTTCTTTAACAAGTTTGAGCTGCTAGTATAAATTTGGGAAGAAACAACTTAAATTTGACATTTTTCTTGCTATAAAGTACTCTTCAAATATTCAAGGCATATCCCACTTTGAAAATTTTTCTTATGAATATTTCCTTTTCAGTGTAGCATTTTTGGATCCATCCCACAGATAGCTGGGAGATCTCTGGGTCTGCAAGGCCTAGTCTTGCAATTTCACGGCTAATATAATGGCAGGGAGGTGGGGGGGAGCTACATGGAAAGAGAAAAGCTGAGGTTACAGATAGATATCTCACTTCTGGTTCACAACCCCAGGACTCATATCTCTGTGGTATTTCATTTGTGTCTTGCCAATTTTGTAAGAGCTGGAAATGTACTTCAATTTGTCCTAAAACAATTACATTCAGTAGAAGATAAACTGTAATTTAAGTTCTTATTCCTTCTTACAAGGATTTTTAGTTATCAGACACATAAGGTTAAAATACACACACACACACACACACACAATATCATAATCATTCCACAAAAGAGAGAAAATTCACAGCTATTTCAAATAGTGAGGAAAACTAAGTCTGTTAATTTTGGCATTCAAAACCTTAAAACTATAACTGAAACTACTGTTATATTGTATCTTAGCAATGTAGATACCTTATGGAATAAAATAGTACATGTATGGGCAGATGGAAGGACTATAGTATTTATTAACTCATAATAAGATTTTTTAGACATAAGGGATTTTGATATCTTTTTAGCTCTTTAGATAGAAATAAAAAAAAGCAGGAAATTATTGTTCCAAAAACTAAAATATATTTTTAACTTTAAAAGAGCTCACATATTAGAAATGGAAAACTGATTACATTTGTTCCACTACTAAATGTTTTATATATAATATGAACAATTATGAAGTTTGTAAGAGTAAACACTGATCAGGTGTTCTTTGCCTTTTAGTTTTGCATCTCTAAGGGCACCACTACCAGGCATGCAATTTAGCTGGCTGAGTCAGCTCTCAGAATTCCTGAAGGGCAGACGTTTCTTTGTTCCCAGATAAGACCTTGGTAGGCATTAAAATTAAAGAGAAGGTGGAATCACAGTATTTCCATAGTATAGTGTGCTGAAAAGAGGTTAAAGATTGTAGTTGTAACATATTTATCTTGTAATTCTTGTTTGCAATTTAATCCAATTCTCATGTGTAAAGAAAAGGGAACTTAACTCTGAGATTACCCAGAAGTAGGAGCAGTGAAGAGACTTGTGCTCCAAACTGTGCCACCCAGGGGCGCCTGGGTGGCTCAGTCAGTTAACTGTCTGCCTTTGGCTCAGGTCATGATCCCAGGGTCCTGGGATCGAGCCCCGCACTGAGAGATAGAGTTTCTCAGACAAACAAAACTAAACTAAAGGAGTTCATGACCACTAAGCCAACCCTGCAAGAAATATTTAAGGGGACTCTGAGTGGGAAGGAAAGTCCAAAAGTGACAGTATGAAGGTAGGAAACACGAAAGCAGTAAATATGAATATTTCTGTAAAAAGTCAGTCAAGGAACTCACAGAATAAAAGGATGTAAAATATAACAACCTATACCTAAAAAATAGGGAGGAAAGGAGTAAAAAATGGGTTCAAAATTAAATGACCATCAACGTAAGATAGACTGTCATATGCAGAAAATGTTATATACAAACTTAATGATAACCACAAATCAAAAACCACTAATAAATATGTGAAGAATAAAAATAAAGAAATCCAAATATATCACTAAGGAAAACAAACAAACCATGAAAGAAAGACAAGAAAAGACTAGAAAAAAATCTTCAGAAATGACCACAAAACACGTAATAAAATAGCAATAAATAAATAAATAAATAAATACATACATACATATCTATCAGTGATTACTTTGAATATAAATGGACCAAATATTCCAATCAAAAGACAGAGTTATACCTCAACATAATAAAGGCCATATATGAAAAACCCACAGCTTTCCTTAATGGGAAAAACTGTGAGCTTTTCCCCTAAGGTCAGGAATAAGACAAGGATGCCCACTCCTACACTTTTATTCAACATGGTACTGGAAGTCCTAGCCACAGCAATCAGACAACAAAAAGAAGTAAAAGGCATCCAAATCAGCAAAGAAAAAGTAAAACTTTCACTATTTGCAGATGACGTGATGCTCTATATAGAAAGTCCAAAGGACTCCACCAAAAAACTACTAGAACTAATAAACGAATTCAGTAAAGTTGCAGGATACAGAATCAATGTACAGAAATCTGTTACATTTCTATAGACCAAAAATGAAGCTACAGAAAGAGAAATTAAGAAAACAAGCCCATTTATTCCTGCACCAAAAGCCATAAGATACCTAACAATAAACCTAACTAAAGAGGTAAAGGATCTGTACTTAAAAACTACAGAACACTTATGAGGGAAATTGAGGAAGGCACAAAGTAATGGAAAAACATTTCATGCTCATGGGTTGGAAGAACAAATATTGTTAAAATGTCTATGCTACCTAGAGCAATCTGCACATTCAAAGCAATCCCTTTCAAAATACCATCGACATTTATCACAGAGCCAGAACAAATAATCCTAAAATTTGTATAGTACCAGAAAAGAGCCCGAATAGCCCGAGGAATGTTGAAAAAGAAAACCAAAGCTGGTGGCACCACAATGCCAGACTTCAAGCTATATTACAAAGCTGTAATCATGAAGACAGTGTGGCACTGGCACAGAAACAGACACATAGATCAATGGAACAGAATAGAGAGCCCAGAAATGGACCTTCAACTCTATGGTCAACTAATCTTCGACAAAGCAGGAAAGAATATCCAATGAGAAAAAGTCCCTTCAAGAAATGGTGCTGGGAAAATTGGACAGCCACATGTAGAAGAATGAAACTGGACCATTTTCTTACACCATACACAAAAATAAACTCAAAATGGATGAAAGACCTAACTGTGAGATAGGAATCCATCAAAATCCTAGAGGAGAACACAGGCAGCAAGCTCTTCAACCTCATCCGCAGCAACTTCTTGCTAGATATGTCTCCAAAGGCAAGGGAAACAAAAGCAAAAATGAACTATTAGGACTTCATCAGGATAAAAAGCTTCTGCACAGCAAAGGAAACAGTCAACAAAACCAAAAGACAACCTACAGAATGGAAGAAGATATTTGCAAATGAAAGATAAAGGGCTAGTATCCAAGATCTATAAAGGACTTATCAAACTCAACACCCAAAAAACAAATAATCCCATCAAGAAATGGGCAGAAGACATGAACAGACATTTGTCCAAAGAAGACATCCAAATGGCCAACAGACACATGAAAAAATGCTCAACATCATTTAGCATCAGGCAAATACAAATCAAAAGCACAATGAGATACCACGTCACACCAGTCAGAATGGCTAAAATTAACAAGTCAGGAAACAACAAATGTTGGCGAAGATGCAGAAAAAGGGGAACCCTCTTACACTGTGGGTGGGTATGCAAACTGGTGCAACCACTCTGGAAAACAGTATGGAGGTTCCTCAAGAAGTGAAAAATAGAGCTACCCTACAACCCAGCAATTGCACTACTAGGTATTTACCCCAAAGATACAAATGGAATGATCTGAAGGGGCACCTGCACCCAACGTTTATAGCAGCAATGTCCATAATAGCCAAACTATGGAAAGAGCCCAGATGTCCATTGACAGATGAATGGATAAAGAAGATGTGGTATATATATACAATGAAATAATACTCTGCCATCAGAAAGGATGAAATCTTACCATTTACATTGACGTGGATGGAACTGGAGGTTATTCTGCTGAGCAAAATAAGTCAATCAGAGAAAGACAATTATATGGTTTCACTCATATGTGAAATATAAGAAACAGCACAGAGGATCATGGGAGAAAGGATGGAAAACTGAATGGGAAGAAATCAGAGAGGGAGACAAACCATCAGAGACTCTTAACTATAGGAAACCAACTGAGGGTTGCTGGAGGGGAGGTCGGTGGTGGATGGGGTAACTGGGTGTGGGCATTAAGGAGGGCATGTGATGTGATGAGCACTGGGTGTTATATGCAACTGATGAATTACTGAACTCTACATCTGAAACTAACGATGTACTATGTGTTGGCTAATTGAATTTAAATAAAAAAAAAGATGCTCAACATCCTTAGTCACTAGGGAAATGCAAATAAAAACCAATGAAATACCACTTCAAACCCAGTAGGATGACTATAACCAAAAAGATAAGTAATAATAAATATTGGCTAGGATGTAGAGAAACTGGAACCCTAACACATGACCCATATGACCCAGCCGTTCTACTCCTTAGTATATACCCAGCTGAATTGAAAACCTATATCTACATAAAACCTGGGACATGAACATTCATAGCAGCATAATTCACAACAGCCAAAAAGCAGAAACAACCCCAGTGCCCTTCAGCTGATGAATGGATACACAGAATATGGTATATCTGTACAATGGAATATTATCCTATCAACAATAGCTAAGTTATGGATAGAGCCCAAATGTCCACTGACTGATGAATGGATAAAGATGTATATATATATATACACAATAGAATATTAGTCATAAAAAAGAATGAAATCTTACCATTTGCAGCAATGTGGATGGAGCTAGAGCATATTATGCTAAGCAAAGTAAGTCAGAGACAGACAAGTACCATATGATTTCACTCATGTGGAATTTAAGAAACAAAACTGATGAACATGGTGGGGGGGGAGAAAAAGAGAGGCAAACCATAAAAGAGACTCGTAACTATAGAGAACAAACTGAGGGTTGCTGGAGGGGATGCGGGAATGGGGGATGGGCTCAATGGGTGATGGGCATTAAGGAGGGCTCTTGATGTGATGAGCACTGGGTGTTATATGTAAGTGATGAATCACTAAATTCTACTCCTGAAACTAATATTACACTGTATGTTAACTAACTAGAATTTAAATAAAAACTTGAAACATAAAAAAATAAATGAAAAATAATGGATGCAAAGAAAGCTATGTATTTTTTTAAAAAGGAATATTATCCAGCCATAAAAAGGAATGAAGTACTGATGCATGCTGCAACATGAATGAACCTTGAAAACGTTATGCTAAGTGAAAGAAGCCAGACACAAAAGACCACATATTGTATTATGCCTTTTATATGAAATGTCCAGAATAGGCAAATCCATAAAGACAGTAGTGGTTGCCAGGAGTTGGGGAGAAATGGGGAGTGACTGCTTAATGAGCATGAGGTTTCTTTTGGGAGTGATGAAAATGCTCTGGAATTAGATGGTGGTAATTATTGCACAACATTTTGATATATTAAAGACCACTGAATTGTACACTTTAAACATAGTTAAAGTTATAGATTTTATGTTACATGAATATAATTGCAATAAGAAAAATCAATAGCTAAACAGACAAACAAAAAACCCATGGCTGGTTATAGAGGAATTTTGTAGAATGAATATATTTCTTTTAAAGTCTTGGTCATTAAGCTGACTGTTTCTAAGAGCAATAGCTTTGAATGGATGGGTATTGAAGAAAACTAATTCTTCCAAAAACCTTGGCTGTTGTTTCTGGCCATATACAGATGATCACAGATTTCGTAATGACTCTGAATTCTGATAGAGTTGCCAAACAAGCTTTAGGTTTTTTTTTTTTAATATGAGCATACTCAATCATGAAGACTACATTTTATAAGATTCACCTAGAAACAAGCAATTTTCCAATATGAAAAGAAGCATCTGAATGAATTAATTAATTCAACAACAAAAGACTATGGAAGAAAACATGCCCTAGCAACTGGCTTCTTGTACTACAATCAGGGGCTCATTTATCTTAAACAAGTCAACTTTTGTAATACCCTCTGTACTGTATAGAATACTGAGTGACAATCAAACAGAGCTGTCAAGAAAGAAGGAAAACAGTGGGAAATGTGAACTGGAATGAATTAAATTAAAAAAAAAAACTTTGTAAGAGAATGCAAAATAGTCTCTGACAAGGAATTTTCCTTTAAAATAACCAGAAGCTATGTGAACACATTGAGCAAGTGAATGTCAGGAGGATGAAAAGTACTTATTAATCCCCCACAGCACTTCTGATAGAATTTACCTGGCCCCCAACTCATTATAAAAACCATCTAAATCCGAAAAGACATTGAATAAAACCCCACAAATCCTTCCTCCGTTCTCGTGTCAAATGCTGCTTGACAGATAGGTTGCTTACAAAATGAGTTCTAGTTTTTGCCTTCACTCAATTTCCCAGGTTCTTGTCTCATAGTTATTGTGTTAATAGTTTTAACAGTATATTAGAAGTTATACACTGTTAATTCCACTTTTGCTTTTTTTCTAAAATTATTAAAATTAAATAGGTACTAAGAAATTGAAAGTGATATGATCTCTTTTCCCCTCAAAGAGATTTTATCGTGAGAAGCTATTTTAGGTGTTGGTGGGAAGGGGAAAAATCCTCCTGATTACATCACTGTTCTAAGACAGGGCCTTTTGTGAGGACTCTCTTGGGAGCCCTGTTCCCTGTTCTGTCACTGATTTGCGTTGTGACCTCGGAAAAGTTTCAGTGTATAAAGACAAGTGCAAAGTGAAGTTATGAAAACAAAACTGAGATCAAATGAACAGAGATGGAGCAGGTTGAATAGCTACATAGCAACTGTCGTAGTAACTGGACACAGTGACCAGAGAGCAATTTGGCTTGAAAGAAATTTCAAATTACTTAGCTATATAATGACATAGCTTCTTACACAGTTTTGTCGAAAACTCAAACTTTGCCTAAGGACAAGAACTACAGCAAGAATCTAATGATATTTGTCAATTTTCTCTTGTTCTATATATTTTTTGCTTTTAAAGATTTTTATTTATTTATTTGACAGAGAGAGACACAGTGAAAGAGGGAACACAAGCAGAGCAGGGAGGGAGTGGGAGAGGGAGAAGCAGGCTCCCCACCGAGCAGGGAGCCCAATATGGGACTCGATCCCAGGACCCTGGGATCATGACCTGAGCCCAAGGCGGACGCTTAACAACTGAGCCACCCAGGCACCCCTCTTGTTCTATATCTTAAAGCTGAAAAAATTGTGGCTATTATGGAGAAGAGAAGCCAATTTGATATTATAAGGCAAGAAAGCCTTAGATACATGAAATGAACATCTTAAAATCATAGTGCCTTACTATACTGTCATTGTACACATGCAAATCTGAAACCAAATTATGCATATAATCTAGCTCTATTCACTTGTAGGATTTATCCAAATAAATATGTCTGTTGGACATACATCATTTTTAAAAACGCAGTAGTCAGAAATAATTTTTAAAACCCATTGGAAAGAAATAACAAATAGAAAACAGTTCTATGCAATGAAGTATTTTGAAGGTGGGGGGAAAATCGCATAAGTTGGTAATAGAATGATCTTATATAAGTGTAATCTTCACAAGCCTCCTGAGCATCACAATATTTAGTTCCATGCTATTTGTATTTTTATGGCAGAAATATTTATTACAGTCCCCAGAGGAAAGATAAAGTACCTGATGATACTGAAAAGAGGAAGCCAGTAGAATCAATCTTGTGAAAATATAAGACATCAAAACCCATTTGGCTATATAAAGCAAGTTGAAATTCCACTTTTAGAAGTATATGCTTAAGCAGTCTTGATAGATGGAAGAACATGTGTAGGATAAGAAATGGCAGTGTTAAAGAATACATTTTTTAAAAGATTTTATTTATTTATTTGAGAGGAGAGAGAGCATAAGCAGGGGGAGTGGCAGGCAGAGGGAGAAGCAGGCTCCCCACTTAGCCAAGAGCTCCATGTGGGGCTCGATCCCAGGATCCTGAGATCACGACCTGAGCTGAAGGCAGATGCTTCACCGACTGAGCCACCCAGGAGCCCCAAGGATAATTTTAAGAGTGAAGTCATGACTCTCGTTCAGGTATAAAATAAACACAAGTCAAAAATTTTATTTAACTCATTAGTTAATGAAGGACCAGTAAGACATTACAACTTATTCAAAGGAAAATTCAAAGAACCACACATCTATAGACAAATAAAGAATACTGAATATACTTACAGATAGAATGCAAAGCATCTTTCTCAAAAGACAGTACATTTAAACCTCTTAACCCCCTGGTAATAAATAAAAGTAATCCCTATCCCTGGACTCACAAAAAGAAGAGATTTTCTTTGTTCTAAGAAGTCATTACTCTAAAGGATGAGAGAGAATCCTACCTAAAATTACTCAAGGACCCCAAATTTAAACTAAAGTGCTCACTTACAAAAAAATACATTGTTGAGTCAATAGTACATTTTAAAACAATGGGAATGTTTTAAGACCTTCTTTCACTTGGCTTTTTAAATGAGGTTACTTTATTAACAATATTTTTAAACCCAAAAGTGTTTTGTAATTTATCTAAAGGCACAAATTTTGCTCTTCTCTGCCCTGAAGCAGTTTCTGCCCTCCTTTATGCAGACAGGTATGTTTAGCGAGTTTGTTTTTGCTTTCTTTTGTTTTGGTTTTGACCAATCATCTAATTTTTTCAAAAGGGGCCATGATGTATGCTGAAAGGTAACCCACAACACTTGATTTTAGTTCTTACTTTAGCTGTATTACTATTTTAAAAAAAGATCTGCTGAACCACATTTTTAAACAATCTTGGAATAAATGTACACAGTTTGGAGTACACAAATTTGGTAGCATTTGAAAATCTTGTGTGTTTGTGTATGCATGCTTCTGAATACTTCAACTCCTGATTTTTTATGGTAAAGAGCATGCACAATGGCACAAATAAATTGCCATTTAGATACACAAATCACAGTTTGGGGGCATACAAAATTTTGTACTTGAAAAAAATGGAAATAACCCAGCAACCCAAATCTAAAAATATATCTGAATCATTAGGTTATGTACAGTGTTCTCACTTAACCATTCTCCATAACCTAAAATACTACTATTACTGCTATTAATAACCTAAAATAATACCGACTATAAAAATCACCACACTATATGATATTGCTATCCCTGCCAGATCACATCTAATAGGTAGAGTAAATAATATAAAAGAGGTGCTGTCCACAAAGAGCAAATCTTTAATTAGAGTTCATTTACATTCTTGTTATCATCTTCATTTGTAAATTTATTCACTGGAGTTTCTGAGAAGTAAAACTTGCAGTGGCCCAGAAATGCCCCTAGGAGGCATTAGAATTTTCAGTACTCAGGTTTTACACTGAACCAATGAGATCCTTTACATGCATGCCCTCAACTCATTCATGCCAGGTGTGGGAGATGGGGGCCAATCTTCCAGTATTCTCCTATCTCCAAAACTGCTAGGCTTCTCCCAGAGGAATAGGACTAATAATCTACTCAAGACCAGAACCCCCATGAAATGACTCACTTTGAGTCCAAACCAACCTCTGTCCTGAAGAACTCTTCAAGGACAAATTGTTTTGGAACACATCTGTTTTATTGAGATGACACCATAAAGGGACTTGGCATACTACTCCCTAGGGTTTTGTCTGTAACATAGGTTAGGGATTAAGATGACGACTGGAGTCAGACTGCTAGAATTCAAATACTGTCGCTCTAGCAGTTACTGGCTTTTGTGACCTTAGGCAGATTATCTAAACTCTTTGAACTTCAGTTTCCTCCTTTGTGAAATGGCAATGATCATTGTACCTACCTTATAGGGTTCTTGTGTAAATCCAAGGAGTTAATACTTATACAGTAAACCAGAACAGTGCCCAGTACATAGTGCTACTCAATATTATCTACTACTACTATTGTTGTTATTATTTATCATCATCGTTATTGTTATTATTATTCTCATTCCTCTCCATGACTGACCCATGTTCCTTAACCTTACAGATCTTCCAGAACAACTAGAAATGACTACTACAGATGAGAACATATTTACCAACATGCCTTGCCCCAATGTGAGCTAGTATACACCTTATAGGAGGCACTCTGGACAAACCTGAATGTCTTTCAGTCCTATTCTAACCAAAATCCTGCTTCGTGACAAACAATTGAAAGTATCCTATTCCCACTTCAAATGCATAATTGGTACCCTGCCTTCTTGGCAAGTTTATAAAATGGAACTAAATCCAATAACTAATATTATCAATGCTCCATTAAAATATATTTACCGAATGAAAAAAAATTAACACATATTTATTGAAAACCTATTATATGTCAGTTACTGGAGATTCGAAGAAATTTAACCCACAGTTTCTTCCCTCAAAGTGCTTACAGTCTAGTGGAGAGAGGCAGATAAACCCATAATTACCATACGGTGTATTAAATACAGTTTTCCTATGAAATTTGCACTGGTTACATTCATGTTTTTTTTCCAGCCCTATCAGCCAAAGCAAGGTTCTTGGCAAGATAGAGAACATAGGCATGGTTTGTCTTTGGCTCCTTCCCTTTCCCCCTAAGACATTCCCTTCCCCTCAATCAGGAAGCCACTTCCTCCTCTAGGCAACTCTGAGTCCAGTTCTAGGATTGCGAACAGATCGTTATAATCCCAGCTGATATGCTTGTTGCTAATAATTAAGGGGCAACAACAATTGCCCCTTTTGAGCATAAGAGCATTTTTGTAGGGAGCTCCTGGACCTACAACCCCATTTAAAGCTAAAGGAATGATTTTCTACGGGAAGAATTTCAGGCAACTGGCTAACTGAGATGATAGAAGTCTCAAGGTACTGGCCAATTTTCATTCTTTAATCATAATTGTTTCTGCTCTATACCTATCTTTATTTTATTGCCTGTACTTTCTTACAAGAGCTGTTTTCTCTAGTGTCCAAGTTCAGACCAATGAACGGATTGTAAAACTTTTCAGTTGGTTGCATTCTTGCTATATATATTATTGGGCAAGGGTTTAGCATACTCAGCCTTCAACGTTTTTGCCCCATTCTGACAGTATGTTTCAAGCCCCCTTTTCCACCGAACTCGATTATTATGCTTCATATTCACCATAGAACTCCCACATCTTCTGTTAAATTAAAACATGCAAACCTTTAATGGGAAAAAGGAATATTTTATTTGTTAATGAAAAGACATGTTTTCCTCACAATGCCTTCTATTCAAAGGTTTGTGCTGTAGCATTGTTGTCTGCGTTTTTGTCCCACATAAGAGGAGCAGGCTCTTACAGCCTAGCCCGTTATTAGAATTTATCTCTTTGCATGCATAAGAAGTTCATTCTTTTAGAAGTTAATCCTTTTCTTCTAAAAGGGACATACTATCTCTTTAGAAATTAATCAGTTTTTGCCTTCACATTTTGTCTTAAATTGCTGTGTAGCATTGTTCCACTTCTAAATCATTTGTCATAGCTAAATGGAGTTCCGTGAATTGCTGCAGCTGCCTATAAGTGGGCATTTTCCTTTGGTTCATAGAATAGGCACTGTTTGCATTCTCTTTTCACAAACATTTTTTAAAGTTCCAATGACAGCATGAAAAGAAGACTCATTTGCCATTGGAATTCAAAGTTGAATGGGAAAGATGAAAATAAAATCATGTATATGTAAACGATGGCACCAAAGCACAAGAAAATCACTTACTTTATGAAATTCAAGAATTTCTGAATATTTAGCTGTAAAGTCTTTTTCCCCCCACTAATTTTCATTCTAATTTTTAGTAGGACATGAACAACAGCTGTTCCTTTCTTTCTTGGAAAGCAGTTGGGAAGCAAATTTTATCAGGCATTCCTAAAAGAATTGAATTAATGCTCCAAAGCATTAATCAGATTGATTTTTTGCTCCGTTAATTTCCATTATGGTGAATGTCTGTAGCAAGCATCACTGGATGATGAAGTATACCTTTATTTGGAAGGTAGGAGCTAGAATGATATTTAGTCTATAATTTCTTTAGTCACAAGCAGTGGGGGAAATGCAGCGGGGCAGGAAAACAGTAGGAGAAAAATAAAAAGAATAGAATTTATGTTCATTTAGGTATAGTCAGTATCAACAAATGAAAGTCTGTCTTCAGAGACTATTAACATTTACTTACTTCTTCATTTGTGTCACAAGAAGTGCCTGCAGCAAAGAAGAGATATTCTCCTAGCTCTCTCCCTTGTTTGGTTTTCAGATGATCTGGAAATGTTCTGCTTTTGTGAGATGGCAGCAAGACCCGGCCACATAAGTCTTCTTTGGTAGTTCAGAAAAGATTATGGATAGTTGCTTGCAACCAATCAGTATTCCCAACACAGAGACGCAGGCCTTAAAATCATAGAACCTTAAGACTGGTAGGACCCTAAAAGTTGTCTAAGCCAATCTCCCACCTGATGTTTAAGTATTCTACAACATCTTGATAAGTGATTGTCCAACGCATATACCTCACACTGCCAATGATCCAATTCTCACAACCTTTTTTTTTTTTTTTTTTGACAGAGAGAGAGAGATAGCGAGAGCAGGAAAACAAGCAGGGGGAGTGGGAGAGGGAGAGCAGGCTCCCCGCCAAGCAGGGAGCCCGATGCGGGGCTCGATCCCAGGACCCTGGGATCATGACCTGAGCCCAAGGCAGACGCTTAACAACTGAGCCACCCAGGTGCCCCCAATTCTCACAATTCTCACAACCTCTTGCTGTGACCAATTTACTAAACTCCAAGGTTGCAAACTACTAGAACGTCTCCTGCCCAAAAAGGAACAACAATGAAGAAGCAGCTTTTCGAGGCAAGACCTATCTATCTTTCAGTGATGGATGTGAAAGATAATGATTTCCTCATTTTGCCCCCACCCTAGATTCCCATGTTTGTAGCCTCAAATATGAAGAAATTGCATTTTCTCTCCTTATCTATTTGGCTCTAATATATATTTGTCACTAAAGTGCATAGCTACTAATGAGCATACTGTTCTAATGAGCATGCTGTTCCAATAATTGCTTAAGTATGCTAAAAATGACTTGCAAATAGGTTAATATTAACAACAAATAAATATTAGATACAAGTAGGAAAATTTTTGACATTAACAGAATAAAGTACTTAGTATAAGAAAGGGGGTTATGAAATGCATAGAATAACCAAAATGCCAAGGTGTACCTCTTAGATAATTAGGAGTTATATAAACTTGTTGTTAAAGTCAATTTTTCCTTTTCCAATTAGACAACCAGACACCACTCTTCTTCAGCTACACCTTAGGTACTTAATCCCATTTTCCTGCCCTTTATCTAATTCATGTTTGTGTACCAAACTAGAGCTATGTTTAACTTGTTACTAAAGTTTCCTTTTTCTGTTGGTTTTTTTTTTCAATAAAGACCTAGTTTTACTTGCACATTTTTCACGAGCATCAAATAGTGGGTGATCTTTCAAGCTTGAACAGTAACAGTTGTATCGCTGAGGAAGGACTTCTTGTTTCAGATGGTCTAGATAATGATTTACAGCTATTTTTGGTAATTCTCAAAATGACAGCTCCTTGAATTTTTCTGTGTGCAGAAAAATTTGCTGGACTGGCATTTTTCAGACCCTGGGAGGTTCATCCCAATTCTCAGCATGTGGGAGCAAGGGAATGCTCTGAAATCTTTACTCCAGAGGGAACTGACCTGTCCCCATTTTCTTGTGATACATGTGAATGTTTGATGAGGTTTCCCTAGATGTCTGTGGCCTCCTAAGGCCTGGAATTTGTGGGCCAGGGCTAACCTAGGAGCTGGGTGAAATTACTTATAGGCCTTGGGCATTCCAAGACCAAACCTGATAAATTGACCTATAATGATAGTTTAGTTCCTCTAAAGAAAACGAACAATACTTCACAACATCTATCTTTATACTCAATAAAAGGTTGTTTAAAAGGAGAAAGAATGCTAAAAGGCAATAAAATAAGAATTAACAGCATTTTAAATTTTTGAGCATTATCAGAAAATACATGTGAGTGCCACTGGCTGTTGGAAACCATAAACTGAGGTAAAAAAAAAAAAACCCATAAGCTGGTGTGTGTGTGTGTGTGTGTGTGTGTGTGTGTGTGTGTGTGTGTGTATATATAACATATATATATATGGTAAAGAAATAGTAAAAGAGGAAGTAGAAGAAAGAACACAAGAGACAAGATAGGAATGAGGTAGAAAGAAGGTTTTTTTAGAAAGAAGAAAAGAAAGTGTATTTAATATACCTTTTAATCATTTCCTTACTCAAAGATCTTCAGCAGATCTTCAGTACCTACAGGGTAAATTCCAGCATCCTAAGCTGATATTTAATGTGTTCCACGATCTATTTAGAGCCCACCTCCCCAACACATGCCCTCTTTATTTATGGATTTTTCCCAGAATATTCCTTTGGATTTCTTATCTTCTTTTGTCTTTGTCCCTAAGGAAAATCCTATGTGTTCTTTAAGACACAGCCTTGAGGACTAAGAAGTTTTATACAAATAGCATTTATGGACCTTGGTCTTTACCATATTTACTTTAGACTTAACATTTTCTAAAATGCCCCCCTCAGATAGTACTCCACATAACAGCAGTGGTGAATTAGGGGTGGCTTATTCTAGGAATTCTGACTCTAATTCCATCAAATTTTTGTATCCTAGGAGTTCTGTATGTGGGTTTTGTTTTTTTTTTACAGGTTATAGAATTTAGACAATTACAAAACTACTCTTCCCACTAATTTTCATTATGCTACCAACTTCTGCCAGTGGAAATGTGTCACACAGGTAGAACTGTGTCTTCACTTTACTAAATTCTTCAACTTCGGGAGATTTTTCATATTCATTTTTTCCAAAGACTCTATTTTGCTAGAAATCGGCATCCAGCTTTTACTGAGAGCCTTTAGAGAATCTTCCCATGCCAAAGTTATCTGAAAAAGAGTTTCTATTTTTCCATCATGATAAGGAATGTTGAGTTTAAAAGATTTAATAAAAGCAGTAAGACTGGAGCATTTCTCCCAGAATATATGAAAAATCAGATTTCCAAGAGCTGGGATAAAAAGACCACTCTCCTTTTTTCTTTTTTAAGATTCTATTTATTTATTTGAGAGAGAGACAGAGATAGTAAGAGAGAGCACAAGCGGGGAGGAGAGGGAGAAGCAGGCTCCCCTCTGAGCAGGGAGCCCAACACGGGGCTTGATCCCAGCATACTGGGATCATGACCTGAGCCAAAGGTAGAAGCTCAACTGACTGAGCCACACAGGCACCCCAAAAGACCACACTCTTATAGAGCAGTAAAAATTAAATTCCTGCAGATATCCAAATTTAAGTGCACATTTGTCTTTAGAACTCACCTGCATGTGTGAATGGAGATGTATCTTACAACTCTGTGGGACTTTACATATAAACAGCTCCTAGGAGAGATAGTCACAAAGAGAAACCCAAGAAAACACTCAACACTTGGGTATTCAAGTGTATTCAAGTGTAACTCAACTCACACTTGGGTATTCCAAGACCAAAGTCAGTAAGTTGAATCTGTAACACCAGCTCAGTTTCTATAAGGAAAATTAACAAAAATTTTTGCAACGTCATTGTACTCTAAGGAGCCGATCTTATCTTTAAAAAAAATTATACTTTAATTAATCCCTAAGAACTAAAGGGACAGCTATAATTAATTTTCATTAAGTACAAAAACCTTACAATATGCAGAAATGAAATTTAGCAAGATGGCCACCAAAATCATTATTTATGAAACTTTCCAGATTATAACACTTAGGCCTCATGTGGATCATTCACAAGTAGGCTGCAGTCCTCTGGGCCCTATATAATTCCTGCACTTGAATATTTTGTGAGCATAACGTCTATAGTAGTCATATCAGACTTGGATAATGCATAATCCAGAGTGCCTCTACCAGTGGAACCAAAGACTTGTGCTAAGAGAATTGAAAGAGAAAGGGGCTCCTGGGCAAGAAAACACAACTTACTCTGGTGTTAAATGAGGTCAAGGAGTAGTACATCAATGTACTGGTGTAGCTATTTCCAGATTTGTTGAACTCTAGGGATTGATTCCTTCTGATTCCGGCCACTCCAAGTTCATGTCATTTCTAGTAGTTCCTTTATCATTGCAGTCAAAATATTCTGGCTGTATTAAAATAAGCTTTGTTCACAGATTCTCCCTAGCCTCCTAACACCATACCTTGGTTCATTTTGTTTCCTCTTCCTGGGAAGTCTCTTTCCTTCTGCTTGTCAGATACACTGCCCGTTTTTAAGAACTAGCTTAAAACCCAACCCCCTTCCTAAAGCCCTCCACAACTGCCAATCTCTGGTAATTTCTGCATCTTTTAAATTCCAACATCCTTTTCTTTTCTTCCGTATTTATTGTCTTGTTTATCTGTAAATTTTTTCTATGTAAATCTTTTTTATCCAGCTACATTATACCATTCTTAAACACAGAAATTGTTTTGTAATGCTTTGTGTACCAAACATTGCCTAACATACTACCTATCCTGGTAGATATACATTAATTATCTGTTGACTAGTTGATATTATCTATTACTTTCATGTTAATTTACCTGTTATGCTGTTTCTCAAAGAAAAAACAAAAAAACATCTCATAGATCCAAATTTGGAAACCCCATTCTGAGCTACTTTACAAAGCTTTCATTTGTACAGTCACGACGTCATGTGTCAATAAGTGCATGTTGGTACTGGAATTAATGGCAATCCTTAGTTATTAGGGAATATTCAAGATGATCAAGATCTTAATTTTTAGAAACTGTTGGTAAGATTCAAAAAAATATATTAAAATCCAACATAAAACTCTCAGATCCTAGAGAATTCTACTGACGTATTCCTCCTTGTGAGAAACACTATTTTAATAAACTCGACTACTCTGAATTGTGGGATTAAAAGAAAATCATTATGGTCCTTATGACAAAATATATTCAAAGTCTTAAAAATACATGTTTTTTTGATCAGTTTTACTTCTGGAAAACACATTCTAAATAAAGATGTACACAAATAGTTACAAGGATATTTGTTATAGAACTAAAGTATAATATGTAAAAATATTTAAAAACCTAAATAACCAAAAACAGGTGATTGGCCAAATAAATTGTACAACATACAAGGGAGCCATTAAAAAGTATGCTATACAAGAATATTTAATGAAATGGAAAGATGATATCAATATATTGTTACATGAAAAAAGAAGTTTTAAATATAATTGTATATCAGGGCACCTGGGTGACTCAGTCAGTTAAGTGTCTGTCTTTGGCCCAAGTCATGATCCCAGGCTCCTGGGATCAAGCCCCATGTGGGACTCCCTGCTCAGCAGAGGGCCTGTTTCTCCCTCTCTCTCTGTCACTCCCCCTGCTTGTGCTCTCTCTCTCTCTCTGTCAAATAAATAAATAAAATATTTAAAAAATATATATATGTATGTATGTATGTGTATAATTGTATTTTTAAAGTACTGGAAATATAAACTTCAAATGTTGATTATGACATGAAATAATCATATTTACTGATTTCCAAATTTTCTACAGTAAAAATGTAGTACTTTTGTATAAAGAATTTAAAATTTTTTAAGGTGTTAAAAATTTAAGTAAATATCTAGCCAGTACCTCAGAATTACTCACTAGGGTCACACAACTGACAGTCAAGAAAAATATATTATGTAAACTTCTTTTTTTTTTAAAGATTTATTTATTTATTTATTTGAGAGAGAGAGAATGAGAGATAGAGAGCATGAGAGGGAAGAGGGTCAGAGGAAGAAGCAGACTCCCTGCTGAGCAGGAAGCCCGATGTGGGACTCGATCCCGGGACTCCAGGATCATGACCTGAGCCAAAGGCAGTCGCTTAACCAACTGAGCCACCCAGGCGCCCTAAACTTCTTTTTTTTTTTAAAAGTAGGCTCCACACTGGGCATGGAGCCCAACTCAGGGTTTAAACTCACAATCCTGAGATCAAGACCCAAACTGAGATCAAGAGTCAGACACTTAACTGACTGAGCTATCCAGGTGCCCCTTTTATGTAATCCTCTGAATTAATCACAGGACAAACTAAATAAAGGATCTCACATCTTGACGATTTCTTTAGGAAAGTGAATGAATGTCACATGGATACAGCCAACCAATGAGATAAGATTGTGGGAAGAATATTCCTTCCCAGCATTGTTTGTGCCTCACAGCTCTTACTTATTTTTGTTTGTAGGTCCATGGAAAGTGTATGTGTAAGCACAACACAGCAGGTACCCACTGCCAACACTGTGCACCATTATACAACGACCGCCCCTGGGAAGCAGCTGATGGCAAAACAGGATCTCCTAAAGAGTGCAGAAGTGAGTACCAAGCCCACAAGACTAAAAGCCTTCTTTGTAAAGTCAACTGTCTGTGGACTCCGTGTTGTCTCTAGAAACACAGTATAAAGTGGTGGGTGACAGGCACTGTAACCTACACAAATATAGCCCATATCACTGCTCACTATGACCTCAACCATTGGAAGCAATCACTGCTTGCAAAGTTGCCAATATGACTATTTTGCCAACAATGTGTTGCCCATTTACTTGGACACTTTGCAGGACCAGGACCTAAGCACTGTTCTTGAGAAGTTGACATAATAAAAACATGGCTAGACACAAGAGCAACTGACGATTACGGCATACAATTACCCTTGTAGCTGAGATATCGAATTATAATCATGACAATAGCTATTTCAAATTCAGTTCTCAAAACAACCCTGTAAGGCAAGCAGGTGGTGTTAATCCCACTTTAGAGATCAGGAAATTGAGGCTCAGTAAGATTAAGTAACTTGCCAAAGTTAGTAAATAATAGGACTTGATCCCAGCTCTTCAAGTCTCCAAATTAAATGTTTTTTCCATAATACCATAGTGCCTTTCTTTTTACTTATGGTACTTGAAATGACAAATCAGATTTGAAATTAAGCCAGTTAGTCAAGAATGAGACTGCATTACTAGGGCTAACTTCGGGTTTGAGGTTGGAGATTAGATAAGAGGGTAAAAAATACAGGAATACAAACCATTTTTTTCTTTGCAATTCAAAATGTTCAGAGAAATACACATGTCCATAACAATGTTTATACTCACAAACTTCAGTTTTACAAGGATTTAAAGGCAAGCACTGTCAGTAACATTGTGGGAAGTCTCCCGTACATAATTTGGAATCCTAATTGATTTATTTTAGTTTCTAGGAAATGTAAAGGATTTCCTCTAAGCGTAAATTTTAAATTATCTTATATTATGCTTTTTACAGATTATGAATCTCGTCAAAATATCATAACATGTCAAGGAAACAATGAAAAAACAATAGCACAAACACAGTTGACCTCCAGGAAAAAGTCTGGATTCTTATTCTAAATCACTCATCAAGAGAATCTAAAGAATTTCTCCTAAATTCCTAGAGTGCCATTCTGCTCTTTCCACAGACACCAACTTGTGTATCTAAATACATATAGAACACAGAGACTTGTCCCTTGGTGCTATTGATAATCTTATAAATGCCTTTGAGAAATTGTTTCAAAAGAAACAATGCAAACCTCTTCTACAAAAAAACAAAAAACAAAAACACAAAGAACCTAGGCTTCTATAGGAGACTGTCTTGTACTCACCAGTACATCAATAGCTGAGTGCTTCATGAGAGACAAATCAATCTACCTGCCAAGCTACTAACCCCTGTCCACTACAAGATTCCTTCGAGGCTCATTAGAGAGCATGAATTCAGGCCTGTATCTGCAATATGAATTTTCATTTTCATATAACGTCTGACAATGTAGAGTTTTCTAAGCACAGTCAGGGGACTCTTAGTGATGACATACTGGTCCTTGGGACGCAGCAGGAATGGAAATGGTGAAGTATTACTGTCAAAGAGGGAAAAAAATGGGTAGCCACTCAAATAGTCTTTCCAAAATAAGTGTCAACCCCAATTGCTAAGGAAACAGTCCTACCTCTGCCTAAGAAGACAGATCTACACTTTGCTGATTTTCAGGCATATCTTAAAACTTAATTTTTTTAAATTTGAATTTTTTAAATTTTTTAAATTAAATAAAAGGCTCCGCCTTTTTATATGCTGTTTTGATTCTTGTACTGTGAAAATGTGCACTATATAAAAAGCTAAAAATCAAATTAAAAACTAACACCGTATGTTAATTATACTTGAATTAAAAAAAAATTAGCAATCAGCTTACCCCATTTTTAACTGCCTGAATATTAGAGAACCTGTTGTTTTAAATGATTTGTTTTCCCTCCCATGCCTCTTCCCCCCTTCAGCCTGCAAGTGCAATGGGCATGCTGATGCCTGTCACTTTGACATTAATGTGTGGGAGGCATCAGGTAATCGCAGTGGTGGTGTCTGTAATGACTGTCAGCACAACACAGAAGGTCAGCATTGCCAACGATGTAAGCCAGGCTTCTACCGGGACCTCCGGAGACCCTTCTCTGCTCCAGATGCTTGCAAAAGTAAGTGAACTAGTGATTACTGGGGGAGGGGGGGAGCTTGACTTGTACAAAAGAGATGAATCTTGCCATCCTTCATACGCTGGTCCATGGGAGAGAGGTCATGAAATTCTCAGTACACTCACACACACGTTCATTTCTTCATTGATAAGAGGAACGGATTGTTAACTTGTTGGGTGAAAAGAGTACAATATTCATAAGAGTAATCTCTTTTATCACTCTGCATGAAGTAAAATTGTTTCCCGTAGCACCACATTTGGGAAAACAAGAAGACAAATAAAACAGAAAAAAAGGATGATGGAGAGAGAGATATGTTTAAAATTATCTTAAGGGGCAGCTGGCTGCCGTGGTTGGTAGAACATGTGACTCTTGATCTTGGGGTCGTGAGTTCAAGCCCCACGTTTGGTGTAGAGATTACTTTAAAAAAAAGTATGTGAAATTATCTTAAGACTAAATATATGTGTAGGACGTAGGCAATAAGCAGACTCAAACTGATGAAATAAAGAGTGGTTATCTGTACTTGGGTCATTCCAGCTTTCATCTCTGCAGTGAATTTGAACACCTGAAAAACCACGGGTTTTGGTGTCATTATGAATACACTTCAGCTGACACTGCCCTTATGTACCCCTATATCATAAACTAATTTAGAACATAACAATTATCCCCTACTCTTCCCCCAAAATACTAAATTCTTATAGAATGGATTTTGCTTTTTTGTTAGCATAGTTCCAAGAGGTTTATATGAAAAAAAGAGTAGAATTTTAAAAGATCTGCTTAATTAATGAGACATTATCTAAAACGTGACCATAAAGGGTACAGTCGGAGCTTCAGTAGATGTCCAATGTGGATGAATATCTCATCTAACTATGTGAGTAGTTATACATCTATCAACTCAGAAATTATTAGATGACAAAAAACACTCAAGATTGTTAATGGAGATTGATGAACATGCACTTCCTTTCCCCACCAAGGACTCCATGTTCTAGCTCAAAAACAGTGACAGGAAGGGAGCAATACAATGGGAAATAATCATTTAAAATCTTGTTGTTTTTTTAATTTAAAGGAAAAAATTCTGTTGCTCTTGGAAAATACATATTTTTAACATCAGATAGGTGATATCTACATGAAATTTGAGTGGGCTTGCTTGTTACAAGCTCTCTCTCAAATTGTAGAAGACAGAGGTGGCCCCACTCACTTTCAACATTGAGCTCAAAATTTCTATCTACATCTTAATATTTCTCTGAGAATTCTTTTTTATTCTTGCTCCTTGTCTGTACTCAGACTTTCATTTTAATAATCTTTGAAAAGATCTAGAATAGAAGCTTTCCCTGCTCCTTATGACTGTGTGACCCTATGCCAGCTATTAAAGCTGTTTGGACTTTGATATTTTTTCTCCCTGTAGAGTTGTAATGAGAACTATATAAGATAAAGTCAGTTAAGCATCTGCCTTCGGCTCAGATCATGATCCCAGGGTCCTGGATAAAGTCCCCCACCCCCCCGGAGTCATCAGGCTCCCTGCTCAGCGAGGAGTCTGCTTCACCCGCTCCCTCTACCCCACCCTCCCCGCCGTGCACTCTCTTGCTATCTCTTTCTCTCTCAAGTAAATAAATAAAATCTTTTTTTTTAAAAGGTAAAGTATGTGAACTGTGTAGCACATTGCCTATTATAGTAAGCTTACCTCAAGAAATGAAAACTAGTATTAAAACAACTATTATTGTCATATATGATAGAAGGTGGGAAATAATATTACAGAGTCTCTACTCTTTATTGATCAAAAATACCTATGTCAAAGGTAATTACTTCTTTAAAATCCACAGGGCCTTAGGGAATAAATTAAAGGCTTCTTAACCCCAAGGGCTGAATGAAGGGTCTGCTTATAAAATTGCTTAGATTCACAATATATTCTGTCCTAATACCATTTTCTCCAGGATATATTTAAATAAATAGAGGGGTATGTGGTTGGCTCAGTCAGTAAAACATGTAACTCTTAATCTCAGGGCCATGAGCTCAAGCCCCAAGTTGGGCATGGAACCTACTAAAATAATAATAATAAAATGAAATAAGATTAAAAAAAAAAGAGGGCGCCTGGCTGTCTCAGTTGGTGGAGCATTCGACTCCTGATCTCGGGGTTGTGAGTTCAAGTCCCACGTTGGGTGTAGAGATTACTTAAAAATTACTTAAAAAAAAGATAGATGATAGATAGATAGATAGATAGATAGATAGATAGATGGATGATAGATAGATATGTGTATTGCATTCTTCAGACCACTAGTAGAAATGTCTAAAAACGAGAATGTACTACCAAGCAGATAAAATAGGAAAGGAAGTTAATTTATCATTAAGTGACTTAGATAAGGTAACTATCTTGTAGGAAAACAGGCAACATTTTCAAAATACATTTTCAAAGATACAATTAAATAGCATTCACTTGAAACAGTATGTTGTACAATGTATCTAACTTACATATTTGTTCATTCAGTCATCCAATGGATATATATCGAGTGCCTGTTATGTGCCAAGTGTTTAGGATACATCAGGGAGCAAAACAAAAAACCATTAAAAACAGAAATAGAAAAGATTTATTGGCAGACTTGGAGCCAAGATAAATACCTTTTTAAATTTTTGTTTTGTTTTCTTTTTGTTACTGTGCTATGTTCAAGCTATGGCTCATATTCTTACAAAATATAAAAAGGTTAACAGCTCTAGGTGTTGATATCCTAGAGAGCTCACCACTTCAGAATTTTATAAAAAGAATATGAAAAAGAAGATTAGTTAAAAGGTGACTCCTTGTTAATGGTCACTACTTATTTAACTATTCTAGAGACTTGTACAAAAAAAGAATTTATAAGTTTTGGTCCCCAAACTACCAGTTCTATAAAAAATAAGCAAAATGTGAGACTGTAGCTAAAACAAACACATAAGAGAGACACAGTCTTTTCACAATGTTTAGGTGTGTGTGTGTGTAAATGTATATATGTATGTATACATATATTTATGTAGGCAAATAGTGTGTATATGTGTGTGCATGTATGTTAGATCACACAAGTATGATCAGTATTGTGTTAGAGTGTATGGAAGAGAGCTCATAGGAGGAGCAATTAACAAGAGTTGAGTGTTCTGAGTTTTGATGTAAGACCTGAGACCTGAAGTTTAATAGGAATCAACATAACATGGCTAAGGGTATTCCGTCTGGAGAAAAAAAAAAAAGTGCCAAAAAGGAACAGAAGGAAGAAAGAACATGACATATTCTGAGAACCGAAAAAAATGCAGAATGCCCATAGAGGCAAGAAAGAAGGGGGGAAGGCAAGAAAAGGTAAAGGAATGAGAGTAGTAGGAAAGATGGGTGGTTGGCTGGAGATGTCCTCATCTTGGACATCTCAGTCAGTGACATGGAGCTGACTGAACTACCCACAAGTAGTTGATAATCAGCCAATAAATATCAGTTAGCATAATTTTCCTGGGCCCTGCCAAGTTGATATTTATAGGCATTATCTAAGTATTAGAAGACCAAAAGCATCAAAGCCATTTCAGTGAAAACTCCCATCAAGACCACATTAATGTATTTTTTTAAAAAAGGAAACATTACAAGGTAATTATAACAAATTTTTCTGAATTAGTTCCTCAACACTTTAAGTTGTCATGGGATTCTGAAAGACTTGAAGATAGAAACTACTACTAATGAGTCAAACTGCTAATCACTCCTAAACAAATACCTTCATGGTATTTAATGCACCAAGTAAGGAGGTTATGAAAATAACTGATACCAATTTAATCCTTTTAGCATAATTTGTAGGAGGTAGATGGATTAGTGGGGAAGATCTGTGTTTCCTTCTTTCCTTCTCTGGACAGCGCCCTGATCCACTGATTAGACAGCTGAGGAAGACACATCTCCATTCATTTTATGACTATTCCAGCATATGTTTGGGACAAGTTGTCTGCATCAGCTTCCCTAGCATGGATTTCTTTACTGGTACCTTCTTTCAGAATATTATTCTTTTTGTTCTTCTCTTCCCTTTTCTGAGCCAGGGGTAACTCCTAACATTTATTAGAACATCTAATCCTTTCCCTTATATTCATACTCTGTAATGTATTATTGGATTGACAATATGTTTAGGAGAGTTTTTTCATTTTTATTTAGTAATATTTTCATATTATTGACCACCTCCTTAACGGATGTGTCCATGTATCACCTTCAGAATTATTAATTCTGATAATGAAGTTTATGATAAATAAGTTAATGTACCTAACATTTTACTTTATAAAGATTTCTTTATTTATGAGAGAGAGAAAGAGAGAGAGAAAGAACGTGCACAAGTAGGGGAAGGGACAGAGGGAGAAGGGGAGGATCTCAAGCAGACTCCCGGCTGAGTGTGGAACCCAATGTGGGGCTTGATCCCAGGACCCTGAGACGATGACCTAAGCCAAAGTCAGGAGTCAGATGCCTAACTGACTGAGCCACCCAGGGGCCCCTGTACATAACATTAATGTTACAGTGTACCAGATTTCATGCTAGATGCTGATAGAAATATTGCTATAACTAGGACTTTTCTCCCCATTAGTTCCCACTTTTCTTTTCTGAGGAAGGTAGTATCAGGAAAACAAGTCAATATTATGATATGATATTAAAAAATTTAAACTATCTCAGTGTGTGTTTATATCAACATGTACAATGTTATTCAAAATAACAATTTTGTTATATTTATTCTACTTTGCTTACCAAGGCAGAAAAGTAACCTGCTACTCAGTGTGTGGTCCATAGACCAGCCCCATTGGCATCATCCAGTTGCTGATTAGAAAATGCAGAACTTCTTATCCCATCCCAGACCTACTGAATCAAATATGCACTTTAACAAAATTCCCAGGTGACTGTATCATACTAAAGTTTAAGATTGCTTCAGAATGCTTTTTTTTTTTTAAAGATTTTATTTTTAAGTAATCTCTACACCCAACATGGGCTAAAATTCACAACCCCAAGAGCAAGAGTCACATGCTCTACCAACTGAGCCAGACAAGCATCCCCAGAATGCTTTTCAACAAAGGTTAAATGCATCTTAGCACTTACTCTATAGTTAAGTTGGCTGGAACATCCCACTATTCCCTGAGCATCCAAATTAACCAAGATTTGCATTTCTATTTGTGTGCATATGGACTTAGAATTTATAAAAATGAATTACATAGACATTTACTGAGAAAAAATGGGTATCTGGATAAATATATTTCCATAGTATAACATTTTGCAAAGTTTGATTCATGGAACACTAACTTCATGAGATGTCAATAGGAATTAGATAAGGAAAATTTTTTCTATGACCTTCAAATTTAAGAAATGGTGAATCAATCAAAGATTTCTTTCTTCAGGATTTCTCAGAGCATTTAATATGCTAATGTTCATTCTACACTTCATATAAAGCTTTGAGGTATCTCTTAAATTTAACCAAAGAACGCTTTTCTTACAGAGTATCATGTGGGACCTGTGTTCTACAGAACACACTGGAAAATACTGCTATTGTAAAGTGACGTATCTATATGATGACTTCACTTGGAAAGACATATCCTAGAAGATTCCTTCTATATATTTGTTCCTCATTTCTAAGTGCTAGAGCCTACAATTGTATATCAAGGAAATAATAAACCTTACATTTCTATCAGTGGAATAATCACAAACATAATGGTAACTAAAGCTGGCAGTCTAGTCTGTTGGATTGCCAGGGATGATTTATGGAAACATCTCTCCCTTACTTCCTACTTAATATCTTCTCAGGAGTTTGGAACCATTGAAAGCCTGAAGCAGCAGCCCAGACAAAATTTACTGGAAGTATAAATTATGCCTCAGTTTAGCTCAGGAAACACTAATTGAGTACCTCCTCTATGCCAGGCACTGTGGTAAACCACTAGGTCTATAAAGATGAAAAGGTCTTCCCTAAAAGCTCTTTAATTCTAAATGGGGAGAAATGTAAGTAACAGATTATTTCAATACACTGTGGTGATGATGATGATATAATAAATAATAGCTGACATTTGTTGAGTGCCTACTAGTCTCTGTTTACTCTTCAAAAGTCTGTATGTGTATTAACTCATTTAATTTTCACAAAAGCTCTTTGATGTTGGTACTATTATCATTCCCACTGTATGAGCAAAATGCAGTGAAAGAGATACAGTGAGTATCTCTGTAGTGTCTCAGAGACACTACAGTGAGTGTCTTAGTGAGTGTCTTAGAGAAAGTGTAGGGTAGGGTGAAAGCAATTAGGGGAAGACTTGCCTTGAAGAGATGCCTTTGATACTTCTTTGGGGGCTGTTTTTATTTTATCCTCTAAAAGTACAAACACAGTGTTTGTCCTACTTCTTAATGATTGCCCTTGTTGACTTTAATGAATTGATCTAGAAAGTGAAATGAACTCATGTTATTCTTCCTCATAGAATACATTTAGTATAATACTTACCTGGACACATTATTCCATTCAAGTATTGGTGACATAAATCTTGGGACTGTGTTCACAGTTAGCTCTTTGCCAAATAAACCAAGGATTTATTGGCACCATTCATGTTCCAGGCTATTTATTCCCTCCCGCTCTCCTGACAAGCACTTTGCTAAATGTTATTGTCTTTATGTATACATTTTTAATTGATGGTCATAAATTCATCAAACCTGAATAAAAAGAGCTCTAAACCAAATCTAGCCAAAAGATTTATTCCTGTGAATAATTAAATCAACTCTATTCTCCCTTCCTCTTTATTCCAGCCTTAAGCAGAACCAACTGTGGGACCCAAACAATCAACTACACATTTCTATAGCCAAGAAAGCACTTCTGAGGATTCCAGAGATGTTTGTTGTTTTAAGGCTAGTAGAGATCATTGAAACTAAATTTATTTCTACAACTCAGAAAAAAAATGTAAAGGACAGTGCATTTAAGGTCTGTAAACACAAGGGAAAATGTGAATCTTTCCAGCTGAATCCAGGGCTGAGAGGAGAATGGAGGCTCAACCTGGTTGGTTGCTAAGGTACAGAAGTAAAAGGGAAAATATAATTATGACTGTGTACTAAGATACTTTGAGGAATACTGTCTTTCTCTTTTAGAAGAGCAGTCTCTTTTAGAGTAACTTACTTGAAATCTTGAATGTCACTTATGTACCAGTTGTATCCTATCACCTAAGTAGATTTTCCTTTGGCAGACATATTAAAAATGTGAGAATAGGGGTGCCTGGGTGGCTCAGATGGTTGAGCGTCTGCCTTTGGCTCAGGTCATAATCCCGGGGTCCTGGGATCGAGCCCCACATCGGGCTCCTGGCTCGGCGGAGAGCCTGCTTCTCCCTCTCCCTCTGCCTCTCTCCCTGCTCATGCTCTCTCTCTCTCTGTGTGTGTGTGTGTCTCAAATGGATAAATAAAATCTTTGAAAAAAAAAATGTGAGAATAACCCCACTGAAAGTAGTGTGCTAGCTTTCTAGAGAGGGGAAATGCCCTGATTTGTAGCATTGGCCAATTTCTATGGTTTAAGTATTCCCCCCAATTTCAAGCTATCAGCTCATTTTTCAAATCATGAACTCAGATAGACTCAGACTCTACACCACAAGTGGAATGGTTTTTCTCCTTTGAATGAAGTCTTGACTCTTTCTCTGATCTCAAGCACTGCTCCAATCTAGTCATTAGTTCCCAAACCTGTCAATGGATCAGAATCACTTGGAGCACTTACTGAAAATATGAATTCTCAGAGTCCTTCCCTAGATCTTCTGAATCAGAATCTCCAACAGAAACTGAGGGCAGAAATCTGTATTTTTTTTCTAAAAAACATCATTGGTGATTCTGATTCAGCCTTTTGGTCACCTGGCCAGCATTTGAGAACCATTATATATACCATTGTTTCTAGTGTGAGCTCTACTCACTTCCATCCTTGGATGAAAGATTTTGAACTAATAATCATCTATAACTTAATCTACTCACTGATTTAGCCATATCTCTGACAGAAAATCCTAAAGGATTACTAAAACTCTGGCTAGACATTTTTCCTGACTCAATGATAGATATAAATGCTCATAAGCTTTCATGTCACTTATCTTTTCCACTGGAGAATGTCTAACTTAGAACCTCTGCTTTTCTCAAAAAGAAAAAAATTTCTGGCAGAATTCTAAGATGTCTGTTTTTCATGTAACAGTTTCAAAATAAATACCTAGCAATTTCATTCAGAGAACTCCCTCTCATTCGTAGTATATAAATTGATTTACCATAAATGCCTCATATTTTAAAGTGCATTATTGTGTAATGAGACTGGAATTTATAATAAAATTAGCTTACCATTACACTGACAATTTATTTTTACTTCTGCATTCACACACTTCAGAACATAGCACTAAACTGCTATAGGTATGTTATTGTGTTGGATTAAATAATCATTGACTATAGTTCTTCATGAAGCTCCATTTTCCCCCCCAACCCCGTTTTGACACCAAAGAATATCTTAAATGTTAGATGCATGGGAAATTGGGTGTGGAATACTGACAGCTAGCTATTCCATGACACTTCTCTACAGAAAATTTCTCAGGCTTTAATAGAACACATGGTTGAAATGATGTTTGAAGAAACACTTTATAGAACAAAATTAGCTCTTTTTTTTAGGAAACAGCCAGTTAGTTCCTTTACAATAAGTTTATTGACTTTTATGTTGTGACATATTTTTAACTATTGCATAGTTTCTCTCCATATTTAAAGAAAAATCAGCAAATGGAAAAGAAACCAGGATTTATTCCCTGTCAAAGTAAACAACTTCTTGAAAAACTGACATGCCCTTCCTTCCTCCCTGGTGGGCCAAAATAAATGTAGTCAATTGCCTTTCAGCAGAGAATGAATAAAAATAAACTTGGTCCTTCTGCCCCAAAACCTAAACGAAGTGTTTACCAAGATACCATTTTATTACTTGGTTACCGTTGCCCTGCCTAGCTGGCTATCTTTGTAAAGAGCTCTATCATCCATCCAAATCTCTCTCTTTTATTTTTTCCTTTTCTTCTTTCTATCTTGGGTGAAAACTGCTCAGCTGATGGAGACACAGTGCCTAGAGTGGGTGACTATCTTGCTGCAGACTACCTTTCCATCCTTCACAGTCTATTCAAATATCACCTTGTTATCATGCTCCCAAGAAGAATCTCTGTGTTTCTCTGCTTGTTTGTACCTCTATTTAATAATTATTTCATTCTACCTTTAGGATGGTTATTCTTTCCCTTCAAATTGTCCCAGAAGTAAAATTTTGAAGTTAATTAAATTCAGAGTACCTCACCACAATGACACATTTAGGTAAAGCCACAGTGCTTTCCACTTTTCACTGATGTACCTATGTTCCAGTCCATATCAGGAAAGGATTGTGTCCCTAGGGTCATTAAAGTATCTTCCTTATAGCGGGTTAGTGGGCTTTTCTTTCAAATTATAGTCTCAACAAAGCCACACGAATCCGTTTTACATTGTATAAACAACATAGACAACCTCGTTTTATGCTGAAAGCAATGATTTCAGCATAGAATCAATATGAAGTAACTGTTTTTGAGAAGCAAACTTTAAATAGAACCAGTCACTTGGCAATAATAGTTGGGAAACTTTAATCTCAGCTTTTAAAAAATCCAGGATGTACAACCAGAGAGTTGAGAAGTGAAAGGGATAGAAAAAAATCATATATCACAATGTAGTAATCATACTAGGACTATCCCTTAAAAAAGTCACATGACATAAATTAAAATCACCTCCCCAAAAAGGAGAAATTTTATGAACTGATGAATAATAAAAGTCAGTCACATTTGGGAAGAGAAGTGGGAGAGGTCACGAAGTTCTCTAACATGTCTCCAAAACAGCAAGTGTAATTCACTGAATAAGTAAATAATATGCCATTCTGCATTTGATGAAAACAAGCAATAAATAAACAAATAATTATGATATGTCAAAACTCTCAGAAAGCCTGGAAAATTTAAATGGGCTATAAAGAAGAGAAGTAGTATTCATTAAATGGCTACTATGGGCCATACACTGTGCTAAGCAATTTACATAAGCTATCTCATTGAGCAATCTTCAGGAGTTAGGTGGTGTTTTTGATTCTGCACTGTGTCCTGGTTGATGAAAACAAAATGAGTTTTAAAATGCAGAAATAATTGGACATATGTATTAGAACCAAAAATAATTTTTAAAGGAACTTAGACTTTTGAAGAAATTTATGGTATTGGATTTTGAATAAGACCCCGCTTACCGATGAATAGCCATGTAAAATTTGAACCTAAAGAGCTACATTTACCTTAAGGAATCTTAGTATAAGAAATATGGAGACAACTGAGGAGTGTTCCATGTAGGCCTACAGAACAATCAAGAAAAGAGAGATACTAATGAATAAATATGAAAGAGGTTGAATATTCTCAACTTAACTAGGAAACTGCTCAGGAAGAACACAACTTTCTTCACACACTCAGAAGGTGTAAGGGGACATAGGGAGTGGCAAAACATAATTTACTTCCCTAGAACAAAGAGTCGTAATTAGATGTAATTGGATGAAAGTGAGGAAAAAAGATTGATTAATGTGAAAAAAAAATTGCACTGCCAGTGAAAGGCATTTGTGGGTGGGGAATGTCTCCTACAGAGTTAGAATAAAGAACTTTTATCACAAATAATAAGTAATAAAACTCAACTGAGTGAAGCATTAAACGTAGGGAACAGTCTTGCACTGGGAAGACTCAGGATAATCTGTTCTGTTGAACCATTTCAATTTTCTGTTGTTGTTTCTATGCTTTTTTTCTGTTGTGTGTGTTTTTGTTTGTTTGCTCTGTTTCTAGTGTCTTGTGATTGCAATGCTGTGGTGCTAAAATACTAAAAACCTATAAAAGAAATAATATGAGCCTTTCAGTAGGTTCATCAACACATATTTCATGGTTGTCACTCATTCAGAGGAACATTCATTCAACAAAGATTGAGTGAGTCCCTAAAATGGGTCAGCATGGGTCCTAGGTTTTGGGGATGCAGAGATGAAAGATGTGGTTTCTACCTTCTAGGCCTTCACAGTGTACTACAGAGACAGCAGGGAGGTGAAAAATCATAGAGAGATTACACTGGAGGCCAGAAGAACATCAATCATTAAGAAATATATATTAAGTGACAATAATTCATCCATTTTTTAAAACTCAACACAGATTTACTCAGTGCTTACTTTGTGGCAGGCCTATCCTATTCACTGTATATACAACAAAACAGAGTCCCTAATGCCATAGAAACAGAGTATAAATACATTTATTCACATAAATATGTAATTAAAACCTGCAGGGGCACCTGGCTCAGTCAGTGGAGCATGTGACTCTTGATTTCAGGATTGTGAGTTCAAGCCCCACATTGGGTGTAGAGATTACTTGAAAATAAAATCTTTAAAAAACAAAACAAAACTGCAATACATTATGAAAAAAGGGGTACCATGATAGATTATAGCAGGGATGAACCACATCAATTCAAAGGAGAAGGTAGATGGGGTCAATAGGGATTCCTTATCCAAAGGAAAAAGGAGTTAGGGATGACCCAGTTTCCTGACGAGGCGCCTGGGTAGATGGTGCCTTGCGTGGATTGGGAATACAGGAGGCTTTCTTCAACAAAAAGATAATGGTGTTTGATATAACCAAATTCCTCAGAGCGAAATACAGTGTCTAAAATTACACTTAAAAGTTTTCCTGTAACGGAATTTGTCTGTACACACAAAAGTACAAATTCTTCAGTTTTAACTGAAGTAGCAACCCAGGAATATAAAATTGGCTATTTGGCTGTCTAAGATCTTTTAGATATACCCAGGAATAAATAGTAACTGGCTCAGTTACAACTAGTAAACAGGAAAGGAAAGATACAGAAATCAAATTGAGGGTCTGAGCAGTGGTCACATAGTAAAGCATTAAAAATAAAGGGTATGACTTTTGTATTTATTTTCATTACTCTTAAAGTTTATAGAAAACATAGGAAACATACTTAAATACCTTACATTTATTTTTTTAAAGCATTTAGTAGGGGCACAAATGACTAGATTTATGCATACATGAATCTCCTTCAGTGTGGGATATACAGTAACTCAGGAGACACTGCACTTCAGTAAGCGAAAGGCAAGTCTTAATTTAGATTATTTTCTTAGTAGATTTATTCTTGCATAATTTTATTTGAAATTAACATTCATCTTGAATACTGTGGCACTAGCTACCTTTGAATGTATTCATTCAGTATACAATGTATATTATATTTAAAGGATGAATTAAAAAAAATGTTCCCTAGGAGAGTAAAGGGGTAAACCATATTACCTTTGACAATTGCCTTTGTTTACAAATTTTTCTTTATTTTTCCATAGTTGTTCAACCGCTAGCGAAAATAACTGATAGTAGAAGGAAAGGAGAAAACAGTACCAAAAAAGGTAGAAGACTTCATTTTATCTAACATTTAACTTTGTGCTTGATACAGTAATAACAGATCATACTGTCTCTTTTCTGTTTAGAGCTGCATCTCAGTCATTGCCCTTAACTCCAATTCTGAGAACCTCAGGGGGTAGCTCTTGAAGTGGCTTTGATATTTAAAATTCCCCATCAGAAATTATGTAGGGCCTTGGCCTTTTCAGAGTAAGACAGTGTTGGGAGGCTGGGAGGCTCTGCTGAGGGAGTGGCCACTGGGCAGCCGTGAAAGCCCTTGCTTGACAAGCTGCTTCTTTCCCAGCTGAGGGCCTTGAACTTTGAGTTCTGTTTTTAGAAAAGCTAAATCAGGAGCAAATACTTTCAGGGTGTTTTGCTCCCAGTGTCGCTTTTACTAACAGAATAGCAAAAGCTACAGCCATCAGGTAATACTAAGGAGTCCTGGTGATTTTTAAAGGGGGTAAGATGCTGAACTCAACTGGTTGTTTCAACAGTAAGCTTGGCATCACGGATCACTCTGAATGAAAGGTGTGCAAACGACTCCTAGAGTTCGGGTGAAGGTAGGAATAAAGAGAAAAGGGAACGATGGTTTCCTTTGACTCCACCACCAAAAGCTTTAGCAACCCCATCAGAATAAAGGAAGCCATAAAGCTCCCATTATATGTCCCTGGCCATTTTGTATTCCTGTTTACATATTTATTATGTTCATGTACGTTGACAGCTGTGACTCTGGTCCTAGACTACATGGTGGGATATCTCCCTATAAACAAGAGGATCATAGATCATACCCTACTTTTTTTCAGTATACTCTCATCCACAAAAGGAGAGTAAGAGCAGATGGAATTTATGTGATCCAAAGAAAAGAACACGTAGTAGGAGAGTAACCTAATTCTGTAAGACAATCAAGAAAGCTGTTTGTCACCAAATTCCTCCCAGGGGCAAAGTGAATAATTTCAGCCTATTTTGGAAACCAAATTGTTAAAATTGTTTTAAAAAAAAAAACCTCATATCTGCAATAAGGCAGTTATTGCTCTTTTCTCTGTGTTCCCATGCACCCTGGGCTACCTCTGTTACAACATTTACTGTCTGTAATTATGTATTTGCATATCTCTCTTGATTCACTGAAGAGTTAGTTATGACTCTGTATTCCTGTATATCTTCAGCCTCTGGTTCATGTTAACACCAAAGTTCAAAAACTCTTTGGTGAAGGTGTGAATGAATGAATGAATGAATGGTGGACTTCTAAAAACTAATATGTTGGGGTGTCAGCCTGGCTCAGTCAGTAGAGTATGCAACTCTTGATCTCAGGGTCATGAGTTCGAGCCCCCATGTTGGGCATAGACATTACTTAATAAAAAAAAGTGTTTTAATATGGTTGGCCAGGGCGCCTGGGTGGCTCAGTTGGTTGAGCAACTGCCTTCGGCTCAGGTCATGATCCTGGAGTCCCGGGATCGAGTCCCGCATCGGGCTCCCTGCTCAGCAGGGAGTCTGCTTCTCCCTCTGACCCTCTTCCCTCTCATGCTCCCTCTCATGCTCTCTCTCATGCTCTCTCTCTCAAATAAATAAATAAAATCTTTAAAAAAAATAAAAAAAAATATGGTTGGCCAGATAATAATCACAGTTACTCTCTGAGCATTTGATGCTATTAATTCTTGATATATTGCTAACTATATACAGTATCTTAATCAGGCCTCACACAGGTACCTTATGGTGTAGGTATTATTCCTCTTACTCTATCAATAAGAAAATTGAAGTGAGGAAGTTAATTTCACAAACCCTTTAAAGACTAAGCCTCATAACCAGAATTTGAACTCATCTAGTCTGATTTTAAGTTGGTGCCCTTATGAATTCTCTTATATTGCCTTTGTTTTATTTTCTGTCTTCCTAAAAGATCTTACAGGCAATTTCCAAACAAGCTGTATTGTGATTGAAACAATTATTAATTTCAGAGCCATGTAGATAAACAAGGTTATTTAAAAATGTGTTCAACCATTGTTTCATGAACAGTATGTTTCCTGGTAGAAGATACTCCAGAACAGCCCCATGTCTTAACTCTTTTCTGTAAATGCTCATAGAGGGACAGTGTTTCACACAATAGATGTATTGCTGCAGACATGTATCTGTAAATAAAATTTGAATAATATTTAGCAATTATATATTCATTATTTGAAGGGAACCTGTTGTGAAATCTTTTGTAAAAGTACCCATTTCCTTTCTTCAATCTCACCTGTTTTGAATACTTTGTATTATTATTTCAGGATTACTTAGAACACATCAGTACAGAATGTACTATTTAAAATTTGTCATTTGCATTATTAAAGAAATCTTGTGACAATATTTAGGAATTCAAAGTGATATTTTCAATAATTTTATTCTGTCAGTTTGGCTGAGAGAGCAGCAGTGGGCAAATGGTTTAGGGGAGAGGCTTGGGAGTGGTGATAAGTATTCCAATAATGAATCATTTAATACTTAGGCCATATAGCTTTTATTTTTTTTTATTTTTTTTAAAGATTTTATCTATGTGACAGAGACAGAGAGAGCAGGAACACAAGCAGAGGGAGTGGGAGAGGGAGAGCAGGCTTCCTGCCGAGGAGGGAGCCTGATGTGGGACTTGATCCCAGGACCCCGGAATCATGACCTGAGCTGAAGGCAGACGTTTAACGACTGAGCCACCCAGGCGCCCAGGCCATATAGCTTTTAAATATATCTGGCTGCCACTCAAAGCACCATTTTGGCTTTTAAAGACAACTCACTAGAGCTTTACCAAAAATTATAATAAAAAAAATAATTAAGTTCAGAATGATAGTATATGATAATAGTTCCATCTTTACTATAATCTGCCAACAAAAAGACAAAGCTTATGTCAAGGATTTATGTCATGCTAACTGGGTTGCCACTTCAGCAACTTTGGCCTTCATCGTAGTGAATATGTAAAAAAAGGGACACCTGGGTGGCTTAGCCGGTTAAGCGTCTGCCTTCAGCTCAGGTCATGATCCCAGGGTCCTGGGATCAAGTCCCACATCAGGCTCCTTGCTCAGCAAGGAAGCCTGCTTCTCCCTCTGCCTGCCTCTGTCTCTGTCTCTCTGGTAAATAAATAAAATCTTAAAAAAATATATTTAAAAAAATGAATATGTAAAAAAGCTAAGTGCTTGGGTTGCACTTTAGAACCAATAATCAGTAAGAAATATATGTTGGAGAATCACAACCTGAACCAGAGTCTAGGCACACCTTTTTTTTTTTCCCCAAGCAAGAAGAAAATCTATTTGCATTTTGGAAGAAAATAAGAAATGTAGATTATATGTGTCAAATATTGACTGTTCCACAAACTTTCAGGGACAGGTATGCAAGCAGGCCTTGGTGTGCAGTTTGAAAAGTATGTCATGAAAAGTGTCAGTGCTGTCTGCCTGGAGCTAGTTCTGCATAGTTTCCAAATGGTATTTTTATCTTGTAATTATGTAAAAAGTCACACTGACAGAAATCCACTAGCACATGTGATAGAATCACATTCTTCTCTGGCCATTCCTGAAATGTGTGTGGGTTTTCAAGTAAAAGGTAGTACAAAGAGGTCAAATCCTAGAAAGGCTTGAATTTTCTATTAGAGTAAAAGATAATGGTGGCAATAGGATGGAAGTCCAAGACATCTTTCTTCTGGCTCCCCTGTCTGCTGTCATGAACCAAGCTGACTTAGAACTGAATATTGCAGTAACTATTGTTTTAGTCATCTCAAAACAACGAAATGTTTATATTTGGATTATGTGATTTCATTTAATGTCTTCACATAGCACTTTGATACATGTTGATACATTTTGTGTTACATATTATATAACTGCAAATTATTTCCTAGTTAATTAATTAAAAACAAATAACAAATCAACAATGCCTTGCTAACTTAGGAGAAATATTAGTCATTCACTTTCATAAGCTAGAAATGTGAAAATCTTCCTCAATTTCTGTTTGTCTCTCAACAGTGCCTTCTTCCTCCTCATTCCTATCATTTCAACCTTTCCTCCTGCTCCGGCATCTACTCTCTTAGTCCAGTTCCTTGTTCTCTCTCATTTCTTTCATTTCCCTGCTATCAGTCTCTCCCTACTCTAGTCTGTTTCACGCAATGCCACAAAAGTATCTTCAAAATTAAATTATAACCAGGTCATAATTCTGCTTTTTCAAAGTGTTACTTTCTATGGCTCTTCATACCCACAAGGTAAAATTCAACTTCTTGGGTTCAGCCCTTCTACAGTCTGGCTCCAACCCTAACTCTGTGGCTTTTTTCTTTTGCCTCATCAATTCCAACTGCTTTCCACTCAATGTACACTCTAAAATTCTCACACTCCCCAAAGAGGCCATGCCCTTTCACACATGATCCCCACAGCCTGGAATATCCTTCAGGTCAATTTCACAAGTGATGGTGTGGGCATCTCCGATATACCAGACCCTGTTCTGGCGACTGGAAAACAAAAATAAGAAGATAAAGAGCTTTCTGTCAATGAGTGCAGAGTCTAGTCGTAAGGGCAACAGGCATAAAATGAATAATAATGATGTACTATGATGCACAGAAAATAGAGATATACACTATCTCTCAGCAAAGAGGAGAGAGTGCTACACTTGTCTGGAGGGAGTGGGACAAAGAAGCATGTCAGGGTCCAGATGGACAAGAGTAAGGCAATGCAGGAATGACAAGGGACACCAGGGCAGGAAAGAGCTTCACATTTTCAGGGAGCGGTAAGAGCTTCCACATATAATGCAGACACATAAAACTCAGCTAAAAATGGTGAAGATGCTACATTTTGTGGTATGTGTTTTTTACCACAATTAAATTTTGTTTTCATATTTAAAATAAATGCCATGGGGAGAGTATCTAAAGACTGGGATACACACCTGCCTATCTTCCTCCTCCTTTTCAGCTTGTAAACTCCTACTCATCCTTTAGGATCAGCTCAGTTATCTAAATGACCCCTCCTTTAAAATCCCCATGTGAAAAGTAAATTCAAAATGGATGGAAGACCTAAATGTAAGACAGGAATCCATCAAAATCCTAGAGGAGAACACAGGCAGCAAGCTCTTTGACCTCGGCCGCAGCAACTTCTTGCTAGATACGTCTCCAAAGGCAAGGGAAACAAAGACAAAAATGAACTATTGGGACTTCATCAAGATAAAAAAGCTTTTGCAGAGCAGAGGAAACAGTGAACAAAACCAAAAGACAACCTACAGAATGGAAGAAGATAATTGCAAAGGTTTTATCAGAGAAAGGGCTAGTATCCAAAAGCTATAAAGAACTTATCAAACTCAACACCCAAAAAACAAATAATCCCATCAAGAAATGGACAGAAGACATGAACAGACATCTCTCCAAAGAAGACATCCAAATGGCCAACAGACACATGAAAAAATGCTCAACATCGCTCGGCATCAGGGAAGTACAATATCAAAACCACAAAGCAATACCACTTCACACCTGTCAGAATGGCTAAAATTAACAAGTCAGGAAACAACAAATGTTGGTGAGGATGCAGAGAAAGGGGAACCCTCCTACACTGTTGGTGGGAATACAAGCTGGTGCAGCCACTCTGGAAAACAGTATGGAGGTTCCTCAAAAATTCAAAATAGAGCTACCCTATGACCCAGCAATTGCACTACTAGGTATTTACCCCAAAGATACAAATGGAGTGATCTGAAGGGGCACCTGCACCCAATGTTCATAGCAGCAATGTCCACAATAGCCAAACTATGGAAAGAGCCCAGATGTCCATTGACAGATAAATGGATAAAGAAGATGTGGTATATATATAATGGAATATTACTCAGCCATCAAAAAATGAAATCTTGCCATTTGCAATGATGTGGATGGAACAAGAGGGTATGCTAAGCAAAATCAGTCAGTCAGAGAAAGACAATTATCATATGATCTCACTGATATGTGGAATTTAAGAAACAAAACAGAGGATCATAGGGGAAGAGAGGGAAAAATAAAACAGATGAAATCAGGGAGACAAAGAGACTCTTAACTATAGGAAACAAACTGAGGGTTGCCGGAGGGAAGCGGGGTGGAGGGATGGGGTAACTGGGTGATGGACATTAAGGAGGGCATGTGATGTAATAAGCACTGGGTGGTTTTTCTTTTGTTTGTTTGGTTTGGTTTGTATTTTTTAAAGATTTTGATCATCATTTTAAATGATCCCAGGACCCTGGGATCATTACCTAAGCCAAAGGCGGACGCTTAACCATCTGAGCCACCCAGGTGTCCGCACTGGTTGTTATGTGAGACTGATGAATCACTGACCTCTACCTCTGAAACTAATAATACACTCATATGTTAATTAATTGAATTTAAATAAAATAAAATTAAATTTTAGAAGAAAGAATCCCCATGTGATTCCGTCAGCCTGTGTTCCCTTTTCTGTGCTCCCGTAGAATGCACAGGCCTCTTTTAGAGTACCTAGTCACAGTATATGGCAAGTTTTTATTTACTCCTCTGTTTCCCCAACAAGACCATGAGTTCCTTAAGGACTGACACCATTACTTAGACAAGCACAGATCCTGTACCTCTATAAGAATTATTTATTGAATTAAATTGTTAGTTCACGATTAATTAACCATGTGCCAGACACCACACTAATGTAGCCATACACTACGTGCATGACCTCCTTTTATCCACACAACAACCATATGAGGATAGATATGGTTCTCATTTCCATTTTAAAGACAAGAAAACTGGGATAATGAGAAGCTAGGTCTCTTTCCGAAGTCACACAGTCAGTAGTTGAGATCTGAAGCCAGACTGAAGCCAAACTGTGATTTTAATGACAAAGAAATGAATCAATAGAAGATGTTTCCAAGAGGATAAAGGAGGGGGTGGCATCTAGAGTATTATCAGTTGAGATTTAGCAGGAAGAACTGGCCTAGTAAGTGTCAGACTGTGCTATGTATCTTGCTGAAACAATTTCATTTAAAATCATTTCATCCTCGAAATTTCCATGAGACCTAGAGACCCAACTGAAGAAACTGAGGTTCAGGACAGTTGGGTGCTGGTGAGAGTTCTCTTCTGGATTGTAGACTGCCAACTTCTAATTGTAGCCTCACATCCTTCACAGAGAAGACAGCATGGAGATTTTCATCCCCTTATAAGGGCACCAATCTCATTACCCGCAAGACCGCATCCAAACCTCCCAAAGACCTCACCTCCAGATACCATCACACTGGAGACTAGGCTTCAACATACGAATCTGGAGGGTACAGAGTCAGTCCATAACACCATGCAAATTAAATCCAGCTTTCTTCCCATCTCAAACCTGAACCCTCTTGGCTGTATCACTATAAATTCATGACTACACTAACCTCAAGTATGGCTTTTAAAGGTGTCTGGAAATTATAATATTCACTTTCTATGTCTCTCATTCACTCTCCCACTGCCGCTGTTCATCTCTCTCACCTGATGACTTTCCTTCCTATTTCATCCATCAAATACAAGCAATCAGAAGAAAAGTTCTACCAGCTCCCACTCTTGCATTTATCCACTTTCCTGCATCTGAGTCCATATGCTCTGCCCTGCGTCCTGTTACTATGAACTGATCACATTCCTACCGAAGGCCAGCACCTTCTCTTCTGCACCAGATCCTGTCTATCTTCCTTACTCCATTATGCTTAAATATCCCTCTAACAATGCTCCCAGCTTTCTTCTGGTCATCAATTTTTCCCTCTCTTGGATCATTCCCATCAACATCAAATCTGTTGCAATTTTTCTCATATTAAAATAAACAAAACAAAAACTCAAACCCACTTACTTTCATATCACCCTCCAGTTTTAGCTACCACCACATTTCCGTGCCCTTATAGAAAAGCTCCTCAAAAGAGCTGTCTGTTCTCATGCTCAAAGTCCTCTACTCCCATCTCCTGAGTCCTCTTCAGATAGGTTCACCACTCATCATTACAGTGAAACTGTTCCTGTCAAGACACCAATGGTCTTCATTTTGTCAAATGCAAAAATATATTCCCAATCCCCATCTTCTTGGGACTATCAGCATTTAACACAGTTGATGTTGCCTACCTGATGTTGAAACTTTGTTTAGCTTCCAGAACACCATACTCTCATGATTTTTTTCCTTTCTGGCTAACTGCTCCTTCTTTGTCTTCTTTGCTGATTCATTCTCAACACCCCAAGCAAAATCCATTCATATTTAATGCCCTCTAATTTAGAATAAATAATGTAGTTCATTTTGCAGCAAATGTGCTTTCCTGATTTTATCTTCTCATCTGTAATTTAATTAGTTTTCATTCTCTGAGCATATACCAACTGGCTAAAGGAGGAGCCAGAGGGGTACGCTGGGTGGTGAAGGGAAACCATTTCAGGACTGATCTTTACAGATCACAGATAACCAGTTACTCATTGATCCTTGTGTGTCCTCTCTTGTAGTGTGTTCCTGTCATCCAGTTGGATCAGCTGTCCTTCCTTTCAACTCGGTGACCTTCTGTGACCCCAGCAATGGTGACTGCCCTTGCAAGCCTGGGGTGGCAGGGCCACATTGTGACAGGTGTATGGTGGGGTACTGGGGCTTTGGAGACTACGGCTGCAGGCCCTGTGACTGCGCAGGGAGCTGTGACCCCCTCACAGGAGACTGCATCAGCAGGTGAATGCTCGTGGCTCTTGCTCTGTCCATGTGTCCTTCAGATTCTTTTGAAGATCTGGTAGTGATTTGGAAAATCTTGCATGCTATCAGTGCAGCAAAGATGTATTTGCATAGCTCTTTCAAGAATCTTTGTCAAACTGCAGAGTCATTTGTTCTTGCAAGATTCTAGAGATGGTCTGGTTCATTTTGCAGAACAAATTATTCTTAACAATAGGCCCTTAAAACACTATTTCTGAAAACTAAAAGGATGGCAAGGTACCTGATTAGGTTTAAGTCTCCATACATATGTTCATTTCATTCAAGTTCTAAGAGAGTCCTTAACTTCATCATTTTCTATTTTATTAGTAGCACAGACATAGACTGGTATCAAGAAATTCCTGACTTCCATTCCATGCACAATAAAAGCGAGCCAGCCTGGGAGTGGGAGGATGAGCAAGGATTTTCTGCACTTCGACACTCAGGTGAGACAATGGATATAACCAGTTATCATATTTCCAGGTCTGGTCTCGAGTAACAGTGATTTGTGACAAACCAGGAAACAACTCTTAGATCCTACCAGGGAAACTCTTTAGTTCTGAGGTTAATAAAATAGTGACACCCCTGCCCATAAGCATAAAACTATTAAAAGATAGCCAAAGAGTATTTTAACAAGCTTTTGTTTATTTTCTGATTATTAGCATAACATTTCTAATTAGTATAGAAAATCTGGAAAATGCAAAACATCACAGTAAAAAAATACCCAAATCTCATTACCCAAACTGTTAGTGTTTTGGTGTGTTTCTCTCTCTCTAAAACATACTGTTTTACACAGGTGAGAGCTAATTGAATATATTAGGTTTGGAAATGTAGAGATCCATTTAAAGGAAAAATATTCTTATAGACCTAACGAAACTTAATATACACAAAGCTAAGTGTAAACTCCTTGTTTATATCTTTTTTACAACTAGAAAACAAAAATAATTTTATAAAACTAATTATAAGCCAAATAACAAAACTAATAAAATTCAAAATAACACCATTAATTGAATATGAAGAATGATTTTTACTGAAGCCAAAACACTTTTTCCTACATAAATATGGTTCTTTGGGTCTACGAAGTCTATACTACTATTTCCTGACTCTATTTTCCTATGATGTTTATCTGTTCCTTTGTTTGATGAGCATGCTGTGATATTGGTGTGAATACCTGGTTTCTGTGTTGATCCTGCCTCTGTTCTTCTCTTATAGAAAGTCAAGTGGTTCTGTTCAGCACCAACTTGCTCCATAACACAAACACAAATGTGGGCATGAAATCTTGTGTCAGCATTTGGTTATAAAGTGCTCCCAAAATGATCCAAATGAAACTTACAATAATTTTTTTAATTTTTATTGGGGTATAATTGACATATAACATATTAGTTTAGGTGTACAACATAATGATTTGTGTGTATTGTGAAATTGTCACCAAAAAATTCTTTTTATTAAACATTACAAATGCCAAAAATGTATTATTAACACCCATATACACACCAGCTAGTGTTAACCAAATTTTATGTTTTGCCATAATTGTTTCATATTTTCATTTCAATTTTAAAGTGTTATAGATACATTCGAAGACCTGTACCAATCTCCAACTTCACTAGCCTCCCTTACTCCACAGAATAACCACTAACCTGAATTTTGGTATTTATCATTATCTTTAATGTTTTTACTATTACTACATATATAAATAGAGTGTTTTTTAAAATTGCATGCACATGATAACTTACCTATGCCTTTAAAACTTTCTTTGATCTGAATATGTATTTTTTTTAGATTTATGCATTCTCTTACTTGAATATGCCACTTTTTATTCTCTCATTATCTGCCATTTAGGATATTTCTAATTTCCAATTTTATGTAATGTTATAACGAATGTTTTTTTAAATAATTTTTTAAAAAGATTTTATTTATTTGAGAGAGAGAGAGAGAGCATGAGCACTGGGGGGGACAGGCAGAGGAAGAGAGACAAGCAGACTCCCCACCGAGCAGGGAGCCCAATGCGGGGCTGGATCCCAGGACCCTGGGATCATGACTTGAGCCGAAAAGAGACACTTAACTGAATGAGCCACCCAGGCGCCCCAACGAATATTCTCTTAAATGTGACTTGGTGCACTTAAGAAGGAGATTCACCAAAAAAAAAAAAAAAAAAAAAAAGTTTCATTAGAGCAGGGCTGGCAAACTGGCCCTCAGACCAAATCTGGCCTGCCAACTGTTTTTCTACAGCTCACAAGCTACCTGCTCTAAGGTTTATAGTTATAATTTAAATAGTTATATTAATACCTGCATAGTATCTTTAATTTTGTCTCAGCCCATAAATCTTAACACCTTTATTATCTATCCCTTTATAGAAAAAGTTTGCTGATCTTCTCCTAGGGTAAAACCTAGCCACTGTTGGGCCACTAGTATGGTTTTTTATCAAATTTACCACATATTGCCAAATAGCTCTCCAAAGTGGTTATACAGATTTGCATCTACAAGCAAAGTATGATATCCTGTTGCTTTATAGCCTCACTGATACTTTGTATTTATTTAACAAATTTTTATAAAGCACATACAAGGGGCCAAGCACTATTCTACCTCACCAACTCAGGCACAATTCAACTCATTTAATATTTTGGGGCTTCTAAAGTTAACATTATCAAATCTCTCAACTTTTGCCAATCTGATGAGTATGGACTGGGACCTTGCCATTTTAAATTGTATTTTCCTGATTACTAACAGTTTTAGTAACTTTTCATGCTTTCTTAACCATTCAGGTCTCTTTTTCTGTGTATTTCCAATTTGTCATTTTCTAATTAGTAATTCCTTATAAATTCATTCATCTACCCAACAAATATTTATTGAATACCCACAATGTATGCCAGTACTGTAAATATAGTAATGGAACAGAACAGATAAAAATCCCAACCTCCAAGGAGCTTACATTCTTGTGGAGGAAGACAACTAATAATATTAATAAGTAAAATATTTAGTGTCATGTTTTTTAATATAATAGAGAAGTAAAGCAGGGAGGGAGATAATAAGTGGTCAGAGGGGCATACTTTTAAAAAAGGTGATCAAGGAAAATCCTGTGAAAGGTGACATATGAGGTAAAAAAAAAAAGAAAACTAAAAAAGTTAAGAGAGTAAGCTATACAGATAAAAGAGGGAGGAGAGTTTAGGCAGAAGAAATAGCAAGTGCAAAAGCCCTGAGGTCAGCAAGGAGACCAGGGTGACTGGGGCAGAGTAAGAAACCACAATTTTAATACACTTTCATAGAGAACTTATGGACTCTTCAAGGACCAAGAACCCAAATTTGAGAAACACCTGTATTTGTAATTCTGTATCCTGTTTTTTTTCACTTAACATAATCTTGTGATCATTTTCCTCATGGTTTCATTTTAGTTCACAACAGGAAAGAAGGTGGGAAAGATAAAGGAATACAAAGTAGTCATATTTATCTTTTTTAGCATTTGAAAAAGAAAAAAAATCTTTCCCATTAATTTTTGGCCTCAATGCTAAATAGTCTGAATTCTATAATTTTAACTCAACCACTTTTGGAACTTTTCTTCTATTTTACTAACACAATGATTTTCATAATGATTCAAATTTGCCTGCTGGCCAAATCTGTAAAAATCAAGTTTTTAGGACCATAGGACATTCATTAAGCCAATCATGTTACTAGGGAACTGGCGATACACCAATTCAGCACATAACGTGCTGGCATCAGAATCACTTCAAACTCACATCCACAACAGCTGTTAGGTCTGTGCTACCCCTAGAGAGTCTCTGAAATTCATCTGGAGGAGCTCCAGATAGAGGAAGCCATTGTTTGGTTTCCTGCTAAATATCAGTATTCCCATTGGGTATAGAATAGTGCTGTGCTCGTGGCACCTTTTTTAAACAACAACAAAAAAATGGTCAGTTTTTTAAGCACCATAGTTCGTTCTCAAATATATGTGCCTACCTACCTATTTACCTACCATAGTTTCTCAAACTAGAAATATAATGCACTATACCAACAAGATACCCTTAATTTCTACCACTTCTTAGGAGATAGAGAACATTAGATGTAAAATTTTTTTATTGTTATGTTAATCACCACACATTACATCATTAGTTTTTGATGTAGTGTTCCATGATTCATTGTTTGTGCATAACACCCAGTGCTCCACGCAGAATGTGCCCTCTTTAATACCCATCACCTGGCTAACCCATCCCCCCACCCCCCTCCCCTCTAGAACCCTCAGTTTGTTTTTCAGAGTCCATCGTCTTAGATGTAAAATTTTGCCTCCTGTACAAGTCTGGCTTTAATTAGTACCATAGAACTTGTACAACAAAACTGGCTTTAAGTAGTACTACAGAATTTGTACAAGAAAACTGGTTTTAACCAGTACCACAGGACTATAAACAATGTTCTAATAGCCCAATATTAACTAACTAGGTTTTTCTCCCCTTCCAGATTTCCTTTAAGACAACACATCTGGGTTAAAGCCTGATCAACAAAGATTCATTCAAAAACAAATTTTAGGGGCGCCTGGGTGGCTCAGTTGGTTAAGCGTTAGATTTTGGTTTCAGCTCAGGTCATGATCTCAAGATTGTGAAATTGAGCCCCTGCAAAGGACTCTGCACTCAGCAGAGTCTTGCTTGCCCTTCTCCCTCCCCCTTTGCCCCTCCCAGCCCCCCTCAAATAAATAAATACAATCTTTTTTTAAAATGATTACAATGGTAATCTTTATGAAAAAAATTTTTAATGTCTGATTTCTTAACATATGAAAAGGGAGTATTGGAAAGCAACCACAGGAAGATCTTCAAATAACGGAACTTTGTATGTTCCTGTTGGCTGAAGGACTACAAAGAAGAACATCAGTTGAGTAATAATATATGCCATTTGGAGTTCCATTAGGTTTTTTAGCACGGTAGTTACCGTACTCTCCAGCTTCGGTGGAATTATCAAAGGCTGTGGGCTACCTACTTAGGTTACTCCAATTTCCGAATGAGTAACCCTCTCTGCTATGTTTAGATTATATGCAATATTATTTAACAAATCACAACAGCTAATTTTAAGAACCTTAGATTTCTCATTCCCACTATTTAATTCCACTGTGTTTTTCCACTTACACATCTCATTCTCTGGTCTCTAGAGCAGCTTTAGTTAGAGCCGGTATGTCACTATTTGCCACATCACCATGTCTACCCAACCTCATCTCACCAGAATCATACTCTCATTTCCACGCGGATGTTTTGTCAGCAACTCTAATTCATTATATTCTCCTCATGCTAGACCTCTGTTGTTTTTGCCTAACCAGATCCATTTCCCCTTTATTCCTGCTATTTCTGCGGTAGCTCAACCCAGTTTTTCTCTAGGGAGCCACCCTTCCCCCCCCCTCCATTAAATACAGTCTTGGCCAGGCCAATCAGATGTGCTCTCCCCGGAACTTAAATCTTGAGCTGAAAGTGACGAGGTCTGAAAGTGATCCCAGTTCACGATTCCGATGGCAAATCCATAAAAGGGACTGCACAGCAGTTCCTGATACCTAGATCTTTGCTGCTCTCCTGATTGTCTTTTCTGAGTTCTGGTTCTTCAGCTTTTTCTCCTGTGAGCTACTCCATATCCTTTGAACAATTAAGTTAAACCACTGATTGCTACAAAAAACCTTAAGTTATACATCCCTGAAGTGCTCTCCTCCTAACTTCCCTATTTCTGTTAGTAATACTTCAGTCTTCTGTCACCTTGGCTGCAAGGTGACAGGAAAACTCCAAGTTCATTCTTAGGCTTCCTCTTCCAATCCATTGACAAGATTTGTAGACCCTAAGTCTGCAGCCTCCCTTAATATTTCTTCCTCTCTAGACCTACAGCCATCTCTTTTGTTCAGACCCACATTTTATCTGACTTAGAGAGAATACAGTGGAAAGATCAGGGGCTTCAGATTCTCCCAGACCCAGACCCATCTACTTGTTAGTTATGTTGCCTTGGACAAGCTAATTAACTTCTCTGAGTCTTTATTTTTTCATTTGTTAATAATGCCTATCTCATAAGGTTATTATAGATATTAAACAAGATCATATGGATAAAGTTCCTTATATAGTTTATGGCTTGTGGTTGGCACTCATTTCAGTTACTGTTGCTGTCATCAATTTCATCAGCTTTTAACTGGTCCCTGCTTCCATTTTCTTTCCATGCCAATAATTTTTATGAGCTTTGAAAATTCCCCTTTATCAATGGACAAAATGGGGGAAGGGGAATGGGAGATACAGGCCTCCATTTATGAAATTAACAAGTCATGGAAATAAAGGTACGGCATAGGGAATACAGTCAATGATATTGCAATAGCATTGCATGGTGACAGATGGTAGCCACACTTGTGGTGACATAGCATAACATACAACTTGTTGAATCACCTGAAACTAATGTAACATTGTGTGTGAACTATACTAAAAAAAAAAAAATCCCCTTTCTCTAACAAATTAAATTCAGGCCCTAACAGTCCAGGTCCTCCATGATATCTTCTACTATTCACAACTCAATCTGTACCCAAGAAAAACAGAACCACTGACTCTTCCATGAACACACCCTGCCCTTCTCTCTTACATTTCTTTCCTCACTCTAATATCTCTACATTCTTGTCAAATTTCTACCTGTTAGAATCTTAGATGAGTAAATAAATATAAAACACTTAAAATAGTGCCTGGCACACAGTAACTGCTCCTTAGTAAATGTTACCTACTTTCATGCCACTCAATGCCTACGAAATGCAATGCGTGAGGGCAGAAGGGGAGGGATGATAAAATTATATCTAATTGTTATGTAAGAATGGAAATCCTACCCCTTCTGGGTTCTAGGAATATAAAGATAAATAAGATGTAACTGTCATCCTCAAGGATCACAGTTTATTTATTTATTTTTAAAGATTTTATTTTTTATTTATCTGACAGAGAGAGAGAGAGAACAAGCAGGGGGAGCGGCAGGGAGAGGGAGAAGCAGGTTCTCACTGGGCAGAGCCCGATACTGGGCTCGAACCCAGGACCCTGGGATCATGACCTGAGCTGAAGGCAGTTGCTTAACCGACTGAGCCACCCAGGCGCCCCAAGGATCACAGTTTAGAGAGGAAGCAGATAAATCAGTGAGAATGCTATGTATAGATTCTATCAAAGGCATTTTGAAAGTCTTTCACAGGGCGTGCCAAATATCTGACACACAATAACTGTCATACATCACTTAAACTGTCAAAAAAATATCCTACTTATACTTCAGAGTCCATTTCAAATCCTTCTTCAGCCATGTAGCCTTTTTCCATCTTCCCAAACATGTGGCCCTCCCACCCAAACATATTGTGCCTGTCTTAGAACACTGTGTGTACACTTGCTTTATTCACCTTACTGAATTGTAAGCCTCCAGGCAAGAATTGTATATTGCTCATCTTTATAGACTCTGAAGTATATAGCATCATGTCCTACACATAAAAGGTGTTCAATAAATACTTTTAAATTGGATGGCATTACCTTCAAAAGACTGCTCGATTATTTTACTGTATTTGACTTTTGCTGTGGTGAACATTAATTGTAAAAAGACAGTTGTCTTTCCTATAGTTTATCCATTCCATTGTTCCTTTCCATTAGCATGGAGTCTTAATACTGGACTATATCTATCGTAACATCAATTATAAGCATTAAAATATATCATTGTTTCTACCTCTATTTCTCCTAAGTCAATATTTTATTGAATGATAACTAATTCAATTCAGAAAGTGACTCTACTTCGTTTAAATGACTTTGTATGGTTTCTTAGTATTTATGGATTATGTTGTATGAATCACTCAAGCTTTAAAGAGTTCTACAACCTGACACCTGAAACTAATATAACACTATATGTTAATTATACTTCAATAAAAAAAATGAGTTATGCTACCTAGATTTACTTGCTCGTTTTTTTTCCCTCTTCTTTGTTTCTAAATAACTATTTTTCATTTACTTTCTGTAGGTAAATGTGAATGTAAAGAACAGGTGTTAGGAAACTCCAAGGCATTCTGTGGAATGAAATATTCATATGGTAAGTTTGAAGTCCTTGAATGCTTCTTTTTTTTTTTAAAGATTTTTTTTTTTTTATTTATTTGACAGAGAGAGACACAGCGAGAGAGGGAACACAAGCAGGGGGAATAGGAGAAGGAGAAACAGGCTTCCCGCTGAGCAGGGAGCCCGATGCAGGGCTCGATGTGGGGCTCAATGCGGAGCTTGATGCGGGGCTTGATCCCAGGACCCTGGGATCACGACCTGAGCCAAAGGCAGACGCTTGACGACTGAGCCACCCAGGCGCCCCTCCTTGAATGCTTCTAAGAATCTATTCAAACCAAGTACAAAGAGTTTTTTTTAGGAATTGGGAGGCTTAGTCTATGACATTCTCAATATATCAAAGCATTAGTCTTATATAATAATTCCAATAAAGATGCTGTTGAATGTTCTGGTGAGGGCAGGAGGCTTGTAGAGCAAAGGCAAGGCCGTCCTACTATGAGGAAAAGAAGCAAGGGAAGTCTCTAGCCACTAAAATGATTCCTGTGCCAGTTTCATGTAGTAATACCAGTTTCGAGTAATAATCTGTGCCAGTTATCATGTAGTAATACTAAGCAGAAATCAGTTCAAACACTATTTCACAGTGATTAAGAGCTCGAGCTTTGGATTCAAACATATATAGGTTTGATTTCTGGTCTATCGCATGGATAACTTAACCTCTCTAGATTTCTTCATCTGTAAAATAGGGATGATGCCACCTATCCCATAAAATGGGATTTTTGAAAAGCACACAACACAATATCTTTTTTCTTTTTTTAATTTTTTATTGTTATGTTAATCACCATACATTACATCATTAGTTTTTGATGTAGTGTTCCATGATTCATTGTTTGTACATACCACCCAGTGCTCCACACAGAATGTGCCCTCTTTAATACCCATCACCAGGCTAACCCATCCCCCCACCCCCCTCCCCTCTAGAACCCTCAGTTTGTTTTTCAGAGTCCATCGTCTCTCATGGTTTGTCTCCCCCTCCAATTTACTCCCCTTCATTCTTCCCCTCTTGCTATCTCCTCCTTTTTTTTTTCTTAACATATATTGCATTATTTGTTTCAGAAGTACAGCTCAGTCTTGCACAATTCACAGTGCTCACCATAGCACATACCCTCCCCAATGTCTATCACCCAGCCACCCCGTCCCTCCCACCCCCCACCACTCCAGCAACCCTCAGTTTGTTTCCTGAGATTAAGAATTCCTCATATCAGTGAGGTCATATGATACATGTCTTTCTCTGATTGACTTATTTCACTCAGCATAACACCCTCCAGTTCCATCCACGTCGTTGCAAAAGGCAAGATCTCATTCCTTTTGATGGCTGCATAATATTCCATTGTGTTTATATACCACATCTTCTTTATCCATTCAACTGTCGATGGACATCTTGGCTCTTTCCATAGTTTGGCTATTGTAGACATTGCTGCTATAAACACTGGGGTACACGTACCCCTTTGGGTCCCTACATTTGTATCTTTGTGGTAAATACCCAGTAGTGCAATTGCTGGATTGTATGGTAGCTCTATTTTCAACTATTTGAGGAACCTCCATACTGTTTCCAGAGTGGTTGCACGAGCTTGCATTCCCACCAACAGTGTAGGAGGGTTCCCCTTTCTCCGCATCCCCGCCAACATCTGTCATTTCCTGACTTGTTAATTTTAGCCATTCTGACTGGTGTGAGGTGGTATCTCATTGAGGTTTTGATTTGGATTTCCCTGATGCCGAGCGATGTTGAGCACTTTTTCAACACAACACAATATCTAGCACACACTATATGCTCAGTAACTGGCAAAAAGGAGGAAGAGGGTATATATTTGGGAAGCACTGAGATTAGCTGTCCATCCAAGCTTTTTCCCTGCCCTCTCTGTATATTCTAGACTCCTGTATCTTTCAAGTACCAGGAAAATATAGATAAAGGAAAATGTCACTGCCCTAAGACTGTTACTATCTTCAAATTCTAAATGGCTTTATGTTTACTAGTAAAGCAAATTAGATGCCTTATCTTGCCAACATATTCTTGACTAAAAAGCCTAGTATCTAAGGCTTTTTATTGTTCCATAATTCATACTGCCCGAAATACACATTACAATGAAGAGAATATTTTAAGTCATGATTTCTGAAATCAAGTGTTTAGGTTCTTGATAACATTGTACTTAATCTCATAAAAGATAAAAAAGTAAATGTTAAAAACCTCATAAATCTTATCTAAAATTACATACATATTTCCCTCCTTTCACCTGACAACTTGGCTAAATAACAGAAGAAAACTTGAAATGTATAGTGCTCAATAAAGAAAAGTTAGTTTAGAGAAAATGGTATTTACTATCAGAAGCAAAAAACATGACAATTTAGTCCAAAGGTAGTCAGTTTAGTGGAAATACCAACTGGTTTTCAATATTTAGTAGCTCTCTAATTTACAAACAACTGCACTGGCATCTTTTAATACAACTGTATTATCTTCTCCTTAAGAAAACTTGGACACGGGTGCCTGGGTGGCTCAGATGGTTAAATGTCTGCCTTCAACTCAGGTCACGATCCCAGGGTCCTGGGATTGAGCCCCGCATCAGTCTCCCTGCTCCACAGGAAGCCTGCTTCTCTGTCTCCCACTCCCCCTGCTTGTGTTCCCTCTTTCGCTGTGTCTCTGTCAAATAAATAAATAAAATCTTAAAAAAAAGAAAAGAAAACTCGGACATTCTTAATGATGTAATTAAATACTTTGTTCTTACTAGGTGCGATACACCCACAGACTTGGAAAAAAATGGTTTCCCCCTCCCCATTCTCTCTATTAATGGGGAAAAAAACTTGATTCATTGTTTATTCCTTTGGCAAATATTTATTAAGCTATAAGAGTGAATAGATGAGGTCCCAGTTCTCTTTGAGCATACAGTCTAGTAGGAAAATAATAGTGAACATTTGTTGAGCATTAGCCATGAGCCAAGCACTATGCTACATACCCTTCATACATTTATCTTATTGGGGTTCCAGCCCAAACTCTACCTCTAACTAACTGGTCATGCAAATTTGGGAAGTTCACTTAATTTCTTAAAATTTGCTTCCTCAAACATAAAACAAGACTAGATGAACTCTTAAGACCCATTAAAAGTCTAAAATTTGGTGATTCTATAAAAACTGCTATCTGACAACCATATTCTCAGGAATTGGGACCAGCCAATATAGAGTTCCCTCATTACACAGAATTTTCCATCAAGATATAAATGAGCATGTAAGAACTCTTCTAACAATATAGAACACTACATCCAGTGTTCCTTCGGTGTACTTTCTTCCCCACCCCAAATTATTCCACTGCTTAATCCCCAGCCATATCCAATTCATAGATGGAAGAGCAGAGCATAATACAATTGTGAGTTATAGGGAATACTGAAGCTCTGCCATCCTGTGGAAAGACAGCCACCCTAACCCCAGTCAGTTTGCATTTTCCATCCAGGGAAGAAGATTAAATAATCAATATTTAATTATTTAATCTCTTTAGAATATGTAAAATATATTCTGGCAGTAACATTGTGTTTGTTCTTTGTTGTAACTTTAATACACAGTGAACCAGAGGAAAATATAGTCAGAATCTAAATAGAAAGCATTCTTCTTCCTATACACCTCATTTCTATTTGGATTTGATAGCTAACTGTGTTTAAGACTATGTTTGTAGTAGGCAAATGACTGACAGTCTCTTAGCATAATGATATGGGAAACAGTGGTTGAAAATGTCTAAGAAGGAAGAGTACAGTTAATATAGATAAATAAGGTGAAACCAATGCAAAAGTTAGTGAGCCTAATGGTTTTTTTGAGTTTTTTAAAATTCCGGTATAGTTAACATACAGGTTTTTTTTATTAGTTTCAGGTGTATAATACAGTGATTCAACAATTCTAATTATTACTCCGTGCTTATCAAGATGAGCCTAATGATTTTTAAAGCAAATTTCCACATTTGCATCATCATTAGTTAACTTTTCCATTATACTCTGAAATGCATATTTAAGTTATTCCAAGTTCAAAAGGCAGTATGAAATTCTATGCATTTTGACTTTTGGGATTGTGTTGTTACAGTGCTAAAAATAAAGATTTTATCAGCTCACGACAAAGGGTCTCATGCTGAGGTCAATGTGAAGATAAAAAAAGTCTTAAAATCTACCAAATTGAAAATTTTACGAGGAAAACGAACATTATATCCAGAATCGTGGACTAACAGAGGCTGCACTTGTCCAATCCTCAATCCTGGTAAGCATTAGACTTTTGTAGCTTAATAACTGCTTTGTCTCTGCTGATTTGCTCCTTGTCCTAACATTCTCTAAACCACAACTGAAATAAACTCACCAAAGAGTATCTCTCCTTTTCACCATCTGAATTCTGGGGACAATCCAAATGGAATTCTTTGAACTGACATAAAAAAATTATTTCTCTTCCACATGTTCTATAAAAGTAAAATATTTTAAAATCCAGCAATATAATATTTTCTGCCCTAAAAGAGAAGTCTCAGCTTGTACCAGTAGCATAGAAAACACTTTCATCAATTTGGATGCCACTAACACTTCATCTGAAAGCTAGGTCCTATTATGGTGCCCTGGGTAGAACTTGCTCCCAAAGGAAATTCGAATGCAAAATTCCATCTGTGCAAATAATATTGAATTAATTTTTTACAATTGCATGAGAAGCATCTGTGTCTCCTGGATAGAAAACAACTCTCAAATTCTCATCATCTTGTTTTTCATTAAATGATCATTCTGGTTTCAAATTAGAAACAGAAATTAAAACAACAACAACAAAACCACTACAGAATCTTAGAGAAACTTGAAATTAAGGGAAATTTGCATCTTCAAATGTAATTACGGTGGAAGAGCCAAGCAAGTAAGCGTGGGATTCTTACCTTTATACTCTACAAGTACACTTTCATACTGTGTCATATGCTACTTACTTCTGTCTCCTTCATTAAATTTGAGGATGGGATTTAGATTTTTGATCATAGCATCTCTAGTACCTACCATTAGTACCTAAATAATAACACAGTACCCAGATAGTAAGTTCTATTAAAACAAACATATTTTGGGGTGGATCAGTTGGTTAAGCGTTTGCCTATGATCCTGGAGTCCTGGGATTGAGCCCCACATCAGGCTCCTTCTCCCTCTGCCTGCAGCTCCCCCTGCTTGTGCTTGCGCGCTCTCTCTCTCTCTCTCTCTCTCTCACCTTCTCTCTGACAAATAAATAAATAAATAAAATCTTTAAAAAAACCATATTTTTAAAAATGCTCTGTATTTCCCACATTATGTACTTGCCACCTGTTTCTTAATTGCACTGCTAATACAGGTACATAATTTATGTTCTGGATCTAATTCCTTTCAAATAAAAGTCCAGGAAACCCCAGTTATGTTCTTAAGAAGTCACTGTAGTCTTTGACTAATAACAAAGAGAAACAGATAACTGAGTGACAAAGAAAAAGGGAAACTCTCAATGAAATATTCCCCCCAACCTAAACAATCTAAAATATAAAACTCTTGACTTTTTGACTGTTGACTAATCTCTTATATCCTTTTATGCCCTTTTAATATTTTATTTAAATTCATTTAAATTTTAATAAGGAAAAGAAGACATTTTAAATAATAAATAAATATGTTTCTGAAGAACAAATGAAGTAATCAGAATCTTAGATTTTGAACACAGGGAAATGAAGACTCCTTAATTTAAGTTCTATTTCCCAATAATCTGTGTGTAGAGGCTCTTCCTATAAGCACTTTCTATTATCTTGGCAAAAGAAAAAATAATCTGCCCAGTTTTTTAGTAAGACATTAAAAAAAAAAAGAAAAGCTTTGGGCATCTGAGCCACCCTCCAGGAAGTAAACTATACTTCCTCATCAGGTTTCTGCCAGAGTCAAAGAATCCACTGAGTTCATCACAATTGAAAACATAAGTGCAATTATTCAAAGAATTCTTAAAAACATGTTTACTCACTTTGAAGAAAAGACTGGAATCTGCCAAAGCAAAACCAGACACTCTTTCATTTCACTTTGTTTTTCCATTTTTACAAGTTCAATAGCTAAGGCCAAAGAAAGCTGATAAGAAAATTCGGAAACCTTACACACCAACTAGCTTCCTCTGCTACTTTTTGAAAAGGAACAATCTAATTGACAACCCTGTAAATTCATTCATTCCTACATTCATACATACATTTACTCATTCATTAATCAATTTAAGATATCAAGACTAGCACTAAAGTATTATATTTTCTTTCTCTATGGAAACAAAATAAACTTTGTGCCCTCAAACAGGTAGTAAAGTAGATGTTGAAAGCAAAAAATAAGAAAGTAAAAAGTAAATGCTAGTAAGTGATACAACAGATAATGTTATTTTCCATGCTAATTTTTGGCATGATGCTGCTCCATAATTAATGGATTTATTCAGTATAATTTCTATCAGTTCAATGTATATTCATACTTTAAATTAATGGCAAACTCCTATAGTATTTGTTCTCTTGATAGTTTCAAAGTAAATTCATTTAAAATACTAAACTTAACAATGAAGTTTCCTAAAAATTATTTATTGTATTTTTATATGAGGATTTTATTACTTTAGGTATAATACAAACAATATCAAGACCATTATATTTTAATTAGTCCATTAATTAAATATTGGGATTCTTTTTCATGCAGATGCTAAGGTTACTCTTTAAATAATTTAAATACCTTATAACCCTTCTTTCATTTGTGCTCTCTGGTGTTAAAGTCTCTATCATTATTATCCCTTTCTCTCTCTCTTTTTTTTTTGAAAACACCATCATAGCTATGTTTAAGTTTAGGGCTGATTTCTTTTACTAATATTTTAAATAACTCCCTTATTATAGAAGCTATCACATATACATTAAAAAAATTTAGAGGAAAATTTAAAATTTCAATTTCTTACCTCCAGAGATCCTCTCTGTTGACAGCTTAATGCAAATCTTTCAAGGTCTTTCTCTGTGCATGTACGTATTATATTTTTTAACCAAAATAAAATCATAGTATGCTCTATTCTGTAACCTACTTTATTTAGTTAGTGATCATTGCCTTCAATTATAGTTTATTCTCATATACTCTAATACTCACACTGTATTCCAATTTCGTAACTGGTCCCAAAATGTCCTTTAGAACTGGTTTGTCCTTGTCAGTGTTCAATCCAGGATCACACATTGTATCTAGTTTTTAAGACTCTCAAGTCTCTTTTACTCAAGCACAGTTCCTTTTTTAATTGTTGTTGAAGAAATAATTAGTGTTGAAGAATCCAGGCCAAGTGTCCTGTAGATTATCTTACCTTCTGTATTTGACTGGTTGGTTCCTTGTCATGTCATTTGGCTTGTCCCTCTACCTCCCATGTTTCTTGTAATCTCTAAAAAAATCTTGATAGAGTCAAGATAAACATTTTGATTAGAATGCACTAGAGATATTGCTGGGTATGTACTTTATGTTAAATCATATCAGAAGACACATAAGACCTGGATAACCCACCATCAGGGTTGCTAAACTTGACACTTGGGTTAGAGTGATGACAGCCTGATCTCTCCATTGGGCAGTTTTGTTTTCCCTTTTGAGATTAGAAAGTAATGAGTGTGATGTTATTTAGTCATGATACAAATATCCAGTTTCCCATTGACCATTGATTTGATGATGTTACCACCAACTGGTAATCCTTCCTGAATCAATAATTTCATTAGAGCTTGAGAAATGATGTTTTTCTGATTCCCCTCATTTACTAGTTGACATTCTTCTGTAAGGGGATTTTCTCTTTCAATCTGGGCTATAGATTACCATTCAATATAGTTCCTATTTAAACACAGGGTAAATGCTAAATTCTTTCCTTATAACTCCCAAAGTGCTTACCTTGCAAAGTAAGTAATGGTCTTAACAGCTGCTTCAAAAGATGACAAACCAATTTTTTTCTGGATTTTTCTTTTTTGAGTATCATTTTGGAATTATGGATTTTTGTTGATTCCGTATGTTTCAATAGATACAATCATTATGTTCCTTGGTGCTCAAATTATCACAACTTTAACAAGTTGTAACCCTTTCTTGCTAGCTCCCATGTCCTTTTACAATGATCCTCATTAATCTTTGAGAGCTTCCTCGATTTTTAGCACAATAAGATATCCCATGCTACATTGTATCTTCCTGTCCTGGACCTGCAACAGCATTTCTGCAAGAAGCCTTGTTTTCTTTGTTTTGTTTTGTTTTGTTTTTAGTGAGATCTGTTTAATTAGAGAGCACAGTATGTCTACTATAGGTGTTCATTGCTACTGGAGCCTTTTTTTTTTTAGATCATTTCAGTGGATGAACAAAAAATATATATAATATAGTAATATGTTTTATTTTTATTTTATTAATATATATTTATATATATACATATAAACCCATGAGTTTAAATTGATATTTTCAGGTTAATTTTAACATCTATTATTTTTTCTTAAGTTTTAAAATATATGTCTCTTTATCTTGGAAAGTTCTCTTTTATAAACATAATTACTTATTTGCTCTGTCCTATAATATTAAAGAAAACTGTTTCAAAATACCAATATTGATAGTATTACAAACACCTACTGAAGGAGATTAACATATTTCCTTTTTTGATGTATAGGTAATGAGACTGTCCTTTCATTTCTGTATGTCAACCAAAATTTTTTATTTGAAGCCTGAAATGAATTTTGAGTTACAAAGGTCTGGTGAAGTCTCATCTTTTTTTTTTTTTTTAAGATGACAAACAAACATCCTATATTCCAAAAACACATTTACTTTCTATAGGAGATATGTGTCACTTTGTATCATTCATAACTCCTTTTTTTTCTCCTCTTATCTCACTTTTTTATTATATTATGTTAATCACCATACATTACATCATTAGTTTTTGATGTAGTGTTCCATGATTCATTGTTTGCGTATAACACCCAGTGCTCCATTCAGTACGTGCCCTCTTTAATACCCATCACCAGGCTAACCCATCCCCCCACCCCCCTCCCCTCTAGAACCCTCAGTTTGTGTCTCAGAGTCCATAGTCTCTCATGGTTCATCTCCCCCTCCAATTTCCCCCCCTTCATTTTTCCCTTCCTGCTATCTTCTTTTTTTTTTTTTTAACATATAATGTATTACTTGTTTCAGAGGTACAGGTCTGTGATTCAACAGTCTTACACAATTCACAGCACTCACCATAGCACATACCCTTCCCAATGTCTATCACCCAGCCACCCCATCCTTCCCACCCCCCAGCACTCCAGCAACTCAAAACTCTCTTCCAGTATGTTTTTCCAAATGCTTGTCTCACTTTTATAAAAATCCTCCTTAATATGCACTACCATACATAGTGAGTCTCCAAGAAATACTAATTTATAGCAGTATGCTAAGTACCCACAGGATCCTTACTTCTTTACCCTAGAAGGTAGTATAACATAAAGTAAAAATTCTACAGCTAGACAGACCTGAGCTTGAGTCAGAGTGCTACTATTCACTGGGAGACACTGAACAAGTTTTGTAATCTTGCTGAGCCTTAGTTTCCTTATTTGTAAAACAAGAAAAAAAATACCTACTTCATAGGGTTATTTTCAAGATTAAATGAAATAATAAGCCACTTAACACATAGTAAATGCTTATTAAGTATGTAAGCCACTTAACACATAGTAAATGCTTATTAAGTACCAGCTATCACTGCCTGGGACTCCCTATTTCAACTATGAATATATAAAACCATGAACCGTGCATATAAAACCACTGAAGTCACATCTCCTCCCCCACTTCAATACATTATGATACTATAGAGCCCCTAACTTTGTTCTCTTTTAGGTTTGGAGTACCTTGTGGCAGGACATGAAGATGTAAGAACAGGCAAACTAGTCGTGAATATGAAAAGTTTTGTCCAGCACTGGAAGCCAGCCCTTGGAAGAAAAGTCATGGATATTTTAAAAAGAAAGTGCAAGTAGCAACAAAGGTATATAGCACATAATGACACTTCTCTATGTAGAAAACACAAGCTTAATGGAAAGGAGACCTCAAAAACAAAACTGGAATTTTTTAAGTGCCAAAATATATAGAAATATTCCAATGCATGGGCCTAGTCTAACCTGTCTCTTTGGGGGCCATGTTTAAATACAGTTTGTTTTATAAAGACAAATGAAAAATCCTACACTGATAACTGCCTCCTATGGGACTGATTCTGTAATTCATAACTATTCAGAGTATTTTTAATAGCAGTATGATATTTAGCAGTAATGCATTAAGAGGAGTACATCTAACAAGGACTCCTTCCAGCTTCAGATATGTTACTTCTATTTGTGCTACTTAAAGTAATTAAGGAGATTTTAAGGACTCCCCAACCCTACTATCAAAAAAAGGTTTTTCTTAAAAAAGAGCCTGCCTTTGTGTGATGTGTGTGAACTTTGGTCTATGGAGTGTTAAATGGAATCTCTCCACATGTATATACTATTTCCTTGTATAAAGCACTTTACTACCTACCACTTGTGTTGGGAAAGTTGGAAGACCATGGTTGACAGAAAGAAAAATAAAGGGCGTGTAAGAAAACCTACTGAAACAGAAGCACTGTCACTACGTGTGGACAAAAGGAAGTTGTACGTGTTAGCTCTGAACACTTGGAAAAAACCCAAAAGGAGAACATGTTTGCATATGAAGTCTCAGCTTCAGGCTAGAGGTTAGATTCCACAGATACCAGCCATGATGAAAAATTTTTTTAAAAACTAAACAAAATGAGACTTTAAAATAAGAGGAAGAAGAAATCTTAAGAGTAGAAATATGCTTGGATGAAAAGGAAATGGACTTTAAATTTTTAAAAGCTCATTTATTTGCAATGCACTTGTATACACGGCAGAAATTATTGTAGACACAGAATTTGTTTTATTTTTCTGTTTAGTATTTAAACCTGAATGTTGGAACAGTTTCCTCCTTATCTTTATTAACACTATATGGCCATTATACTTACTCATTTTTTTGACACAGTGTATGTGATAGTTCACCAAACTACAGTTTTCATTATTACTCATATTCTGTACCCAAGCACAACCACAATACATACAGTTTCTTCTGTACTTGAATATACAAAACATAAACCACAGTGTCATAAGATTAACTTCACATACAGAACATATTTTTTTTCCTGAGGTCCTGTGGACTTGCAAAATATATATATATATATTGCTCTGTTAATTTTTTATATTTCATATATGTAATAAAGGAATATGATTTCCTGATTTTTGTCTCATTTCCTGGTCAACTCTCCTAAAGATTACTTTGTCTTAACGAGGGAACTCAAACCTAATTCCTTAAATTAAGAAAATGAAAGAAGGGCCTGGTATTTCTACTCTTTTACTCTGGGGTGTGGGGATAGCATGGAAGCTAATTCAGATGGGATTAGTTTCTGTAGCCTTTGGACATGAACTTTTATCAGATGAAGTGCATTTTATACTACATTTACTTGTTAAAAAGCAATGAAAGTTCACTGTTGAAAATACAGAAAACCAGGGCACCTGGGTGGCACAGCTGGTTAGGCATCTGACTCTTGGTTTCAGCCAGGTCGTGATCTAAGGGTAGTGAGATTGAGCCCCACATCAGGCTCCATGTTTATCAGAGAGTCTGCTTGAGATTCTCTCTCCCTCTCCCTCTGCCCCTCCCACTTGTGCTTGCTCTCTCTAAAATAAATAAATAAATCTTAAAAAAAAAAGAAGAAGAAAATACAGAAAACCGCATCAGGAAAAAAAAAAAAAAGACCTACATTTAAACCATCCTGTGATGAGAGCTGTTAGCATTTTAGTGCCTAGGCTGCTAGACTGCTTTCTACACATGTACATACCTTTTACAGAATTGGAATTATACCATACGTACTCTCATGAAATCTGCTTTTATAACCTGTAGCATGTCTTATCTTTTCCTATCTTATCCTGGTAGGTGGAATGCCATTTAGTGGGGGATGATTTACAAGCAACTTATCAAACATGTTGATAATTATATCACATCAAGAAAAATATTTTAAATACATCAAATATAGAATTTTCTTAACTTTCAGAATTGCCAAGGGGCCTTGTTTTCCATTTCACTTTATTTAAAATAACTATTGCCCGGTGCGCCTGGGTGGCTCAGTTGTTAAGCATCTGCCTTCAGCTCAGGTCGTGATCCCAGGGTCTTGGGATTGAGCCCCACATCGGGCTCTCTGCTCAGCGGAAAGCCTGCTTCTCCCTTTCCTGCTCCCCCTACTTGTGTTGCCTCTCTCGTTGTGTCTCTCTCTGTCAGATAAGTAAATAAAATCTTTAAAAAAAATAAAATAAAAATAACTATTGCCCATTAAAAAGAATACAAATAATGTCTATTTCTTAAGAGTAGAAAAATGTACATAATATATTAAATTTAAAAAATTGCAGAACAATACGTATAGTAATAACACCTGTCCCAAAACACATTTAAATATAAACAGTGGTCTAAAAGGCCCGAAAGATAGATCAGAGCAGTATTTACCCCGTAAGGGAAAGAAGGAGGTAGATGTTCACTTTTTATTTTGCATGTATTTATATTGCTTGGCATTCTTTCATTGATCATGTACTACTTTTGTAATTTATTTTTTTAACAATTAAAATGTAATCAATTGTTTGTAAAGTCTGTTTAAGCAAAGTTTTAACTAAAAGTTTAATTTTAACTAGTTTGCCAAATTACTGGGCCCCTAATGGGTCTTCCCATTCCTTTTTTTTTTTTTTAAGATTTTATTTATTTGACAGAAAGAGACACAGCGAGAGAGAGAACACAAGCAATGGGAGTGGGAGAGGGAGAAGCAGGCTTCCCGCCAAGCAGGGAGCCCGATGTGGGGCTCAATCCCAGGACCCTGGGATCATGACCTGAGGCGAAAGCAGACGCTTAACGACTGAGCCACCCAGGCTCAGTCCTTTTTAACTGGAATCTTCTTCCTTAGGTGCTCTTTCAACACCTTCTCTGGCAACATTAAAAAAAAAAAAATCATTGTTATAACTGTTTCTTAATATCTTCATTCTTAAATCACCTGCAGCCCGTCAACTGCAGTTTTAATTCCTTATGAGCATCATTTGGCTTCTAAAGTAGAAAAAAAAGAAACCTATGTTCCCCACCAGTCAAAGTATGAGCAAGCCACCTCAAGGCCCCCTTCCCATTCCATTATTTCATTGTTCTGCCACACTTCCTATCTACACTTTCTCCTCCTTGGCATTTTGCAAAACAACAATCACAGTACCAAGGCAACAGAGTCAAAGAAAAATTCCATCTATGGCTTCACCTCCTTCGAGAGCTATTAGGAAAGTTTCTGCCCCCAGAGCATTATTCCCAGTACCATTGGGCTTTATTAGTCAGCAGATCAGTTGCATAATGTCCACATACCTACCCATATAATTTGCCTGAGGTCAACTCAGTCTATGCCCTCTTATTACATCACTTTCCCCATAGAGGAATGTTACTAATATTTAGTATGTGATGCAATGGAAATTCTCAATAATAGGATAATCTTTTAATAGTGTCCACCAAATGAGGTCAAATCTGTGGGGATGTGACCACGAGTCCAAAAAGCAGTGTCCTTCTGGCTATATTAAACGGAAAGCAAGGCTCGTTATGGGTAAACATAGTTCTTTGGGATACTTTGGGTTCTTGCAGAACAAATCCTTTTCTAAAGGATCAGAGACTTATCAACTCTGAAGGGTGGGAAAAGGGACCTTGAAAATTCCTTGTGCGGCCTGTCCTGTGGCCACTCCCCTGGAATGCCTGAGAACAAGGAGCGTGAGCACTGCCTGGGTATTGAGGAGTTTTGTCAGAGGCCCCAGGACTGAAATGCTTTTGTGTTCATTGTTTCAATGATAAGCAGTCCCCTAACCTAACTTTATCAAAGAGCCAAAGTTACTCATGACTTACTTCCCACAGTTTGGAAGGAAAATATTTATGAACAACCTCAATTTTCAAGGGAGATTGATATGATAAAAATGGAATAGAAGTAAAAGGGTGTGCCTGGCATGACTGATGTTATTTTAAGTCTCTCAGAGAATGATTTGTCTGAGAATACTTTTTGAAAAATGATGCCCTTTACCTTGCTTTCCTACACTTTTGCCAAAGGGATTTAAACATCTCTCTACTTTTTTGAGCCTTACTGGCTGTTTTTGAGACCTACAATATTTTAAATGACAAATTCCCAGATTTACTATTAGTCAATTCACATATGCTGAATAACAAAAAAAGCAGAATGTTGGTCATGAGAAAGAAGGAAAGATGCACTGGACCAAATAGATATTTCCAGAATAGAGATGCACGTTCTGTTAAGAGAGGGTTTTCGTACATGCTGAATATATCTCTGGTTTCTTAATATGTAGTCACAGGCAGATTAGCAATGAATTAATTTATAAATCCAAAAATATCCCAAGATATACTAGAAATGATCAAATCATAGTGCACTTAACTGAATAAAGGGGTGAAAAGCCGCCAGACAGGGAACCTTGCTTCCCAGAAAGAAAAATAACTACCATGCAAATTCTCACAGTATGAGCAAATTGGTGTGCCCAGAAATTCCCTGGACACCTTCTTCCCTGTCAGGATACCACCAAGAATTTCAAGCTTAGCAAATAAAAAATACCACAAATTATAACACCAATAGCAATAGATAATTGAGAGTTTACTTCAAGGTGGTACTTTTCTAAGTGCTTTCTGTGTGTTATTCCCGTTTGATCCTCCTAAGCACCCCTGAAGTGTGTGCTATTATTATCTGTATTTCCTAAATAAGGAAACTGAGGCACAGGGACACGAACTAAATTGTCCAGGGACACTCAGCTTATAATTGTGGAGCCTGGATTTAAACCCAAGAATTCTACTGCCCAGAGTTCATATTTCCACCACTAAAAAGGGATTCTGGCTTTTAGAAAGGAATTCATGGGAGGTGATACCAATGCATCACCTGTTTCTTTTAGATCATAGTTGAAGGAAGAACACAAAGTCAGCATTTCTCTCAGTTCTCCTCCATACTCCAGCTTATAATGTATCCCATTATTCTATCCTACAATTACATAATTTTCTACTGACTTTCTCATTTTTACATTGCCATTAGGATAACACTGTTTACCATAATTTATACCAAAATGAACTAGTAAGAGTCTGTTTTTTGTTTTGTTTTGTTTGTTTTTTTACCTTTGCTGTTCTCCTTTTGGTCTGGCATTCTGAGATCTATTTAGGCATAAGGTCTGTATGTGCATTTATCAATACCAACCCTGAATAAGCTGCTGTGAAATTCAACAGCATTCCAAGTCAATTCTCTCAGCTCTGACTTTTGCTGTGTGGAGTAATTCTGCTTACAAGATGAATGAGAAGAAGTTACACCAGAGAGAGATGAGGAAACAGAAAAAAATAGAGAAAGTAGGCACTTGGTCAACCAAGGAGAGAAAGCAAGGGGCAGGACAAAAGGCATAAAGATATTAGAGAATAGGGGCATGGGACTGGCTTTGTCGGTGGAGCACATAACACTTGATCTTGGGGTTGTGGGTTCAAGTCCCAAGTTGGGTGTAGAGATTACTTAAAAATAAGATATTTTAAAAAATATATTAAAAAATACATAAGAATAAAGGAAAGCAACAGCTAGGATAGGAACCAGAGAGTCTGTTCTAGTAACAATACACAAAATATTTCAAAGTAGAATATACTCAGTTAACCAATTCTTCCATTGCTAGATACCATGATTTATGAGAGATAGTTCTGAATATTTATTACAAAATTTTTCCAAGTCTCTTGCTGTTAGTTTTGTCTGAGGACACAGAAAAGCGAAAGATTATAAAGCAACAGAGAAACCTTAGGTAACTGTAATTAGGAAATTAGGAAACCATTAGTTTTATCGCATATTGAAACAGAATTTTAAATTTATCTTTTACAAAGTAAATAGTCCACAAAATATTTAATGTCAGTAAGCATTGCCTAGAGGTCTTTTTCAATATACGTACTCATAATAACAGTTATCACTTTTGCCCTTATTAGGTGCCAGGGATGGTGTTAAACTTCACATGACTTATCTCCTCAGACCTCAGTCAATAACCTTGCAGTCACTTACTATCATTATGGAGAAACTGAGAACCAGAGGGTTAAATAGCTTGTCCACGGCCACGAAATAAGCAGCCAAGCTAGCATTTGAACCTTAATTATCCACCTTTATGACCTACTAATGCCTCTCAACTGGTGATCCTCAAATAATGTTCATAAAAATCAGCAGAAATGTTTGTTAGAAAGTAGAGTCCCAGGACCCTACCTCAGAACATCTGTTTCAGAAGGTCTGGTTGGGGACCAGGGATGCACAATTTAATAAGTACCAGAAACACTGCTCTCAACACTTTTACAGAATAGTCTCAACAAAGTCACAGAGTTAATCATTAGTTCTGGTTCTACAAATGTATCTCCCTCTGGTCATAAATCTACTTGGTCTTCATCATAATGTTATTTTATGAATAAGGGAATCATTAGTCTTGTTATGGTTACCCAAGAACTAAGATGGTAGAGAAGGGGAATTCCCTCCAGCTCTTATGTACCCTACTTCCTAACCTCGCCTTAAACAGAATTGTGAAACATCTAAATGTGTCTTTGATATCTTAGCTCCTCAATCTACTTTGGGGAAATCTCCTCCCCAGGGCTCATTGGCTTCGTACTGCTCAGAGTCTACAAGAAGATTCTACACAAGACTCTAATTCCCAATTTCCCTCCAGCCTTAAATAGTAATATTGATTTGTCAAGATGCTAACCTTGACCAAGAGACTGAGAGATTCAGAAGATAAAATCATTCTAATGAGATACTTTCTCATTTTCCCACTTTCTCCCTAACACAATGCTTTATTGATCCAAATAAACCATGCGTGTCTGCAGAAAATTTTTAATGGGAGATTCTTATGGGAATTTCAGGCACCGATGGCAGGCGGGTAGAAGAGTTATTTTTGGTCAGATGTGCCTTTCAATGCCTCATAAATCAGGCTGCTTAGGCAGCTTCCTAATTTCCATTTAGGCAGTGCCAGTCCTGCTGACACACTCGGTTGTACCCCAGTCAGAGGCTTAAGAAGCAAGGAGAAAGGTGAAAAAGCAGTGACATTGGGAAAGGAAAACATGGGGGACCGCCTAACTTACCCTCTCTCAGAAATGAGGATTCAAGCCACAAATAAAATAATAAACCACACAGACTTCACATTTTTCTTTCCCATTCCTGTAAACAAGAAATAAAAGCCAGGATTATCCTTTCCTTCATAAGCACGGAGAGAAAAATCAAGGAAATGTACACAACTTGCATCACAGCAAATAGAATTCCTTAACCTCAGAAACACTCTCGTTACACACGCACTCCGACCTCTTACGCAGGGAGACTTGCCCAGCAGTGACCTTCAGCAACCTAGAGAGCTTTTTATAACATTTGAGAATGCACAACTGGATATTTTTATCAGCATGTGCTCTGCCTTTGATAAATGTTATAATAAACAGTTTGAAACAAAAACACAATGAATACATTTTTTTTTAATGCAGTATCTACGAGAACACTTAATTAACAACCTCCAAAATTGTACAGGTTTCACTGAATGTCTCAGGAAAGAAGACTAAGTTTAGAAAACACTGCTCCAAGTTTTCACTTGCCCCCAAATGTTATCTAGTAGGATCAGGTAAAAGCTATTTGAGAAGTGATGTTTAAAGCCTCATATTGGCCATAGCTGATTTTTCAGGATTCCAATTCAATATCTTTATGAAATGTGTTTTCCTTTTTTAAACATAAAATAATATAGCACGTGTGTAAAAAAACAAAAAACAATAAATACCCTACAACATGAAGAGTTCCTTATAATCTATTTTTATGGCACTAAGTAGAAACATGCCTATGTTATTCTCCCATTGAGTAGGCCGTCCGTTATGTAAATTCCTTACTGGAGCAACATGATTGGAAGGATAAGGGTAGAAGTAGCATTTTCAGAGTGCCCAACACCATCACAATCTTCATCTCAATTAATCCTCAGAACAACCTTTCGAAATAGGTATTGTTATATCATTTCACAGTGAGGAATATGAGGTTAAGAAGAGCAAAGTAACTTGTCCAGGGCCAGTAACTAGCTGGTAACCAGCAGAGCCAATTATTCAAAACAGATGTCTTACTCCAAATCCTATGCCCCTTCAGCTGCATAATACCGCTTTAAAGTTCTCAGCTTCTTTCCCAGCATCATTTGTTAGATTGTAGATCTTCATTTATTAATTTAATAATTAAATTTAGGTATTTCTTATGATCTTCCTATGCAGTGCACACTGTTCTGGGCCCTGGGGATATAGCAGTGAATAAAACAAAATCCTTATTCTCATAGAGCTCACATTCTAGTGGGGGACGACCTCCAGGAGAGAGCTATAATAATCCCTACTCTCTATCCACATTCTAGGGCTTATTTATCAGGCATTCACTGCCCTGATTTAAGAGAAATACTCTTTTTCCATCACTGAGGGAAAATTCAATGCCATAGACCCCCGCATCCTCATTGTATTGAATGCTGTTTTCCCCCAGATGAACTGAAAGCAATAAATGACAAAATTCTTCCAAGTGAAAAGCTGTTATAATTGGATAATGACCACAAAGCAGGCGTTTTTTGTTTTTGTGTGTGTGTGTGTGTGTGTGTGTGTGTGTGTGTGTATGTTTTTGAGTTACACTAAGCGCCTGGAGGAAAGTATCAGAATTCTTCCGCCCACCGCCCATTATGGAGCTGACAAGGTCCTGCTCTGTGCCATGCTCCTTAATTTTCATGTTGGCTTTAAAGATTTACAACAGCTCTAACACCTATGCGTGAGAAACACAGGGATCCCCAAGTGCCAAACCGTGGTGTCTGGCCAGCTTTGCTCCCCAAAAGCCTGCTGGGGACTCATCTACTGGAACCAGGACAGCTCAGGAAGATTCACTTGCTTCTGTGAAAAATAACAGTGACCATAATAGAAAAAGAAATTCTAGGCATTCTTTCAAGCCGATGGGAAGTTCCAGCACATTCCAGTTGTAAAAGAATTCAAGTCCCTCCACTCATGTCAAAACTTCAGCGCCATCCTTCTGTGCTTTGTACGTTTACCAGACCAAGGCCTAGCACTTAACTACAAATCCTCTCCCTGCCTTTTTAAAATCATGAACCACAAGCTGATTCTATAGGAGGGCAATCTGGGATTTGGTGACCTATCCTCAGGCTTTGATAATCCTCAGGCAATGACAGATTTCAGAAGTTTGAGGATTCTCAACATAAAGCATTGCTAGAGTACTGAGCCAATCGTTTGTGACCTGGAAAGTTTGCAAAATATTTTATTCCTTAAGCTTTGGAAATCCACATCCATGATGACTTACAACTGTTATTGGAGAAGTCTTCACTCCTTTCAAGGTCCAAAAACCCAAATGCTCTTGTGTTTTTTTCTAGGCCCAACTGATTCCCCCAGATCACTCCTGTTTGAATCTCCCCTGCAAATTTCATTCTCCTCTGTGGTTCTATTTAGAAGACATCTTACTTCTCGCTTACCTCCTGACTCTTCTTTGTCTTTTTCGTCCTCTACAAAGTAAGGAAGAAAAATATGCAGAAAAACAGAAGAAGTTGCTCCAATTATTCTTTTTTTTAAAGATTATTTATTTATTTATTTGACAGAGAGAGACACAGCAAGAGAGGGAACACAAGCAGGGGGGGTGGGAGAGGGAGAAGCAAGCTCCCCTGATGCGGGGCTCGATCCCAGGACCCTGGGATCATGACCTGAGCCGAAGGCAGACGCTTAACGACTGAGCCACTGAGGCGCCCCTGCTCCAATTATTCTTAAGGCAAAGGAAAAAAAAATTCTCCCATCATTAAGAAGTGTCCCTGAGGAACTTCAACTGGTACAAATTTGGCTACTGTTACCAGGAGTCAAAAACACTGACCTTGATAACATGACAGAAATAATTATTATATTCTCCAAGAGAAATCATTTCTTCACTGTGCCACAGATTCAGTATGTATTTCCTTCAATAAAGAATGCACCTGCCCTCATTCCAATAACTGAGGGATGGAAGAGGGGAAAGACTAGTACAATTCAAACACTAGCAAATAGAGGTCAGTTGGGGAAATAACACAGAGAAGCAATAGTGTGTCACCCTGGGAGGAGTGCTAGGAATGAAATATAAGTAAGCATGAATGAGAGCTTGTGGAACACATTACAGAGAAAATGGCTTTAAATGGATCTACCAGCAACCTCTCAGCTTTTGAATTTCACTAGGCAGAGGAGACAGACTCTACATTGTGGTTTTAGAACTACTGTGATAACTCAGATGCCCAGACTCCCCTGAAATCCAAACACTGCTGTCACTGAGATCTGCTTTATATGCATTACTTCACAAAAACTTGATGCTAACCTCTGAGGTAGGAGCAATTATTATTGCCATTTTAACCCGAGAGGAAAAGGAAGTTCAAGTAGACAACTAGGCCACTGTAATCCAGGTGGTAAGTGAGCGAGTGAAAGCACAAGCCCAGGTCTGAGCCCTGGATTCTGTGCTCTTAGTCATCATACTACAGTACTTCTTCCTTAATGGGTGCCTCTTCAGTCTGCAGAGGTGGCCAACTGCTCTGGCTCTCCCTGCATCTCTCTCTTCCTTCTGGTTCTCTGATCCGTTGCTGAAAAGACTTAGGAATTGAGTCCTGAGACAATGACTAGGTAACTCTTCCTACAGTGAGGCTCTACCATCACTAGGCGCTTCAGCATCTCCATTCTCTTCTCCCTACTAAGGCTAAGAAATGATGACTGCCCTATAATCTTTTTATAAAAAGTCTCTGTAGCTATGAAATATTACTCGGCCATCAAGAAAAGGAAATCTTAACCATTTGCAACAACATGGATGGAAACTAGAGGGTATTATGCTAAACGAAATAAGTCAATCAGAGAAAGACAATTATCACGTGATTTCACTCGTATGTGGAATTTAAGAAACAAAACAGAGGATCATAGAGGAAGGGAGGGAAAAATAAAGTAAGATGAAATCAGAAGGGAGACAAAACCATAAAAGACTCTTAACTATAGGAAACAAACTGAGGGTTGCTGGAGGGGTGGTGGGTGGGGGGATGGGATAACTGGGTGATGGGCATTAAGGAGGGCAGGTGATGTAATGAGCACCAGGTGTTATATACAACTGATGAATCACTAAACTCTATCTCTGAAACTAATAATATACTATATGTTAATTAATTGAATTTAAATTTAAAAAATAAAAATAAAAAGTCACTGTGTAGGAAATGTTCTCATCACAGCTCCATTACCTAGTAGCATACACTATAGAACAGATATGGGTGGTACTCTGATTGCCTGGAATGATACATCTGATTGAAAAGATAAATCTGATTGGGTAGCCATGATACTGGTTATACTTCTAGACCACCACCTTAGAAGGAGGGGCACCTGGGTGGTTCAGTCGGGTGAGTGTCCAACTCTTGATAGCAGTTCAGGTGATGACCGCAGGGTTGTGAGATAGAGCCTTGCCTGCACTCCTCACTCAGTGAGGTCTGCTGGAGATTCTGTCTCTCCCTCTTCCCCTCCTCACTTGCATGCACATGCACTCTCTCTAAATAAGTAAATAAAATCTTTAAAAAAAAAAAGGAGGGAAAGTAAGAGTTCACAATAATATATTTGCTCATTTTCACATTTTGTTAATCTGTCTCTTTCATTAGATTATACAAACTTTTTGAGGTCAAGGATCACATCTGTTTTATTCACATTGTATCCCCTGTGCATACCATAATCCCTGGCACAAAGTTGTGCTCAGAAAATATTTGTCAAATGAATAAATAGGTGATATCCCCAAATTAGAAAAGCATATCCAACTACTCCCTTTTCTTTTCTTTCTTTCTCTCTTTCTTTCTTTTTTTTAGTAGACTCCACACCCAGCATGGAGCCCAACATGGGGCTTGACCTCATGACCCCTGAGATCAAGACCTGAAGTGAGATCAAGAGTCAGATGCTTAACTGACTGAGCCACCCAGGCACCCACACCCTTTTCTTTATTTATTCAATCATTCTCACTTATTGAACAGCTGCTGCTGCAAAAAAATAGCATAATGGATTGGTTAAGTACATAGAATCCAGATTCTAATGGCCTGGATCCAAAAACTGGTTCTGTCACCATCTGTGTGACTCTGGGCTAGCCAACTCACAGTGTTATTGTGAGGATGAAGTAAATTAATACAGGTAAAGTATTTAGAACAGCACCTGGCATATAATAAATCCAAGATGTTTGCTTTTATGATGATGATAATGTTCCAGGCTTCAGGACACTGGGGATACAACAGTGAAGAAGTCAGATCTCTGCATGCTTATAACTTACATTCTAGTAGGAGAAACAATCAACCTACCAAGGATTCGGGAAAATCATTACAAATCATTTTAAACACAATGAAGAAACTAAGGCTTCCCCGGTGTTGAGAAGCACACTGAGATGGAGTTTAGAAGGCAAACTGTTGACTAAGGAGAATCCTTAAAATCAGCACCTGTGGGAGAGGGGAGACGGAACTTGAAGCAGGCAGAGAGAGAAGCTGGTGGCGACACAGGCCCAACCACAGCCTCAGCCCATCCCTTAGGGAACGCTGAAGTGGAATGACCCTTCACAGTTGTCCTGACCATTATACGCCCCGCTGGGTGTGGGCCACCCTGGGAAGGGGCATGGGCTCGCTCTCTGCCGCTGGAGCAATCCCTAAAAGGGCTGACAGCTGAAGACTGCCAACAGCTGGGGCAACAGAGCCTCCACCACGGAGGCTAGGGCCGCACAACACAGTTTGTATTCCACCCAGCAGACAGGACAGTAAGGGTGAGGGGCCACCTAAAATTACATGGTGAGGGAAGGCCTCTCTGAGGAGGTACTATTTAAGCTGATAGAACTATACAGTGAGGAGCCAGCAGCCATGTAAATAGATGGGCAAGAGCATTCTTAGTAAAGGAAATAGCCAGTACCATGTCCCCTAGGTCAGAATATGCCGACAGTTTGAAGTGCAAAAAGGAAGAGCAGTGAGGCCAGAGAATGGTATAGAGTGAGGGCTGAAGAGGCAGGCAGGGGCCAAAACATGAGAACCTTCAGAAGTTTGGGTTTTATTCTCAGTATCGATGAGCAGCAATTAGAGGGAAGTGGAAAGATCTGATTTACTCTTTTAAAAGATCACTCTTGGGGCACCCGGGTGGCTCAGTCGGTTGGGCGTCTGCCTTCGGCTCAGGTCATGATCCCAGGGTCCCGGGATCTGAGCCCCACATCGGGCTCCCTGCTCAGCAGGGAGTCTTCTTCTCCCTCTGCCCCTTCTACCAGCTCATGCTTGCATGCTCTCACTCTCTCAAATAAATAAATAAAATCTTTCAAAAAAATAGTCATTGTGGGCACCTGGGTGGCTCAGTCATTAAGCATCTGCCTTCAGCTTGAGTCATGATCCCAGGGTCTTGGCATCGAGCCCCACATTGGTCTCTCTGCTTTGCAGGAAGCCTGCTTCTCTCTCTCCACTCACCCTGCTGTGTTCCCTCTCTCACTGTGTCTCTCTCTGTCAAATAAATAAATAAAAATCTTAAAAAAATAGTCATTGTATTCCTTTGAAAAAATAAAATAAAAGATCACTCTGGATGATATGTGGGAATGGGTGGAAGAAAGGAGAAAAGTGAAGGCAGAAAGACCAACTAAAAGTTTACTTAACTTTTTTTTAATTTTTTAAAAGATTTTTTTAAAATTTATTTATTTGACAGAGAGAAAGTGAGAGAGGGAACACAAGCAGGGGGAGTGGGAGAGGGAGAAGCAGGCTCCCCGCTGAGCAGGGAGTTCAATACGGGGCTCAATCCCAGGACCCTGGGATCATGACCTGAGCTGAAGGCAGACGCTTAACGACTGAACCACCCAGGCGCCACCTTACTGAACTTTTCTAGACAAGAGATGGTATACTGATGAAAATGAGAAAAGTGGATGTATTTACATGCAGAACTCTGTAGGAACCCATGCAGGGCTTACTAATGGATTAAATGTAGAAAGATAAAGAACGGAGAATCAAAAATGACTCCTAGTTTTCTGGCTTGAACAACCAGAAGGATGGTGATAGGAAAGGCAAATTAGGATGAATATAGAGTCCTAGCTTAGATTTTTTTGGTTTGAGATGCCTATTAAACATCAAGTAGAGATGCCAAGTAGTCAACTGTATATACACGTCTGGAGCACAGAAGAGAGGTGAAAGACTAAATATCTATATTTGGAAGTCATAGGCAAATGGATGATATGTCAGTTTGCTACTGCTACATAACCATTACTACCATTCAGTGGCATAAAGCAACAATAATTTTTTTTAAGCATGGACCCAACATGGGGCTTGAACTCACAATCCTGAGATCAAACCTGAGCTGAGATCAAGAGTCAGATGCTCAACCAACTGGGCCACCCAGGTGCCCCAACAATAATTTATTTTTGCTCACATCTGCAGATTGGCTGGGGTTCAGTTGAGGCATCTCTGCTTCCATCTGTGGGGCCAGGGGAGTGGCTGTACTCTGTATGCCTCATCCTCCTGGGACCAGCAGGCCAGACAGGCAATGGCAGAGGCTCAAGTGAGGGAGAGGAAACATTCAAGGTCTCGAGAAAGTCCTAGGAAATGAAAATAGGCATCAAAGAGATATCTGTGCTCCCATGTTCACTACAGTATTATTCACAACAGCCAAGATAGGGAAACAACCTAAGTGTCCTTCAGTAGATAAAGAATATATCTATATAGATATAGGAACATTATCCAGCCATGAGAAAGAAGAACATACTAGCATTTGTGACAACATGGATGGAACTTGAGGGCATTATGCTTAGTAAGTCAGACAGAGAAACACAGACACTGTATGATCTCACTTATTTGTAAAATCTAAAAAAACCAAACTCAAACTCATAAAAACAGAATAGAATGGCCGTTACGTGGGGCCAAGGTGTGGGAGAGTTGGAGAGATGTTGTTAAAGGGTAGAAACTTGCACCTAGAAGATGAGCAAGTTCTGGAGATCTAATGCACAGCATAGTGATTAGTGTCTGCAATACTGTATTATACACTTCAAAGCTGCTAAGAGACTAGATATTAAAGGTTCTTAACACACAAAAAAGATAATCACATGAAGTGATAGAACTGTTAGCTAAATCCATAGTAATCATATTGCAATATATAAATGTATCAAATCGATACATCATATACCTTAAACTTATACAATGTTTTTTTAAGATATTATTTATTTATTTGACAGAGAGAGAACAAGAGAGCATAAGCAGGGGGGGTGGCAGAGGGAGAGGGAGAAGCAGGCTCCTTGCTGAGCAGGGAGCCCGATGCGGGGCTCAATTCCAGGACCCTGGGATCATGACCTGAGCCGAAGGAAGCCGCTTAACCAACTGAGCCACCCAGGCGCCCCAACTTATACAATGTTACATGTCAATTATATCTCAATTTTTAAAAAAGTGCTGGGCACATGATATGCCTTTAATTTCACCAGTATATCATTACCCAAAGCAAGTTACATGGCCAAGACTCAGCCTATGATGACACCCTGAATTCAGGATCTGGCGGAGAGCGAAATTGGGGTCTGCCATTTAGTCCGCCACAGATGAGATCAGCCAGGGTAAGAATGTAAACAGTAAAAAGAGCCAGGCTTGGACAAATTCCCAAGTTACTTCAGCATTTACCTGTCAACCAGAAGAGGAAAAAACAGCAAGAATTTAGGAGGAGCAAGTGCAGTTGGAGAATAATTAAGAGAACAGGAGAAAAGTAAGAGAGAACAGTGTTTCAAGGAGACTGTCAGATGTTGCTGAGATAAAAAATCGGATGTGAACAGAGAGAGGACTATGGTAACTGGCAGCATGGTCCACCAATCCAGGTGTTCCATAACAGGCACCAGGACAGGTGAGAGGGTAAAACCCCGCTGTTTCATCCTGGGCTCTCAAACAGCAGGAAAGCAAATTTTGTTTGGACAATAAACAAAACAAAACAAAAACACACCACTCTGTCAGGAACGGTGGGATAAGAAGTTGAGTGCTTATTCGGTTAAGGGCAGATTGTTGAAGTTCTTCAATACCTGCCTAGGGAGTTGGAACTTGGTCTTTAAACAACAGGGAATCATTCAAAGCTTTTTGAGCAGAGGAGAGAGAAATGTCAAGTTTGGGATCTAAATGCAGTGTAAGATGGATTTTAGAGAGAGGAGACTGGTGACAAAGAAGCAGGTTATCCTTGTGCTGTTACTCAGACCTCTTGCTCAGATCCTCACCTCTGAGAGACTTAAGTTCCCTAGATCAAGTTCCTGATGCTTGTTACTATTAAAATCTTTCTTGCCTGCTCCCTCCTTGCCTGGCTGACCTTAGTTGACTTATGATAACTTTCTAATCAAAATCTGGGTCCTGACCCTCTGCCTCCACCTTCCTTCTCAGCACTCACTCATTTAGAACTATATAACCTTTCCTTTTGTGTCCATGTAGGAAACTCCTCTGCCAATGGGCTTCAGATGGCAGGCAGCATGAAACCGCAGCCTGGCTTGTTCACGATTCCAGGCTGCTATTCAGACCTGTTCCCCCCCAGTCCCTGCGGCTCTCCTTCCCTCAGCCCATCCCTGCCTATTCTCCCAGAGCATACTGGAAAGTTCACAGAGTTCAGAACATGCTGGTGTCCTCCAATTTACTAACATATGCTCCATTCCTTCCCTAGTCCTCCTCATCTCAGGCTTGACCTTTGAGATACCTACCCTGGGCAAATGCTCTTGCTACTTGAAGTTCCTGTTGGCCCCTTAGTGACTCTTAGCAGGGGGATGAGTTAGGGATAGGGTGTGAGCAAGCAATGATCTTAAAAAGCAACCACTTTGTCTACTATGTGGTTCAATCTGCACCATTTCCCAAGAAGACTAAAAGGCAAATACATCAACAAATGTCTCACATAGTGAAATATCACCGTTGGTATTACATAGTAATTTGGATTGGAAATTTTTTCCTACATTCTCATGCCTGGACTTCAAACAGATCTACAGAAAGATGAACAGGTGTTGTTTCTAGAACACAAGGATTACTTGAAATGAGCTAGGGTTTAAAATGAGAAGTCTTATTAGATATATGCCAGGATTCTTCTTGTTAATTTTATAGGGCCATGTTTTTCCCTAACACATACATCTTCAATTGCTATGCATGATATTTTCCTGTTGCCAAATATTCTTTAGCTGACTGATGCTAGCAGCAAATGGAGTAAAACATAAAATTGGAAATTAGGAAGTACTGACATCAGTGTTCAAATCACAAAAGACAAGGTGGAAACAAATATTCTGCTCTAACCCTGATTTACACTGTTAACAAAAGACTGGAGTCGGCAAAATTAGAAATTGCTAACTCTTCTCGGTCACTACCATTTAGTAAAAATTTATTTCCCTGACCTCAATGGTACTTCATTTGGCCATAGTGCTCACTGGGAAATTGGCAGTGACACATGAACTCTCTCAGATTGCACCACTCCTGGGTTCTAGCTGCAGCTCCTGGCCACAGAATCCGTTTGCGATCTCTGCCTCTTCCTTCAGTCTTTGCTCTGGAAATACGGCAAAGTGTAGCTATGCTGCCCACCTGATGACAGAGCAACTCAGAACTGCCTTGTTCTAATTACATTAGGCACCTTCAGAAGCGGCTTTAACTCTGGTCTCTGCTCTCAGACTATTTCATTCTGTGACTGACTTCAGAGTTTACGATACCTAGACTGAATCGCTCTTGTCTGATAGGGACCAGAGAGGAGTACAAGGCTGATGCTCCATGCTATTCCCTTCATCCATACATCCCTCTAGTGGCAAAAGTCTGGTAAACTCTGATGTCCTTTGTTGCCTCAGCAGTTAGTTACAGTTCTCAGAGTGGCTCCACACTATCTTTGTCAAGAGTGACTCATGGCATTTACTCCACTAAGGATCCAATGTTGCTTGCATAGATCATATCTTATAGCTTTTCCAAACAACCTTCTTGAATTTAACTTGCATAAGGCCTTAAAATATCATAGTAGGGAAGCTAGCTTAAAGGAACACACCACAGTCACACTCAAAGCTGACCCGTGATCCTGTCATTTGGGTCTCTGAGACAGGACATGGGCCTGCTGACTCTTTTTTAGCCTCATGTCTTAAAATGTGTTTTTTGCCTTTCCTCCATGACTTCCACCTGTCCATATTACTACCCCCTGATGAAACAGGAACACATGAGAAAACCAGCCCTGAGTATCTCTTAGTTTCTCCAACATAGACCTATAACACCATGGGTTACATTGGTAAAGAAATGGAGTCCATGACTAGAGCCTGTGTCAGAGTCAAGTCACTTCAAATATTTATTGAGCACCTTCTTTATGCCCAATATCAAGGAGATCTTGGCACCCAGCTATTATCACTAGTCCCAACAGGTTTCCCTGAAAGCATGATTATATCACATGCTTTTCACAGCCCTCACCGCCCTCCAGGAATTATGGAGCAACATTGAGTAACTGTGGACTGTTGAATGGAGCAAGCCTGGGCCACAGATGAACCAAAAGCAGATGCAGTAGAGCTAACTCCTCCATCCCTCTTGAGTCCTCCAAAAAGCTCAGAGTAAACAGGACCTTTATGTTATGGTCATTATTTTGTGCTTCCCTCCTTTGCTTCATTACCTCCTATCTGTTGCTTAGACTGTAAACACAGACCAAATGTCAAGACATAGATAAAGTCACCAGGAAACCCAGCTCCAGGTGCCAGACCTACCTTTGTGGCTTTTGGACTGTTGCTGTTTGTGTAGAGATGGCAGGGAAAAGTGCCACATGGCTCAGTGCTCCTTTGCTTCCTGCTCTGTTAGGTATTAAACCCCAGCAACCTGCTCAAGGCTCAGTCTCCCTCACTAGAGCTAACTAACTAGAACACTAACCCCCAACTTAATGCCGCGTGAGCACAGTCCTCTCCTCTTCTCTTCTTGCTTCTTCTCTTTTCTTCCCAAGATCCTGTAAGCTAAATACCATCATATAATAAGCAAGAGATGTATAATGCAGAGATTTCTCTTCTTTATAGTTCTACTCATATGGAAAAAAAAGAATTGTTGATTATCTTAACCTACACATAACTTGTAGAACAGAAAGATTCCTGTCAAATAATCCTCCCTTAATAGACTCCCTTCATTATTATAAACTAAGACATGACCTTCAAGCATTAGTACCCAGACAATACAACATTTGTGTGTTATTTAATTAGCTTATTGCTTTTGTTAATGTACATTCCTGTGGTTCTACCACTTTCCACTCAAACTTTAAAAAAATACTACATGGTATTAAAAAAATTCTTTATCAATGTATCCATACTTTTGCTTCATTTAAAAAAATTTTTTTCCAGCCAGGATCTCTCAATGTTTTGAAGTTATCTCATAACAATGGCTAATTTATTAAGTCCTGGAAAATTATGACAACAATAAGTCTTTGTGCAAAGTTGGCATGCTGGAGATTCTTGGTTAAAAAAAAAAAAGAATGTGATAGATCTACCAGAGACCACTGTCTTTCTGTACCATCTAATCCCCATTATGAAGTGATTCTTATCAAACTGGGAAGTGATCATGTGGCAGCCTAAACAACGCTGGAAAAACTAATTCAATAAATCAGAAGGGTTATTCCATGTCATCTACATGCTCAAACAAGAGGGAGAGCACATTGGCTTTAATAAATCCTCAGTTTCCAGCCAAAGGCCTTTCAGAGCTCTTGGCTGCCTGATGAGATATCTGGAATTATGAAAGTTTTTAGAGCTTAAGGAGGAAATTCTTATTTATCATAAAAAGAAGATTTGAACTGGACAAATTGTTGAATATTCTACATAAGTATCTAAGAATCATGTAATTGTCTAATAATTATTATCTCATTTTACATATAAGGAAACTAAAACTAAAAAGAGTTAAGAAACTTGCTCATAGTTGGCAGCTAGTAAATGATGGATCTGCAAATGCTAATCTTTCTACGATGTCCACATCAGAATGCAGGACATCAGAGGGGGCGCTGGTTTCATCAGTGATTCCATCTCAGTTGGTCGTCCAGCCTGGGCATGATGTATGTAACCAGATGACTCAGATTACTGGGCTAATGAGGTTGACAGTCATTTAGGGATTCAGCAAATATTACTGAGCAACTGCTATGTGTCAGGCACTGTTCTAGGTGCTAGAGATAGAGCCGTGAATAAACAGACAAAATCCCTTTTCTTCACTGAGTTTACATTTTACTGAGGGGAAACAAACAAATAAGTACATAACGTCAGGTAGTGATAAGCACTGTGGAAAAAAAGAAGGATAAGAGGAAAAGAGAAAACTTCAATGGTGGTGCTCCTCTATTTAGATGGTCAGGGAAGTGCTCTCTGATAAGAAGACATTCGAGCAAAGACTGAAGGAAATGAGGGGAGGGAGAAGAAAGTGAACCATGTCTTATTTGGGGAAAGACCATTTCAGCCAGAGTGAAGGCCCCCAAGTGAAGGACCTAAGCAGGATGCTCTGTACATTTCGGGAAAAGCACTGAAGATGACTGCATGGCTGCAACAGAGTAAGCAAAGGGGAGAGTTAAAAGAGATGAGGTGGAATGGATGGCAAGGAGGGAGACAACCATGAAAGGCCCTTTGGATCCTACAAACATTCTGGGTTTTACTCTATGTGAGATGGGAAGTCCTTGGGAGGTTTTCAGCACAGTGACATACTGGTTTATGTTTTAAGAGTTCTACTGATAATTAGCCAGTTGACTTGGATGCCTCTAGGCAGCAAGGCCCCAAACTACAAACAGAATGAGTGGTAGGACAATAGTACAAAGAACATGGGCTTTGGAATTAGGCAGATCTGTGTCCAGACTTCAGGCTCCATCCCCAGCTCATTCTATTATATTTGCACTAGTTATATAACCTCTTTGAAACTCAGTTTCCTCAACTGCAACTGCTCTATAGCTATTAATTAATGAGATATGTATAAAGCACCTAAAATATTACTGTATTTTATTAGCTCTAAAAAATAAAAATAACCAACCATTAATTAATTTAGTGATTAATTACTGAATTATTTTATCATTATCAAAGATAATAAAGGTAAGACCCGGACTGGATAATATTTCTTCTCTGCTTCTAGAATAGTAACAATAACAAATTAATAATGGGGAAAATAAAGGATGTACTCTTTCTCTTTAAAAAATAACTGGGGGCACCTGGGTAGCTCAGTCATTAAGCACCTTCAGCTCAGATCATGATCCCAGGGACCTGGGATTTTCTTAAAAAAATAAACAAATTAATTTTAAAAAACTTTGTATTTTTGGATATTTTCAAAGATATACAAAATTAAAGCAAGTTCTCTAACGAGACCCATGTATACAGTTTCAGTAATGAGCATTTATCCAATCTCATTTCATCTTATTTTTTCTGGAATATTTTAAAGCAAATCCCAAATATATTTCCTTTTTTTTTAAGGATTTTATTTATTTGACAGAGAGAGATACAGCGAGAGAGAGGGAACACAAGCAGGGGGAGTGGGAGAGAGAGAAGCAGGCTTCCTGCTGAGCGGGGAGCCCAATGTGGAGCGCTCAATCCCAGGACCCTGGGATCATGACCTGAGCCGGAGGCAGATGCTTAATGACTGAGCCACCCAGGCCCCCCCAAATATATTTTCATTTCAACTATAAATACTTCAGTTTTTATCCCTAACAGAAAAGAATTTTTTTAACACAACCCAATACAATGAACATATCTAACAAAACTAACAATCACTTCTTAATATCATCTAGTATGCAGTCCGTGGTCAAATTTTTCAGCTGTCTCAAAAATATCTTTTTACAGTTGTTTTGCTCAAATCAGGATCGAAACGAAGCCCATAGATTGCACTTGGCTGATACGGCTCTCAAGTCTCCTTTTATCTGTGACAGTTCCTCCTTCTTTTTTTCCTCCCATGACTTTTGTTTTGGAAGAAATTGTCATTTGAAGGATATGCTCTATTAATGACGGGTTAGTAATGTTCCCTCCACAGGCAAAGGACATCAAACCTACATATTACACTATAGACACATTCCAAGTGCTTTCATTCCAATTTTAGTATATGTGCTGCCAAAGCGAGCACTCCAAGTGCTTTCAGAGAGGAGTAAGGGGAATGTTTTCTGCTCCCAAAAGAGGAAGTTAACACTATCAACTCTTGTAGAGAAAATACACTTAATATAAGGAGATGGCCTTAAACTCTTTAAGATGGACATAAAGGACTGTCATGAAATAGACCATAAGACCTAATGGCTTTCTTCCAGTCCTAGAATTCTCTGGGATCTATCTCAGATGTGTATTTAGATGATCACCATGGGATAATGACCAACAGAATTTCCTGTTTTCTGTTAAAGAGCAATCAGAAATTTTTCTTTGTTGATAAGAAATTACAAGAATATTTCTTGTCCTAGTGAAAGGGGACAGGTCAGTTATTACTGTGAAAGCCTACACTGACCTTAAAACTGATGGCCCAATAGGATTAGCTGAGATAAATTCAACTCTGGAGTCATAACTAGAGCTAGTTGGCTTTCATCAATTCTTTCAGGTAATTCAATAGAACAATACCCAAAAGAATTAAAGGGATACTGATAAATTCTGAATGAGCAGAAGAGATTTTTTGAAATAAGAGGAAAAAAGCAAGATAAATGTAGCTCCTGTTGATTCTATATCATGATATGAGTAGGTTTTGTCAAAGGATCACTTGCAGAAGTAACTACTTCAAGATCTTGACCAAGAATTGACTTCTGGAGGCAAGTCAAAACTTAAATTTAGATATTGGTTCCCATACACATTATTTAACCATCAAATACAACATTCCTTTATAGACCTTAATAAAAGGCCAAAATTATAAATGAAGTGTTTGTATTCATTACAAATTATTTTGGACTTGGGGAATCTTTTGAAATGTCCATGTGAGTCAACATGGGGTGGGAGCTGGAAAAAGTAAGCATAGTCTCCCACTCATAGCTAATTCTGGCTCTGGTAATCAGGGAAACACAAGAGACAGCCAAGTATGGACTGGCAACCCCAACTAGCTTGTTTTGTCATTTTGTCTTTCACTCAATAATCAACCTTCCTTGGGCATTCATTAGAGTGTGACCTAGCCCTAGGTCCCTTGTGTTCTGAGTATACTAATTCTTCATCAAAATGTGAGGCCAGGAGTCTGGTTTAACACTGACATTCATTTTTAATTAAGATGGATAATTCAGAAAGATGTTATTGTTGGCAAACAAACCACAAAAGGAAATAAGCGGTCTATGGGACACAAGGCAGGATGGTGCAGAGAAAAGAGAGACAGGAGAAGAAAATAGGAGAAAGAAAGAACATTTTTGTTTTGCTTTGTTTTTAAGTATCCCAAATATCTGATGAAAAGGAAAATAGAAAAAAGGGAAGAAATGAAGGAAAATAAATTATAGTGATAGACTTAGGTTCAAACATGTCTTTAAAAGTTGGCACATGTGGGGTGCCTGTGGTTCAGTTGGTTGAGCATCCGACTCTTGATTTCGGCTCAGGTCATCTCAGGGTTGTGGGGTCGAATCCCAAGTAAAGCCCTGCATTGGGCTCCATGCTCAGCTGGTAGTCTGCTGGAGATTCTCCCCCCACTGCTTCTCACTCTCTCTCTCTAAAATAAATAAATCTTTAAATAAATAGATAAAAATAAAAGTTAGCACATGTGAGGCACCTGGATGGCTCAGTTGGTTGAGCGTCCAACTCTTGGTTTTGGCTCAGGTCATGATCTCATGGGTCATGGGATGGAGCCCTGCATGGGCCTCCATGCTCAGTGGAGAATCTGTTTAAGGATTTTCTCTCTCTGCCCCCACCCCCACTAGGGCACACATGCGTGCTTGCTCTCTCTAAAATAAGTAAACTAATCTTTAAAAGTTGGCACATGTAAGATTGTGAGGAAAAGCTTCAAGTCTCCTACATTCTGGGCTGATTAGAGGGAAGTGGGGAGGCAGAGGGTAGCCCAGTATGTGCTTCATATGGAGCATGTCCTTCATGACAGGAGGAGTGAAGGAGGCTCTGTCTTGGATCAGGCCTTTCTCACATAAGCACAAGGCTGAGCTGTTCCACTGGGCTTGGTCTTTGGGGTGTGGAAAAGACAAGCCCAATCCATTCAACCTACAAATGCTTTTTATAGCTATTCATGTTTGTTAAGGCCTGGAATTGATAGAAAGCAGTGCGATTTTTAATCCTTCAATTTCAAATCTCAATAGGAGGAATTTTGGTTAGATGTGACCAAGATTCTCTAAGTTGCTTTAAAAGAAAAAAAAAACAACCTGAAAAGCTGGCGACTGATAAGGGCTGTTCCTTAAAAAAAAAAAAAAGCATAATGTATTGGTTCTGTTTCTTCAAACTAGAATCACTAAGACCAATGGAAAAATACAAGAAGACAAATTTCATCTCAGTACTTAAGCAAGAACATTTTTTAATGCTTTTTTTTAAGATTTTATTTATTTATCTGACAGAGAGCGAGAGAGAGAACACAAGCAGGGGGAGCAGCAGAGGGAGAAGCAGGCTCCCCACTGAGCAGGGAGCCCACTGTGGGGCTCAATCCCAGGACCCTGGATTCATGACCTGAGCCAAAGGCAGACACTTAATGGACTGTGCCCCTTTTTAATGCTTTTATCAAATTAATCATGAAACTCTTTGAAGAGGTAAGATAAATGACACTGAAAATTATCAAGAAGAGATAACTTCCTGTCAGAAAAACTGAACGTGAGTGGTTTCCTTTGTAGGACTATGAAGACCACTGTGAGGTTTAGTTAGGAACCCCAGGTTAGTATTTGTGCCCTAGTATCTGTTAAGAAACCATGATGACTTATGTTATAGACTTGTCCATTTAAAAATCATTAAAAGAGTAAATTTTATGTTGTTTAAAGTTTACCATAATAAAAAAACAAGAAACCATGATGACAAAATATTTAGTAGTGCTTTTGAAATAAATTTGCATTTTATTATAACAGTACCCACATATATCAGAAAAATAATATTCATTATTTCCTTTATTCATTTATTTATTTACAGAATGCCTAATGTGTCCTAGGCACTGAGAAAGGCACGGATGATATAAAAATGAATAAAAACCAACGTGGTGCCCAACCCCATAAAGCACATATAAATGCAAGACTTGATAGTTATTGATCTACACACAATGCTGTTTCACACGCCAATTAGAACCCTGTCTCTAATTCCCCAGTTTCTCAGGAGTCCTGAGCCAATAGTTGAAAACTACTGGTATAAAACAATCTCCTCTTTCGTTAACCTTTAAATCTCTACTGTGTGATTAGAAACAAAAACCCAGGTCAGGCATAATATTTGGCTACAGATAATATGGTAAAGTATGAAAAGTTCATCCCATGCTGACTTGATCACAAGAAGACAGACTTAGGATCTTTTTCACTTAACCCAATACGCCCTTGACCAGAATAGGAAGGTGATTGATACATGTTGATTTGTCATTCTAGGTTTGGACTTTTGCTCCTATTGTACAAAAAGGAAAAAAAGAAAAGCACACTTTTATAAGTTCTTGGGAAGGAGTATTTAAGGGCATCTAAAATGGGACTATGAGTCACTAGTTTAAAATAAAGAGGTTTTGCTTTAATATCACACTCAATTTTGCTCTTGTAAAAGAATAGTCAGTTAACAATTTACCTGATATCTTGGGTGCCTGCCAAGGTACTTGCTGATTTCATTCTAAAATGTGTCCTTCCAGGGGATACGAAATGAGAACGGTTCCTCTGTTTTACATCTGTATTTGATACACTTTCTTTTAAGGAGGAGTCAGGGGACCAGGGGGATTTTTCATAGTTAGCTATACTATTTGACAACAAAGAGCCTCTGAATAATTAGTTTTGTTTTTCTTCTCTACTTGGCCCCCAACTGAGCAGGCTGAAATCCTTTCCTACCTGGAGCGCTGCAGGGGGTGTGACAAGTGGAGATATTACTGGACATTTGCATTTAAAGAATTAATAAAAATTCCTCATTTGCCTGAAAGCCCCATGAAGTTTATAACCTTGACGTTCTATAACCCCCTACACTGGTTTCCCTCCTGGTATGGCCAAACAAACCAACATAAATCTGTATCTTAAAGAATGCAATTAGTAATGTGCTACTGGACCGCATGCTGGAACTATGCAGTTCCCTGGCCACAGAATTTCACAAAAGGGAAACAAACAATACAGAACAATGAAAAGCATTTCCTAAGCTATATTAACCTTTAGGTCACCCATATTAATGACAACTATTCCATGTGAACATTTCTTAACTCAAGCAATCTATTGAGAACAAAAGGTCAAAACCACCTTTCTTTGACGTTAACATAGAAAAACTTCTTTTCACTTATTCTTGCCTAGAAATTGATATTATTGTGCTTCCTGGGGATGATTTTCAAGGTTTAGTTTGTAAATGTACCTTCAGGGTCCCTGAGATCCATCCCTACAGTAGAACCTGCGCCCAGTCCGCCTCTGTGGTCCAGTACTTAGGGCAACACAGAAAGAGCTAAATTAGAGCTGTTGCCAAGATGATTAGACCCCTGAGAATGGGTCTTGCCAGTGGAAAGTGACAAGTTCTACTATCAACACCCTGCAGTGTGCGAGGAACACTGGGAAGGGGGTACCCATGAAAAATTCAAGAATGTTTCCTGAGCCAAAGGAGAGAAAGGGAAGCTAGCCCTGAGCCTGGCACTGAAGAAGACAGAGAACACAGGACAACCCACAGTCCTGCTCCTCTTGTGTAACCTTAAAAAAATAATTTCTTGGAAGACAAGTGGAATCCCAAACTGGTGAGGCCAACCCAAGCACTCTCTGGAGGTGACTGGCATTTCTAGTCACTGTGTTGCTTGAGGAGGTTTGGGAAGGGGGCTGAGGAGTGGTTACCAAACATTAAAACCTGAGAAAGTCCCCAAGACCAGCAGCACCACTAGGAGCTCCCAGAGAAGTTCTGGCTGATAGGAATGATTCCCAAGAGCAGCAGGGTCACATTGTCTTGAGGGATACTGAAGTCAGTCTTTACTGGCTATTTAACATCTGGGTGTGGAGTAGGGAAGGAAAAGAATGGTCTTTTCTTTTGGGAACGCCTCTATGCTCTCAAGCCCTTTTACCCTAAACCAGGTGGATCCTTGACTCCAAAATTATTTCCTGTTATTTTTCCCCCCTGATAAATCCTTGCAGGCTTCACTTTGCCACCACCTGATGTCCCTCATGAGACAGCCACTCTACTAAGCATGGCTTTCTTCATCTTGGTCACCACCACTACTCCTATTGCTCTGGCCTTGGGGATAAGGCATCACCTTCCCCCCTTTGCCACATCTTTTTAAGCATGTAACAAGTCCTTGCAGTATTTCATCACAGCAGACTACCACCTCTATTGAGACTTCAGCCAAGGTTCAAAAGTGGCCAACTGGAACAGAGCCTAAGGTCATCTCCTAAAACGTGAACTAAATGCATTAGAATTGTCTGGAGTGTTTGCTATAAACAAGGTTAAGGGCCCCACTTCACACTTTTATTCAATTAGAATTTCTGGAAGTGGGTCTCAGATATCTGCATCAATAAAAAGCTCCCCAAGAGATAATATGCACACCAATATTTGAATCACTGGCATGAGAAGTAATTTACAACTGCTATAAGATATGGCTTCTCCCAGAGCCTACAGGACAAGAAGCCAACATTCAGGGAACCTCCATGCCTATATTTCAACCTGCCTTCATGAGGCAAGCGCTGACTCACCCCCACCACTGGTAGCGTACTGGCATGTCCATGCAGCCAAGCCCAAGCAAAAGTCCAGTAAGAGAAGAGTTCTCTCTCTTGCCTTCAGTCTAAGGGTCACCCAAGTCCTGCCTTATTTCCAGTCCCAGTAATTGCCTCTCTGAGATGAGTGACAACGGAATTCCCACTGTCCTCATGGAAACCACTACCCCCCACTCACAAAGGTATAATCTTGCTCTGAGAGTCTCACGGATATCACTTCAATATATTTTCAAAGTCTGGGTCATTCCTTTCCCAAATAACATCACAGCTCAGGCATTAACAGTCCGAACTCAGCTTCACCAAGTCTAATCCAGTTCTTTTTATAGTCTCTCCTCTGTTGTAAGATAAAGATAAGGCCTATATCCCCTTTCCTGTAATTCTCCTGGTCCTAACTCAGACTATGTAGTGAATCTTGCTTAAGTAGAACACAACAGCTCTCCCCAAGGAAAAAGCAAGAACTGGCAGACAGAGGAGTCCTAATCCATACCTGGAAAAGAAGCATTTCAAATTCTTTGATTCTAAAATGGCATCAATGGTCAGAGAGACACCATCAATACAATGCAGTTTAAAAAAAACCAATATATTAAATGTATACAAAAATGTTTTACTAAACAACAGCATAAAATAACATTACGCTTTATTATGCAGTATTACAATCAAAGTTAAAGACTTTTCCTATTCCTAAACTTCTAAATCACTTTTTTTTTTAAGATTTCATCCATTTATTTGACAGAGAGAGACACAGCAAGAGAGGGAACACAAGCAGAGGGAGTGGGAGAGGAAGAAGCAGGCTCCCCGCTGAGCAGGAAGCCCGATGCGGGGCTCGATCCCAGGACCCTGGGATCATGACCTGAGCTGAAGGCAGACGCTTAATGACTGAGCCACCCAGGTGCCCCTCCAAATCACTTTTTACAGACAGCATGATACATGGCATCAGCAAACTTGATTTGGCATACTTGCTGATCCTCTTTACCACCTTAAGGATTAACAAAATAATTTCAAAGCACATTAATTAAAGAATACCAGGATGTATTCTGCACTCTGCATTTGTTTTTATTTTCTTAGTTGAATTGCATATGACTGGAAGTCAGACAGCTTTCCTTGAATATTATCCAGAAAATTTTGACATATTTACTGCCTGAGTCTTTCATGATGTCTGAATCAGTCATACCAATTTTTCCTATATTTAGCAATTTTCATTGCCTTTAATTGCATTGCCAGGCCCATGATACATCACCAACAAAATGAAACAAAGTATTTGTGGGTGGCTCCCCTTCTTGGAACCTGGAAAGCATGTGGTTTTTGCTAACCAAGAAAATATGGACAGCAAATCAATCTTAGAATGACAAACTTTGGTTCCCTGAAAAAAATGTAAATCCTATAGATTTTCATGACCTTCAAATACACAGTATCTTTTCACTGCTACATGAAAGTGTAATCCTTTTTTTTTTTTTTGAGATTTATTTATTTACTTGACAGAGAAAGAGAGAGAGCACAAGCAGGGGGCAGAGGGAGAAGCAGGCTCCCCACTGAGCAGGGAGCCCAACGAGGAGCTCGATCCCAGGACCCTGGGATCATGACCTGAGCCGAAGGCAGATGCTTAACTGACTGAGCCACCCAGGGGCCCCTGAAAGTGTAATCTTTTGAAATTATTTTAAGTGACAATAAGGGACCCAAATTTAAATTTAAATATTTATAGTATTATGCAAATAACTCAACCAAAGTGACAATCAGATTATAGAAATTTCTACACATGGCTTAAGTTTCCATTAAGTAACTATGTAAAAAATTGTTTGATGCACAGCTCTGATGGGCAGTTGGCAATTTCAGAATCATTAAAATATAAAAGGTAGGGCAGTGCCAAGATACAACTCTACACGCACTATAAAGGATCTACTTTTTAACACAGGGAACACGTATAAGTAGGTTACATTTAGAAAAAATACACCATGCACATGTGCGCGTGTGCACACGCACACACACACACACAAATCAGCTCTAGGAAGTGTAAAGATTTAAATATGAAAAGCAAAACCTTATCACTCTATCTAGTGTTCTGTCAGTTGTCTTTTGCCTCTTTGGTTAGATTTATTCCTAGGTATCTTACGGTTTTTGGTGCAATTGTAAATGGGGTTGATTCCTTAATTTCTCTTTCTTCTGTCCCAATGTTAGTGTGTAGAAATGCAAATGATTTCTGTGCATTGATTTTATATCCTGCCACTTTGCTGAATTCCTGTATGAGGTCTAGCAATTTTGGGGTGGAGTCTTTTGGGTTTTCCACATAGAGTATCATGTCATCTGCAAAGAGTGAGAGTTTGACTTCTTCTTTCCCAATTCGGATGCCTTTTATTTCTTTTTGTTGTCTGATTGCTGAGGCTAGGACTCCTAGTACTATGTTGAACAATAGTGGTGAGAGTAGACATCCCTGCTGTGTTCCTGACCTTAGGGGAAAAGCTCTCAGTTTTTCCTGATTGAAAATGATATTCCCCGTGGGCTTTTCATATATGGCTTTTATGATATTGAGGTATATTCCCTCTATCCCTACACTGTGAAGAGTTTTAATCAAGGATGGATGCTGTATTTTGTCAAATGCTTTTTCTGCATCTGTTGAGAGGATCATATGGTTCTTGTCCTTTCTTTTATTAACGTAGTGTATCACATTGATTGATTTGAAGAGGCTGAACCACCTTTGCAGCCCAGGAATAAATCCTACTAGGTCAAGGTAAATAATCCTTTTAATGGACTATTGGATCTTATTGGCTAGTATCTTGGTGAGAATTTTGACATCCATGTTCATCAGGGATGTTGGTCTGTAAGTCCCCTTTTTGGCAGGGTCTTTTGTCTGGTTTTGGGATCAAGGTAATGTTGGCCTCATGAAATGAGTTTGGAAGTTTTCCTTCTATTTCTATTTTTTGAAACAGTTTCAGAAGAAGAGGTATTAATTCTTCTTTAAATGTTCAGTAGATGGGACGGCTCAGTCAGTTAAGCGTCTGCCTTCAGCTCGGGTCATGATCCCAGAGTTCTAGGATAGAGTTCTGCATCAGTCTCCTTGCTCAGCAGGGAGCCTGCTTCTCCCTCTGCCTACAGCTCCCCTTGTTTGTGCTCTCTCTCTCTCTGACAAATAAATAAATAAAATCTTTTAAAAATAAAAATAAAAAATAAATGTTTGGTAGAACTCCCCTGAAAAGCCATTCGGCCTGGACTTTTGTTTGTTGAGAGATTTTTTATTACTGCTTCAATTTCCTTGCTGGTTATGGGTCTGTTCAGATTTTCTATTTCTTCCTGTTTCAGTTTTGGTAGTTTATATGTTTCTAGGAAAGCATCCATTTCTTCCAGATTGCCTAATTTGTTGGTATATGTTCTTATAATTGTATTTCTTCGGTGTTGGTTGTGATCTCTCCTCTTTCATTCATGATTTTACTTATTTGGGTCCTTTCTCTTTTCTTTTTGATAAGTCTGGCCAGGGGTTTATCAATCTTATTAACTCTTTCAAAGAACCAGCTCCTAGTTTCATTGATCTATTTCATTGATTTCTGCTCTAATCTTTATTAATTCTCTTCTCCTACTGGGTTTAGGCTTTATTGGCTGTTCTTTCTCCAGCTCCTTTAGGTGTAAGGTTAGGTTGTGTATTTGAGAACTTTCTTGTTTCTTGAGAAAGTCTTGGATTGCTATATACTTCCTTCTTAGGACCACTTTTGCTGTATCCCAAAGATTTTGAACAGTAATGTTTTCATTTTCATTTGTTTCCATGAATTTTTTAAATTCTTCTTTAATTTCCTGGTTGACCCAATTCATTCTTTAGTAGGATGCTCTTTAGCCTCCCTGCATTTGAGTTCTTTCCAAATTTCCTCTTGTGATTGAGTTCCAGTTTCAAAGCATCGTGATCGGAAAATATGCAGGGAATGATCTCAATCTTTGGATACCAGTTGAGACCTGATTTGTGACTCAGAATGTGATCTGTTCTGGAGAATGTTCCATGTGCAATCCAGAAGAATGAGTATTCTGTTGCTTTAGGATGGAATGCTCTGAGTATATCTGTGAAGTCCATCTGGTCTAGTGTGTCATTCAAAGCCCTTGTTTCCTTGCTGATCTTCTGCTTAGATGATCTGTCCATTGCAATGAGTGGGGTGTTAAAGTCCACTACTATTATTGTATTATTATTGAAGTGTTTCTTTAATTTTGTTATTGTTAGTTTATATAATTGGCTGCTCCCAAGTTAGGGGCATAAATATTTACAATTGTTAGATCTTCTTGTTGGATAGACCCTTTAATTATGATTAGTGTCCTTCCTCATCTCTTATTACAGTCTGGTTTAAAATCTAATTTGTTTCATATAAGGATTGCCACTCCAGTTTTCTTTTGATGTCCATTAACATGATAAATGGTTTTCCACCCCCTCACTTTCAATCTGGAGGTGTCTTTGGATCTAAAATGAGTCTCTTGCAGACAGTATATTGATGGGTCTTGCTTTTTTATCCAATCTGATACCCTGTGTCTTTTGATTGGAGTATTTAGTACATTTATATTTAGAGTAATTATTGAAAGATATGACTTTAGTGCCATTGTATTAGCTGTAAAGTCACTGTTTCTGTATATTGTCCCTGTTCCTTTCTGGTCAATATTACTTTTGGGCTCTCTCTTTGCTTAGAGGACCCCTTTGAATATTTCTAGTAGGGCTGGTTTGGTGATCACAAATTCTTTTAGTTTCTATTTGTCCTGGATGCTTTTTATCACTCCAATTTGAATGACATCCTAACTGGATAAAGTATTCTTAGCTGCATATTTTTCTCATTTAGCACCCTGAATCTATCATGCCAGTCCTTTCTCACCTGCCAGGTCTCCTGCTGGGCTTATGTTTCTACCCTTGTAGGTTAAGGACCTCTTGTCCCAAGCTGCTTTCAGGATTTTCTCTTTGTCTCTGAAATTTGCAAGCTTCACCATTATATGTTGAGGTGTTGACCTATTTTTATTGATTTTGATGGGGGGGTTCTCTGTGCCTCATGGACATGAATGCCTGTTTCCTTCCCCAGATTAGGGAAGTTCTCAGCTATAATTTGTTCAAATAAACCTTCTGCCCCCCTCTCTCTCTTTCCTCTTCCTCTGGGACCCCGATTATTCTAATATTGTTTTGCTTTATGGTATCACTTATCTCTCAGATTCCCCTCGTGATCCAGTAATTATCTCTCTTTTTCTCAGTTTCTTTATTCTTCATCATTTTGTCTTCTCTATCACTGACTCTCTCTTCTGCCTTATTTGCCCTAGCAGTTAGAGCCTCCATTTTTTATTGCATCTCATTAATAGCCTTTTTTATTTCAACCTGATTAGATTTTAGTTCTTTTATTTCTTTAGAAAGGGATTCTCTAGTGTCTTCTAAGCATTTTTCAAGCCCACCTAGTATCTTTACAATCATTATTCTGAACTCTAGTTCTGACATCTTACTTGTATCCATATTGATTAAATCCCTGGCAATGAGAACTGCTGCTTGTTTTCTTTTTTGGGGTGAGTTCTTTCATCTTGTCATTATGCCCAGAGAAGGACAGATGAAAGAGTGAACAAAATACAAAAACAGCAACAACGACCTCAAGAAAATATACACTAAACAAATCAGAAGAGATCAGAAACCAAAAAGGAAAAAAAAAGAGAGAAAGAAAATAAAATCAAACAGGTGACCAGAACAGAACAATAAACTAGATCCTGGATGTATTTTGGTCTATTTTTTAGAAGAAACTAGATCCCAAAATTGTAAAGAAAGAAAAACATATATATACAAAAATAAAATTGAATACAATGAAGCCAAAAATGAAATATATATATAATGTAAATGTAAAAATGAAAATTTTAAAAAATTTTAGAAAAGAATTGATAAGAAATTAGTTGAAAAGGAAAAAAATATTTTAACTGAAAGACTATAGAATCATGAAAAAAAAACACAAATTCTATATACTATTTTCCTCTAGTGCTGGAGTTTTGCAGTTCTGTATGATCAGTAAACTTGGTATTAGCTGGATGTTCCTGCTGATCTTCTAGGGGAGGGGCCTGTTGCGATGATTCTCAGGTGTCTTTGCCCAGGAGGTATTGCACCCCGCCTTGCCAGGGGGCTGGGCTCAGTATATGTGGCTCCAGATTGCTCTATGTGGCTTTCGTTCCACATAGAGGCTCCACTTGGGGGGATGAAAATGGTGGCACCCTGATCTCCAGCCCTGGAGCTGAAAGTCTGTGCCCCCCACTCTTCACAAAAAAGTAGTCAATCACTCTTGTCTCCCTGGTTTCCATCCACACTCTGTGTTCACCCAGCCTGTGACAGAGCATTTTTATCTCAGGCACACAACCCCCTTTTGAGTCTCCAAACTTTACAGACTCCTACAGCTCACAGCCATACCACTCCTCCCGGAGGAAGGTGAGGGATCTCTGCTGCGTTCTGCCTCTTGCTGGGCCCCTGCTCAGAGAGTGGTTGCCCAACCATGGAGCAGTTCCCAGTTTATGGCAACGCCAAGCAGAAGGCCTACTCCTGGGCTCACGGATTGCAACCAGCTTTCCCACTCCAATGCTTGGGAACTCAAAATATTGGAAGCAGAATGTTGTAACAAAAAGACCATAAAACCAGAAATCAAGAAACTGAATTTTAAGGCTGATTTTGCTACTAATTAGACATAGGGTAAAGTATAGCCTCTTAATAAAGTTTGGAGATTGGATTAGTTAGTCCTTAAATTCTCTTTTAGTCCTGATTAAGAATATTTTCATTTATCTCGAACAGTAAAGTAAGATGGTGGTTTAGTGAAAATAAAAAGCAAAATGTTACCTCCAAATGAAAGGCAAGCATTTTAAAACTCCCAACCAGTGACCTAATAGTCTAAATCCAGAGTACAGTTTGCTAGGAACCAACTAATAACCAGATGGTCAATTGGATCATGGAGCCATTTCTAAATTTAACACTACTTGAATGATTTCCTTAGGGTTTGAAGAAAATTGAAGTAATTGAGAACTAAAACTATTGAGCCCCGCATCGGGCTCCCTGCTCATTGGGGAGTCTGCTTCTCCCTCTCCTTCTGCCTGCCACTCTGTGTAGTTGTGTTCTCTGTCAAATAAATAAATAAAATCTTTTAAAAAAGTAAAATAAAATAAAGTGGGACTCAACTGTATTCTTCATAAGCCCCACTGATAATTTTAGTGTATGCAAACATCTAAGAATCACTGTTATATGAACCATACCAGCAGATTTACTGGTCATTTTACTTAGTTATTAATTACAGAATTGTAACCACATGGTTACAATTGTTTAATTATCATGTACCTTCTCACTTAAAAAAAAAAAAACCTGGTGCAACCAGGGTAGTGATGATGATGATGATGATGGTGACGACCATGAAGATAACAGCTAATATTGATTAAGCATATATTATTAGCCAGACATCAAGCTACGTGCTCTCATATATAATCTCTTTAAAACCTCACAATAACCCCAGGAGATAGGTATTACTATTACTATTATTATTATTATTGCCACCAGCTTGCCCAATATAACACAGTTAATGGGTGGCAATGCCAGGATTCCAACTCAGGCAAATTGACTTCAGAGCCCAAACCATCAACCACTGCCTTATACTGCCTCGATAAATGGTACAATTCCCAACTATAGCTGTTAATAACAATAGCTATCATTTTATAGTGCACCTACTATGTGCTAAACTCTGTTAAATACATAATCTCATTTAGTCCTCAAAGCATTCCTGCCAGTTAAGTATTTTTATCCTTGTTTTACAGATGGGGAAACAGGACTGAGGGATGGGGTCACAAAGCTGTGACGTGGCAGAACTCAAAGTTTAGGTCAGAGCTGCTGACTCCTAAGTCTATTCTCTTTTGGCCATATCATACTGCCTCTCAAGCTGTCAGTGGCCAGAACCCCAATTCCTAACCATTTTCTCCTTTTCCTGGGATTTTAACCTTGTCCTGTCTGGATTGGTCATTTTCTAAGATACCAGTGGCTCTAGAAGTATATTGTCTGTTATATCTGTTTCTGAAGACCAAACATGGTTTTTGGATAACCTGCCTCTTAAGGCTAAGTTTTAATTTTCCCAGCCTTCTGAGGCAGTGGTTTCCAAATTTTGTTTTGACTATTCAACCTTATCAGTAAACATTTTGAGCAGAAGTTCCACCATACAAGTATTTATTAACCATTATATAATATGTACTCATATTTACTCATATATTATGTATTTCATAAAACATGAAAATGTAGAACTTATTTTCATTTTTTTTTAAAGTAGGCTCCATGCTGGGTCTCACGACCCTGAGATCAAGACCCGAGCTGAGATCAAGAGTCAGATGCTAACCAACTGAGCCACCCAGATGCCCCACAAGTAGAACATTTTCAAATGAGATTTTAAAAATATAAATATACAAGTATTTCTAATATTTTCTTTGACATCCCACTTTGGAGACTATCACTTTAAGAAACTCTCACTAGGTCTGATGACCAGAGTCCGCAATCTCACCATCTAAAAGTTATAAAGCTCCAAGATAGCAGCTCCTAACCTGCCTGAGTTGAAAAACTTTTTAAAAAGAATCTCAAGCCCCACTTCCCAAAATTCCAACTTAGAACACCTAAACATCCCAGTTGTGACTGACGCTTAGATGTGGAAGCCACTTCACTAAGAGACCCGAGCCCCGGCCAGAGGACCACAGGGTCAGTGACAACAGTGATTACATCTGTCCGGTCCTAATATTATCACCTTTCCCTCCCTGGGCTCATCCCTGACCATCTCCTTTCTCTGATAAATTCTGACTCATAAGATTTCGATTATCCTTCTGATCTCTGTTTTAATTAGAGAGGAGAAATTACTTATGCCTATTCTTTGGTTTTTAGATAGAAAAGAATAGTTTCCGAGGGATTTTTCCCACTAGGGAGACTGACTGTCCTAGGTAACAACAGTCAACTTACCAGGATGGGCTGGTCCTCTATCCCTTAAAGGAAAGCTCCCCATTTTTCCCAAAGTAGCAATGCAAGCACAAAATAGCTTTTAGACCATCTGGCTAGGCTCAATGCAGAATGCCTTTAATTATTTCTTGTCCACTACCTTTGGGTTACATTTGCGCTCAAAATATTATTACCACTTCTAGGGGCACCTGGGTGGCTCAGTCAAGTGTCTGCCTTCAGCTCATGTCATGATCCCAGGGTCCTGGGATCGAGTCCCGCATCAGGCTCCCTGCTCGGCTCCCTCCTCTCCCACTCCTGCTGCTTGTGTTCCCTCTCTCACTCTCTCTTTCTGTCAAATAAACAAAATCTTAAAAAAATATATTATTACCGCTTCTAAAATAAATAGTTTCTTTTTAAGATTTTATTTAGTTGAGAGAGAGAAGAGAGAGCACAAGTGGGGGGAGGGGCAGAGAGGGAGGGAGAAACAGGCTCTCCACTGAGCTAGGAGCCCAATGCAGGGCTCAATCCTAGGACTCTGGGATTATGACCTGAGCCAAAGGCAGATGCTTAACTGACTGAGCTACCCAGGAGCCCCTAAAACAAATGTTTTTAATAATTAATTTGATTGGGGCGCCTGGGTGGCTTAGTCAGTTAAGCTCAGGTCATGATCCCAGGGTCCTAGAATCAAGACCCGCCAGTGGGCTCCCTACTCAGTGGGGAGCCTGCCTCTCCCTTTCCTGCTCCCCCTGCTTGTGCTATCTCTCTGTCATATAAATAAAATCTTTAAAACAAAAATAATAATTAATTTGATTCACACAGCTACATTTCTGGAGATGTGTGCATAAGTGTGTGTGTGTGTGTGTGTGTGTGTGTGTGTGTGCGCACGCGCACATATGCGCACGCACCGTAAATGATTGAGGAAGAATACAACCATGCAATCTCCTCCCAGGGTCATGTCTTAAATAACTAATCTGTATCCACACTTGAGAATGGTTTATCAAAAGTTTGCATAAGCCATTGTGTTTTGGCATATCAAGAGATTTTCACTGAACCAGCTGATTAGCATTCATTAAAAAAGATTAAAGTATCTACTGGTTTCTCAGACCCACTCTGACCAACCTCAGTTATCACCCTTTACTCCCATCTTTCTTGCCTGACTTGGTATTAATTCCTAATCTATCTTTGGTCACCAGTCTTTGTCTCTTTCTCCACCCTCTAAACCCCTGCCCAAATGACATGAGTGATAACATCAGGTCTATAGCTGCAAGTGGGTGGCTGTGAATGGAGCAATGCTGTGTTCACAGCAGCAAGAGAGGGCTCCATGCCAATTTGCTCCCCAAATGTATTCATAATGCTTACAAAATCACAAACACATGAAACTGATAAATTTTCATTTGTTGGACAAGCTAAAAGTATCTTTCCTGTCTTTAAAAAAGCAAAAATACTTTGTTAGAGAATTCATTTCTCACACACAGAAGCTGAAATAAACTATAGGCTTGAAAATAACAAATTTTCTCATTATTTCACCCATTAAAATTGAGGTAACTATAACTCTGATCTCGTTAATCTTAGATTTAGGAATTTATCCTAAGGAAATAAGATACATCTAAAAATTTATGTTCGGTGGTATTCTGCTAGATGTTACTATAAAAAGGAAAAATTGAGGCCAATCTAAATGTCCAACAGTAGTAATTTTATTAAACTGTGGTATGTTCATCTGATTAAGCTTTAAAATCATGTTACCAAATAATATTTTGAGAAATAATTAAATGTAGAAAATATCATATGGTGAGAGAAAAAGCAAATAATAAACAGTATTGGATTTTTACAGACTTTGATATCAATTTTGTAAAAGACAAAATGCTTATGTCCATTTCTTTAAAAAGACTGGAAAGATATATAAAAAAATATTTGTAATGACCCTGATAAAATTTCAGGTGAAAGGGTGCCTGAGTGGTTCAGTCATTAAGCATCTGCCTTCGGCTCAGGTCATGATCCCGGGGTCCTGGGATCGAGTCCCACATCAGGCTCCTTGCTCGGTGGGAAGACTGCTCCTCCCTCTCCCACTCCCGCTGCTTGTGCTCCTGCTCTCGCTGTGTCTCTCTCTGTCAAATAAATAAAATCTTAAAAAAAAAATTTCAGGTGAAAATTTTCTGCAATAAGCATTCTTTTACTTATATACTGATACACACATATATTTTGGTTTGTTGAAACACTGAAAAAATTATTTTATTATGAAAGTATGCTTTGGTTCCTAAATCACTTTAATTTGAAAACCCATGTAAATGGAACTTTCAACATTTTATTACAGAGACTATTCAGTGCATATTTATATTATTATCCATATTACTAAATTAACATGTTTATTTAAGCCATGTTCATTTACAGAGACAAATAATATTCCTATGTTGTTTTTATTCCATCTGATTTTCTTATTATTTGACTATATGTGAAAATAAAGAGAAAAATATTCTCTGACATCCAGTACTAAAGAGTAATAATAGTAAACATTCAAGGAGCCGGCTAATAATAATATTGTTTCTGCTATAGGAAAAGATAAATTTTAAGACAGTAAATCGTAACAAACAGGTGGACTTTGCAATGCAATGGTACAACCTGAGTTTCTCATGATCCTGTATTATCTGTCTTTATATTAAATGGTGTTAGCTTATGTAATTCTTTGGGCTATAAATTAGTAACTCTAACAATTATCAAAAGGAGAGTTACAGCTTATTATATATGACTCTCAAGTTTCTAAGTTTTTCAGAAACAGCAAAGAAGAAATAGAAATTTTCAAACAGATATTTTAAAGTGTTGACTTTTGGAATTCTTAATGGCCCACCTCTTCATGGGATTTATGCCACTGAAAACACAGATGAACCACAGAAGAAAAGCACCATCCATCTAATTATTCCAATGAGGATGAGACAGAGAAAAGGAGGGGAGAGCTTCCACCCAGCAACCCAGCTTTAAGCCTTCATGTGTTGTTGGGACATAACAGCATGAGCAGTTTTAATTCACCCACAAAATAGTATTCCTCTGATAAGTTATTTAAAGGATTAGTGCCAGATATTGGAGGGAGGGTGTGAGAGTGAAGGCTGAGCTTAGTTGGTTTAGTGTGGGTCTTTAAATTGAGCTATCACATATAATAATATTTTTTTCTAACCATGCAACCTGGACAAAAAGGGCAGGGAAGCTTAAAAGAGCTATTCATGAGAACAAAATTTGAGCTCTGAGTCAACTGTTTACACTTTGCAAATGTATTTCATACACTTTAACACAACACCACCCCTGGTGGTGATGCCTGCCAAGTTCCAGACTGTCTTAAGTTTAAGGACCCAAAGAAGTTGACTGTGGGCTTTAAAATGTCCCCAAATGCACTGTTCTCCCAGGTGAAAAGGAAACACCTGGATTTTGGACTAGCCCTTCTCGTAAATCTGCTACTGTATACACGTCCAACTTGGAATCTCTTCCTTCTACTTATACCGATGGTATCATAACTGGAAAGGGTTTCCCAGATAAAAAGCAAACATGATTCAAGGTTGAGACCTTATTAGCATTTCCAAAGGGCTATGAAAAGCCTCTATTCTCTCTCCCCTGCCAAGTAAATTTTGTTTTGCTGAGCTTTGGCACTGCTCCTCTGTTGTCATGGTGGGGCATTATTGTCACAGCTGTCTCAGGGGGCACTGCCTTGAATATGTTTAGAAAAAAACACACAAATAAGAAACATGACATTTGCTATACAACCACACCTACTACTGCAAAACTCCAAGCTGGCAACATGTGCATCATTTTGCACTTTTAAAACAGTGAAGCCAAAAAGATGAAATTAGGCAAATGAATGAATGTATTTACTACAAAGAACATAAAGTACATACAGATTCCTTCATTAAAGAGAGAAAGCAAAACAGAGAAGATCTACCTTTTATACGGACAATTAATGTAAACTTTCTCAAAAATAATTATAAACCATTTCCTCCAACTGCCTGCTTCATTTAGTGATTTTCTTTCTCAAAATGACCCATTATTTTGTTTTGATTATCTTGCTCTTCCGAAAACAGTGGGCTGTCAGCAGCATGAAAGGAAGTATTGTACTATTCTCAGTTTCATATTGATTATGAATTTTTTTAAAAAAAGGTACATAGGGAACTAGATAATAGTACCTACAATGCCTTAAATTATGAGTAAAATGTGAATATGTTATGCAACATACTGGAATTTCCTTTACAAGTATGCTGCCTTTAGGATATTTATGTTTAACCAGAACTGCAGGTAAGAACCTGCAACTAACTAACGTGCATTTAATGAAATGTTGTTCATTAAATCTTTACTAGTAAATAACTGGCTCGGAGGTCATTTAACATCTCCTAACCACTTCCATAATGATTTCAGGTTAAAAATAAAAACAAGGAAACTTTATCTTTAGTGGCACTTCTAAATGACATCTTCAGAATCAAGGGAAATGAGAGCATTTCCCCGTACCATCACAGACTTGCCATGGGATTTTGAGAAAGTTATTTTCCCAATCATCACTTCTTTTCTAGAAATAGATTTGTGATTAAAATAACAATGCTTCCTGTGGATCATAATCATAAGTATTTAGAGAACTCTTACAGTAAGATACAGTTACATTAAGATATTGGTTTGAACACCTTAAGAGAATCCAACATAACAGTGACTTAAATAAGAATGAAGACTTGTTTCTCCACATGAAAGTCTGAGCTAGTAGATGAGGAGGAATGTAGGGTGGCTTTCTTCCATAAGGTCATCCAGGGACCTAGAATTCACCTATCTTATTGTTCCCTTAGATCAGGGATAGAGAAATTATAGTTGGCTGTAAATAAAATTTTACTGGAACACAACCATGCCCAAATGTATGAGTATTTTTTGCAGCTGCTTTTGAACTATGATGGCAGATTTGAGTAGGTAGGATAAAGACTCTATGCCATGTAAGTCAAAGTATTTCCTATCACACCCTTTAAGAAAATTTGCCAACCCCTGCAAAGAAAATTTACTAAATGAAGCTCCCAACCACACAGTCAAATGACTTACTACCACACTGCAGCTTGTGTGAAAGGGTAAAAAGAGAACTGAAAGTATCTCCCTAAGAGCACAGATCATCTCCTTTCACATCCCACTGACCAGGACATAGTTCTATGGCCCACTGATGTACAGCTGGAAAATGTTGTTTCTAGTTTGATAACCATGTGCCCAACTAAAATTTAGAGGTTCTATTCCTAAAAGGAAGGTTGAGAGAATAGATACCAGAGGCCAATTAGTAGGGTTTTCTACAAACCACCTTTCTGGCTGCCCAAGTATTGATATATACCCTTCTGATACATAAGAACACATTCACCTCCTTCCCAGGGGAACCAATACAACATCAGCCAGTTACCACACTCATTTCAGAGTCCCAGGTCTCTGAGCGTTAGGCAGTCCTAAGTCAGGTTTGGATGCTGTTCCTTTTGGAACAGTGACTCATAAACTAAGATATCCAATATGCAGTGGTGTGGCAAAGACATGGTAACTACAATAAAAACTTCAGGTCAGAAAAGGGAAGAATGAGAAATACATAGTCGTCACTGGTCCACAGCAACTGTCAAATCCTAATAAGTAGGAACTACAAAAATTCCCTACCCTGACAGAGAGTAAGTCCTTTGGTTGGGCCATCTTGTCAACCCTGGTTCTGCTATCTGGGAGGTTCTTTCATGCCCATTATCCTCTGTAGCCACATCTGAAGTCAGTATTGGAAACTAGTTCCTTCTTGGAAATTCAAAATTTTCCAAGCCTGTTTCCCACTGATGTGGGCTTGGAGGCCCCAGGCGTTGTCTTAGGGGTTATAAAATCATAGGTTTATGGCTTTTTGCAGACATTTAAGAGGTTTCTCTGAGTGGTGCCCCTGGAGTTGTATAGTGTACAAACTGCAGGCTGTATGTGATGACCCTAATTCCGATTGAGGTCAAATTATAGGAAAGAGACCCAATAGAAGAGGTAGAAAGAGTTTAGTCCAGGGAGTCAAGCTTCCTAAGAAGAATTGAAAGTCAGAATGCTGGCTCCAAGTACTTGCAGCTAATATCAGAATCCATCCTGAACCAGCCACAACAGAGCTGTGAGTGTACCTGTGGGGGAAATTGCTGGGGTCTTGTAAATTGAGAAGAGCTCTACCTTTTGGGATCCAGAGAATTTTTGCCAGAGTCCAGCCCTAAATGGGCATTACCCAGAGAGAGAGAACATTTTCTCCTCTCTATCCCTTACCTTCAATACAATGATATGCTGTTAATATAAAAATTTTACCCTTCCCTCCAAGTAAAGTAAAAATGCCCCTTCTCTATGAGATCTTCTCATATCCAGGTGAGAATTAATTCCTCCTCGGGGCTCCAGTAGCACTTACACACTTAAAAAGTGTGACCATTTAATGGCTGATTACTAGTTACTTAATTTCCCTATGACTTAGTTCCCTTCCGGAAATAATAGTAAATGTTTCATTGAATTATTATGAGAATTAGATCTGTTCACATTTGAGAAGCATTTGAACAACTCCTGTTACAGGGGGAACCACTTGATAAAATTTGGCTATGGTTATTATTATAAGCCAGTGAATTCCATTTTTTTGTATAAGCAGTTTAGATTGGGCTTCTATAATTTCCAATGTAAAGTGGCCTGATTTTGTTTTACTCAGTAAGAAACTGCTAAGAGACGAGAACCAATCCCTCAACATAAGCTCATTTTTTCACTTCTAACTTCACTGAACTGTGCAGAAATTTGTTTTGAAGATATGTAAGATGGAGGAAAACTAAAATTTTAAACTGCATACTGAAAAAAAAATAAACTGCATACTGAACCTGTTATGCCTTTATGTTCAACACACAATGTCGACATTGTTAGCTACCTAACCGGATCCATTACCTTCCTGACAGAACCCTGATTGGTTCAAGTATATATCCCCATCTGCATTACACAAACCTGATTCATTCTCAGCTTCAGGAGTAATCCTAAATTATCTAAAGCAACGGTTTTCAATCAGGATGATTTTGCCTCCCAGAGGACATTTTGCAGTGTCTAGAGACACTTTGGTTGTCACAGCGGGTGGGAGGGTGCTACTGGGTACAAAACCAGGTATGCCGCTAAACATCCTACAATGCCCAGGATAGCCCTTCACAATTATTCAGTACAAAATGCCAATAGTGCCAAAATTAAGAAACCCTGTTCTAAGGGGAAATCCCATCCCTCTTATGAGGGGGAATAATATGTGATCCAATTCTAATCAATGAGATATGAGAAAAGGTTTTCTAGATGCTTTGGGGAAAGCTTTTCATCTTTTGTAAAAAGATCAGGAGTCCTCCCCACCTCCCACATCACATGCCAACTTAGTATGTAGACTAATTGCTCCAGCAGCCATCCTCCAAACATAAGAAGAAACTGCCTGAGGATTAAAATAGAACAGAGTAGGACACCTGGATGGCTCAGTCAGTTAAGCATCTGACTCTTGGTTTCGGCTCAGGTCATTTATCTCAGGGTCTTGAGATCAAGCCCCATGTCAGGCTCTGCACTCAGCTTGAAGTCTGCTTGAGATTCTCTCTCACTCGGCCCTTTCCCCCATCCTCCCAATCTCCACTGGCATGTGCTCTCCCTCTCTCTCTCTCAAATAAATAAATCTTAAAATAAAATAAAATAGAACAGAGCAATATGAAAAACTTCTGTTTTTTGATGACCTATTGAAACCATTGGATCCACCTTGCCACTAGAGATCCTCTTATATAAACTAACACACTTTCTCATTTTTTTTAAATGATTTTATTTATTTATTTGACAAAGGGAGAGAGAGACAGCGAGAGAGGGAACACAAGCAGGGGGAGTGGGAGAGGGAGAAGCAGGCTTCCTGCCGAGCAGGGAGCCTGATGCGGGACTTGATCCCAGGACCCTGGGATCATGACCTGAGCCGAAAGCAGATGCTTAATGACTGAACCACCCACACAATTCCTCATTTTTAAAGTCTGTTTGAGTTACATATTCCATGAGTTACGTCAACCTCAAGCTTTTATTAAATACTATACCAAACACAGTATTAGGCACTGAGAATATAAAAGTGAGTAAGACAGCCAGTTGGCCCATTGTAGAATTTTTATTCTAAAACAAGGCATGTATCCCCAAAGAAATAATTACGATATGTGCTATAATACAGATAGGCGCAATGTGAGCCTGATGGAAGAAGTATTAGTTCTGCTTGTCTAGGAAGTCACACCTCCCTTACTAGATTCAAATAATTTTCTTCTTGTTCTCAATATTTAGCATGATTCCTTATACACAAGTGTTCAATAATATTTGGTTAATATAGTCCAAATACTTACAAAAGGATCGTTTTTACTAGGTTCTCTGATGTGGCTGTTGATTTTCACAGGATAAGAGTTTAAATGCCATGCATGTATCCATTAATATTTCCTATTTTTTTAAGATTTTATTTATTTATTTATTTGACAGAGAGAGACAGCAAGAGAGGGGATACAAGCAGGGGGAGTGTGAGAGGGAGAAGCAGGCCTCCCACTGAGCAGGGAGTCCAATGCGGGGCTCGATCCCTGGACCCTGGGATCATGACCTAAGCCAAAGGCAGATGCTTAATGACTGAACCATCCAGGCACCCCAATATTTCCACCTGTTTTGTCAGAAGTCTCCAACCTTATCTTGTGTGCATGTGTATGTATTTGTTATATTTCCAAAATGTGTTGAAGGTACCTTAAAATACAAAATACGGACATATCGAATAGACATTTTTCCAAAGAAGATATACAAATGGCTAACAGATATATGAAAAGATACTCAACATCACTCATCATCAGGAAAATGTCAATCAAAACCACAAAGGGATATCACCTCAAACCTGTTAGAATGGCCATTATCAAAAAGTCAAGAGATAACAAATGTTGGCAAGGATATGGAAAAAAGAGAACCCTTGTGCACTGTTGGTGGGTATATAAATGGGTGCCGCCATTATCGAAAACAATTTGGAGGTTCCTCAAAAGATGAAAAATAGAACTACTATATGAGAGCCAGCAGTCCCACTTCTGGGTATATAGCCAAAGGAAATAAAATCACTATCCTGAAGAGACATCTGCATTCCCGTGTTCATTGCAGCATTACTCATAATAATCAAGGTATTGAAACCTAAGTGTCCTTTGAAGATGAATGGATTAAAAAAATGTAATAGAAAGACAGGTATCATGGGGGTACCTGGGTGGCTCAGTCGGTCAGGTGTCCAACTTTTGATCTCAGCTCAGTTCTTGATCTCAAGGTCATGAGTTCAAGCTCTGCATTGGGCTCCACACTGGGCTTGGAACCTACTTAAAAAAAAAAAAAGACAGACCGATATCATGGAATATTGTATATATATTTCATTCCCAAATTATATGCATATAGAACTCATAGAAACAGAGAGAAGAAAAGTTGTTGCCAAGGGCTTTCTTTTTCAAAATGTAATGGACAGTTGTTAGTATTTTAGAATAGAATTTTCATATAATTTCATAATTTTTCAGAAGGCAGGAGTACCAGAGCTAGAAGTGATGTCCTTAATCCGGATAGGTAGAGCCTTGTTTGACAAGAATCTCCAACCTAATCTTTTTTCAAAAAAATTTATTGGTACCTACAAAGAGGCTTTAGCCCAAGGAATATAGTTGTAGCTTCACTTTAGCCTAAAATATTAGGAATATAGGACCCAGAGAAATAAATGGAATTAAGGAACTCTAGCCAATGTACCACTTTAGGAATGCCTGTAGGGATAGATGATATTGATTTTAAGATGTGTTGATGATGTGATGAATGCACTGAACATGAGCTATTTTCTGATGGGTGTGTCAGGAGCAGTGAAAAGGACACTTCTAAGCACAGATCAGTAAACTTGTTTTTAATGCATCTCTAGCTGCCAGCTTTGAAATTACATATTTTTATCCTTACAAAGAAAACTAGAATAATCCTTCAAGATTTTCCAAGTTTAAGACTGTCTCCTCCTTCCTTTTACTATTTCCCTTCCCACTTTTTGGACTTGAATTTTGTCTGTTCACTTTGATTAGTGATTTTCAGTTTAAACTCTGTATTTTATTCATTTGTTCATTCATTTTTGATAAAAATTCCATATGTTTAAGTGTACATGACGTTTTAAGTATACATTATGAATATGAAATGATTATCACAATCAAGCTAATTAATGTATCCATTACCTCCCATAGTTATCATGTGTGTGTGTGTGTGTTAAAAACACTTGAAATCTACTCTCCACAAATTTCAAGTACACAATTCATTATTATTAGCTACAATCACCATACTATACATTAGGTCTCCAGAACTTATTCATTTTATAACTAAAAGTTTGTACCCTTTGATCAATATGTCCCCTTTTCCCCCACCTCTAGCCTCTGGTAACCACCATTCTACTCTCTTACTTACACTTACATGTAAGTGATACCAGGCAATATTTGTCTTTTTCTGTCTGGCTTATTTCACTTAGCATAATACCCCCAGGTTCATCTATATTGTTGCAAATGACAGGATTTCCTTATTTTTAAGGCTGAATAATAGACCAGTGTGTATGTGTGTATGTATATATATAAATATGTGTGTGTAACTTTCTTGATCCATTCATTTGCTGACGGACACTGATGTTGTTTCCATACGTTGGCCATTGTGAATAATGCTGCAGTGAACACAGGAGTACAAACATCTCCATTTCTTTGTGTCCTCTTCAATTTCTTTCCTGAGTATTTTATAGTTTTCTGAGTACAGATCCTTTGCCTCTTTGGTTAAATTTATTCCTAGGTATCTTATGGTTTTGGGTTCCATGCTCATGGATTGGGAGAACCAACATTGTGAAGATGTCAATGCTACCTAGAGCAATCTACACATTCAATGCAATCCCCATCAAAATACCATCCACTTTTTTCAAAGAAATGGAACAAAGAATCCTAAAATTTGTATGGAACCAGAAGAGACCCCGAATAGCCAGAGGAATATTGAAAAAGAAAAGCAAAGCTGGCGGCATCACAATTCCAGACTTCCAGCTCTATTACAAAGCTGTCATCATCAAGACAGTATGGTACTGGCACAAAAACAGACACATAGATCAATGGAACAGAATCGAGAGCCCAGAAATGGACCCTCAACTCTATGGTCAACTTATCTTTGACAAAGCAGGAAAGAATGTCCAATGGAAAAAAGACAGTCTCTTCAACAAATGGTGTTGGGAAAATTGGACAGCCACATGCAGAAGAATGAAACTGGACCATTTCCTTACACCACACACAAAAATAGACTCCAAATGGTTCAAAGACCTAAACGTGAGACAGGAGTCCATCAAAATCCTAAAGGAGAACACAGGTAGCAACCTCTTCGACCTCAGCCGCAGCAACTTCTTCCTAGAAACATCACCAAAGGCACGGGAAGCCAGGGCAAAAATGAACTATTGGGATTTCATCAAGATAAAAAGCTTTTGCACAGCAAAAGAAACAGTCCACAAAACCAAAAGACAACCGACAGAATGGGAGAAAATATTTGCAAATGACATCTCAGATAAAGGGCTAGTATCCAAAATCTATAAAGAACTTATCAAACTCAACACCCAAAGAACAAATAATCCAATCAAGAAATGGGCAGACGACATGAACAGACATTTTTCCAAAGAAGACATCCAAATGGCCAACAGGCACATGAAAAAGTGCTCAACATCGCTCGGCATCAGGGAAATCCAAATCAAAACCTCAATGAGATACCACCTCACACCAGTCAGAATGGCTAAAATTAACAAGTCAGGGAACGACAGATGTTGGCGGGGATGTGGAGAAAGGGGAACCCTCCTACACTGTTGGTGGGAATGCAAGCTGGTGCAACCACTCTGGAAAACAGTATGGAGGTTCCTCAAACAGTTGAATTTAGAGCTACCATTCGATCCAGCAATTGCACTACTGGGTATTTACCCCAAAGATACAAATGTAGGGACCCGAAGGGGTACGTGCACTCCAATGTTTATAGCAGCAATGTCCACAATAGCCAAACTGTGGAAAGAGCCAAGATGTCCATCGACAGATGAATGGATAAAGAAGATGTGGTGTATATACACAATGGAATATTATGCAGCCATCAAAAGGAATGAGATCTTGCCACTTGCAATGACGTGGATGGAACTGGAGGGTGTTATGCTGAGTGAAATAAGTCAATCAGAGAAAGACATGTATCATATGACCTCACTGATATGAGGAATTCTTAATCTCAGGAACAAACTGAGTGTTACTGGAGTGGTTGGGGGTGGGAGGGATGGGGTGGCTGGGTGATAGACATTGGGGAGGGTATGTGCTACGGTGAGCGCTGTGAATTGTGCAAGACTGTTGAATCACAGATCTGTACTTCTGAAACAAATAACGCAACATATTTTAAGAAAAAAGAAAAAGAAGAAGATAGCAGGAGAGGAAGAATGAAGGGGAGTAAGTCAGAGGGGGAGACGAACCAGGAGAGATGATGGACTCTGAAAAACAAACTGAGGGTTCTAGAGGGGAGGAGGGTAGGGGGATGGGTTAGCCTGGTGATGGGTATTAAAGAGGGCACATTCTGCATGGAGCACTGGGTGTTATGAACAAACAATGAATCATGGAACACTACACCAAAACAAATGATGTAATATATGGTGATTAACATAACAATAAAAAATTTTTAAAAAGCTAACAACAAAAAAAAAGGAGTACAAACATCTCTTCAAGATGATGGTTTCATTTCTTTTAGGTATTTATCCAGAAGTGGGATTGCTGGGTAAGAAAGCTATTTTTATGGTTGCATACATTTTCCTTAAAGAATAGGTTGCTATTAATTATGACTCTTGATGGCAAATGAAACAAACACAATTTAAATGAGTTTAATTTAAGCAAAAGAGCAGATGAGTACTTTGAAAAGTTCAAATACAACTGTATCCTGAGGCCACACCAATATTGGCAACTTTTATTTTCTCTGTGTCCCCACCCTACTCCTATTTGTTAGTTTTCTTCTAATATAAGACAGCCCCCATAAAGTTTGAGAAAATTTCTGTGTGTGGCTCCATGCTATATCATAATCTAGCAACTTCCCCAGAAGGAATCCTCTCTTCCATCATCCAACTATGGCCAAATGAGTGAGGCCCTAGAATTGTAGCCCATCAGAATCACAGGAAGGAGAGAAGTAGTAGTTCCTGTAAAGAAGAGATGCTGGATTAAAAAAAAATGTTTACTGTCCAGTATAGTAGGAAAGCATAACATCAGGTAAAACATATTGCCCCAGGAAGTTTTTGGGCCCATATACACGGGGCCTATGACAATTAGTGTTCTTCCAAGGTTCAGAAGGTTGGTGGACAGGGGAAACAGTGGCCTTCTGTCCTAAAACTAGTAACCTTGCATCATGGGAATTTATTTGTGTTGTGCTAACTTCACAGGCTACCTGCTGCATGGATCAACTCTTCTATTTTGCTATTATCTCAGATAACATGTTTAGCTCTTATTCTGAGTATATCATGTATGAGACATGATAAATGGGCCCTAATATGGCATGCAGTTTTTTTCTAAAGTATTTGAAATCCTGGGAAGACTGGGGTTATAGTATATGCTCCAGTGAGTCTGTTAAGATTACTCATGATGACTCTAGGCTATGTTTGGAACTCTTTCTGAAGTGAATAAACAGATGGCCAGCAGTGGCTAAAATTGAAAGTAGTTTTTAAAATGCTGAGAATCAATTACTTTAATGTTCTTCAAGCTTAAATATCCTTCAGAAATGACTGGACAATATTTACTAAGAAACATGTTCTTTCTGGAATGAATTCAGCTCAAGGAGAGCAAATGTGCTGCAACATTCTGAGACCTGAATTCAAAGTGATGTGAAAAAAAAAATTACTGGTTTCATATCCCTATCACAGAAGTCTTGAGGCATAATTAATTGATGATGATTGCTTCAGAAATATTCTGAGCCAAGACTCCACCAAAAAAGAGAAGTATTTTTCTCATCAGCTTTCTAATAGCACATACTATTCACAAGAAATTCACAGGAATGGGCATGCAATATCTTAGAAAAGTGACCCATTTAGGGTATCCTTGAGCCAGACACAGCACAATGGTGGGAAAGGCAAGTTTCTGAATCCTAGAAACTATTCCAGTAGGATTTTTCTGAGGGCCAAAAAAAAAAAAAAAAAAAAAGAGTGAATCAGCCAGTCCAGTTGTGAGAATGCAGCTGTGAAATTGATGAGGGAAATGATGAAGGAGAAGGCAAGCTCATCAAATGACATGCCACCAAGCTGAGAACAGTATTAGCACACTGGAGGAAAAAATAAGTTATTACCAATTATTCTGGCAATTTAGAGATTTGGATCTAAGAAAAAAAAATTCAGTAAGACGAGTCACAAATTAGCATCAAATAAGAATCTACAGGAGCAGCGTAGTGCTGTAGGCAGAATGTGAGCAGCAGTGGAATAAGGTCTACCACACTCTAAGAGAGTCTGCAGTACGTAGAGAGTATCTCATTCAACTAATTCACAGATTTAAAAACAAACAAACAAACAAAGGGTCTTGCCCAGAGAGGATGTTTCAATTGTCTCTTGCTACTTAACAAACTGCCCCCCAAAAACAGTGGCTTAAAATGGTTTATTTGCTCATAATTCTGTAAGTTGGGCAAGGCTTGTCACTGCTCCACATGGTGTCAGTTGGTGTGATGCAACTATGACCAGAGAATCTACTTCCAAGATGGCCCGACTCACAGGCAGGCAAGTTGGTGTAGCTGTCGGTTAGAAGATCAGCTGGGGCTATTGGCCAGAGTCTGGTTCTCCTCCCCATGGCCTCTCCACGTGGCTAGGTTGGGCTCATGGTGAGGCCATGGGGAGGACAATTGCTCACAGATGGCAGTCTCAGGGTAAACATATGACACAGCAGCTGGCTCTCCCCAGAAAGCTAGGGCTTCTTAAGGCTTAAGCCTAGAACAAGCATAGTGTCACTTCTCTAAATTCTATTGGCTAAAGTGTGGCCAGCCCAGACCCAACAGAATACCACACAGGTGCATGAATATAGGAGGCATGGTTCCATTTACCACACAGGAGATGTGACCTATACAAAGTTAACTATATGTCACCATTAGAGGAGAACTTGGTGCTAATAAACCTGTAAAATGAAGCATAGGGAAAAAAAGAGAGAGAGAGAGAGAGAGGGAGAGAGAGTTATTTTGTAAGGCCAAAAAAGAAAAAGAAGAAAAAAAGACAAAGGAAAATAGACATAAACAGTAAAATAATGATTCTATTATAAGGACCATGGTCAAATCTCAGCTTCACAACTTAAAAGAAACCTGAAATTTTTAGAGATAAGTCAGAAGGGAGCAGTAATTAGGACTGGAAGATAGGAAAATAAAATTTATGATGAAAACTTTTTTAAAAATAAAGTTATATAGCCTGGAGAAAAGAAGACTGGAGAGTGACTTGATAATGATTCTCAAAGCATTTATCACCATTCACCGCCAATCACTATGCTCCAAGAACAGAAAAAGAAGATGTCTATTTAAATTGATCATATAAGGGGGCGCCTGAGTGGCTCAGTCGTTAAGCGTCTGCCTTCGGCTCAGGTCATGATCCCAGGAGCCCCGCATCGGGCTCTCTGCTTGGCGGGAAGCCTGCCGTTCCCTTTCACACTCCCCCTGCTTGTGTTCCCTCTCTCGCTGTGTCTCTCTCTGTCAAATAAATAAAATCTTTAAAATAAATAAATAAATAAATTGGTCATATAAGATTTAGGTTGAAAGAATTTCCCAGAATAGATGACTGATTAGAAAAATGAGAAATAAAAATTTCTTTCTAAAAAGCCTTAAGAGAGGCTACAGTTAAATATATGGAAAAGTTTTTTCTGCCCTGGTAAAAAGGAACCCTCCATGATGACCCTCTCCTTTGAAGCTGTGAATTTCCTAGGGAATAACGAAGCTCTCCATAGATCACTTGTCTATACCTTTCCATCTGCATAAACCTTTTATGCCTCTGTCCTTGCTCCCTGCCCTACATCCATCTAGACTGCAAGTTCCTTGAGGACAGGGATTATGTTTTGATCTTTTCTTAGAGTCTACAACCTGCTCTTAACAGAATATGTGCTCAATATGGAAAGTGTTTTGATACTTTTCCCATGCCAATTGACTGGATACTAAGCACAATGATTAAATAATTGTTCATTTATTCAATTCAGTTGACATTTACTGTGCATTGACTTTCTGTCAGACACTACACTACATAGAATGACATACTGTGATCAGCAAAACAAACAGCTTTTGTCCTTAAAGTATAGTAAGAAGATAGATACATATATAGTTTTTGAAGAAAAACTATAGGATGATATGAGAGATTAAAATAGGAGGAACACTGGGCCCCGGGGTGGCCTAGTTGGTCAAGCATCTGACTCTTGGTTTCAGCTCAGGTCATGGTCTCAGGGTCTCAGGGTCGTGGGGTCAAGCCCTGTGTGGGGCTCCATGCTCAATGAAGAGTCTGCTAAGGTTTCTCTTTCTCCCTCTTCCCCTCCCTGCACTCACTCGCTCACTCTCTAAAATAAGTAAAAAGGGGTGCCTGGGTGGCTCAGTTGGTAAGCATCTGCCTTCAGCTCAGGTCATGATCCTGGGGTCCTGGGATTGAGCCCCACATTGGCCTCTCTGCTCAGTAGGAGCCTGCTTGTAGGAGCCAGGTTCCTCCTTCTCCCTGCCACTCCCCCTGCTTGTACTCTCTCTCTCTGTCAAATAAATAAAAATAAAATCTTTAAAATAAGTAAATATTTTTTAGAAATAAAATAAATAGAAATAGAAGAGAAATTTTAGAAATAAAATAAAATAGGAGGACCATTGACTTGGGGAGATAAAATCGTGATTATGAGCACAGGCTCCAGAGTTGGACTCACTGCAAGTTTCTTTTGCTTTTTTTTTTTTAAGATTTTATTTATTTATTTGACAGAGAGAGAACAAGAGAGAGCATGCCTACAAGCAGGGGGAGTGGCAGGCAGAGGGAGAGGGAGAAGCAGGCACAAGGAGATCCCAGGACACTGGGATCATGACCTGAGCAGAAGGCACACACTTAATGAACTGAGCCACCCAGGTGCCCCTCACTGCAAGTTTTTTTAACAATGTAAACACTAAGTTTTTTGATCTGTAAAATGGGGATAATAATAGTAACTATCTCACAAAATTGTTATAAAATTTAATTCTTGATATAATGTCAGTGTCCACTTTTGATTATTGGTTTTCTTTTTTGAACTGTTTAACTATTTCTAAGGATCGACTTTTCATAGAGGTCTTCCTTAAAGATTGACTTTTATTTTATCTTAGAGGTCTTCAAAAAAACAAAGAGATATTTTGCTTTTTTAATAGGCTAAAACTCATTCCATTTTGCAATTGCCATATGGATCCATTAGACCCTTTGAAAATCAAAGATAGGGGCACCTGGGTGACTCAGTTGTTTGAGCATCTGCCTTCAGCTCAGGTCATGATCCTGAGGGGTCCTGGGACCAAGCCCCGCATCGGGCTCCCTGCTCAGCAAGGAGCCTGCTTCTCCCTCTCCCTCTGCCCCTCATGCTTGCTCGCTCTCTCTCAGGTGTGCTCCCTCTCTCAAATAAATAAATAAAATCTAGAAAATAAATAAATAAATAAAAAACAAAGATAAATTATGGGATCTTAGTGACCTTATTTTTCTTGTATCATGAAATATTTTGCTATTTCATCAACCTTGGAATAAGTTCATCATTACCAAATAATTATTCTCAACTGTGATTTTTAAAAAGACTAAAATAATAAAACAATGAAAGAAATATTAAATTACCTAGAAGCATGTGCAATAGTGAAACAAAATAACATTCTTCAGCTTCTTTTTCTTCAGTTTCTTATTGTACTGACCAAGGTACTGAATCATCTTTCAAGAAGGTATAAAAGATATATGGAAGACTATCTTTGAGCCTTTTTTTTTTAGCTGTTTTTTTTTCAAAGATTGCACTTATTGGGGCACCTGGGTGCCTCAGCCGTTAAGGGATCCCAGGGTCCCTCTCTCACTGTGTCTCTGTCAAATAAATAAATAAAAGTTATTTAAATAAATAAATAAAACTTATTTATTTGACAGAGAGAGAGAGAGAGCAAAACAGGGGGAGCAGCGGGTGGGGGGGAGAAGCGGGTTCCCCTCTGAGCAGGGAGCCCAACGTGGGGCTTGATCCCAGGAGCCCAGAATCGTGACCTGAGCTGAAGGCAGCCGCTTAACCGAGCCACCCAGGTGCCCCTCTTTGAGTCTTTTTTAAAGCTTTTTTGCTTTTTTAAAATGCACTTGAGAGATCTGAATGTACAAGTTCAGGAGGTAAGAGTTCAGAGCAGGGGAACCCAAGACAACAAAGAAAAATGGTAAATGAATAATTACGGTTTAGGAAACACTCCCCTTGATTATCCTGAACCCTCCAACCAGATTGTAAACACACAGAGAAGGCTTTTATAATTTTTTTATTCTCCCCAAGCTGGGCTGTGCTGGGCTCATAGTATGTTTTCAGTAAGTGACTGATTGAGAGAAATGAACTCAAGTCAGTCCTCCATGTCAGTAAAGTGGAATGGCCAGAAGTATGAATCTTCTAGTCCAATTATCCTGGGTTCTATCTAATTGGTGCTCTGCCACTTAACTTACCCCCTCTGAGCCTCAATTTCATAATCTATAAAAGACAGACAGTAATAGTATCTACCTCATAAGACGGATACGATACTAAGTGAACTAATACAGGTGAAATACTTAAGAGTGTTCAGGAAGTGTTAGCTTCTATTATTTCTTTCCATTAACAGGTATTTTTCACTAGCACAGCAGTCAAATGTACAAAACCGAATGTCAACAGCATTAAAGGTCTCAAATGACTATTTTTTCCTAGAACAGAAGGCAGCTTTTCATTTTTTGTTATGATTTATGATGGGATTACATTTATCAAGGGAACGAATTTAAAAAATCTGGGCCTGGCTTTTCCCTTAATAAGCCAGGAAAGAGAATTCCTTAGGAATCATCAAATGACAGTGAATTAAATCTTTTAAAAGGAAAAGGAAGAATTCCCTTTATCATGTGAAAAGGGACTTACACTCATACCACAGGAAGACAACCTAAACTTGGAAACTTTTTCAGGATCAACTTGATTTAATGTATGCACAACAGAAATGTTATAATAATATTCTTTTCCACTTCTACCAGCTCTTTTCCATGCTTAATAAAAACAAAACTTAGAAAATAATACCATTTTTTTCAAGATATCTCTCTGCCAACTAGGTGAGAATAATAATATTAATAATGGTATTAATAATGATAATAATGACAACACTTAATAAGCACTATAAGTACCCCACATGAATTATCTCATTGAATTATCATACTGATTCATAGTATATACTAAAAAAAAAAAAAGACACATGAACAGTTTTAAGAAGTTGATCCCCAGAATAAGAAGGGTGAATGAGACAGACATTGTGATGTGCCACCCAGATCCCTCATCATTGAAGGACTTGTTGCTCTGGCTGCTAGGAGAACTGTTGGCAGACAGCCCTACCCTGTGTTAACACCTTTCAGAAACTGCCTCAATCAGCCCTCAGCGGTCAGCCAGTCCCTTCCAGGATGGTCTGAGAAGCAGAGAGCAGCTTTGTCGGAAACCACACCCCTTCCAGGGTGGCCCACATCCAACGACTGGCTGCTTCAGGAGTAGAAAGACTTGGCCATCTAGGGCCAACTTAGGACAACCCTGAAGGGCCAGTTCAGCTTCAGAGCTCTTTGTGGGGTCAGCTGAGATTGTGGTTGGTGCATATCACAGCTGGACTTATCCCTCTGCTTCCTTCCCCATGTTTTGACAAGTTTTGATCCCAAGGGCTCTGCTTAATAAACATCCTTCATGCTCAGCTCTGTCTCAGAGTCTGTGGCCTGGGAAACCCAACTTGAGACACTGCAAGTACACTACTAATAAAAGGCTACCTTTACTCACACAAAATATCTTCTAGCTTTAATAATATATATTACTAAATTTACTTACTATAAAATATGGAATCTCAAGCAAGTTATATTATTCTCAGTCTTATTCTTTTCTTTTTAAAAAGATTTTTATTTATTTATTTGAGAGAGAGAGTACACAAGCAGGGGAAGTGGCAGGCAGAGGGCGTGGGAGAAGCAGGCTTCCCAGTGAGCAGGGAGCCCAATGCAGGGCTCGATCCCAGGACCCTGGGATCATGACCTGAGCCGAAGGCAGACGCTTAACCGACTGAGCCACCCAGGCGCCCCTCTCAGTCTTATTCTGCACACTTCTGTAGCCTGCAGGTTGGAGGGAAGATAGCCATGAGACAGCTATGCTCTGACACACAAACCACAGAGCTAGTTCCAGCATTCAGTGTAGGTGAATATTAGGAAACAAAACTTGTCAGACCAAAGGTGATAACTGATCCTTTAGCCAAAATAAAATCAAAATAAAGAAAAGTAGGATCTTCCTCTGGAATCAAGGACGAATGTAAGTAATACATTCTGTCAAGAATATTTTAATTACAGAAATTTTATAAAATTAAAAAGGAAAGATACACTTTTTCCTTACCTCAATCCTTGTCCCATTTCCCAGAGGTAATCACTGTTGGTTTGGTGTGCATTATGTCCAGACATTTTCCCATGAGTATTTAATATGTTTGAATATGAATTTTTAATAAAAAAGGAACTTATGCTATGCATTGCTCAGCAACCTACATTATGGAAGGTAATCTGCTTTACTCAAACTACCGATTTAAATGTTAATCACATCTAAAAAATACCTTCACAGCAACATCCAGATTGGTGTTTGACCACACATCTAGGCACCACAGACTAGCCAAGTTGATACATAAAATCATCACAAGACCACCTCTTGTCAACTTGGCACTCTTTAAACCATACTTAATATCTAAACAAAGATAACAAATGCCTTAGGGGTACGTGGCTGGCTCAGTCGGTAGAGCATGTGACTCTTGATCCTGGGGTCGTGAGTTCAAGGCCCATGTTGGGTGTAGAGCTTACTTTAAAATTTTTTTTTAATTTTTTCTTAAAGACAACAAGTATCTTAGTTCAGGCTACTATACCAAAGTATCATAGACTGGATGGCTTATAAACAACAAAAATTTGTTTCTCACAGTTCTGAAGTTTGGAAATCTGAAAACAAGGTGCCAGCATGGTTGAGTTCTAGTGAGAACCCTCTTCTGGTTGCTTTTTTTTTTTTTTTTTAAGTAAGCTCTACACTCAATGTGGGACTTGAACTCACAAGCCCAAGATCAAGAGTCATATGCTCTACTGAGTCAGCCAGGTGTCCCAGACTGCTGACTTCCTGTATCCTCACATGGCAGAGAGCAAAGAGGAGAAGGAAGCACTTTTCTAAGAGCACTAATGCCATTCACTCATGAGGGCTTCACCTTCATGACCTCATCTAATCCTAATTACCTCCCAAAGGCCCCATCTCCTAATACCATCACAGGAGAGGGACAGGGTTTCAACATATGAATTTGGGGAGGAAACAAACATTCAGTCCATAACAATGTGGTTATACTTCCACCTAACATGATACAACTAACCTTTGTACAACTGAAAAAAACATTAACTCTTTCCCCAGAAGAAGATGCAAAGTTCTTGGGTGATGTTCACTCTTCTTGATATAATATAACTTAAATACTATGATATAAAGTCAACACATTTTATATCCTATGAGGATAAGAAAGGGAAGAAAACAAAGATACTTGCTATACACACACATACACATAAACATATTCATAATAAAATTAAAAAATACTCATAATTACAGACCTCATTTTTATTGATCACGTGGTCATAGCTAGTATTTAAAACTATCCTTCCATTCTATTCTGTATTCCCTTTGTCCTCAGCAAGTACTTCAGTTGAGGTGGGGTAACTTAAACCTTCATTTGTAAAGGGTCTGGGTCATCTCTGGTTCTGCCTAAATTGGGTTGTTGTAATTTTCCATCAACTTTAACTGCATGGTAATAATAAGAGACTGCCAGGGGCGCCGGGCCAGTTCAGCCAGTAGACCATGCAACTCTTAATCTCGGGGTTGTGAGATCAAGCCCCATGTTGGGTCTAGTGATTACTAAAAAAAAAAAAAAAACAGCCCCAACATACCTTTCCTCCCTTCCATTGTGAAGTAGCAGTCCAATTTCCCTTTGGTAATCAGGATCAATCACCCCAACCAGCACAGTAACTCCTTTCTTTGCCTGTTTAGAGGCATGGGGAACCCAAAGTGGCCAGGCTGCAGTCTTAACTTCCAATTCAGTGGAATAATTGTTGTGTCTCCTGGTAAAGGCATTCTTCCATTTGAAACCAAGAGCTCGAGGCCAGGAGTACATGAGGTCATAAGGACAGGAAAGAAAAATTTTACTAGGGCTAACAGTGAATGGTGCTACTCCCGTTTCTACCCCTTGATTGCTGGACCCATGAATCCTGGCTATGAGAGAACAGCAGAACATACAGAGCATATAGAACTTCCCAGAGAATCTTGTCCTAGCCCTGTAAGATATTGCCACGTAGCTGGCTTTGTAACTGAGTCTTCAAAAGATCATTCCAGCATTCTATGAGGCCAGCTGCCTCAGGATAGTGAGGAACATGGTAAGACCAGTGAATTCCATGAGCATGGGCCCACTGTCACACTTCATTTGCTGTGAAGCAAGTTCCTTGATCAGAAGCAATGCTGTGTAAAATATCATGATAATAGACAAGGTATTCTGTAAGTCTATGGATGGTACTTTCGGCTAAAGGATTATACTCAGGGAAGGCAAATCCACATTCGGAGTGTCTATTCCAATAAGAACAAAATGCTGCCCTTTCTATGATGGAAGTGGTCCAATATAATCAACCTGCTAGCAGGTAGGTGGCTGATCACCCCAGGGAATGATGTCACATTGGGAGGCATCTAAACACTCAGCAGTGGCCCTAGCCAGGTCAACCATGGTGAATAGAAGTCCATGTCACTGAGCCCATGAATAACCCCTATCCCTACCACCATGGCCACTTTGTTCATGAGCACATTGGGCAATGACAGGGGTGGCTTGGGAAAGAGGCTGACTGGAATCCACAGAATAGATCATCTTATCCATTTGGTTATTAAAGTCCTCCTCCACCGAGGACATACTTTGGTGAACATTGACATGAGACACAAGTATCTTCACATTTTCCATCCAATCAGCAAGGTCTATCCACATACTTCTTCCCTAAATCTCTTTGTTACCAATTTTCCAATCATGTTCTTTCCAAGTCTCTTACCAGCCAGCCAAACCACAACCCAGGATTTGGTATATATTCACTAATCTGGCTGTTTTTACTTCGAAGCAAAATGAACAACCAGGTGCAATGCTTAACATTTTGCCCACTGAGAGGATTTCCCCTCATCGTTGTCCTTCATGTCGCAGAAAGTGACTGTAGTACTATAGCTGTTCATTTTCAAGTGGTGTCTACATATCCCACAGAACTACCTATAAACCAGGCCTACAATTTCTCTTCCACTGCCAAATGATTGTAGGAAACTCCCCATGAGGCCAGAGGCATGGGCTGGGAAAGAGAAGGTAATGTAATAGGAGTGAGGATACTTTTGTATCTGTACTATAAATCTAGCTCATTCATTTTAACAGCTGGATATTATTCCATTTTATCCTTGTACCATAATACAACTATCCCATTGTAATGGGTTTTTAGCCTGCCTCCAATTTCTTTTTCTTTTAAAATGTTCCAGAGAATAAATGAATACGTATATCCTTAGGTACTCATGATATTTCCATAAAAATTAGATAATAGTAGGGGCACCTGGGTGGCTCAGTTGTTAAGCATCTGCCTTCGGCTCAGGTCATGGTCCCAGCATTCTGGGATCGAGCCCCGCCTCAGGTTCCCTGCTCCCCGGGAAGCCTGCTTCTCCCTCTCCCACTCCCCCTGCTTGTGTTCCCGCTTTCACTGTGTCTCTCTGTCAAATAAATAAATAAAATCTTTAAAAAAAAATGTTGTGGCTCTTTAAAAAAAATTAGATAATAGAAACAGAAAAGAAGGTATTAACCGTGACAACTAGATTGGCTACCAGAACAAAGATGCATCAAGAAGCTCAAAGAACCATTTTGAAATCTGTTACAAATATCCCCGACCACTCAGAAAAGTAACTAATGAAACTCTCAAGAGAATGTATATGTATATATTTTATCACTTGATATTGTTACACCAATATTTAGACCAATATAGGAGCAATTATTTTTGTCCACAGTTTTGTCTTAGCAGTTATTGGCACTGAATGAATTTTGGGTATTCAACACTCAAAATATAGTCTAGGTTATTTAAAAGTCTTGGTAGGTAGGAATGGGAGCGGCACCATCCACTGGTTGGATGGTTCCACAAATTACCAAGTATATCAGTTAATTATTCAGTATTTTCTGATGATTGTTTCTATCCCAAGAGATGGTCCAATCTTAGGGTTAATTATTTTAGGACCACACTTCAAATTCAATGAATAACTTACTCTTATATTTCCACATAATAATATATCTTTTCTAACTTTGCTAAACTAGTGATCTGGGGACGCGTGGGTGGCTCAGATGGTTAAGCGTCTGCCTTCTGCTCCGGTCCTAATCCCAAAGTCCTGGGATGGAGCCCCACATCTGGCTCCTGGCTCAGCGGGGAGCCTGCTTCTTCCTCTCCCTCTGTCTCTCTCCCTGCTCATGCTCTCCCTCTCTCTCTGTATCTCTGTGTCTCAAATGAATAAATAAAATCTTTAAAAAAAAATAAACTAGTGATCTTAACAATTTATATTTCCCAAGTCAAAGAAATTCATTCCATTCCAGCCAAGAGTATAATTTTTTCCAGTTTCTTTTATGAAGGACTTCTAAGTTCCATACTTTAGTGGTTGGTTATATTTCATTTGTCTAAGCTAAGAACAGTCCTCTCATACTTGGGCAGCTAAAAGTCCACTGACTTAATAGAGATTTTACCTCTGAATCACATAGTAAAAACTTCAGGCAAAGTACTTTAAGTCTTTGTCAGTTTCAAAAGAAACAAATTTTCAGGGCTCCTGGGTGGCTCAGTCGGTTAAGCATCTGCCTTCTGGCTCCTGGCTCAGCGGGGAGCCTGCTTCTCCCTCTCCCTCTGTCTGCTGCTCCCCCTGCTTGTGCTCTCTCGCTATCTGTCAAATAAATAGATAAAATCTTAAAAAAAAAAGAAATTTTCAAGCTAAAAGGGGGTCTCTCTCTTCTTCAGTGGATCATCTACAAACAGAGGCTGCTTGTCACAAAACCTTACAAGTGAACCACCTTGTGAAAATAGCTTAAATTCCATCATCCGAGATTTTATTTAGTCTTTAAAGTTTTTCAGTCTTTTAAAAAAATCTTAAAATACAAATTCTTGGGAGAATTAATCCCTTACACCAAGGAGCAGCTACCATCTTCATTAAACAATTTAGAAATGAGACATGTGATTTTGGCAGAGATAAAATCAAAAGAGAAGGCTTGGGCCACACAGGGAGTCAAAATTTTTTTTTGCCTATTTTACAATTTTACCAGTAGTCTACTCTCATAATATTTTAGGTAATAAATGAATCAGAAATATTAACCCATATTGACTTAGGCTTATATATTAATTTATCTTCTAAAACATTTCAAAATATCAATCTGGTGACTCTAGAGAATGCCTTACTTATTATAGGTATCTCTTCTCTTAGACACACTTTGTTTTCAACTCATGAACTTTCTATACCTGTTCCTTCTAGAAATCATCAATACTTGCTAGCTCTGGAGAATGGGCCTCTTTTTATTTTCTCATCCCTCTGAAGCTAATCATTATCTTAACTTTTATCATGATCATGTCTTTGCTTTCCTTTACTTTTATCACCCCTATATGTATCCTTAAATAAAATAATTTAGTTCTGCATATTTTTGAACTTTATAGAAATGGAATTATACCGTATGGACTCTCTTTTGCTCCATATTGTTGCTTATAGCTGCATTTTGTTCATTTTAATTCTTGCATAATTTTCCATTTTACAAGTAAACTTCAATTTATTCATCCATTGCACAGTTAATGGATATTTATAATGTTTCCATTTGGGGGCTATTAACAGAGCTATTATTATAAGCCCTGTTAAACATGAACTTAAACATAAGCACGTAGTATATTCCTAGGAGTGGAACTGTTGTGTCACTGGATATGAGTGTCTCAACTTTCCTTGATAATGCAAACTGATTTCCAAAGTGGTTGTGCCAACATAGACTGCTACTAGAAGTGTATGAGAGCTACTACTGCTTCTTATCCTGACCAACCCCAAATTTTTCTAATTTTCAAAAATGTGGTCAGTATAAAAAGGTATCCCACTAATCTTCATAGCCCTGATTAGAAATGAAGTTGAATACTTTTTCATATATTTTATCAATGATTTAGATATCCCTTAATTATGAAATGGTGAAATGCCCTTCACTTGTTTTGCCCTTTTTTATATAGGGTAGTCTTTTTTTTTTTTTTTTTTAAGAAGTTCTTTATTCTGGATATTAGTATGTACTTCATTGGTGTTATAGGTTATAAAAATCTTCCATTCTGTGTCTTGTCTTTTCTTTTTATATTGTCTTTTGACAATTTTTAAAATTTTTTTAGGACAGCCTCCCATTCAGAAGGGAGCCTAAAGGCCCATCCTTGGGGAGAAAGGCCATCATGGAGGGTAAGGCCCCCAAGTCGGGAGGGAATAGCATGGGAACTGGTACCAAGAGTAGTGGTACTCACCAAAATTTGACTGATCCCTCTTTTGTCCATTCACTGAACAGAATTCAACTTGGAGGACCCAAACAGAATCAACCTTCTTCTTCTTCCTCCTCTTGACTTTTCTAGTCTTGTCTTCTTCAGACTAAACACAAAGATTCTTTCATTCTTCCTTGATGTCCTAATTTCATATCCCCTCATCATCCTAATTGACCAGCAGAAAGTAGAATAAACCACCACCTTCTTTACTTCAAATATAATACCTCCATTAATGTATTTGCTTTTTTAGAAGCCACTTTCCATTGCTGCTTTTGTATGCCATCCACAACTAATCATAATAATGACATAAAATTAAATGTCTATTTGTTAACACTACCAAAAAAGCATTTTGTTCCCATTTTAAAAGTGATTGTCTAATATTTCTATATTTCTCTCATTCTTAAAAATAATCTCAATTATGTTGCTTATGTACTTACAGATTATTTCAAATTGTTTAAAATACATGTGTACACACACACACATTTCTTGAGAGGAAATATAATCACTCCTAGCAAAACATGTATCGAAGTAAGTTCTATATTTCAATCTTTAACATATAAAGGTAAAGGGTTTTTTGGTCATTTTGTTTTCTTCACTATTCTTTTCTTTTCTTTAGTGAACAAGGAAAATTCTGTTTCTCTGCTTAGTCAGATTCTCAGCATATGAATGGGACAACACTTTTCCCCTCTCAGAAAGATTTTTTCCTAGCAGAGCCAGTTATAATTATGAAGTCTTTCCTTTATTTGATTGTAGAAGTTTCTTTTCCTTTTTGAAGAATTACGACTGATGCTCAAAAACTCAATTATGCCTAGCAAAATTCCATTATCTCATTTCCCAAGGGGTACTAGTGAGCCCTGCCCCACCAGCCACGATACACAAGAATTCTGTTTTAAAGCAGTTCCACATGAATGCCTGTTTCTCCCTTGTGTTCTCCATGGCTGGGAATCCCCTCTTTGAAAAGCACAATGCCATGCTGAATGTGCATTTTTCATTAAAATGTGACCTGCTTCCAGGCTGCTATCTGTGCTCCACATTCAACTAACCCTTTGGCCAAATTCACACCCACATATTTTGGACATTCTTCTGGCCTAAAACTGCACCCAGAGCATCTGTTCTGTGCAAAGGATTAATGAAAAAAAAATGTGTGTGCAGGTCAGAAGCCAGTCTAGTGACTGCACATCCCCCTTCAGATGTTTGATCAGTTCAAAAAATATGAGACAACCATCAGCCATATCAGTAAGTTTTTGGCTTACTTTAAATTTTAAAACTTTTAAACTTATAGATGAGAAGGCCATGAGAAAAACAAAAAACAAACACAAATCTTAGAGAACATTTTCTTTCTGTTTTGGTTCTTGGCCACTTGATAATCTCTTATAGTTTCTAATATTAGGCTCTTAAAGAAAATCTTTTCCTTAGGATGTTCTATTATAAACAAGAGTCTAAGAAAGGTTTGGGCTATTTTTTCTATGAATAGAAAGAACAAGAAAAATATAATTTTAAATATCAAAATTAAGCGGGAGGGAAAGTTCGTATACATTTTTTTTTTTACCCAGAACTCTTTTTTTCTCTGTATCACCTCTAGAAAGAAAATCCATAAAGGTAAACAATTTGGGAAGCAGAACCTAAAACATATTTAAGAAAATGTATTTTTAAAATATAGATATTGATATGAATATATCTTGTTTTTTAAATTAATGCAGTGCATAAAGAGTACACTAAAGACTGATGTCTAGACGTTATTCTCAAAATCTCCCAAGTTATATAAATCCTCAACTAAACCTCCCTCTTGCATAGAGAGAGTTAAATGATCATAAAGATGATTAAAGAAGCTTTACCTATTTTTGCCTAAGGAGATGAGTTTAGGGACTACATAATCTTTCATTTTCAAAAATATAACATTTCTCTCTATCCTTCTGCTATATATCAAGGCCATTTGCCACCCAGGTAGGAAGGAGCCAACATCAACAGACATTTGCAGTAGAACCCTATGAGTTATTTAGACCCAAACAGTGAGGACCCTCTGTTCTGGCCCCAGATGTTGTAGCCATCTCTCTAAATGTCCTGTTGGTGACCTTGACTAGTTAGCATTCTGTGGTTGGCATAGCTACTAAGATTGTCTCTGATTCTCCCTTCCTGTCCATGAAAACAGAATTGAGTTTCCTCCCCACTGCCTGCCTCAACCCCCACCTCACCAACTTCAGGGAAGCAAGAATAGAACCTAAGAACTGATCAATAAATGTGGCAGGGGTGGCAGTAAAACTATCATGGAATTCTTGGTTCCTAACCCCCTGCCTTAAGAATAAGTTAATTACAGAAACACCAACACAACTCTGGAAGAAAGCAATTTCAAGTACAATCCATCCTTATAGCATTGGCCAAAGACCTAGTGAAAGTAATGTTACAAAAAAGAACTAAAGTAAAAGAACAAATGCTAATCCCTGAGATATGGTTTTCATTTTCTAACCCAGCAAAATTCAGGTGCAGCTTTCGTTTATTGTGATTCTAATCCCTTCAAAAAGGAAACAGAAGCCTACAAAAAAATATCTTCCAGTGTTTGTCTTTTCCTTAGGAGTCAGACACTGGCTATTTACATTTTAAACAGTTTTCAATATTCTTTTCATCTTTTTAATTTAAACTGACACTTTTTGAGGGTTAGTAAATCTGGATACAAAATAGAATTAACAAATGTAAATGTTAGCATTTTCCAGGTAGCAAAGCAGAAAAGATAGCTATTTTGCTGAAAAGTATTATCCCAGAGCACCCCCTGATGGCAAAATGCACTAATGTAAGTGCTTCTCTGGAAAAAGTAAAAGTGTTTCAAATCTTCAGTATAAGGAGGTAAATATTGCTTTTCCACTCTTAAGATCTTTTCTTCATTTTTCTTTTTTCTTTTTACTTTTTTTTAATGTAATCTCTATGCCCATCCTGGGGCTTGAACTCACAACCCTGAGATCAAGTCACATGTTCCACCAAAAGCAAGGTCCTCTTTTCTTTATTTTTGATGGGAAATTAGAAATCATCTTGACATTCAAAAAAAAAAAAAAAACAGTCCCAGTTCACTTTATAGGTAGATTTATTTACTACTTTAAAAATAATTTCTTTCGGGGCACCTGGGTGGTTCAGTCAGTTAAGCCTCTGCCTTCATTCAGGTCATGATCCCAGGATCCTGGGACTGAGCCCCACATCAGGTTCCCGGCTGGGTGGGGAGCCTGCCCCTCCTCCTGTTCATGCTTTTTCTCTCTCTCAAATAAATAAATAAAAATCTTTATGAAAAAAATAAATGATTTCTTTCATGCTAGAACATGAAATCCTATACTTTAGATTCACCCAATCATTTCAAACCTAAACTAACCCAGTTTTTATACTCCTGTTGAACTTAATTCTCAGATGGCTTTCTTCTACCACCAGCTGAACTTGAAGTATTTTGGCAAGTGCCATCCTTCATTAAACCATGCATACCCACTAACCTCTAAATTCCTCTCAGATTGCAGCTTTATAGCCCATACATGTTATGAGTGCTGTATGAGCTGTTATTTACTAAAAAGAAGCATTAAGTCCTATTGTTAAGATCATGAATGGCCACAGATGTAAACGTGGTTCTCTGGGTTTTGCTGCAGCTAGGAAGATACGAAATGAGATGGTAATTCTGCAAGCAAGCAAATGTTTATAATAATTTAGCACAACCACAAATTCACACACAGGGTGCCTGGGTGGCTCTGTTAGTTGGGCCTCTGTCTTCATGATCCCAGGGTCCTGGGATTGAGCCCCACATCAAACTCTCTGCTCAGCCAGGAGTCTGCTTCTCCCTCTCCCTCTGCCTGCCACTCCCCTCTGCTTGTGCTCTCTCTCTCTCTGTCAAATAAATAAAATCTTTGAAAAAAAAATTCATACATAACTTGTTTTTTCTAACCATTATTTAGATTTTTCAAATTTTCTATATGTATTGAGTATACACCTCTGTATTCTTGACTTAAACTTTAGAAAAAGGCATTCAAATTGAAATGTAGAATTTGGCTTAACAGAATCTTTAAATGCTAATCAAAAGAATATTAGATATTGAGTTTCCCTATTCCTTTGAGAAAACATTCTCATTATTAATCTACAATCACTTTATCCTGAGGGCATGATATAAATCCCATTGTAAAAGTGTCCCAAAAAGGTCACGCCTAACTAAGGAAGCCTGAATCTTACAGAGTTAGATGAGAGCTAGGCATTAAACATGGTACCAAAGCCAGGGGGTAGTGACTTGAGAAACAGGCTCACAGGTACAAGACTAAGTACCAGGTTAGAAGGGGCATGGGCAGGAGGGATTATTACTAGACAAAAGGCCCAAACCAAATGTCCAAATCAGCTATTTCCTAGTGTAAGAGTGGTCCAGCTGCTGCCATGGTTTGAGTCTTTGTGGACAAAATTGGGGCAGCGTATCCTCCCTAAAACATCCAAGAGTGGGTACTTGCTGAGAGGTAAGTTCAAGCAAATGTTCTTGAAGAGTTCCGAGTAGCAAGCCAGGTAACCAAGATCAGTGCAGTTCCAGTGGTCCAGCCCTAGCATGACCTAGGGCCAGTAAAGGAGCCAGGTTAGGCCCTGGGCAATGACTGTACATGGAACTTGCCCTTTTTTTGGTTATTGAGTAGGGCTAGATAAAAGGTACAGAGTGAGAGTGGGAGAGACAGAGACCGAGAGACTGAGAGGCTGATTCGCCCTAAGTTAGAACTTTTAAAATGTTCACTTCCTTTTTTTCCTCCCAACAAAAACTCCCAGGACTCAAAACAGAACATAAAGCTTTCTGCCCATGGACACTGCTGAGTAAGCATCATTAAAGTCTCCCCTCCCACCATGGTCATGTCTAAGTCAGAGTCTCCCAGACCCCAAACAGCTGTAGAAGCTCTTCATCAGAGGTTTGAGCTTTGAAACAACTGATGAGAGTCTGAGGAGCCTTTTTTTAAAAAATATTTTCATTTATTTATTTGGCAGAGAGAGACACAGCGAGAGAGGGAACACAAGCAGAGGGAGTGGGAGAGGGAGAAGCAGGCTTCCCGCGGAGCAGGAGCCCGATGTGGGGCTTGATCCCAGGACCCCTGGGATCATGACCTGAGCCTAAGGCAGATGCTTAACGACTGAGCCACCCAGGTGCCTGCTGAGGAGCCATTCTGAAATGCAGAACGCTTATGGACTGTGTGTTCATGAAAGATCCAAACACCAAGCGCTCCAGAGGTTTTGGGTTTGTCACATATGTCACTGTGGAGGAGTGGATTTAGCCACGAATGCAAGGCCACACAAGGTGGATGAAGAGTTGTGGAACCAAAGAGGGCTGTCTCAAGAGAAGATTCTCAAAGACATGGGGCCCACTTGGCTGTGAAAAAGACTTTTGTTAGTGGCATTAAAGAAGACACAAGAACATCATCTGAGCAATTATTTTGAACAGTATGGGAAAATTGAAGTGAATGACATCATGACTGACTGGGGCAGTGACAACAAAAGAGGCCTTTGCTTTTATAACATTTGATGACCATGACTCCATATATAAGATTGTGGTTCAAAAATACCGCACTGTGAATGGCCACAACTGTGAAGTAAAGAGAGCCCTGTCTAAGCAAGAGGTGGTGAGTGCTTCATCTGGCCAAAGAGGTCGAAGTAGTTCTGAAAATTTTGGTGGTGGTCGTGGAGGTGGTTTTGGTGGGAATGACACCTTTGGTCATGGAGGAAACCTCAGTGGGTGAGGGGACGTTGGTGGCACTCGAGGTGGTGGTGGATATGGTGGGAGTGGGGGTGGCTACAACGGATTTGGTAATGATGGAAGCAACTTTGGAGGTGGCAGAAGCTCTAATGATTTTAGCAACTACAATAATCACCTTCAAAATCAAAAACCTTCAAGAAGGATATTTTGGAGGCTGAAGCTCTGGCCCCTGTGGTGGTGGAGGACAATACTTTGCCAAACCACAAAACCAAGGTGGCTACAGTGGTTCCAGCAGCAACAGTGGCTTATGGCAATGGTAGAAGGTTTAAATTACTGCCAGGAAACAAGGCTTAGCAGGAAAGGAGAGTGAGAGGAATGACAGGGAAGCGACAGGCTACAACAGACTTGTGACCTCAGCCAAGCACAGTGGTGGCAGGACCAGCCTGCTAAAAGAAGACATGTTTTAGACAATACTCATGTGTATGGGCAAAAAAACTTGAGGATTATTCGTGATTAATTATATAACAGGTTATTTTAGTTTCTGTTCCGTGGAAGATGTAAAGCACCCCAAGAAACGGTTTTAATGTAATTTTTTGTTTTTTGGGTTTTTTTTTTTTTTTGCACCCCTGTTGCCAATTGCTAAATGTAATAGTCTGATCATGGTGTTGAGTAAATAATATCATAAAAAAAAACAAAAAAACAAAAAAACAAACAGACCGAGGAATACTTCCTCCCTCACTTTGTCTAAAGATTAATGACTTCGTATCATTCTCACTGTTTATTATTTCAAAGAGACAACTTTTCTTTTTCTAAAATCAATCCAGTGGGTTTGTCCTAATTCATTGTTCATAATCTGATCCTGTCCTTCTCTAGAGAAATGTTAGTTCCAGAGAACTCTTGCAGCCACTTTACTAATGATAAATCTTGCTTCTTCCACAGTACCTCCCTCACCTGACCCAGCCTAGGCATTGAAGCTTACCACACACTGAACTGAACTTCAGGGCACTAGGCAGCTGAAGAGCTGATCTAATTTCAATGGCTTGTCCCTCCACCAGCATCTTATTCCAGAATTTCCTGGAAACTACCAGGAAAGTCCACTAGAGGTCACTTTACTGCCACAAGCAATGGGTAGGGAATTTCAGAGCTTCATTTCCCCTAAAAAGGTTATGAAATAACAGTGTTGATGTTAAAAGTTCTAAGGAAATACAATAGCAACTTGGGAATTAATATGTCTTTCCATAATGCAAAGTGCTCCCAGAATTTCAAACACAGGAGGCTAAAAGTGCTTATGGAAATTATGAAAAATTGAGAGATCAGTCTCTTGCTTTCTAAAAGCCACATTCACCACTCATTTCTTCAAACTACACCAGAACCCCAATGACCCCAGAAGGACACTAGAGCAGGTAGGGTTCCTAATTTGGAGATGGCACATTCATGGGTAACGGAAGGTCTGTGAACCTCTAAAAACTGTGTTTTTCTGAAGACAGAAAGATCCTCAAAAGAGGATTAAGAGATGAGAGACTCAGAAACACAGAAGAGTTGCTTTTTTTTTTTCACTCTTTCTTGTCATCTAAGAAAATTCAGTGAGAAATTTGGACTCAGAAACCCTTTCCAACACTAAGATTTTTCTCAGCCAGCCAGAGACAGATCAAGGAATTGATGTTTCATCCCCTGTTCTTTAGAAAGGGCCTGAATGACAGCAACTGAAAGGCTAGCAAAACCTCAGCATTCACCACCAAACTAAAAGGTACAAAATAAATGATAATTGTAGTTAAGGCAGAATTCAACCTAAAAAGAAAAGGAAGATAACATGAGAAAGGCTCACCAGGACCTGAAACCCCAGGCACTAGGGACAAATGGGGATCACTGACATAGAAAAAGGGGTGGAAACCCTCAGTGTGATGCAGATTTGTTTGAAGTGGAGTGACCAGCTCCTATAGGAGTCCCCACAAGGCCAGCTCACCCCTCCCCCACAGCCCTGCATGAGCTCATAATACCTAGTCTTCTGATGGCAGTTGCCTCTTTAGGAATTTAAACTGACCAAAATGGAAAGCTTTGGATGAGTGGAGCTGGAGTCTGCCATCGGTGTAAAGTCTGAGAATTCAGAAAGTTCTGAAGTGTTGGCAGGTGAGCCTGAGAGAAAAGAGAATTCGGAGAACTGTGATTGATTTCTGTCCTGTTAAGGATAGAAGATTTGGGCTTTGATGTATATTTAAACCATCTCTGGGGAGTTTGGGGTTTAGAGTGTTTTGGAAAATAAAACAAGTCTTTGGTTTTGACTATTATTCCTGATCCCATCCATCAATTAAATTTGACTTTATTGTTAAAATATCTAGCAAAAATCCTGCCCATTTGAAGATGGTGCTAGGTATCCTTGTACCTACACACTTTCCCTAATCCTCCAGGGAAATGACTATATTCTCTTGTCTCAGCACTGGGTTCCATCAGAATTGGCCAGGCTTAATGGAAAGAACTGGGTTTTATACTACGTCTTAAAAGCAATCAAACTGGAAATCCTAGAGTGGAATCATCTCAAAATAGAGGCATAGTCCAATTTTGGAGCAGACTGCCATCCATTTGGTCCTAAAAATAGTAACAGTTTCTTTTTAAATCAAAGGATCAAACAGGCACCTCTGTCTACAAGCACATTGGGGAGAAAAAGAGCCAAATTTATACTTTCAAGCCAATGACATCCAGTATACTACACAAGCAAGTAGAAACAAAACCAAGAGACTACAAGACTGATTCCAGCTCCAAAACAAGTTCTGTGACCTTCTCAGGTCTCTTACCTTCTTGCTACCACAAGATACTCCATTTGATTGGACAGTCAGCATGTTACAGTGAAAAGTCTAAGGATTCAAAGTCCAGGCATTATTCCCTTGGAACCTCTGAGATCTAAATGCCAATGTAGTCATTTTCTAGTTGGATGATTTTGAAGTTGTTTAACTTCAGTTTCCTTATCTGTAAAATGGAAATAATATCTACCATGTAGGGATTAGGGATGTGGGTGTGTGTGAATTATCCCAGTCTCCTCTCAGATGACAGGGTAAGACAAAATACAAAGTACTATACAGAAAGAACTTTGAAAAACAAAAGTATTGCATAAAGAACAGTAATTTAATAAATCCATAATGATACAGAGCATATTGAGGGTTCACTTCTGCCATCATACACAACAAAAATAGACTAAAACTTGTTTCAGATCTATTGAAATTGCTATTTCAATCATTTGTAGGACAAATAAGAAGCTACCAGAAGAAGACTAGTTTCTACTCAACATCAGGAAAAGTTACCAACAGCAGTCCTAAAACAGAAGGGCTGACTCTGGAAACTGTGAGTTCCTTGTTACTAGGATCATAGGACAGGTGTAGAAGATGGGAGGGAAATGAAGAAGGGACTCAAGGATGTCCAGATCAACCACTGGCCTTGGACTTTATCAGGTCTCTTCCAAACTTAAAAACTTTGCTAGAGAATTACAGAAGGATATTCTACATCAAAACTACCCTCCTGGGGCTCCTGGCTGGTTCAGTCGGTAGAGCATGTGACTCTTAATCTCTGGGCAATGTGTTCAAGCCCCGCATTGGGTGTAGAGCTCACTTAAAAACAAAAACCAAAACAACAACAACAAAAAAACCCTACACTCTTGATCTACTTTCCTACATTGGTTGCACTAACTGAAGGAAATATGGTCATTCACATTCCCTGCTTCTTTGCAATTATTCCTAAAAACAGTCACAGGAGCTGGAAACTTAGCTCTAGGACACAGTAGCTTAAAAAGTAAAAGCTACAGGGGTGCCTAGCTGACTCAGTAGGTGGAGCATGCAACCCTTGATCTCTGGTTCAAGCCCCAGGTTGGGTGTAGAGATTACTAAAAATAAACTTTAAAAAATTAAATTAAAAATTTATTTTAAAAAGCAAAAGCTATGGGGCACCTGGGTGGCTCAGTTAGTAGAGAGTCCAGCTCTTGATTTCAGCTCAGGTCATGATCTGGAGGTCCGAGGATCGAGCCCCCATCAGGTTCTGTGATCTGTGGGGAGTCTGCTTGGGATTCTCTCTCTCCCTCTCTCTCTGTCCCTCTTCCCATGTGCTCTCTCTCTCTCTCAAATAAAATAAATCTTTTTTAAAATTTTTAAAAATTTAGGGTCGTCTCGGTGGCTCAGTCAGTTAAGCATCTGCCTTCGGCTCAGGTCATGATCCCAGGGTCCTGGGATCAAGTCCCAAATCAGGCTCCCTGCTCGGCAGGGAGCCTGCTTCTCCCTCTGCCCCTCCCCCTGCTTGTTCTCTCTTGCTCTCTCTCTGTAAAATAAGTAACACTTTAAATTTTTTTAATTTAAAAAATAAAACAAAAGCTACATTGATGGCATGAAAAATCATTTTGTAACATGTTTCAGATTGTTTGCTCAAAAACAAATACAAACTTCTATGTATATATTTGAATTCAATTCTCCAGTTTATCTTCCTAATAAACTCCTCACTTTTTTCATAAGAATTCTAAGAAAAACAAATATATTCTCAGAATATCTGAAGACTTTTGAAGTTAAAATAAGCTAGAAGCCACCAAATAGATGTTGTGTGTGGCGTACCTAAAAGCAAACTCAAAGCAGGGAGTTGCCAGTTGTCTAAACATATATAGAGACCAAAGCACTGTACGTAGTGGAGATATACACAGGAATCTCTGGAGTGAGACTTTCTGGCTTTAAATCCTGGTGTTGCTACCTGTTAGCTACAAGACCTAAACTAAGTTACTTGATCTCTGTACCCCAATGTCTTCACTGCCAAAAGGGAATAACAGTATATACTTCATGGGCTTAGTGTGTGGATCAATGACAAAATACTTATGAAGTTGTTTGCATAGTCCCCAGGCATGTGAGTGAGTGCTTATGAAGTAATAGACACCATTAATACAATAGCTCCCTCTGGATGGGTGATAGGTTTTAAATGTAGACTTGCTGAAATATTTTTAAATGAAATTTTTATTATAAAAATAATATATGCTTATTGTTAAATATGGAAATGACTACAAAAAATTTTAAAAGAACATTAATTCCTTGTAATCCTACCAATTAAGGAAAGGGCTAATACATTTGATGCATTTCTTCCAAATATTTTTTCTTGTATATTTTCCATAGTTGGGGATCATATCTTCACAGTCTGGTAGATTGAGAACTAGGGTTAAAAGCTGTATATCTTTCAGTGTCATAGGTGAGCTCCTCCCAGAGATACCTTTTTTTTAAAAGAATATTTTACTTGACAGAGAGAGAGTGTGTGTGAGCACAAGCAGGGGGAGTTGCAGAGGGAGGGGAGGAAGCAGGCTCCCCACTGAGCAAGGAACCCAAAGCAAGGCTCAATGCCAGGACGCTGGGATCGTGATCTGAGCCAAAGGCAGACACTTAACCGACTGAGCCACCCAGGTGCCCCCCCCCCCCACAGATACCTTGAAAAACTGTATTTTTCTCTTCTTCATTATCCTTTTTTTCCAGAAAGTTACTACCTACCTAGTAAGGACATAGCCCTGTGACCCATGGCTTCTTTATTTTTTTCTAATATTTTATTTTTTTTAAGATTTTATTTAATTATTTAATAGTGAGAGAGAGAGAGCACAAGTGGGGTAGGAGCAGAGGGAGAAGCAGAAGCCCTGTTGAGCAGGAAGCCCAATACAGGGCTCAATTCCAGGACCCTGAGATCAGGACCTGGGCAAAAGGCAGATGCTTAACTGACTGAGCCACCCAGGCATCCCTAAGATTTTATTTTTAAGTAATCTCTACACCCAGAGTGGGGCTTAAACAACTCCAAGACCAAGAGTCACATGCTCTACCAACAGAGCCAGCCAGGGGCCCCTTCCTGTCTTCTCAATGTGAATTTTCTCACTTTCGAATGTATATCTCTTTCTTAAGCACCCCAGGAGGTACCCTCTTCTTGTGTAACCCAAACTTCTCTTCTCCCTTTCTCTCCAATGTTGGCCTGGCCCTGGAGAATTCCTCCTCCATAAAAAAAAAAAAGTTATTGCTCTGGAACTAGGTGTGACCAGGAAAGATTTTCAGGGTATGAATTAGAATAAAATGGAGTGGAGAGAGATGTTTAGAGTTGGAGCTTCTTCTCACCATCATTTCCTTCAACATTTTTTAACTACACAAATTATATAAAGCTTCGTAGATATAATTACCCATTTGTCCTATTAGATGTATGACAAACAGGAACATCTGGCTGGATCAGTCAGAAGAGCATGCAACTCTTGATCTCAGGGTTGTGAGTTCAAGCCCCATGTTGGGTATAGAGATTAATAAAAAAATTAATAAATTTTAAAAAATTAAGAATAAATAGATAAAGATGACCAACATAACTTTAAACTGGATAGTCAAGAAACTGATTGTTCCCTACTCTATAATAAAGCACAGTGGTTGTCAGAGTTAGAACTCATCAACTGCTCCCATCTAATCTAGTACTTTTTTTTAAGATTTTATTTTTAAGTAATCTCTATACCCAATGTGGGGCTCAAATTTACAACCCTGAGATAATTTACAATCCTGAGATCAAGAGTTGCATGCTTTACCGACTGAGCCACCCCTCTAATCTAGTACTTTTAACTGTGTAGTTCATTCTTACTACAGCTATTGCTATGTTCAGCAATAAAATGTCACCATAATAATGTACTATCACCACTATCAGCAAACACCTACCATTTTTCATGTGCCTAGGTAGTTGGCTACGTCTATTTTTACATAAATTAGCTCATTCAACCCTCAAAACAAGTCTGTGAGATTACCTATTATGCAGCTGAAAAAAAAAAGAATTTGAATCAAAGTCTGTTTTGATTCCAAAAATCACTGAAATTTTATTCTAATTCATACCCTGAAAATCTTTCCTGGTCACACCTAGTTCCAGAGTTTTGACACAATAACATTTCATAATACGCTAACATCGTCTTTTAGATTCATGCTAGAATATTAGACTTTTGGAGAGAAAAAGACTTATAAAATATAACCATGTCTGGGAAGGTAGTCCTCTTTGAGAGAGTATAGTTTCTGGCAGAAGAAAATAGGAAGTGGGAAGACATGGAGAAGACACCTGTCCAACCAGCCAAATTGGCTAAATCAATCCCTGAGGCAGCTAATCACAGCTTCACAAAAACAGGCTGGTAATAAAATACTTCAGCTAACCAAACCAGAGAAAATCCAAGACAGTCCAGGATGCCATCAAGTAGTACTGCTCTTTGGCTGATAGAATTATAGAGAGGTTCTTAGATTACAGTTTTACACATGACAACTATCCCCATCATTTGGTGAAACATTTTCTAGCCCAAACCTCATAATCTGGGATAAAACAGTATAATCTGCGTATTTTCTTCTGAGGGCTAGAAAGAAAAGTTCAAATTTCCAAAATGTTCCAGGAAAAGATGCCTTTTCATCTCTTTCCCTGTCTCTCTATAATGGCTCCTATATGTAGCTCATTGCAGTGAGTTCAAGCCCCACACTGGGGACAGATTTTACTTAAAAATAAATAAATAAATAAAATAATAAAAAGTGGGGAAAAGAGAAAGATTCAGTGAAGGAGTTTGAGAAGGAACAACCAATGAGGAAGAAAACCAGGGAAGTGTGGTATTCTTGGGACACAAAAGAAAGTAAATATTTCCAGGAAGAGAAAGTGACCAATTGCGTTAATGCCCTTAATGATGAAAACTAAGAATTGACCTCTGTTTATAGCAACTTAGAAGTTGGTATTATTAGGTAGCTCCACAAGAGCTACTTTTGTGGAATGATAGAGATGAAAGCCTAACTGGATTAAGTTTTAAAGATTATGGGAATACGGAGTTCCTGGGTGGCTCAGTCAGTTAAGAGGCCAACCAGTTTTGGCTCGGGCCATGATCTCAGAGTCCTGGGATCAAGCTCGGGTAGGGCTCTGCCCTCAGCAGGAACTCTGCTTGTGGGTTCTCTCTCTCCCTCTGCCCCTCCTGCCACTTGCATGCTCTCTCTCTCTAAAATAAATAAATCTTTTAAAAAATTAAAAAATTTAAAAAGATAATGGTAAGAGAAGAATTAAAGATAGCAAATTTAGAACATTTTCTCTTTTTTAAAGATTTATTTATTTGAGAGAGAGAGCACACGCACATGGGTGGGAAAGGGAGAGAGAATCTCAAGCAGACTCCCCAGCGAGTGAGGAGCTCGACACAGGGCTCATCTCACAGCCCTCAGAGCATGACCTGAGTCGAAATCAATAGTTGGACTCCTAACGGACTGAACCACCCAGGAGACCCTCAGGTGTACTTGTTTTAGCAAGTCTCAGTCTTCAGGAGCTTTTGTTAAGGTCAATTCCTTGTCAAATCTTCCCCTCTCCATCTTCATCACCATCCCACTTCACACTCCGTCCACCGTACTGCCACAGCACTTTGTAAATGCCTCTATTTTTTTTAAAGATTTTTATTTATTTATTTGACAGAGAGACACAGTGAGAGAGGGAACACAAGCAGGGGGAGTGGGGGAGGGAGAAGCAGGCTTCCCGCAGAGCAGGGAGCTGGATGCAGGGCTCGATCCCAGGACCCTGGGATCATGACCCAAGCCAAAGGCAGACGCTTAACGACTGAGCCACCGAGATGCCCCTAAATGCCTCTATTGCGATACTACATTGAATTTACCAGTACTCCACGTCTATGAGGGAAGGGGTTACCATTATCTTATGTTTGTGCTCCCAGTGTACGGCAAAGTGCCTGGAACATAGAAAATACTTAATAAATGTCAGTGGAATGAAGGAATAATGAATAAATCAGTGAATGAATGAAAGGGAAAGGAAAAATAGAAGGGTTAGGAATAAAAATAATAATAAGGGGACACCTGGGTGACTCAGTCGTTAAGCGTCTGCCTTCGGCTCTGGTCATGATCCCAGGGTCCTGGGATCGAGCCTCATGTCAGGCTCCCTGCTCTGCGGGAACCCTGCTTCTCCCTCACCCACTCCCCCTGCTCATGTTCCCTCTCTAGCTGTCTCTCTGTGTCAAATAAATAAATAAAATCTTTAAAAAAAGAATAATAAGGGGGGGGTGCCTGGCTGGCTCAGTCCAAAGAGCATAAGACTCTTGATCTCAGGGTTATGAGTTTGAACCTCACATTAAATAAACAAATAAATGAATACTTTTTAAAAAGGCAATTAGTTTTCAATAAGAAATTCCCTTATTTAGTCATACCTCTTCATTTTACAGAAGAAAAAAAACAAACTTGTGTTAGTTTAATGACTTGCCTAAATTAGTTACTATCAGGGGCACCTGACTGGCTCAGTTGGTAAAGCATGATTCTTGATCTTGGGCCTGAATTTGAGCCCCATGTTGGGCATGGAACCTACTTTATTTTTTTTTCCCCAAAGATTTTATTTATTTATTTGAGAGAGAGAGAATAAGCAGGGGGAGTAGCAGGCAGAGGGAAAGGGAGAAGGAGGTTCCCCATCAAGCTCCTTAAGGAGCCCAATGCAGGGCTTGATCCCAGCACCCCAGGATCATAACCTGAGCCAAAGACAGGTGCTTAACCCACTGAGCCACCCAGGAGCCCCAGAACCTACTTTAAAAAAGAAACAACTAGGGGTGCCCAGGTGGCTCAGTGGGTTAAGCGACAGCCTTTGGCTCAGGTCATGATCCTGGGGTCATGGGATCAAGCCCCACATTGAGCCCCGCACCGAGCCCCGAGCCCCGCATCAAGCCCTGCATTGGGCTCTCCCTGCTCCGCAGGGAGCCTCCTTCTTCCTCTCCCTCTGCCCGCTCCCCTCCCCCCGCTTGCGCTCTTTGCTCTGTCAAATAAATAGATAAAATCTTTAAAAAGAAAAGAGAGAGAAGAAACAACTAGCTATTGTCAGAAGCAGGGCTATAAAGCAACAGGGCTTTTAGCCTTAACCAAGTCCCTGATCTTTTCTCATTATTATAACATTGATCACATTGTATTGCCAGTCTTCCCCATCACATCGAACTTCTTGAAGGCAGTAAGGATGTCTTATCTCTAATCTATCCCTTGATTATAAACGATAAAGGTAATAAATATAGCCCGTGGTGCCATAGAAATAACCTCAAAATCAAATACATGGGCTTGCAATCCCCTTTAACACCACTTGTCTGTCCTAATTTCCACACTGCCAGAGATATCTGAATGAGTTTTAGTGAAACAGTGAAATAACCCTGAGCTTTAAAAACCAAACACACTTGAGTTTAAATCCCAGTTCTGAAATTTACTGTAATATTAGGCATACTATTTAGAATCTCAGAGCTCAGTTACCTTATTGGCAGCCCAGATCAGAAAGGCCAGGAAAGCAGGTAATAATGCCTATCCTGCAAACTAGCATACTACAGGTGTTCAATTAAATGGTATTTTATTGTTGTTATTATTAATTAGCAAATTAGCTAATTCATTCATTAAAAAGCGGGGCATTTTTTTAATTCCTCTCTGCATATCAAAACCTCACCTGTCCTTTAAACCATTTCCAGGCAGACTTTTCCAGAAATTTTCAGAGTTATAACCACCTTTACCTGACTTCACATAAAACTGAGTGGCCCATACACAACTTTTAGCATTGGATTATAAATTCTATCTTACGCTATTCTCTATTTTTTTATTATGTGCATATATCATTTTTTCATCAAATTGTAAACTTTTTGACCATGTAATAGGGTGGCACAGAGAGAAGAGAAGCAGGGAAAACAGCACAGAGGCTAATTATAATAGCTCTGACATGGGATGATGAGAATGAGAGCTGGGGCAGTGGCGGTGGAAGGAGAAATGGGTCTCAGAGACACTTTAATGATAGAACTGGCAGGATTTGGCCCCTGACTCCATGTGATGGATAATGCTGGGGTGGAGAGTAAAAGATGATCTAAGGTATCTAAAATAAATGGTTGACCAAATGATGATTTTATTATCTAAAATAAGAAGTAAAATAGAAGCGACTGGAGACTGGGGGTGATGGAAGGACAAAAGGTATTAAAGATGTGTTAAATCTTTTGCAAGTAGGCAAGAGTGGGCACTGAAAAGAGAGAAAAGGATCTAAAAGATTGAAAACTCTTGGTTGGGGATATTTCCTCAGGAAACAAAGCAGCTTCTGAACCAAAGCTACACAAGAGATAAGAGAAACTGAGGTGGGGTGGGGAGGATACAGGAGGTTGGAGAAAGCAGTTCATTCAGTGAAGCCCTGGAGGGCAGAAATAGGCCCAGAGGGTAAATGTTACAAGTAAATTTTTATTTGCCCTAAGGGAGAATTTTCTAATAACATGAGGTTACTGAGTCACCCAGTCTTGGAGGGAACAGCTCTGCTTTGGGATCCAGGAAGCTAAGTATCCCACTGTATGATTTTGGACCAGTCATTTCACCCCCAAGCTGTCCCACTGCAAAATTCAGATCAAAGCTATTATGCTTATTATTTTAGTGCTAGTGCTTATTAGGACACCTCCTGTTATCACTGAGTGTGACAGAAGAAACAGATTTGTGACCATCAATGCATCTCACATAAAATGCAGATAGAGTAAATAAGGTTACAGCTCAGATCAGGGAGATGAGTAAAACCTTAATTATGAACCAGTTGATCCCCACACCCATTCTTACAATGAGTAGTTTAGAAAGTACATACATTTCTGTTTCTTCTTTGAGAATGTCTTTTCTTACCTGTTTTTCTGTCCATTCTTCAAAGTCATGAGTTAACCTATGAGTGGAGAAATTATAGTGGAAGAGCTTCTATAATTTATAATAGAACAACATTTCAATCAATTGGTACATCTTGAAACATATGCAAATTAGCTTGGCAAGGCAGCAATCTAACAAGAGATAAACTGTAGGTAAAATTCTCTAAACCAATTCTTCTCGTTATACCTACACAAATTCTCCTTGGAGATTCTAACACACTACATTCTGTCTGATTTAGACAGTCAGGCTTAAGTACATTTTTTCCACAGTAGACAAGTTGAGGGGTGGGGTATGTTTTAATAACTATTTCTCAAAAGAAATCACTTCCATGGTATCTATCAAGTAAACTGTAAAGAACAATGGCTGGTCATAAGAAGACTTGTTTTCTAATCCCAGGTCTGATGAATGCTGTGTGGCTTCAAACAAGTCACTTAATACCTTAATTTCCTAAGCTATGTATTGAGAAGTATGAAGAGAATGTATGTGAAAATCCTTTGAGATATAAATTATTCTGCAATGAAAGACTTTATAACTAATGCATAACTCCTCCTTTCCTCAGTCTACTTATATAGAAATGAAGTCCTTAATGTATCTTTGATATAACTCATAATTCTCTCCTTCCTCCATCAGATTTATTAATCAAATTATTGAAAGTATTTTGGTAGATTTAGTTACAAAGATTTAGAGACAAAACCTGCAAAAAGAAGAAAGCCAAATGCCTCTGAAAAAGGTAAGGGTATCTTAAATGAAAAAAATCAAAGACTACACATACATTTAATGTATTTGTAAGACATACTCTGTCTTTATTATTTTTCAAATCTGTCAGTTGAAAAACAAAAGTAGTGGTGTAATATACTCAAGACGTTTAATATTACATTAATCAAAGATGACAACCATGAATACCATTTATTGTTGTATTTGAACCACTAATTTCAGATGAAATCTAAAACACTCAAGTCCCAATTGTTAGCACTGACATGCCAACAAAAACATTAAGGAATTCTTTTGTAGCTAGTTTATACTATTATGCATTTACTTGAGAAAACAAAATATGCATGTAACTAATGTATCTAAATCTAAAATATGTATGTAACTAATGTATCTAAACTAATGTAGCATATCACTACAAAGGCTTCAATAAAATCCACTCAGTCAAAATTTGAACAAATTTTACTATATAGCTTAATTTAAAATCTATGTTGTCATCCATCAAATTCTGATAACTGTACAATTTAATGTATGTGGTTAGAACATTGCCTAGACTAAATGAATCCGAAGTTGCATTTCCATTCCTACAGGAGCCAGTTAACCTGAAAAGGAGAAAAAAAAATCAATAACCTATCACAACTTGCTATCTATCCAACTTCTCTGATCTTGGTGAACACTGAGTTCAAAGGGCACTTGATAAAACTGTGGATGAATGGCCTGGGCAAAAAACTACTTACAACACCATCTTCACAAATGAAGTACAGTACTCCCTCAAATTATAGATAAATGGAACAAACAAGCTCTACTTACTCTAAATATAGGGCACAGAGCATGCTGTGATCCAGTTAAGAAAAGGATTTCCTCTCCCTTGCTAAATCTAACACCTCCCCAAGTAGATCCTGCTGTGATGTCTGAATTTGAGCAAGTTGATTAAATCCGGAGCATGTTTCCTCCTCAGCTGTAAAATGAGGATCATAATACTGACCTCCTTAGGACAACTGGGAGAATTACAGTAAGCTGGGAATACAAGCTAAGTACCAAGTAAAAGCAGGAAGAGTAGTAGCTGGGGGTAACAGCCATTGTTCTCATTCTGTTCTTTTTTTTTTTTTTTTTAATTTTTTTTATTTATTTGACAGAGAGAGAGAGTGAGAGCAGGAACACAGGCAGGGGGAGTGGGAGAGGGAGAAGCAGGCTTCCCGCCAAGCAGGGAGCCCGATGCAGGGCTCCATCCCAGGACCCTGTGACCATGACCCGAGCCGAAGGCAGACGCTTAACGACTGAGCCAACCAGTCGCCCCCATTGTTCTCATTCTGTCCTGATGCATAAGGGATCATGTACAGGTCTTAGAATAAAAACTAAGAGTGTGTTTTACGAAGGAAAGGGTGATCAACTTTAGCAAAGGGTGAAGGAAGATCAATGGCTTTTGAATTCGATAATAAAGGAATTGTTGGAGAGCTTGTTTTAAAAGAACATTTTCCAAGCAGTAAGGTGACTGTGGGTGACTAAGGAAAAAATAAATGAAATGAAACGGAGATGACAGGTATCAACCAGGGGTTTTCAACAGTTTGTATCCACCAATCACTATCATAGAGTCACGATGATTTTTCTAAATCAGAGAAGGACTTCTATTTCTAGGCTTTTTATTATAGTTCTCATTTACAGAAAGTTTTAGGATTGAGAAAAATAATTACTGTGACTGTCTTGTGGCCATGGTTTTAACTCACAAAATGTTCTATTAGTGGTTGACAATATATAAAATCATTGAGGTTATAATGGTACAGAGGACACTGATGATGAATTAAGAAATGGTTAAGTAAAGTGGGCAGGGGGAGGCAAGCCATATCTCTAAATGGGCGACTGAAGGAAAATGAATTTTTAGTGATTGTGATGAAACATGGTTTCATGGCAACTATTTCTATGCCACTGAGATCTACTGATCCAAGCTTCTTGATGATATAAGGGAGAAGAGAAATAAAGTGTTTGAAACAAGAAGCTATAAGTCAGGCAATTTCTTTCAAGATGTGGAAAACTGCATGTTTGAAAGCAGAGGTTTAGGAGCCAGTGAAAAGGAAGAGAACAAAGAAATGGAAGAAGCAGCAGAAAAGCTTAGCAACCAAGCACCTTACATAGTAAGATATGATTCAATAATAATAATAGCTAACATTAATTGGGAACTATTATCTTTTAAAAATTTTGTTACATCTGTGTTACAGTAGCAGCTAATAGGAATAGTGCAATTCTGATTTTTACTGGTGTCAGTAAAAAATTTGTAAATTATGTAGAAAGATCATCTATCTACCTTTTTATAAAAAAGGTATACTTTATTCTTTTTGTTATTTTAAAGATTTTATTTACTTATTTGAGAGAGAGAGAGAATGAGCAGGGGAAGGACAGAAGGAGAAGGAGACTCCCCACTGAGCAGGGAGCCCGACATGGGGCTCAATCCCAAGACCCTGGAATCAGGACCAGAGATGAAGGCAGCTACTTAACAGACTGAGCCACCCATGCACGCCTCCATCTTTTGTACTTAAGTTTTACTTTGAATTCATGTAGTACTTCACAGTTGACAAGAACATTCACATAATCCTCAAAACAACAATGTGAATTCTGCTGAGTCAGTTTTGTAATTCTCATTTTCAGAGAGAGAAATTGAGACGCATGAAGGTTAAATGACTTGCAAAAAAGGTTCTTTTTTTGTTTTTCTTAAGCCCAGAGTATCTAATTCATTGATTTGCATTAAGATATTAAAACTGATCAGAGTGTGGGGTGCCTGTCTAGCTCAGTCAGGGAGCATGCAACTCTTGATCTTGGAGTTGTGGTTTCAGGCCCCATGTTTGATGTGGATCTTGTTTGGGAAAAAAAAAAACTGATAGGAGCTCAACAAATTATCTCCTCCCAGATTTGCATTTTAGCCTGGGGCCTTAAATTGTTTTAATAATATGGGTATTTCTGACCCTCATAACAGAGCCAAGGAAGTTTGGTTTTTCCTGGCATCCGATCACACCAACACATCAAAGGCATACTTTACAGGACTTTTTTGTAGGAATAACCCTAATCTTCATTACATGTATATCAGTATTAAACAAAAAGGGAGAAAATTATTCATAATGAGACTAGTCAAAATTATAATTTTTTGCCCTGCTTAATTTTGTGATTACCTAATGATAATATTAAACCAGTTTTGTCTTAATTCAGTAAAATGTTAAAAGCATAAGGATATAAGTTAAATGTTTAAGTCATTCTTTAATACTATCATTCATTTTCATGAAAAGAAGAAATAATTTCATAAGTGTTAAATAGTAAAGTTATACAAGATTCCTTCTGTAATTAATCCTGAGACATTTTAGAGTTTTCATGCAAATAGATGAAAGAAAACTTCATTTTTGCTAAAAAGACCTTTATGTCACCTTTTGTTTTCTACTGATTGATTCATCCTTCATTATTTTTCTAAAGATCAGGAGCCATATATCTAGTTTAAAAATTAAGAAACCTCTATCAAGCATGTGTTCTGCTTAATTCTATAAACACTGGTTTTAGGACCAAAGATAAAATGAAATAGATGAAGGCTATCTGCCTTACATACAGCCTCCTTTCCCTTTAAGAATCTCCTCCAGAGATTGTGGTTTTCTAGAACTTCATTCATCTCCGGTTAGCTGAGCAAGGAGAAGCTTACATACACTAATAGATGGCTGAACCAATGACTGTCACCAAGAGGGCCCTCTGGCCTGAAAAGAAGTCACCTTAAGATGGCAGAGAAAAGCAGGGTGATCATCCTAGCTCTTGCACATGAAGAATTGTTAGCTTTTTTTTTAAAGATTTTATTTTTAAGTAATCCCTACACCCAACATAGGGCTCAAATTTACAATCCCAAAATCAAGAATCACATGCTTTACCTACCAAGCCAGCCAGGCACCCCAGAACTGTTAGCTTTTTATATTGCATGCATATATCCTGAAACTACAGTATGAGGTTTCCTTTATATGATGTAGTACTTTACTGCATTGATTGCTGCTTTATATTCAGCTTTCTGGCTTTTTGCAGCACTAATAAAGGATTTCAATTTCCAAATGGTTTGGGAAGATGTAAATAATTATACAAACAATTATGGTTAACCACCTATAGTTTTCTTATTCTTTTTTTTTTTTAAATATTTTGAGAGAGAGAGTGCGAGCTGAGTTGGGGGGGAGGCAGAGAGACGGAGAAGCAGACTCCCCACTGAGCAGGGAACTTGATGCCAGGCTCAAGGCTGGAGCCCAGGACCCTGGGATCATGACCTGAGCCAACTGAGCCACCTAGGCACCCTTCTTATTTTTTTTTTTTTTAAGAAATGGGTTTAAAAACATGTACAGAGTATAAAATAAAATTTAGGTACCTCGATAATCTTTCCTCATGAAAGATCACTGCCTGGCTCAGTTGGAAGAACAAGCAACTCTTGATCTCAGAATCATGAATTTGAACCCCACACTGGGTACAGAGATTACTTAATTAACTTAAAAAAAAAAAGATTACTTTCCCTCATGAAAGGTACTTTTAGTATCTTTTTGGCATGGCTTACTAAAGCTTTATAAGTTAAAATTTCCAACTCTAACCCCTTTCCTTTCTCTCTATACTTTTCCAGATCCTTTCCTTGCTTGCTATGAGAAAGGGAGGCTAAAACTTTGTTCTACCTGTTTCTCAGAATACTATAACAAATTTTAACCTCTACGGTGTTTATTCTCCAGTTAACTATTACTTTAGTACAGAAGTAAAACTCAATTTAAGGGATTATAAATATGAACAAAACTCAGTTCCTTATCTCAAGGAACTTTACAGGATAGTAATAATCCTGAGAGAAATAATAACGATAAATACATTTACTTTTCTCTTTACACTTTAGGAAGGGTTTACACATGCAAAAGTTCATTTGATCTTTAAAACATCCTTCTAAGGAAAACAGGACAGATACTATTTTCCTAACTTTATAGAGGAGATAGAAGTAAAACATGCAACACATTTAAAGAACTAAAAATATGTAGATAAACTGTCATACATTGTAATTATAACTAGATAAACATGTTATATCATTATACACACACCCATCCTTAGCTTATCCTTAGAAAGGTATCTAGGCTTAAGAAAGTATCTATCCCACTTATTTGCCACAATGCTTAAAATCTCATTTTATTTTTATTTTGTTATCTATTTATTAAAAGATTTTTAAGTAATCTCTACACCCAATGTGAGGCTCAAACTCACAACTCTGAGATTAAGAGTCACACGCCCCAGGGTGCCCGGGTGGCTCAGTCAGTTAAGCATCTGCCTTCGACTCAGGTCATGATCCCAGGGTCATGGGATTGAGTCTGGCAAGGGGCTCCCTGTTCAGTGGGGAGCCTGCTTCTCCCTCTGCCTGACGCTCCCCCTGCTTGTGCTTTCTCTCTGATAAATAAAATCTTTAAGGGAAAAAAGGATACACAAAATGTCTAGCTTCACAATTTTGCTACTGCTAATGCCAAAACCCTGGGCTCAGTTTCAGTTTCCAGCAGGCCTATGTTGGAAATTCACCTCCAAGACACAAGTTACACTCACAGGCCACCAAATAAACACTTAACAGTCCTTTAAAATTAAATCAGCTTTGGTATCTTCTACTTCTTAACTTGCATCTGCCTCCCCTACCTGCCAGCACCCTCATTCTTTCTTAGAATTAAAAAAGGTGTCTGATTGGCTCAATCAGTAGAGCATGCGATTCTCCATCTCAAGGTAGTGAGTTTAAGCCTCACATTGGGCATGGAGCCTACTTTAAAAAAGAGAGAAAGAATTTAAAAAGGCTAATTCTAAAGTACTTTCTTTCTGCTCACTTTCTTCTATTTATATTCACTTACTAAGACCATATCTTGTCATCTGCCATTCTATTTCAATATTACTCTCTCAATTCTTTTTTTATATATTTGCCTCAAATTTAAGGTTCTGTGGGTCACTCTATTTTAAAAAAATCAACTGCAGGGTATTGCTACACCTTAATCAAACTTTAAGGCTGAGTCCTGTAATATTTTCTTTACCTATTTTCTCCATTAAATCCTTTATCTCTTCCTACCATTGGAATGAAGGTCATGGACATCTCAGTGTCTGGCATGGTGCAAGGCACATAGGTGTCCGAAAAATATTTGTCAAATGAACCTTTCACAACTTTAAAATTATTGATAGGAACATTTAGTCTAACAAACTGAAAATTCTTGCAGTTTCCTCAAAGTTAAAAAGCTCCTAAATTCTTTCATTGACAATTACAGTTCCTAAGATACTTCTCATTTTCATGAAAGACTGGAAGAGAAAATTCTAAAAATCAGCACAAAGATTAAAAAGTAGCTCTAAGGTTAAACAAAATTTGCAGTGTTTTGTCTTCCTTTAACTCATTCACACTCTCAGGATCCAAGAAACAAGAGGTTTGTGTTCTACCCACTTCAGAAGTTGGAGATGGCCTCAGAATTGAGGTATCAGAATCATTAAAATTTTATCTTGTTAGGAAACTGTTTACTTACCTTAGAAAAAAGGAAAATTCCCATTTGTCCCAGTGTGGGGGCTGTGGAAACAAGGGAAGCCCCCACACATCATTTCCACAATCCCATATTATGCGAGGGAGCGTCTAGTTTTGTTAATTCATTAAGCATTTTACGAGTATTTTTGGCCAGCATTATACTAAGAGCTGTAGAGAGACACACAAGCGGAGCTAGTGCACATTCCTTGTCCCCAAAGAGGTTACAATGCAGACAGAACCAGGCATGGAACTCAGAACAAAAGCTGTGACTGCATAATAATGTATTGGGGCAGTGGGGGATGGGGATCTGAAAGCCTAGTTACTAGGAAAGCAATTTCCAGGAGGTGAGAGCTTAGGCCAGCTCTGAAAGAGGTTGATTGTAATGATTTGCAGGAGTGAAAGTTGGCGGGCCTTCTACTTAGGAGATAAACATCTGCCCTGATTTAAGGGTGGGAAGTGCCTGAAGTGTGAGAGACCGTAAAGAGACTGACCTAGCCGTCAAAGGCCGATAAGGGGAAAGACTGATTTTGAGGTTATAATAGGTAAGTTTGGGGAAGGCTTTTAATGATGTGTGAAGGGAAGAAGACATCTTTTTATCTTTCTAATAGTAAAAAGCTTAGATTTCATGAGATGGGTGTAAAACAAATTAGAAAATTACATGAGAAAAACATCTCAATTGCAATAGAGAGGTTCTGGGGGGTCAGGAAACAAGCTAGACACACCATAATTTAGGCCTAGGTTGTTAAGACCCAGAATAAAATGGTAGCCGAGGACATTTTCAAAGTTGAATAAATAGTGAATACAATAAATACATATAAGGCTAAGCTACAATCTATCTCATTACTTATCTTTAATTATTAACACAACTGACAAAAATTTCCAGATAATTTCTTATCTCCAGCTCATCCTTCCCATCCAGCACTTCTGCCTAGCTTACATCTTTGTATTCAAGACCTTTTATTTTTTATTTTTTTAAAGATTTTATTTATTTGACAGAGAGATAGCAAGAGAGGGAACACAAGCAGAGGGAGTGGGAGAGGGAGAAGCAGGCTTCCCGCCAAGCAGGGAGCCCAAGCAGGACCCTGGGATCATGACCTGAGCTGAAGGCAGATGCTTAACAACTGAGCCACCCAGGCGCCCCCATCAAGACCTTTTATTGAGAACACCAACATTCAGTACCCTCCTCCTATGCCTTACTCAACCTGCCCTTGTTTTGTCATCTTCCCATTTCACCTTCTTTTCTTCATTTAGTCAAATCATCGTAGTCCTTAAAAGACCCAGCCTAAGTACCATCTTTCCTTGAAGTCATTTATGATCTCAGGGAGTTCTTTGAACTACTGCTGTCATTTTGGCCACATGCAGTTTCTTTTCTTTTTTTTTTTTTTAAGATTTTATTTATTTATTTGACACACAGAGAGAGATAGCAAGAGCAGGAACACAAGCAGGGGGAGTGGGAGAGGGAGAAGCAGGCCTCCCGCAGAGCAGGAAGCCCGATGCAGGGCTCAATCCCAACACCCTGGGATCATGACCTGAGCCGAAGGCAGACGCTTAACATCTGAGCCACCCAGGCGCCCTCAGGCAGTTTATTTTCTGATTACAATTTTTTACTAATGATGATCTTTATTTTATTTAACTCTTTAAAAACAGTTTTTAAAAAATTATGATCATTGCAGAAAATTTAGAAAATAAAAATCACTTGAGGGGCATATGGCTGGCTCAGTTGGTGGAACATGAAGCTCTTGATCTTGCAGTTCTAAGTTCAAACCCCTCACTGGGCGGAGTGATTACTTAAAAATAATATCTTTAAAAAATTCACTTGTAATCTTGCTACCATTATTAAAATGTTGACATATTACAAGTGTTGTTCAATGTGAATGGTATATACATACATATTTTAAAATACAGTATATACATTTTTGCATCCTGCTTTTAATTTTGCTTTTATACAGTTATTTTTATGGGCTCCTGGCACCCAATTCCTTCTATTAAGAATCTTAAGACCCCAGCTACTGCTTCTTTTTAACTCAGCTGTTACTCTCTATATATTCTCTATTTATGGCTTTTACTCCCTTATGAGTCTTGCTGTCTGGTGTCCACTGCTTGCCTTCTCAATGTGCCTTTAAATCATTATTTAGTTAACCTCAACCCCTTTCACCTTGTACAGCTTGAGAAGAGCTTTTATTTATTTAGCTAGCTATTTTTTAAAGATTTTTTAAAAAGATTTTATTTATTTATTTGACAGAGAGAGACACAGCGAGAGAGGGAACACAAGCAGGGGGAGTGGGAGAGGAAGAAGCAGTCTTCCCGAGGAGCAGGGAGCCCGATATGGGGCTCGATCCCAGGACCCTGGGATCATGACCTGATCTGAAGGCAGATGTTTAACGGCTGAGCCATCCAGGCGCCCCATAATATTTTTTGAAAATAAGATTTTTTTAAAGTAATCTCTATGCTGAACGTGGGGCTCGAACTCACGACTCCAAGATTAAGAGTCACATGCTCTACCAACTAGCCAGCCAGGCCCCCCAGAAAATAAAATTTTTAAAAATTTTTTCATTTATTTATTTGATAGAGAAAGACAGTGAGAGAGGGAACACAAGCAGTGGGGAGTGGGAGAGGAAGCAGACTTCCTGCTGAGCAGGGAGCCTGATGCAGGGCTAGATCCCAAGACCCTGGGATCATGACCTGAGCCGAAGGCAGACACTTAACGACTGAGCCAACCAGGTGCCCCTGAAAATAAAATTTTTGATGACTATATAATATTCTGTCCTATGAATATATCAGATATACTTAATCTTTCCCATAGTGCTGAACAGTTAGGTTGTTTCTGGTTTTCACTATTCTAAACACAGATGAACAGCCTTCTAAGTTGCCTGAGTCTCAGGCAAAAATTCTTTGTATTCCTAAAAGTAAAATTACTAGATCGACAGTGGCAGAGTCTTAATATTTGCCCAAGACCTCCCAGAAGGGTTTCATTACATTAAAAAAGAAGAGCAAGGGTTTTGAACTTATATTTTGCTTTCTAGGAAATGCAGGAAAAACTATATTGTATGCCAGAAATACTTAGATGAAATACTTCCTCTTAAGAGACACCTTCATGTAATGCATTTAATGCATTTTAGAAATTAAGGTGGTGAGAAAGATTACAAGACAGTGGTTGTGTTCTGAATGGGAGGAATGCACAGGAGACAGAACTGAATTATAAAGAATTGTTACGCACTTAAGTATGAGGAAAAAATGACAGGAATATTAAACTATGAAAACTCATTCCTTATGTATAATCTTTATGTGCATAATTAAATTTTATGCAGTTGAATCTTCATGTACATTATTTGGTATTTTTTCAAATAGGACTTCATTAGGCCGTTGCCATTTTGTTATCTACCTAAGATTTCCCTTGTTTAATATGCCAGATGTTAATTAGCCATTTCCCTTCAAACTGTTGTTTAGATAATATACTATGAATACCTTGGTGTGCTCATTTTTATTCTCCAGGTCATACCATCGAAAGATATTCCCCAAAGTAGTTGTTAACTAACAGATATGAACAATTTTATAGCTTGCCTTATATACTGCAAGATAATGTACTCCACTGATGTGTTACTAACTTTGCACATTTGTCTTGCTGCTTCTACCTCTCTTTAGAAAGACAACGTCTTTTCATTTTCAATATTCCCCACGGGGTAATGGAGGTAGAAATGGCGCAGAGGTGAGCACAGAGTAAAAGCTCAATAAATATTAATGGCTTAATCCTCATGTACCTGTAGGTTTGGCTTTCCTCTTCTCCAGATTTTTCTCTCATTTCTTCTCTCTCCATTTCTTTTCAGTATCTATTTCATTATCTTAAATTGGCAATTTCAGGTAAATTGACAACTTCAGGTTAAGTCATTTTGAACAGTGGTATCTCTTCATGTCCCTTAAATTTATTTCTCAGTAAGTGTCCCATTCTGGAACCTTCCTTGCCCAACTGCTGACTGAGGAAACCGAATTCAAGGGGATGCCCCAGAGCTCACACCTAGGTTGCTCCTCGGAAAGAAAACGTTTTCTTGAAGAATTTCTACACCAGTTAATTTGCTCTGATTTTGAAGATGACGGAATTGGCGCGCGTCTCTGCCAAACAATTTGACACTGTGTGAGTCGCAGAAATGCAGTGGCGGAGGACCGACGCCGTGCATTACTTTGGCATCTCACAGAATCGTGGTAAACACTGGCTATACCCACCCAGGCCGCGAAGGTGAGGACAGGTGCGAAGCCTGCCTCCGGAGGAAGCTGCTACTGTCTACGCAGAGCCACATGCAGGCCAGGGAAAGCATCCCCTGACCCCGACGGGAAGCCCGGGAGCTGCTTGCCCCCAGGCGGGCTCCCGCAGCCAGGAGACAGTCGCCGAGCGGAGCTGCACCCCCAGGACTCCGAAGGCACGGTGGCGGGGGGGGGGGGGGGGGGAGGCGTCACCAGTGACGTAGCCGCTCAACCGGACAGCCGCCCCCGCCGCCCCCGCCGCTGCAGCAGGCGCTGCCGCTGCCCCCACCGAACCCGGGGGCGGGGGTCTGGGGGTGAGCGAAAAGATGGCCGCTCCGGCTCTGGCTGGTGAGTGTGTGTGACGGGCGCGCGGCTGTGGCTGTTGGCCGAAGGGGGTCTCTGCAGGAGCGGAGGTCCAACTGGAGCCCCCGGGCCGGGAGGAACCTGGCGGCGTTTTCCCGCCACGCAAGACGCGGGGGGGGGGGGGGGTTCCCTGAGGGAGGCAGAGGGGGGCTGCGGACAGACGGAGGGGAGCGAGCCCAGGGGCGCGAGGAGGAAGCAGTGGCAGCGGCGGCAGCGGCGGCGGGTCCAGCGAATTTAGAATTGGCGCCTCTGGGAAGTTTCGGTGGGTTGTGCTATGCCCTGGCTGGCGTCCTGGTGGCCGGCCACCTCATGAGTGCCCAGAGATGCTGCAAGGAGCCGCGTCCCTGTGGCCAGGGTCATCGCGTAGCCACCCCGCACTGGGCAGGAGGGGGACGAATTGGGAGAAGGGGTGAAACAGCAAGACTTTCTGGGATGCGGAGGGGGTGATGTGCCCTGACCGGCGTTCGGGAGTGTTGAGGAGATGTGATTGCGAATCTGATGCGCGCTGGGGCGCTCTGCAGAGCTGGTACTGTCGAGATAAAAACTGCATCCTACCCCTGCTCTGACTGCCGCCAAGTGATGCTCCAAGCTCCCTGGGAGGCTTTGGAAAGGCAGTTTCTAGTCCTCCGTTTGCGAGGAATGGCTTGCCTTCCCTCCATCGATTGGGTCCCAGCGTTGCCAGCACCTTGCTGCCACTTGGAAACACTTAGGATTTTTGAATACCAGCTACCTAAACCATCCCCGCTGGCCTTGGGGGCAGGAATGCTAATAGGCTAAAATCGTTTTGAGGCATAAGAAATGTGTCAGCATTCGAAGAAAAAAAATGCTCAAGTTTAAGAGGTGGTAGGACACCCTCCTCCTGCCCCGACCCCCGATTAAAAAGAAAGTGAAACGTGGTAATTGTTTCAAGCAAGTTTGAGCTGTTGTAAATGCTACTGGTAATGGTAATTTCTTGTAGTTTTAATTTTGGAAGTAAACAGCTTCGCCAGTCTTAGGAGAGTCGCTTTGTCCTTAAGCCCTCCCAGTTTACCCCACTCTTCAACTCTAATGGTCATATCTTGCAAGTAACGGGGATTGTGAAATTAGCATGGAAATAGGAACTTCAGGCCCTGCACTTGAATTCCTTATTATCTGTGAAGTAGCTGCCTGTGAGGGAAAAAGTAGGGGGGTTGGTAACATTGGGCCTGGAATTCCATTTTGAGTTGTCCTTAAAACCAGTATTCAGTGTAAACAAGGAAAGAGAATTGGCTATTCACTGTGATCAAATTCAGAAAGCCAAACATGAGTTAAGCACGTGTTTATAGAATATTTCATAATCTCAGTAAGATTCAATATTTAGTTGTCTTGAAAGAGAGGAAAACTTGGTATTTTTGGAACCTTAATCTTTTTATCCTTAATTTAGCATCTTGGGATTTGAAAGAGATTTTTATTTTTATTTAATTTCCCCCAACCCACCCCCAGAATTTAAGGAGATTTTTAACGTTTTGGTTTGTTTAGCTTCTCTCCTCCCTGCTCTGATGTCTCTAACTTTTTGTACTAGCCATTAATTTTGCAATGGATGGCAGATTTTTCAATCTAGGATTTTTCATTGTAGATTATCCATATTGAAATTTAGAGATAATTCTAATATTGAACAAAGAGTTCAATGCATACATTGTAAGAAAGTTGAATATTTTTGGCTGTTTTGATTGAACATTTATCTTGTTTTTCTTCCAAAATATTAATTGTCCCAGATTTTTTAGCTTAAAAACATTTAAGTGGTAAGTGAATCTGTATTGAGTATACTACACAATGATACACTTTTTTTGGATACTTAAAATGGTAAATCTGTTGAAGATTTGGGTTAAATATTTGACATATATTGTTTCTACTTAATTGTCTTTACCCTTCTTTCTCATTTTTCGTTTTCTACAGAAAGAAAGAAATAAGTTATCACATAAACCCTCTAGCTCCATGTACTTTTCCTCCATAACCCTTTTCCTCCATGTACTTGAAACTTATTGAGTATTATAGCATTGGTGGTACATAAGAGGATTTTCTGCTCCTTGGGTCGTTTGAGGGCAGAGTCTGATTGTATTTTGTTTGTATCCCTAGTACCTGACTATCTGCTTAACATGGAGGAAAACCCCCAGGAAATGTTTGTTGAATTGTGTTTTTGAATGATACAGAGATACAGAGAAAGGCAACATGTTGGCTTCTTGGTGGCCAAAAAATGTTCTTTGAAGTTTTTCTCCTTCCTGTAATGTTAGGCAGAACAAACATGGTTGCCAGATTCTATTGGAGTTGTCTGGTTGAGGGAGATTAGAGGGAGACTAGGGCACAGGTTTAAGAGTCCAATCAAGGTGGGAAATGTGGGCCCAGTCATTTGGATTCAGTAATGGGGGATAGTTTTGCCATTAAGCCCAATGTAAATAGGTGACAAATAACTAAAATATAAGAGGATTTTATAATACTGGCTTTCTGGCAATGATTAAGATTATTGAAGTACATTGGTTTTTCACAACACTGTCAGATACCATAAAACTTTATTATAAAGAATTTTTAGTGGAGTTCTACATAACATAGGAATAGCTAATTTATACTTGTTAGGCCAAGTCATGAATGTGCTAGAATGATAGTCTAGGCATTTTACACAAAGTATTTGAACACCATTTTCTAGACCCATATCAGAATGCTCAATCTTTTTGTGAACATTTCCCCATTGTTATAAAGTTAGCAGTAGACTGATGTATAAGTATGGTGGCACGACACTAATGATAAATATTTTGGAACAAAATTGCCATGACGGAAATACTTAAAAGTAGTGATGGGTGAGGAATTCAAATAACCTGGTGGCAGAACTTGCTTTCTAGGAGCTTTTTCTTAGAACATCATCAACTAGATTCAATTTCTGTGCTGCTGGGGAGGCAATGTTAGAGGTCCGGGGTAAAAGGGTATCTTTTTTGTTTAATGAGGAGTTTCAAGCGAAATCAGGGTAATTACAGATTCTAGATCTCTAGAGGAAGAAAGAATAACCAGGATCTTTCTAGGGATAAAGGAAAGGAAATACATTATGATTGACAAGAAGAGATGCCAAAGCACATAATAGGCATAATAACATACCTAAGAGGGAGAAGGGAGTTCATTGTGTTCGTTCAATAATTTCTTCCTTCAAAATTTTGAACTCTTTTGTACCAGGCACTATGCTTGATCCTTGGCATTTTGCAAACATCTCTTAAGAGCACAGGGTACTAATGAAATAAATGGAAATTTGGAAACTGCTCATAAGGACTGTAATAGTAATTAGGGCAAACCCTAATTAGGGTTTGCCCTAATTACTATGGAAAAAGTTATTTTTATTCTTATCCAAATACATGCAAAGATTGTGGTGGCTAGTCATTCTTAAGACCTACTTCCTATTGAAATTGCCATTTCCTCCTATCTTTTATTATGGAAAATAACAAATATTCCTACTTTTAATAGCTTTTAGAAGATCTGTTTAGGTTATTTGGTACTGTTGAAAGAAAATTAAGTTTTGTGGGGCGCCTTGGTGGCTCAGTCACAAGCAGCCGACTCTTGATTTTGGCTCAACTCATGATCTCTGGGTGAAATCAGCCCTGCGTGGGGCTCCAGCTCAGTGTGGAGTCTGCTTGGATTTCTCTCTCCCTCTCCCTCTGTCCTTCCCCGCCTCAAATAAATAAATAAATAAATAAATCTTTAAAAAAGAAAAAGTTAAGTTTTGTTGTAAAAATTATCTTTAAAATTCAACATATGCCAACTCTTTAACATCCATCCTTCTAGTAGGTTCTCTAATGAGATAAAGATGATTATTGTAACATAATTTTATTTAAAAATTTCTTCTTTTTTTTAAGATTTATTTTAGAGAGACAGAAAGCACACACACACTGAGGGGGAGAGACAGAGGGGGAGATAGTCTTAAGCAGACTCCATGCTGAGCACAGAGCCCAAGGTGGAGCTGGATCCCACCATCCAGAGATGACCTGAGCTGAAACCAAGAGCCCCTCACTCAACTCGCTGCGCCACCCACACACCCCTAAATATTTATTCTTTATGCCCAGTGGTACATATGTTTTTTTCTTTAATGTAAGTAGAATGTATTTAAGTATTTATATAAAATGTGCACACCCATTTCCTATGAAACAGTAGTAAATATCCCGGTTATGAAAAGTTTTTAAAAAATTAAACATTCTCAATGTGGTCATCTGTGTATAAAAACATTTTAACAAAAGATGTGTAGGAAGTGGTTGGTCATAGATGGGAGTAGGAAAGTATATATTGTGCCACAATTTGAAGGCTCTTATAGGCCATTTTAAGGAGTTTAGATTGATTTTGTGGTCTTTCAAGACTATTAAACAATTTTTAAAAAATGTATAAAACTGTGCTATGAGACACACTAGAAACTATATAAAATGCAAATGTCAGTGATGATTATTTAAGTATGAGCTATGGAAAGGGAGAAGCTTCTTAATAAAGTATAACATTATTTTAGCTTCTATTCAGATTTTAAAAGACTATTTTTAGGAGTATATATTAGCCGGATCCCACGTTCTGTGTTACTTTTTTAAATAGTAATTAGTTTGGCTATTTTTGTGTGTTTATTTTTCTGGTAACTGCCTGTCTTTCATAAAAACATATTTTTTAAAGCAAAGAATCTGAAAATTTGTGCTACTAATTGCAATGACTAGAGGATTGAGATGACTTTTATGTGACCGATCTTTAGTAACTGACCTCCTATAGGAATTTCCAAAGCTTGTAACAATATTGGACCTTTCCATGTTTTCTTTCTGTCTTAAGATGAAATAAGTGGAAAGGAGTGGTCACCTGAAAAGATCATTTTGTTGAGGGTAACAAATTTATAGTGGAATGTTAATTTTTTTAAAACATTTTATTTATTTATTAGAGAGAGAGCATAAGCAGGGAGTGGTAGGGAGGAGGGACAGAGGGAGAGGAAGAAGCAGACTCTCCACTGAGCAGGGAGCCAGACATGGGGCTCTGTCTCAGGGACCTAGGATCATGACCTGAGCTGAAGGCAGATGCTCAACCTACTGAGCCACCCAGGTGCCCCAGAATGTTAATTTTTGAAGAAAAAATTAGCTATCCTTCTAAGTTTTCAGTGATTTTTGTAGCTCTTAGTAATATTTGTATTTGGAGCACAAATATTTATTTAAAAGGTCACTACATACCCTACTAAAACTTAAAATAATCTTTTTTAACTCTTTTATTCGTTTATTTTATTATTTTATTATTAGAGATTTGATTTTGGGGGTGTCTGGGTGGCTCAGTCAGTTAAACCTCTGACTCTTGATATCAGCTCAGGTCTTGATCTCAGGGTCGTGAGTTCAAGCCCCATTTTGGGCTTCACACTGGGTTTGGAGCCTACTACTACTTTTTTTAAGTAATCTCTATACCCAACATGGGGCTTGAACTCACAACCCAAGATCAAGAGCTGTACACTCCACCAACTGAGCTAGCCACGTGCCCCTATTTATTTTTTTATTTTTATTTTTTTAAAGATTTTATTTCTAAGTAATCTCTACTCCCAACATGGGGCTCAAATTCACGACACCATGATCAAGAGTTGATCTCTAGGGGCTCCAGGGTGGCTCAGTTCAGTGGGTTAAGCCTCCTGACTCTTGATTTCAGCTCAAGTAATGATCTCAGAGTTGTGAGATCGAGCCCTGTGTGTTGGGCTCCCAGCTGCGTGTGGAGCCGGCTTAAGATTCTCTCTCTCCCCATCTCCCTCCGCTCCTCCCTGTCCCCACTCCCCCACCCCCACCCAAAAAAGTTGAATGCTCTATTAAGAGTTGCATGCTAGGGACGCCTGGGTGGCTCAGTTGGTTAAGTGTCTGTCTTCAGCTCAGGTCGTGATCCCAAGGTCCTGGGATCAAGTCCCCCATTGGGGTCTTTGCTCAGTGGGGAGCCTACTTCTCCCTCTGCCTGCAGCTCCCCATTTGTGCTCTCTTTGACAAATAAATATATTTTAAGATTTTTATTTATTTATTTGACAGAGAGAGACACAGCCAGAGAGGGAACACAAGCAGGGGGAGTGGGAGGGGGAGAAGCAGGCTTCCCGCGGAGCAGGGAGCCTGATGTGGGGCTCGATCCCAGGACCCTGGGATCATGACCTGAGCTGAAGGCAGACGCTTAATGACTGAGCCACTCAGGCGCCCCTAAATAAATAAAATCTTAAAAAAAAAAAAGTTGCCTGCTGTACCACCTGAGCCAGTCAGGTGCCTAAAACAATTTGAATCAGGGGTGGGGAAGTATGTCTCAGTTTACTTTTGTATAAAATCTTTTTGGGGTATCTGAAAGCACACAGAATGGGACAAGACGTGGTAGGCTGTGGTTAAGGATGGAGAAAGTAGGATGATGATATTACAAAATATCAGGAAACTGTGCCTTGACTGACCCTGAGGGAAAAATGGCCACTTGGTTGAGGATGGGGGGCAGTTTTAGTGATCCATGACTTCCTATTTTTTTCTCTTTCTCTCTTTCTTTCTTTCAAGTATAATTCTTTTTTTTTTTTTAAAGATTTTATTTATTTGAGAGAGAGAGACACAGCGAGAGAGGGAACACAAGCAGGGGGAGTGGGAGAGGGAGAAACAGGCCTCCCGCTGAGCAGAAGCCCGATGAGGGGCTCGATCCCAGGACCCCGGGATCATGACCTGAGCCGAAGGCAGATGCCCAACGACTAAGCCACCCAGGAGCCCTATAATTCCTTTTTTTTTTTTTTTTTTTTTTTAAGATTTCATTCATTTATTTGTCAGAGAGAGAGCATGGGCACAAGCACGGGGAGTGGCAGGCAGAGGGAGAAGCAGCCTCCCTGCGGAGCAAGAAACCTGATGCAGGACTCCATCCCAGGAGCCCGGGATCGTGACCCAAGCAGACTGAGCCACCTGGATGTCCCTAGACTTCCTATTCTTTTTTTTAAGATTTTATTTATTTATTTGAGAGAGAGAGCACAAACAGGGGGACAGGCAGAGGAAGAAGCAGATTCCCCACTGGGCAGGGAGCCTGATGCGGGGCTCCATCCTAGGACCTTGGGGTCATGACCTGAGCAGAAAGCAGACGTTTAACCGACTGAACCACTCAGGCACCCCAATCATATAGGTTTTATAGTCATGTTGTTTCAGGCTACCAAATTCTTGGCACAATCAATTTGTATTAAATGCAGGTCTTGCTTCAGTTCTCTTTATGACATTTGAATAAGTGGTTAAGAATAGGAGATATTGTCCCTCCCTGGCCATAGGGAACCTACCCAACAGTTCAGTGGGTATGAACTGGATGAATATACAAACACAAGAATTCACATTTGGTACAGCCCAAGTTCTTTAGGAAGTTAGAGAAGAGATTTGTTTATTTAAAGTAATGTCTAGGGGCGCCTGGGTGGCTCAGTCAGTTAAGCGTCTGCCTTTGGCTCAGGTCATGATCCCAGGGTCCTGGGATGGAGCCCCGCATTGGGATCCCTGGCTCAGCAGGGAGCCTGCTTCTCCCTCTCCCTCTTCCTGCTGCTCCTCCTGCTTGTGCTCTCTCTCCGTCAAATAAATAAAATCTTAAAAAAAAAATTAAGTAATGTCCATACCCAACATGGGGCTCAAACTCACGAGCCTGAGATGAAGAGTCGCGTGCTCTATGAGTGAGCCAGCCAGGCACCTCAGAAATCTACTGTTTTATTGGACTATGGGGAACAGAGGATTTTTTAAAAGATTTTATTTATTGGAGAGAGAGCACATACGAGCTGTGGGGAGGGGCAGAGGGAGAGGGAGAAGCAGATTCCCCAATGCGAAGGGAGCAGGGAGCCCAACGTGGGGCTTGATCCTGGGACTCTAGGATCATGACCTGAGCCCAGAGCAGATACTGAACCAACTGAGCCACCCAGGTGCCTGTGGGAAACAGGATTTTAAGTTAAAATCTCAAAGGAAACTTGAAGTTTGATTTGCCAGCATAGTACCATAGAGGAGAGTGAGAGTCTGGATGATTGGAAACCAGTTTGGAGGTTACTGCTGTACCTCAGGAATGATATAATAAAGTCTATAATAAGTATGATAACTGCAAATGAAAAGACTTGGGGAGTGATGATCTTATATACATAGGTGACAGATTGAGTGGAAAAGATGGAAGGGAGGAGTTAAAAAAAAAAACAAAAACAAAACCTAGCCTGGGTACTTGAACAATACTATACTATCTTTAATAAGAGGATACTGGAAAAGAAACTAACTCTGTGAAGGCAAGATGTAAGCTGAATTTGTAGTGTGCCTGAGACTGGTTCAGAAAGGTTTGGTGGTCAGCTATCTAGATCTGATCATTGAAACTCTGCCAATAGGATGAGCTATTGAAATAGATGTCAGAAAGGTATTACTCCATGCTTAAAGCCTGGATTGTATGTTGCAAAGGGCTATAATCTGAGTAAATGAAAATTAATTTCAGATAGTCTTCACTGGGTGGTTAAGTATAAACAATTTTGTGCTGTTGAACTGTAACAAGTTAAATATTTTACCCATGAGATTTGATTTTTGCGTGATGTAAATTTTTAACTAAAAATACTATATTTAATAAGATCAAATGTTTTATTTCTCTTTTAGTCATTTTAGTTTTCTATTCCATAATTGCTTTAATAATTAAATATATGTTAACCCTATGTAAAATAATCAGCTTTCAGTAAGTCAAATACAATTATTTTCTTAAACTAGAGATTTGCTGCAAGGAATTTTACACTTGATCTTAGCCAAAAGGCTGAGAAGGGATTGCTGCAGGGAATTTTAAAAATAAAAATGCCTAGTTATAGGGCATGAAAAGTTTAAATAGTTTAAATGGTTTTCTTTGAACCAATTAAAAATTTTGTCTTTAAGCAGTGAAGAATGACAAAGCTTTCAGAATATTTATAAATCCATCTGTCTTTAAAATAAAGGTAGCATCCTTGGTTTTAAAAAAGCATTTCATAGATATTAATTGGAATTTAAGTGTGAAACATTTTTTAAATGTATGAGAAAATGATAGTATAGATCATTTTAATCTTTATATATAGATTTCATTCAAAACATCATGACTATTTGTGTGTTGCTATTATATATAGGCACAGGTAATATTTTATCAGATTCTATATGGAGGATGCAGAAATATTGTTATCTCTCTTTAAAGTGAATATACTGCTAAAAATTACATAACCAAAAAAAAAAAATTACATAACCAACCTGCAAGCTAAACAGTCAATACATTTCTCCTCAGTGGATTAGCAAATGAGAAGAAGTGCTCTTAACCCAGTGGAGGAAAATAGGAAGTGTCAAGAAAATACTCCCATCCCCCTTTTCTTTTCCTCCAAGCTTTTAGATCTTTGCGTGATGAGGCCCCCTTGGGGATACCTTGCTAAGTGTCTTTGAGCTTTGGCTCTAGGCAGCAGACCAAACTGGAAACTTCAGGTGGCAGCAGGCTGGTTTGCTGGCTCCTGATTACTTCCCTCTCCTAGTTTCTTTCATAAGTAGACGGGGTAAGTGGGCCCCCTGCTCTAAAATCTTAATCTCCTGATCTGTCATTCCACCACTGCGGTTTCGCTTCTTTGTGGGTTTTTGTTTGTTTGGTTTTGTTTTTAAAAATTTATTTTTAAGTAATCTCCACATCCAACATGCCACTCAAACTCACAACCCTGAGATCAAGAGTCTCATGCTCTACCAACTGAGCTAGGCAGGCTGAAACCCTGGTTTCACTCCTTAGGATTTTTTAAAGATTTTATCTTTGAGATAAAATCCTTTTAAAATGCAAATACCCTGGGAGAGGTCAGACCTTAGTTCTTAATTATCAGCTTAATTATCAGCTAGCACCTTAGCTGGGCTTAGTACACAGATGGCTGAGAAGAATGAACCCCTGACTAAAAGTGATAAAACTAGAAGGAAAGAAGGAAATTAGTAGTAGTAGTAGTAGTAGTAGTAATAGTAGTAGTAGTAGTAGTGGTAGTGGTGGTGGTAGTGGTAGTAGTAGTGGTAGTAGTAATAGTAGTAGTAGTGGTGGTAGTGGTAGTAGTAATAGTAGTAGTAGTGGTGGTAGTGGTAGTAGTAGTGGTAGTAGTAGTAATAGTAGTAGTAGTGGTGGTAGTGGTAGTAGTAATAGTAGTAGTGGTGGTAGTGGTAGTAGTAATAGTAGTAGTAGTGGTGGTGGTAGTAGTAGTAGTGGTAGTAGTAGTARTAGTAGTAGTGGTGGTAGTGGTAGTAGTAATAGTAGTAGTGGTGGTGGTGGTAGTGGTAGTAGTAGTAATAGTAGTAGTAATGGTGGTAGTGGTAGTAGTAATAGTAGTAGTGGTGGTGGTAGTGGTAGTAGTAGTAATAGTAGTAGTGGTGGTAGTGGTAATGGTAGAAGTAGTGGTAGTGGTAGAAGTAGTGGTAGTAGTAGTAGTAGTGGTAGTGGTGGTAGTAGTAGTAGTAGTGGTAGTGGTGGTAGTAGTAGTAATAGTAGTGATAGTGGTAGAAGTAGTGGTAGTAGTAGTGGTGGTGGTGGTAGAAGTAGTGGTGGTAGTAGTAGTAGTGGTAGTGGTAGAAGTAGTGGCAGTAGTAATAGTAGTAGTAGTAGTAGTAATAGTAGTAATAGTATTATCAGCTAACATGTACTGAGAGCCACATAATTGTCAGGGTTTATTCTAGGTGCTTAATAAATACAAATTTCTTTAATTCCTTCAACAACCCTATTAGTTTTCTTACCGTTGTTTTTTTAAAGATAAGAAAACTGAGGTGAGTGGAGCCTAAATAATTTGTCTAGGTCACATAGTAAATACAGCCAACTGTGAAAATCAGGCTTTTGGATTCCAGAGTGTGCTTTCTAACCATTTTGTTTTGATACCTTTCTGCTGCAATATTGCCTCCCTGAGAGATGGCATCTGATCAACATTTCACCCTTTTCATGATTTTTTGTTGAATGGAATCATGCTGTTTAATTATAGGCCACTTCCAGTTGAAGGGCTGTGAGGACCTAACAATCATCTAAATAGATTTTTTAGTAATAACTGGGAATGTATTTGTAGAATATAGAAAAGGGAGTAAAGAGGCTATATTTAGCACATACATAGCTAAGTTATACACTAGTATGTATATATTCCTACTTAAAACTTATACAAATAACATCTCATAATTTTTAGATATTTGAAAATATGGATAACCCCAGAATAAACTATGTGTATTCTTTCTAGGTTTTTTTTTCTTTTGAGTCTTTTCTGAATGTTGTGCAAGGTGTTAACTCATACCACCTCTAAAATTTTAGAATGAGGGGCTCCTGGGTGGCTTAGTCGGTTAAGCGCCTGCCTTCAGCTCAGGTCATGATCTTGGGGTCCTGGGATCAAGCTCAGCATTGGGAATCCCTGCTCAGTGGGGACTCTGCTTCTCCCTCTCCCTTTGCCCCTTCCCCTGCTTTTGCATGTGCCTTCTCTCTCTTTCTCTCAAATACATAAATCTTTAAAAAAAATTTTTAGAATGAAATAATTTCCCTTGAGTGCAAATAAGTGGCATTTCCCTCTTCATCTCAAGAAGCTGAACTAATAATTATTATCTGACTTGCCAGAAATGAATGTTTAACTAAATTATCTCTGTATTCTTTATATGATCCTTTTATTTTATTTTTTATGATTTTTTTAAAATAAAAGTAGGGCACTTGGGTGGCTCAGTCGGTTAAGTGTCTGCCCTCTGCTCAGGTCATGATCTCAGGGTCCTGGGATCGAGCCTGCCCCCCCTTGAGCCCCAGGTTGTGCTCTCTGTTCTCTTGTTCTTACTCTCAAATTAAAAAAAAAAATCTTAAAAAAATAAAAAATAAATAAAATAGATAGAAAAGAGCCCTAGATTTTTCTCTTAATCTCCATATTGAATCAGTTCTTTCAGCCAATGTTTGCTTTAACACTAATCTACCTCTGCTCCCATCTTTGCTTTAACACTGCTACAGCTTTAATTTCCTTATAATATCTGGAGTAATAATATCTTATAATCACTCATCTTTTCTCTACATCTGCCATTTCAGATCCATCTGTAACCTATGTATCTGATCATGTCATTCTTCTCTACAGAATTTGTCAGTGGCTTTTTATTGCCTGTAGGCCCTGGAAGCAGGCTTGGTGATGATTGGGGTAGGGAATTGTCGAGGTCCCAGGTAACGGTGAATGGGTCCAAAAGGGGAGTTGGGGATGTGTGCAGGCTCCAGGTGACCACATCCCCTTGACTCTGCTGACTCCACATAATGGGACCCTCTGAAGTGTCAGGTCTGGGCCCTGGTGGTCTGGGTTTAAAGACAGTGGCAGCAAGAATCAAAGCAGGGAGACTATTTAAGGAGCCTTATGACAGTAATTCTGGTGAAACTTGATTGGGCTTGGACCAGTGTAAGAGCAGTGGAGGTAATACGTAGTCAGTTTCTAGATATATTTTGAAGATAAAGCCAACCATTTCTCCTGAAGGATTGATGTGGGGAAAGAGAAAGAGGAGTCAAGAATTGAGATATTTAGCTTCAGTACCTGGAAGGATTTAGGATAATGGAGCATTTATTAATCACTGATGTCTTAATTTTGCCATTAGCAACTATTGTTGAATGCTAGCAGTTCTAATAAAATACTGTATTTGAACAGATTTTGGACCTCAGGAAATTTTGGAGAAAGAGAAGTAAATTTAAAACGTGTGCTTGAAATATGTGCACATGTGAGGGTTAGGACTGGTCAGCCATATTCAGGATACAGCCTACATCTGAAAAAGTTAAGAAGTGGAGCAAGAGGGGCTCTCTGATTGCTAGGAGACTACAAAAAAAAGAGGTGGGAAGGAACCAAAAATCAGCTTCACCTTTGCAGTTTACTTAGGGCCCTGGGGATGGCACTGCAAGTACCATTGAAATTCATATTGTCTTGTTGCCCTAAAAAATTTAAAGCATCGATCATGCTACATAAAATGTTCTGAGTGTTTTGTAACTAGGTTCCCCCACCTGTGACCTGAAATATGTGTTCGATTTGTGTTAAATCAATGAAGAAAACTTTTTTTTAAAAAAAGGTTTTATTTATTTGAGAGAGTGAGAGAGAGCGCACGAGAGAGAGCGCACGCAGGAGCATTAGTGGGGGAAGGGGCAGAGGGAGAAGAAGAAGCAGACTCCCTGCTGAGCAGGGAGCCTGACATGGGGCTCAATCTCAGGACTCAGGGATCACGGCCTGAGCTGAAGGCAGACGCTTAATCAATTAAGGTACCCAGGCACCCCAATAAAGTGTTTTGTGATCCCTACTTTTTAACTAGATTACTATTTTTATTTTTATTTATCTATTTTTGAAGATTTTATTTTTAAGTAGTCTCTTAACCCAGCATGGGCCTCAAATTCACACCCCAGGGATCAGAGTTGCATGCTCCACCCAGTGAGTCAGCCAGGTGCCCCTATTTTTAGATAGTTGTAGCAGAAGTATTCTTGACTCTATTATGATAAAGGAACATGTTTCTGGGTCAAAACCATACAGGTATTGTTGATTGTTTTGTTGGAGTGGGGTTTTGTTTTTGTTTTTAGAATAAGCTTATAATTTCAGATAGTGTGTAGACCCACCAGAACATAAAAGTTCCTTATATCGCCATCCAGTTCATATTTTTCCTTTTTTCTCATTGCTTATATCCTTGCACATTCCTGAGAGGCTATTCAAACACAAAAGTATTCTCCTCTTGTGTCCTTCTCCTTCCCATAGGTAAACTGTCAAGTCTATCAAATTCGAAGTATGTTATAGAGCCAAGAATTGAAGGTCATTATTGATTTAGTAGTGGAAAGCTAAATTTAAAATGGTAATTAAGTAGAATACTGTGATTTATTTAAATAAATAGAGTAGACTATTAATAGAATAGAATAATAATAATAAATAATAATAAATAGAATAGACTATAGTACCATTTATTGGGTGTTTACTATGTGTTAAACAAATATATTATCTCACTCCTTCATTGAAGTTGGTATGATTTTTTTTCCTGTTTTACAGAAGAATTTTAGAGAAGTTAAAATATTTGCTCAAATCAGACATATAAACAGTATGTAGCAGAGGTAGAATTCTTACCTCTAAGTTTTTGTTTCAGACCTCATGCTTTTAACTATGGTTATGCTTTAATAACTATGTGGATAGGGCTCTCAGAATGTAGATATTTGTGAGATATATTTGAGTCTTGCCAGCCCCAATTTTTAAGAAACGGAATGTAGTTTTGTCAACTGCCCTCGACTGTTGGGTAAAAGGATGGATCTTATTCTCGTTCATTGAAAAGGGGTCATTACCCATCCTTTATCAGTAGATGGTGGCAGAAAATTAAAAAAAAATTTTTTTAAAGAAAGTAAAGGGAAGTGTGAGTTCTTTCAGAGCAAGGCAGACGAGAGATTAGAGACCTCCAGAGCAAGGGAAAAGTGAGAACTGCGTATGGTATTATGACAGGCGGCCCAGAAATTGGGAGGAAAGGAAGCAAATTTATAAAATTATTCTTGAAGGGCACCTGAGTGGCTCAGATGGTTAAGCCTCTGCCTTTGGCTCTGGTCATGATCTCCAGGTCCTGGGATCAGGTCCCCTTGCTCAGTGGGGAGTCTGCTTCTCCCTCTGCCTCTCCCCTCCACTTGTGCTCTCTCTCTCTCTCTGTGTCTCTTTTTTAAAAAGATTTTGTTTGTTTATTTTTGCACACGCACAAGTGGGGGGAGGGGCAAAGGGAGAAGCAGATTCCCTGCCAAGCAGGAGCCCTAGAAGGGACTTGATTCCAGGACCCCAGGATCATGACCTGAGCCAAAGGCAAACGCTTACTGGACTGAACCACCCAGGCACCCCCTTCTCTCTCTCAACTGAATAATGAACAAATCAAATCTTTAAAAATAAGTAAATAAAATAATTCTTGGTAAAATACCTTATAAAAATATTGGCTCTTTTATTAAAAAATAGTATTGTTCTGCTTAGTTTTCAGATGCTTCAGGTACCGTGAACAGAGACTTGTTTGGATTATGTGTTTCTCAGCTAGACTAAATAAATGTTAACAATGGATAAATGTAAACACATTGGGCAGTTGCGGCTTGCTCAAGACCATTCCATCCTCAACCCTCAGAAGTGGCATTGTGTGGACTGCAATACAACTGAGTCGATTTGGGCTTGCCTTAGCTGTTCTCATGTTGCCTGTGGAAGATATATTGAAGAACATGCACTCAAGCACTTTCAAGAAAGCAGTCATCCTGTCGCATTGGAGGTGAATGAGATGTATGTTTTTTGTTACCTTTGTGATGATTATGTTCTTAATGATAATGCAACTGGAGACCTGAAGTTACTACGAAGTATGTTAAGTGCAATCAAAAGTCAAAATTATCAGTGCACCACTCGTAGTGGAAGGGTTTTGCGGTCTATGGGTACAAGTGATGAGACTTACTACTTGTATGATGGCACCCAATCTCTGCTTCAAAATGAAGATCAAATGTATACTGCTCTTTGGCACAGGAGAAGGATATTAATGAGTAAAATCTTTCGAACTTGGTTTGAACAATCACCCATTGGAAGAAAAAGGCAAGAGGAACAATTTCAGGAAAAAATAGCAAAAGGAGAAGTAAAGAAAAGACGACAAGAATTAGAGTATCAAGTTAAAGCAGAGCTGGAAACTATTCATCCCAGAAAGAGTTTACGTTTGCAAGGTCTAGCTCAATCTACCACAGTAGAAATAGTTCCTGTTCAAATTCCACTACAAACCCCAGCATCACCAGCAAAAGATAAAGTAGTATCTACCTCAGAAGATGTAAGATTAAAAAAAGCCAGTGACTCCTCAGGTAAACGAAGGCCAATAGTAACCCCTGGTGTAACAGGATTGAGAAATTTGGGAAATACTTGCTATATGAATTCTGTTCTTCAAGTGTTGAGTCATTTACTTATTTTTCGGCAATGTTTTTTAAAACTTGATCTGAACCGATGGCTGGCTGTGACAGCTAGTGATAAGGCAAGATCACCATATAAGCATCCACCAATCACAGATACAGTGTATCAAATGAATGAATGCCAAGAAAAAGATACAGGCAGTGCTTCCTCCAGACATCCAAGTTTATCATTAGGACTAAGTGGTGGAGCATCAAAGAGTAGAAAGATGGAACTTATTCAGCGAAGGGAGCCGAGTTCACAATACATTTCTCTCTGTCATGAATTGCATACTTTGTTCCAAGTCATGTGGTCTGGAAAGTGGGCCTTGGTCTCACCATTTGCTATGCTACACTCCGTGTGGAGACTAATTCCAGCTTTTCGTGGTTATGCCCAACAGGATGCTCAGGAATTTCTTTGTGAACTTTTGGATAAAATACAACATGAACTAGAGACAACTGGTACTAGGTTACCAGCTCTCATCCCCACTTCTCAAAGGAAACTTATCAAACAGGTTCTGAATGTTGTGAATAATATTTTTCATGGACAACTTCTTAGTCAGGTATGGATTTTTTAAAATCTTATTTTCATCTTGGGGAATTCATAAAATGAAGCCTAAAAAATGCATTTTCTCTGTATTTCTAGTGTGTTAGAGCTAGAGCTAGTACTGTTTTTGCGTCAAAATAGATTGCTTTTGCAGAAGTCAGCTCACTGATTTACAATGTTTCACTGATTTACATGTTTCCTTCATGAATCACTGGAAGCAGTTTTTCATCTATGGTAGCAATGATTTTTTTGTGGGGAGAGGGAATCAGGAAACAACTTCTTAGGTTGATAATATTAAATTCATGCTCCGAGGGGTTGAGAAGAGAGGGTTTAACCCCACAGGGAATACATTTGAAGATGCTGCTGCCCTGAGAACGGATCTGAATAATTTCAGGAACCAAGAAGTAGCCCTGGAGGACTTTCTGTAAAACCAAAGGGGGCAAGTAGGTAGGGAAATTTTAAAGTAAATAAATGTGATGTCATTGAGAATGATCCTGAATGGTTTCCTTTATTTTAATTATAGCTATAAAAGTTTCCCTTGTTGTGAAAAGGAATCACGAAACCAGAATCTCCCATCTAATTAATAGCTCTCTGTAATGAATGGACTTATTGGTAAACTACTACTAGACATAAGGCTCTCTACTTTTCCATCGCACAGAGCTTTAAAATTTTTTTGCTTTAGGGGCGCCTGGGTGGCTCAGTTGGTTAAGTGACTGCCTTCGGCTCAGGTCATGATCCTGGAGTCCTGGGATCGAGTCCCACATCGGGCTCCCTGCTCAGCAGGGGTTCTGCTTCTCCCTCTGACCCTCTTCCCTCTCATGCTCTCTGTCTCTCATTCTCTCTCACAAATAAATAAATAAAATCTTAAAAAAAAAAATTTTTTTTTGCTTTAGGCATTTGGGCTGTTAGGTCATATCTTTCCCCTTGTAGGCCTGCCTCTGTTCCTCAGTTCAACTTTCACAGTAGTGATACCATCTTTTGTCTTTATAGGTACTTTTCTGGAATGTAGCTTAAATGTATATTTTTGAATTTTTTTTAAAGCTCTGTACCCAACGTGGGGCTGAAACTCACAACCCTGAAATCAAGAGTTGCATGCTCTAGCCAGGCACCCATGTAGTTTAAGTATTTCAAATGTTTCTTAGGGTTTCTCTTTGAAGTGTACTCCACTTAATGTTTCAGAAATGTAAAGATTCTACACTGTGCCATTTAGCAAGTAAGAGTTGTTTCTTGTGTTTGCATGCAATTTTATTTTTCCACCACTTTTATGCAAAAGTTTAAAATGCACCATTAGTAGGAGCGCCTGGCTGGCTCAGTCAGTAGAGCATGAAGCTCTTGATCCTTGGGGTGGTGAGTTCAAGCCCTATGTTGAGCCTAGAGCTTACTTTAAAAAAAGTTTTAAAACGCACTATTATAAATAGAAGTAATATATAGTCATAGAAAACCTGTATGATACAGTAAATCTATGCAGTAAGAGAAAAATCATCCCCTTATCCCATAACCCCACAACCCACACATAAAACTATTAACATTTTGGTATACTTTCTTCTAGTTTTTTTCTTCTGTACATTAAAAAATTTATTTTTATTTTTATTTAAAGCTTTGGGTTTTATTTATTTATTTATTTATTTAATTTTATTTTTAAGTAAGCTCCATGTGGAGCCCAACACAAGGCTTGAACTCATTGACCCTGAGATCAAGACCTGATCAAGATCTGATCAAGAGTCAGACACTTTAACTGACTAAGCCACCTGCACACCCCTTCCTTCTGCACATTTTAAAAAAAGATTTTATTTATGTATTTGAGAGAGAAAGAGAGCGTAAGCAGGGGGAGCAGCAGAGGGAGAGGGAGAAGCAGACTCCCCACAGAGCAGGGAGCCCAACAGAGGGCTCCATCCCAGGACACTGGGATCATGACCTGAGCCGAAGGCAGACATTTAACTGACTGAGCCATCCAAGCTCCCCTCTTCTCCACATATTTATTTTCTCCTACTTGTTCAGTCATGATGAATTTACCTGCTTTTTTCATTTTTTCATTATTAATATAAAGATTTTTCATAGTCATTGAAATACTTGATCATTTTTTTCATAGCATGTCAATGTCCATTATATGTATATACCATAATTTATTTACCCATTCCTGTATTGTTGACTTGTAAACTATTTCCAATTTTTCTGTTATTATGTCACAGTACATTTTCTTCTAATGATTTCACTAAGGCAGAGTCCTAGAAATTACTTTGTCAAAGGGTAGGACTTTTGATCCTTGGCTACAAATTTCTTTCCAGAAAGTTACTATTTTATATTTTGAATAGTGCAAGGGTGCCTATGTGCTTATTTTTTCCTTTATAGATGACTTTTGAAATTAATAAAAATTATTATGCCAGCTTTTTTCTCTCTTCCTTTCAGACACGTAATAAACTCTTAGAAAACTGGGGATTCAGATGGTTGGTTCCTGGAATGGCTTCTTTTTTTTTTATTCAAGAAACTGTTCTCAAAAGGTTAAACCCTGCCCTAATGAGTCTCCAAACAAACACCAAGAGTGTTCTTTATAAGAGAGTTTAGTAATCTATCATGCAGGGATTATTAGCTCTATAGAGTCTGTCTTCAGTTTTGTGCAGTGTTTGTTGGCATTAAGTCGTGCTGAGTGCTTCACTTGTTAGAACTGCCCTATACTCTTTGTGGTTCCTGTATTTGGTGAGGATTTTAATGTAGTGACATTTGCTTTAAGTGAGAGTATGACATCATTTACGTTAAATGTATTGCCTTTTGAAATTATCAGTTGCTAGGGCTTCAAAATCTATATTTAAAAATATACAAATAGTATTTTATTTGTATTGTGGTTAAGAAGTTATAGGGATTTGGGGAGAGAAAATTAGTGAAAGATAAGTTAGGAAAAAGGGCAAAGAACAAATCTAATATTCTAAACACATTAAATGCATATAAATCTCTTTCGCCCCCCCCCGCCATCTCTCTCTCTCTCTCTCACACACACACACAATGTATACCTAATTAAATGAGTCCACAGTTTGTTTGTTTGCCTACATTCAGATTTGACTAATGCCCTTGGAGTTTTTTGAATGCTTATTGGTTAAAGCCCACCAGTACATAGTGGGTTTACTGACAGTCGTTGAAAGGAAAAATTATATGAAAAAAAATCTCTGAAAATAATATAAAGCAGATTACTCAGAATTCTGACGGTGCATTTTCAGAAGAAAATCTAATTTACTGGCAGTGACCTCTATAGTGAAGGGAGTAAATGTTTTGACAGGATTGTAATCTGAGAAACAAATATTTTTATTTGCAGGTTACATGTCTTGCATGTGACAACAAATCAAATACCATAGAACCTTTCTGGGATTTATCACTGGAATTTCCAGAAAGATACCAATGCAATGGAAAAGATATTGCTTCCCAGCCATGTCTGGTTACTGAAATGCTGGCCAAATTTACAGAAACTGAAGCTTTAGAAGGAAAAATCTACGTATGTGACCACTGTAACTGTAAGTAGCAACTGTATATTCTCTTTGCTTTTCTAAGATTAGCAAGGAGAAACAGAAATGAGAGGAAGCTGAAAGAAATTCCTAAAGTAGCAGTTATGGAAATAAACTTCGTTAGTTCACCAAAAGAAACTGGGATAGGTATTTCTACTTTATAATTGGCATTTGTGAGCTATGTGTACTGGGGGATGAAACACTCATTTCAATTAAAGGGAAGCATCCTCCTCCAGGGAAATTGTATATAAAATCATGACAGATCTGCTGTGTCTTTTTCGAGTCTTTATCTTCTCTATCAATGTGCATGTGGTATCTTAGTGTTTATGCTATATATTTGCAGGTATTCTCTCTAATTTCCATGTTTGAAAAAAATGATCTTAGGGTTTTAAACTTCGAAGGTAATATAAAAGAAATATTGGATGTTTTGGTATTGAAGAAATGTTACATCAATTGATGTTTTTTTAAGATTTTATTTATTTATTTGACAGAGAGAGACACAGCGAGAGAGGGCACACAAGCAGGGGGAATGGGAGAGGGAGAAGCAGGTCTCCCGCCGAGCAGGGAGCCTGATGTGGGGCTCTGTCCCAGGGCCCTGGAATCATGACCTGAGTCAAAGGCAGACGTTTAACGACTGAGCCACCCAGGCGCCCCAATTGATGGTTTTTTTAGAATGACTTATATTAACATTTTCTGAGTGCTAATAGGAACTCTGTGATAAGTAGCCTAGGATTTATAAGATTTGAAAAAAATAAACTTTATCAAACTCGAATGGTGAAATTTTTTCTTGGAAATAAATGTGAATGGTCCTAGATGCTTTCATCCACCAAATCTGGGAATAGAAAGATAACATGAACGAATGCAGAATATGGTTTTATAACATGTTTGTGTGTGTTTACTGGGTCTACCAAATAAAGTCCTAAAACAGCTGCTGTAATTTAATACATAAAGGCAGATGTTTAAAATTATAAGTCAGGTAGTTGATATCACTTATCTAGCTATACTGGCCATATATTCAGGGAGATGATCCAAGAGTAGGTCCAAAACATTCAGCAGCACCGGATACCTGCATCTCAGGGGCAGAGACCCGGAGGACAGGCTACCTGTGGCAAATGGAGACAGCTTATAAGGACAGCCTCGCGGGGTTCCACCTCCTCCACGAGAAGCAGCTGCTGCCGTGGCTGGAGTGAGAGCTGCTGTGTAAGTTGAAGGACAGCTCCTGGGTGTCCAGAGCAAACTGGTAGGAAGAAGCTTCAGGGCACAATTCATGGGTGGACCTCTAGAGAAGCAGAGGAGACAACAAAAGAATCCTAAGTGCCACTTGTTTAAGATCTGGTACTAAAATAGCAAAAGCAAGACACTGAGGGGGAGGCCTCAGGCTCAGAGCTGGAAGAGGACTGCTTTGTCAGGAAGTGGGGAAGGGTGTTCTGAGCTATTAAGGACCCGCCCCCCTGGGATTCCAATTAGCCTCAGTAAATGGACTGACTATGATACTTTTTTAAATTAAGAATTTGGGAAGAGTATATTAAAGTATGCTTAGGGAAAGTTTTAACTTTTCCTATTAATTGGCATAGTCAAATCCATTTTTATTTTTTATTTTTTAAAGATTTTATTTATTCATTTGACAGAGACAGCGAGAGAGGGAACACAAGCAGGGGGAGTGGGAGAGGGAGAAACAGGCTTCCCACTGAGCAGGGAGCCCGATGCGGGGCTCGATCCCAGGACCCTGGGACCATGACCTGAGCTGAAGGCAGACGCTTAATGACTGGGCCACCCACGCACCTACTAGATCATTCTTTTGCCTTATTTGTAGGAGTATATTAAATCAGGGACTTAATTGTTTACATGTCTGTCTGCCTGACTAGCTCTTAAATTGTGTGCTAATTGTGTGCTTATAAGTTTTTTGAGAGCAAGGCCATGTCTTTATCTCTAGCACAGTACAATACCTGTAACAGAGAAGATGTTTAATAATACATGTCTAAAGTATTTAAAGTTTACTCAGCATTTCCTTGTATCTTTAAATTTGATTCTCATTCTGTCTTTATATCACAGCAAAGCATAGAAGGTTTTCTTCAAAATCAGTTGTACTCACAGAAGCACAAAAACAGCTTATGATTTGCCACCTACCTCAGGTTCTCAGACTACATCTCAAACGATTCAGGTTAGTAGTAGTAGTATTCCAACTACACACTCCCTTTGTTTGCTTGTTTGTTTTAAAGATTTTTTATTTTTAAGTAATCTCTATACTCAGCGTGGGGCTTGAACTTACAACCCCAAGATCAAGAGTCTCACGCTCTACTGACTGAGCCAGCCAATCGCCCTTCCAAATACACACTTCTAAGTTAATCATTCCTTGTGCTTACCGTGCTTCAAAACTTAACACACATGATGAATCAGATTTTATTTTATTCTTTTTTAAGATTTTATTTATTTGACAGCACAAGCAGGCAGAGAGGCAGGCAGAGGGAGAGGGAGAGGCAGGCTCTCTGCTGAGCAGGGAGCCCGATGCAGGGCTCGATCCCAGGACCCTGGGATCATGACCTGAGCTGAAAGGCAGACGCTTAAGCGACTGAGCCACCCAGGTGCCCCTGAATCAGATTTTAATAGTATATACTTGGCTAGTAGATGACTTAACATCTATCTACTTCTGTGTTTTTTTTACATCTTTTTTTTTTTTAAAGATTTTTATTTATTGAGAGAGAGAGAGAATGGTAGAGAGAGAGCATGAGATGGAGGAAGGTCAGAGGGAGAAGCAGACTCCCTGCTGAGCAGGGAGCCTGATGCGGGACTCGATCCCGGGGCCCCAGGATCATGACCTGAGCCAAAGGCAGTCGCTTAACCAACTGAGCCACCCAGGCACCCTTCTGTGTTTTTTTTTTAAAGACAAAAAAAATTCTGTCATCTCTAGCCTTGACCAATAGACACCATTTTCAGTAACTAAGCTTCTGATTAGCTCCCCTTGTAGAATGCATTGCTGATGACTAGGGTCATCACATTTGGTCTGTGATATTATTCTTGTAAGCTTCTGCTTATAGAGTTTAATAAAAGTTTTAAATTTATAACTTAAGAGTATTTGACCCCATTGCCTCATTCTTAGAAAATATCTAAGGTATAGCAGTTCAATTCAGAGCAGTTAACAAAAAAAAAAACTCTAGTGTTCAGAAATATATTTAGTCAGGCGAATTAGTTTGCACAACTATTGGTTAAGCAAAGCTTATGGTTTCATACCTTGCAATAACCATGTTAACCTTAGAGCTTATTCTTAAGTCACCTTATGTGCTATGATTTGAAAACTATGGAGAAAAACCGTGTTTTTCATACATAATGGGTTTTGGCTTGTTTAAAGTTTTTTTTTGTGTGTGTGTGTTTAAGATTTTATTTATTTGAGAGAGAGAGAGCACACATGAGCAGGGGCAGAGGGAGAGGATGAAGCAGGCTCCCCCACTGAGCAGGGAGCCCGATGTGGGGCTTGATCCCAGAACCCTAGGGTCATGACCTGAGCCCAAGGCAGACACTTAACTGACTGAGCCACCCGGGGGCTCCTTAAAGTTTTTTTTTAAATAATTAAAGTAATACATGTTTTCTTTTTTAATGCAAACTTTACAGAAGGTAAAGTAAAAGTCCAAAGTAAAAGCACCTCTTTCCTCTCAGCCCCACTTCCCAGAGATATTCACTGTTAATTTTAGTCCGTTATTTCAGTTACTTACGGAAGCTGTTAAAGGTATAGTCAACAAATAACATGTGAGTGCTGTTAAATGCAAAATGTCCTAAATTCTTCGGGAAATATAAGGTAGGATCCTTTCCTCAAGATTATAGTCAGGCATGCACAGAAATAGTGGTGAAAGAGAAGTACTAAGGGGGCACCTGGCTGGCTTAGTCGGTAAAGCATGTGACTCATAATCTCAGGGTTGAGCGTTCAAGCCTCATGCTGGGTGTGGAGCCTAGTTAAAATTAAAAAAAAGAAAAAAGAAAGAAAAAAATACTGAGTATCACAAGTTATGTACAAATTGATTTATCAGAGATTTGGAAGAGGGAGTTAGCTGATGTCTAAATGTTCCCAAAGTCTCTTTATATCATTCAAGTCTCAGTTCATATGTCCATTCTTTAGAGCAGACTTCCCTGACCATCCTATTTAAAAGTAGCACCACGGAACTCTCCTTATCACATTACCCTATTTTTGCTTAAATGGCAAAACCCACTATCTGCAATTAGTAGTTTATTTACTTATTTCTTTCCTGCTGGCAGTGGAACAGAAGCTCAGTAATGACAGGGACCTTGTCTATTTCATTCCTGTATCTCAAGGCCCAGAACCGAGCTCTGTGCATAGTAGTTGCCCAAAAATATTTATTAATTGAATGAATGGGGCATATGCAGGAGGAGCACTTTAGCCTAAGGAAGCAACATGAACAAAGGTATACAGGAGGAACGGGGAAGGGTATATAACAAAAGATTTAGTGAAATCAGGTAAGACCTGTCATTGTGCATAAAATCAAGGGTAATAGAAACAAGAAGATTAGTTAGGAGGTTAATATTGTATTCCACGGCCAGGTAAGAAGGGCCAGGGAGCATGGAGAAGTAAGAGCATAAATGAGATTCTGTAAAGACAGAACTGAAAGGCCTTAAATTTGTACTGAATCGGTTACTATAAACTGTTGAAGACCTTCCTTTTCTAACTAATTGCTGCTTTAATCTGGTATTTGAAGCTCTCCTTTGAGTTAAACCTGTTTGACTCTATCCCTTTCCATCTTTTGCCCAAAACATTTTTGACCCTTCAGGACATATTTATTTCTGATTCAGAGATTTTGTTTATGCTGCCTTTACCACATTTGTCTTTCTCCGTTTTCTTTATTCAAAAAACACTATTATATTTGCCAATGTATAAAATATATAGGATATATAAAAGATAAAGGGGAAAATGGGATGGGGAGGGGCATACAGGAACCTCTGAAAAGCATAAGAAATGGAACATTTCTAGTACCTTAGACCTTCGCCTTGTGTGCCTCCTAGTCCAATGCTCTCCCTTCTCTTTGAAGCAAACCACTATGAACTTAGGGTATAGTGTTATCTTGTTATCATTTTACTGTATTTACATCAGTAGAAAAAAACTGGTACCCAATTTAATCAACAGGAATGAGTCCTTTTAGATGGCTTATAAGTGTTTATTTAGCATTAAATAATGTAAGGTTTGAATTTTATGGTAAACTAAAAGTATCTTTTGAGTGATAGGAATTATAGGAACTTTTGTTAAGCAAGTCCTATTTTTTTTAAATGCTTGGTCTTCCATGTTGACTAGTTACAGGTGCATTGAGTATAGGATCTCTTATACATTTCATGGGAGAAGTTTTGGGGTATGACTCCTGCTCCAACAGATAATTTAATTTGCAAGTCTCACCTTTAGCTCCATACAATTTTATATTGTACTAATAGTATTTTCACATATTTTTGCTTATCTTCCTTTGTCCTTCTCTACTTACTATTATTTATCATAACCTCATGTTTTAGTAATTTAATGCTATCCTCTTTTCTTTTTTTTAAGGTTTTTATTTTATTTATTTATTTGACAGAGAGAGATCCCAAGTAGGCAGACAGGCAGGCAGAGGGAGAGGGAGAAGCAGGCTCCCTGCTGAGCACAGAGCCCAATATGGGGCTTGCTCCCAGGACCCTGAGATCATGACTTGAGCCGAAGGTAGATGCTTAACCGACTGAGCCACCCAGGTGCCCCATTCTTTTACACTTTAAAGTAGGTTAATAAGAAGCTCTCACATATGATCACTGAATACACCATGTCACGAATCATATAAAATCACTGAACAAGTCAGGTCACCAGGATGAGGTCATGGAGACCAGGAAAGCAGCAGGGAGGTGAGAGGTTGGGAGTCAAGAGGCTGACTCTGAAGTTAGAAAAGTCACTTCACTTTTCCATGCATGCCTGCTGCCGTCACAACCTCCATTCTGCGCAGGCCCCAGCCTGGCCCCGCTCCCCGCTTCCTGCTCCCCAAGGCTCTGCACTGTCCCAGGCTGCTGCCTGCCCGCAGGGTCCACTGCTGTGTGCACGCTGTGGCAGCACCGGGAGCCAGGACCACTACAGCGCACACATACTGTCTCTGGAGTCTCGCCTCTGCTCCTGCACATGCTCCGTTGTCCCATTGACTGTGACGAAACCCACATTCAAAGATGACATTGTTAAGAATTTCAAGACACTGACCTCAGAGCATTAAACCAAGCATGGAGTCCTAAATGACTTTACAGGTTGCCTGCCAAGAAGTTGGCCATGGAAGGAACTCTCAGGGCTCTGGAAATGCATGTGACTTAGTGATTTCACTTGCTTGCTCTCTCCACATCATCTTCTAATATCATGAAAGCTCTGTTCTGATCAAAGAACACATATTTAATGTTTAGGTAGATGAGGATAAACCTACAAGACTGAGAATAAACAGTTAAAAATGGGAAAAGTCAGGGGCGCCTGGATGGCCCAGTGGGTTAAGCCACCCACTCTTTATTTTTTATTTTTTTTATGTTATGTTAATCACCATACATTACATCATTAGTTTTTGATGTAGTGTTCCTTGATTCATTGTTTGCATATAGCACCCAGTGCTCCATTCAGTACGTGCTCTCTTTAATACCCATCACCAGGCTAACCCATCCCCCCCACCTCCCCTCTAAAACCCTAAGTTTGTTTCTCAGAGTCCATAGTCTCTCATTGTTCATCTCCCCCTCCAATTCCCCCCTCCATTTTTCCCTTCCTACTATCTTCTCTCTTTTTTTTTTTAACATATAATGTATTATTTGTTTCAGAGGTACAGGTCTGTGATTCATCAGTCTTATACAATTTACAGCACTCACCATAGCACATACCTTCCCCAGTGTCTATCACCCAGCCACCCCATCCCTCCCACCCCCCACCACTCCAGCAACCCTCAGTTTGTTTCCTGAGATTAAGAATTCCTCATATCAGTGAGATCATATGATACATGTCTTTCTCTGATCGACTTATTTTGCTTAGCATAATACCCTCCAGTTCTATCCATGTCATGGCAAATGACAAGATTTCATTTTTTGATGGCTGCATACTATTCCATTGTATATATATACACCGCATCTTCTTTATCCATTCATCTGTCGATGGACATCTTGACTCTTTCCACAGTTTGGCTATTGTGGACATTGCTGCTGTAAACATTGGGAGTGCACATACCCCTTCAGATCACTACATTTGTAACTTTGGGGTAAATACCCAGTAGTGGAATTGCTGGGTCATATGGAGCTCTATTTTCAGCTTTTTGAGGAACTTCCATACTGTTTTCCAGAGTGGCTGCACCAGCTTGCATTCCCACCAACAGTGTAGGAGGGTTCCCCTTTCTCCGCATCCTTGCCAACATCTGTCGTTTCCTGACTTGTTAATTTTAGCCATTCTGACTGGTGTGAGGGTGGTATCTCATTGAGGTTTTGATTTGGATTTCCCTGATGCTGCACAATGTTGAGCACTTTTTCATGTGTCTGTTGGCCATTTGGATGTCTTCTTTGGAAAAATATCTGTTCATGTCTTCTGCCCATTTCTTGATTGGATTATTTGTTCTTTGAGTGTTGAGTTTGATAAGTTCTTTATAGATTTTGGATACTAGCCCTTTATCTGAGATGTCATTTGCAAATATCTTCTCCCATTCTGTCGGTTGTCTTTTGGTTTTGTTGACTGTTTCTTTTGCTGTGAAAAAGCTTTTTATCTTGATGAAATCCCAATAGTTCATTTTTGTCCTTGCTTCCCTTGCCTTTGGCGATGTTTGTAGGAAGAAGTTGCTCCGCTGAGGTCGAAGAGGTTGCTGCCTGTGTTCTCCTCTAGGATTTTGATGGACTCCTGTCTCACATTTAGGTCTTCCAACCATTTTGAGTCTATTTTTGTGTGTGGTGTAAGGAAATGGTCCCAGTTTCATTCTTCTGCATGTGGCTGTCCAATTTTCCCAACACCATTTGTTGAAGAGACTGTCTTTTTCCATTGGTTTTTTCCACTGCTTTGTCGAAGATTAGTTGACCATAGAGTTGAGGGTCCATTTCTGGGCTCTCTATTCTGTTCCATTGATCTGTATGTCTGTTTTTGTGCCACTGCCATACTGTCTTGATGATTATAGCTTTGTAATAGAGCTTGAAGTCTGGAATTGTGTTGCTACCAGCTTTGCTTTTCTTTTTCAACATTCCTCTGGCTATTCAGGGTCTTTTCTGGTTCCATACAAATTTTAGGATAATTTGTTCTATTTCTTTGAAAAAAGTTGATGGTATTTTGATAAGGATTGCATTAAATGTATAGATTGCTCTAGGTAGCATTGACATCTTCACAATATTTGTCCTTCCGATCCATGAGCATGGAACGTTTTTCTATGTCTTTGTGTCTTCCTCAATTTCTTTCATGAGTATTTTATAGTTTTCTAAGTACAGATTCTTTGTTTCTTTGGTTAGATTTATTCCTAGGTATCTTATGGTTTTGGGTGCAGTTGTAAATGGGATTGATTCCTTAATTTCTCTTTCTTCTTGTTGTTGGTATATAGAAATGCAACTGATTTCTGTGCATTGATTTTACATCCTGCCACTTCACTGAATTCCTGTATGAGTTCTAGCAGTTTTGGGGTGGAGTCTTTTGGGTTTTTCACGTAAAGTATCATATCATCTGCAAAGAATGAGAGTTTGACTTCTTTGCCGATTTGGATGCCTTTTATTTCTTTTTGTTGTCTGATTGCTGTGGCTAGGACTTCTAGTACTATGTTGAATAGCAGTGGTGATAGTGGACATCCCTGCTGCATTCCTGACCTTAGGGGGAAAGCTCTCAGTTTTCTGATGAAGCTCTCAATTTTCCCCATTGAGAATGATATTCGCTGTGCATTTTTCATAGATGGCTTTTATGATATTGAGGTATGTTCCCTCTATCCCTTGGTTTTAATCAAGAAAGGATGCCGTACTTTGTCAAATGCTTTTTCTGCATCTATTGAGAGGATCATATGGTTCTTGTTCTTTCTTTTATTAATGTATTGTATCACGTTGATTGATTTGCGGATGTTGAACCAACCTTGCAACCCAGCAATAAATCCCACTTGGTTGTGGTGAATAATCCTTTTAATGTACTGTTGGATCAGATCGGCTAGTATTTTGATGAGAATTTTTGCATCCATGTTCATCAGGGATATTGGTCTGTAATTCTCCTTTTTGGTGGGGTCTTTGTCTGATTTTGGGATCAAGGTAATGCTGGCCTCAAAGTTTGGACGTTTTCCTTCCATTTCTGTTTTTTGGAACAGTTTCAGAAGAATAGGTATTAATTCTTCTTTAAATGTTTGGTAGAATTCCCCTGGGAAGCCATCTGGCCCTGGGCTCTTGTTTGTTGGGAGATTTTTGATGACTGCTTCAATTTCCTTAGTGGGTATAGGTCTGTTCAAGTTTTCTATTTCTTCCTGGTTCAGTTTTGGTAGTTTATACATCTCTAGGAATGTATCCATTTCTTCCAGATTATCTAATTTGCTGGCATAGAGTTGCTCATAATATGTTCTTATAATTGTTTTTCTTTCTTTGGTCTTGGTTGTGATCTCTCCACTTTCACTCGTGATTTTATTTATTTGGGTCATTTCTCTTTTATTTTTGATAAGTCTGGCCAGGGGTTTATCAATCTTATTAATTCTTTCAAGGAACCAGCTCCTAGTTTTGTTGAATTGTTCTACTGTTCTTTTGGTATCTATTTCATTGATTTCTGGTCTGATCTTTATTATTTCTCTTCTTCTGCTGGGTTTAGGCTTTATTTGCTGTTCTTTCTCCAGCTCCTTTAGGTGTAGGGTTAGGTTGTATATTTGTGACCTTTATTGTTTCTTGAGAAAGGCTTGTATTGCTATATACTTTCCTCTTAGGACCGCCTTTGCTGCATCCCAAAGATTTTGAATAGTTGTGTTTTCATTTTCATTGGTTTCCATGAATTTCTTTAATTCTTCTTGAATTTCCTGGTTGACCCATTCATTCTTTAGTAGGATGCTCTTTAGCCTCCATGTATTTGAGTTCTTTCCAACTTTTCTCTTGTGATTGAGTTCTAGTTTCAAAGCATTGTGGTCTGAAAATATGCAGGGAATGATCCCTATCTTTTGGTACTGGTTGAGACCTGATTTGTGACCTAGGATGTGATCAATTCTGGAGAATGTTCCATGTGCACTAGAGAAGAATGTGTATTCTGTTGCTTTGGAATTGAATGTTCTGAGTATATCTGTGAAGTCCGTTTGGTCCATTTTATCATTTAAAGTCAATGCTATCCTCTTTTCATCTGTGTCTGTCTTTTGTCTCTGTACCACCATAAACCAAGCTGCATTACATTCTCTTGAACAAGGCATTGTTTTCCCCTGTTATCATCAGCTCATACTGTGTGTATGATAAAAACATTGCTTGCCAAGCTTTGGTCCAGTACCAGGAAGCATGACCGACAGACTGAGAAAATGACAGTATGGAGGCCTTGAGTTCTGTCCCTAATGAGTGTTGTGGTGACTTACAGGGGTTACAGTTCCTATTTTTTTCTTAGAAGAGCTCTAAAGTGTTCTGAAGAATTAGAGGTGCCTTGTTTTGTCCTACTTTTCTGTACATCTGGCCAAGAAAGGTCTAGATTATGTCTCCCAAGAACAAATTCTAGATTCTGGGGTGTGATTCTAGATTCCTCATGGTGTGACAAGGCAATAGAGAATTAAAAACCCTTTGGTACCTTGAATTAATCTATTAGAAGGGGGAAACTACTATAGGGCCATAATTTCCTTTGCTGAAAGTTAATTTGCTTCCTATATAATCATCTAACTATAGAAGACAAATATTTTAAAACCTGACCAGACCTGTTTAATAAACCTAAATTTTTCCATTTATAGCCAACTTCAGCATTGAAAGGATTTTATATTTACATTATTTTACATATGATACTTTGTATTCTATACTGAGGCCTTTTATTATGACTGTCTGAACCTAGTACGTGGTATATTCCCTTGACTTTTTTTGATCATTTTACCCTGGTTTGTTCACAGGTGGTCAGGACGTAATAACCGAGAGAAAATTGGTGTTCATGTTGGCTTTGAAGAAATCTTAAACATGGAGCCTTATTGCTGCAGGGAATCCCTGAAATCCCTCAGACCAGAATGTTTTATCTATGATTTATCTGCTGTAGTAATGCACCATGGGAAAGGATTTGGCTCAGGACACTACACTGCCTACTGCTATAATTCTGAAGGAGGTATAGATGGGGAAAAGTATTTTATCTTGGGTCAGACTTGGAACCTGGTATTTAGGCTTTACAATTTCTAAATTGGCCACTAAATCATCTTAAGGGAAGCCACTTGACCTTTTTTTTTTTTTTTAAGAATACTTCTACAGTTCATAAAAAACAGGTTTGTGCAGAAAATGGGATATTTTCTGCAGGATTGTAGTAGTTTTGACTTTCAAAGGCTGTAGGTATAGGATAATAAGGATGGTCACATTAATTAAAAGTCAGATTGCTACCTTACAAGCACATTTCTAAGGGCAGGTCCTCTCTTTAGTGGTTTCATCTAGTTAATTTTGTTACAGAACAGAGCATTTAATGAACTGGGGATCACAGATATTTAGAACAAACTCTGAGTTCAGGTTTTAATAAAACTCACTTTCACTTACTGCCTCCATGGACCCTCAAGGACAATCTTCATAGGTAGCAAAATTGATTTAGGTTTCACTTTTTATTTCCCCTTCCTTTAACTACTACTGAATGAAGACTGAGCCTCCCCATGCATACCATTCCACCTCACCCAGAAAAGAGGTATGGAGAGAAAGCCCACATAATCCATGAGGGCAATTAATTTAACAATAAACTACCAAGAGTGAGTTGTACACTGTTTGCTCTACATATGATTAGCAGCAAAAGCATTAACTGGTCAGATTATACCTAGAATTAAAGATAGTGTCAAGTGAACTACTCAGATTTTTTAACTTCAGATTACTTCTAGAATAAAGGTAGATGATTCCAGAATAACATACTGCCCAAGCTGTATTTCTCATCAATAGAAATGAATTGGCTAGTTATTTTCCCTTCAAAGAAATGTAACTCTCACTGAAACTAATGCCTTTAAATCCATATTAATTTATATTAGAAACTTCTAAAGTTCTTTTATAAACCTTTAGGTAAAGTATTTCTGTGCTTCACTCTAGGGTTCTGGGTACACTGCAATGACTCCAAGCTAAGCATGTGCACTATGGACGAAGTATGCAAGGCCCAAGCTTATATCTTGTTTTATACCCAGCGAGTTACTGAGAATGGACATTCTAAACTCTTGCCTCCAGAACTCCTGTCTGGTAGCCAACATCCCAGTGAAGAAGCTGATACCTCTTCTAATGAAATCCTTAGCTGATCCAGACAGTGGGGCTTTCTTCTTGCGGTTTTATATACTTTTTAAAAGGGCTTCAATTTGGAGCTTCATGGTTTTAATTTTTTACTTAGGAATCAGTGCACTGTTTATACATTTTGTATCTACAACAAAACTCCTTTCACAGAGACAAGATTAGCATGAATATGTGTATCAATGACAGCAGGTAACTAAACTTTTTTCAAGTACTTGGGAGTTTTAAACTTTGTGTTTACTTCAGACTGGCATTACCTCTTTTTTATTTTGATGTCTTAATTGGCTCAGATCATGAATTTGTGCAATCTTTTACTGAAGTTCAGGTGGCATCACTTTATACATTTATTTATCTTTTGTAGGCATTTTCTATACAAATTCTTTTTAGATGGAAAATTAGTTTCTTCACTAATAGTCATACCAAAAAAAAAAATTATTTCAGGCCATTTGTATACTGAAGTTACCTTTGCCCCTTGGAGTTAAACTACTACATTCATTATGAAATATCAAGGTATCACCTAAATACTCATCAATCACACTAATTGATATTCCTGAGGCTTTGTTACAGGGCTCAGAATAGACATTATTTTGGTTAATGGAACTTCCATTTTTCCAAAATATTTTAAGTTTTAATAATTGTTCTTTATTTGGCATAGTCCAGCTTTATACAAATGAAAATGACAGCTTTATAAATAGTATATTTAAATTACTTCAGTACTGTGGACATGAAAACAATGATGGCTGGGACTTATGATGGTTTGTTTGGCAGCAAACAGGTTTGTCCAGATTCTAGTAAGCAGTCTTATCAAAAGTCTGAATTCAGCAGTGTATTATGATATACAAGTACAGTTTAACTTGAATAAGTTCATTTTATATGCTTAACATTAGATCTCTTAAAAGCTTTGTACCATATCGTATCTTGAGATTTTTAAAGGAAAAAAATGTCTTCTTGAAGAGAAAAAAATTGCATAGGACAGAGAAGATAATTGTTCAAAATTGGCAACTGGGCAACATGTTCAGCATCTCCTATTTCTAAATAACTAAAGGGTTGGATTACTTTTGCTCCAATTATGTGAGGACTAGGAACCTCAGATATTCAAACACTGGGCCCTTATTTTTTTAATTAAAAATTATCTAAACTTACCTTTTATTAAAAAATATAGTGTGAAATACTCTTTGCTCTTCCTTAATAATCTTACTAGATCTCTTCAAAATCCTACTGCTGCTAATTACTCACTAACCTCTATAGATCAGCTGTTTAACATCTTAGCTCAGTGTTAACCACTGGAAGATCATTTTTTCCTTTAAGTGGGTTTTCTTGCAGGTTGAAATCTTCATGAAAGATAATATCCTGTAGAATGCTGTTCTCTGCTAGTGGTCATCTATTAAGCATAAGCTTGAAAAGGACCCCTATTAGCAAATTTTACTTAAATTTCAGAGAGCAAGTCACTGGGACAGCTGATCAGGAAGTGCAATGAGAATTTCTCTGAACAGACAAATCATTTAGGCCAAAAATACAGCTTGAGTATTAAATGGCTAAAGTTTAAAATCGTTCATTTAAATACCTATGCAAGTTGTTACCTCAACTGTTAACGTAATTATACCTCATTAAAGATTTAAGTGGTCAAGATACTAGAGTCTGGCCTCTTTTAATTTCAAGGATTACTTTATACTTGGGTTAACTGCTATACACTTTTGCACCTAATTTTAGGGAGATATTTTAAAAACCACCCTGGGGGCATCTGGATGGCTGTCATTAAGCGTCTGCCTTCAGTTCAGGTCATGATCCCAGGGTCCTGGGATTGAGCCCCGCATCAGGCTCCCTGCTCAGCAGGAAGCCTGCTTCTCCCTCTCTCGCTGTATATCTATCAAATAAATAAAATCTAAAAAACCCCAAAAAAACAAAAAACCACTCTGGAAGCTTTGCTGTTTGTAATGGTATAATTGCTTGTTTCAGTACTTAACTTCAATATAAAAATATATGAAAGAAAGTGATTTAGCCTTTTACTTTAATCCCTCAAAACCAAACGTATGGGGAAGGCTGTGTGTATGAGGTCAAGGGGGTATATGGGAACTCTACTTTATGCTCAATTTTGCTGCAAACCTAAAACTGATATAAAAAAATTAAAGTCTATTAAATTTACAACAAAACTAAAACCTAGCCAATGAACAGAAACTTAGATTTCTTATTGTGTATCTCAGTGTAGACGTCTATATTCAGCTAAGTTGATCTAACAAAAAACAACATGTTTTGGTTGTAAAATAATTTACTAAAGGCACTATTTGTTAAACATCAAACTAATAATTTGTTACCAATAAGGTACATCATTGTAAACATGACAAAATGATTTCAAGAGATACATGGCTAGTAGGTAAACAATACAATTTTTTTAAGTGACAGCTTTCCTATTTACAAGATCATATTCCTTCCAGCTATTCCAGGGGCATGCAGTGATGCTACGCTCACAACAGTTATCTGAGCGGGGGAGCTTGGAACTCATAACTGGTTTGAAATCACTACTGCTAAAGCGGTCTTACAAAGGTCCAAAATTCTTCACTCATAAGGTCAATTGTAGAACTCTTGAGCTTAGAAATCAAGATACTTTCTATCTCCCACCAAAACACATCAAAAAGGTATGGACTCAGAACCCCGAAAGAACTAGCTGGAGGGCCCAAGACCTATAGCATGTCCAAGCATGAACTGGTGAGCTCTGCCACTAAGCACATCACAGAAAATGGAGAAAATAATCCAAAAGTAGCTCTTGAACATTAGCACCATAATAAACATGGCTCATAGCTAAAAACTAGATTGTTTATCCCACAAGATAACATTCATTTATAGCTCTAATGCTGAAAGAGCAGCTTTTTAATGTATAGTAAGTGATCTAAGTACAGAAGTCTGGTTTTTCTTCCTATGAGAAAAATGTTAAAATACAAACTAAACAGCATCCCAGAGGCAGTGAATCCTATTGTGCTAAAGCATATACAAATTAAGGCTTTACCTTGGTACATAAACAATTTTAAAATTATGTTGGAACATTCCCAACAAATCAGTTACAAAGAATTCAAGCAATCTGTTCAAGAATCTGTCAGTGGGACTCAGTTCAAACAAGTATTCCGCATCTCACATTTAACTTATGCCCTTAGCTGCCATAATGAGCGTTACTGTAACCTCACTCCCTGAAATGCCACCATAGTTTTGAAATCAAGCCAGTCAAGGGGCAGGGTGTTAAAATAATTTGGCTCACTAATGAAAAAGCCTAGTAAGTCAATTAAACTTTTCTAACTAGAGCACGGTCCAAGTACAGAAGTTTCCCTGTTGTAGTATTTGTAGTTTTAAATGCCCTTTTGGTTTACTGAGTAAGCTGAATACATTTCCTGATAAGTGCTACCACTGGACAAAGGATCTAAATGTTGAGATTTTACTAAATCAAGGTTTTAAGCTGGTACATATTCCTACTAGGTCATGTTTCAATTAATAGATCTTTCTAATGTCAGGGGAAAAAATGAAAGATTAATATGGTTCTAAAAAGAAAATAAAGGCAAACTATTCCTAAAGCTCTATATTAATTTATGAAGATTCTCCCACTTAATGCATGTATAGATCTTGTTTTAGCCACTATGTCAGAAGAAAAGTTTCAGTGTAGAGGTCTACAATCAAGATAAAAGGCTCTACATTTCCCTACATGTTTAGCTATTTATGTTTAGCTAATTCCTGTGCAGAATTATAACCACAGACATTGAAATATAGCTCTCAGATCTGAAAATGTCTTTATTTTTTAGAAAATGGATTCCAGGAAGGTTAAAAAGCAATACCAGAGGGTATAGGTGCAGAATTGGATGTAGTCATTCAAAGCATTCAATTAAGAATATGGCAATATAAATATCTGAAAAGCATTTCTTAGGTGTTCAAAACAAAAAATGTGTAAGTCATTCCTAACTAATTTGAGCTTTATAGCATTTCCTAGATGGGAAAAACAGTTAACATTCGAAAGTCCTGAAAGCTTTTTCCTTGGCTAATTACATTAGATGGTTTGCCTTTGATCAAATTCCTTCCTTTTTAAACATGGATAAAAGCATTACATAGGTCCACTGTTAAACAGACAACATGTTGCAAATTACTTCTGGTATAATGTATTCCAACAAAGCTTAGAAAATAAAAGATGTTGAGGCGGCTTTGGACTAAGATTAATAGTCATCTCCTCTGCTGACAACTTCTTTACACGTTGGACGCAACAGTATGGTATGTTCAAACTGCGCTGTATATGATCCTTTAATGTCACATAACGGTGGATATGGATCTACAATGCCCAAGTCACACAGATTCTTCAAAGCCATCAAGTATTTACTTTCTCCCAAGCGATCCAGCCATCGGCGGCAGAAGGCAAGGGTGCCAAAGTTTTCATTGATGACATTCAACAAGTGTTTTGTTCTTGGAAGCCTAAGAGGAAAAAATCCAAAATTAACAGGTATCTAAAAAGTTACCCACTCATTTTCCCCGTTAAGGAAAACTTATACAGTAGACGTGGCTTCACTCAGTAATTCAAAAACCTTTTTGTTGCCTCAACATTCAAAAGTCAGAATGTATAACAGCCCATACCTAATTATACATGGCAGCTGAATGGGAGAACAGCTGAAGGCTATCTTATCATATTTATGTGTTTATGCACGTGTGTGTTAAATTCCCAGTAGAGACTCATCAAGAGTACTATGGTGGGAATTTTCCTTTTTTGTGCATCAAGCTGAAAGACCTGCACACAAAGGAGGTATAAATCCATCTTTCAACCATCTTTTCCAAAAAGTTTAAGGTGGAAAAAAAGGGTAAAAATAGGAAGTTTACCAATAGGAAAATATTAAGAACCACCACCTAGAAATGCCAGCAAAATAATCACCTCTCAAATTATTACTGGAAACTGGATCTTAAGAGAATACTTGCCTATATCATTTTTATCTCAGTTAAGATTTTTAACAGGCCAATTTCTTTGCTGTATTATAAAAATCCACAAAACTTACTGGTAGGCTATAGAACTGTACATTTATGAATGTACCACTGTGGATGTTTGTCAAATTTTTTTAAAACGCTAACTGGGAAAAGAAACATAAAAACAATGGTCTCTCACCTGATGGGCACATGTCCAACATCAAAATTTTTCATATAGTGTGAACATTCCATATCATCATGAACAACGCCTTTTCCTGTGCTTCCAAAGGTTTCAATGGCATATACTTCTCCTTCCTAAAGAATATGTAAGGGCCAGGGGGAAAGAAGAAAAATCCAGAACTAATTAAAATTGCCATCTGTTAACTTCAGCCTGAGGTATTATTTACTTCATGTAAGAAACAACATGAAATAACCTCTGGCAGTCATTATTCACCCTTCCCTGCTTTATCTCCTTAGCACTTTTTGGTCTTTCTGTGTCCTATCAGAATGTAGCCTTTATGGGGTGCCTAGGTGGCTCAGTTGGTTTAGTGTCCGACTCTTGATATCTGCTCAGGTCTTGATCTCAGGGTTGCTGAGTTCAAGCTCCGCGTTGGGCTCCACATTGGGCATGGAGCCTACTTAAAAAAAAATGTAGCCTTTACATGGGCAGGGAATTTTATTTTGTTCACTAATGCATCCTCAGGGACTACTAAAGAGACTGGCACCTAAGAGATGCTTAATAAGTGGTGAAAAAACAATCCCTTGGCATACCCAACCTCCACAGCTAACTGAGCCATGGTCTAACCAGACATGATCTGCACATTCACACAGACCAATTCCTATCAGAGTACAGACGGCAAGTTAATTTTGCTCAACATACTACATACTCAACTATCGCCAACTTTAGTTTGGGAAAAAAAAGTGCTTCATAAAAAAGCACTGTTAATGGCACACATACCTCCATTCTTGTTGCCTCTCCTCCTTTCACAATGGGCACTGTTTTCCCAGCATGTATTCTATATGGCCCGATTGAATGTCCATTTAGGTTACGGATTGGTTTCACTGGCATAATAGGAAAAGATAGTTTATTCAAGGTCTTCAGGAGCACAAACATCTCTCTTAGCTTTCTGGCACAGAGTTCAAACATTGACTTGAAAATAAGACATGGCTCTACTAAATAACCTCATGTTGACACAGTTACATACAAACTGGAAAACTAGTGGAATATGAAAAGATGTTTACTACAGTGTTACTGATTAAAAACTAGAAGGGAGGAAGGTGAGATGATGGGAAAAGAACAAACTATGTTATGAGGATATAATGGGGATGCATCTAAGGAGGTATTGTTAATAAAAGTTATAAAATGCCATGTACATTGTGATTACAAACAAAAAATATAGTTATGGTCCAAAAAGTAATGTGAAAATGAGAGGATTCTGTGTCCAAATGACAGGATTATAAAACTAAATTTTATAATTATAGCACAGCTCAAGTGTTAATAAGGAAAATCTAAACAATTCCAAGGTCCTCAGACCAATGACAGAACCAATTGTGGTATATTCACACAATAGAACATCACACAACAACAAAAACAAAAAGTTGGGAGTACAGTGAACAACTGAAATAAAACCTGAAGAAAAAAAGAACAGATGAAGGCACAATTATATACATATTGTTTTATTATACATATCAAAATTAAGCACAATTATACTATTATTTAGGGATGCATAATTAGGTGGTAAAGACATTAAGAAAAGCAAATGAAAATACTTTAGCACTCCAAACAGGGTTTGCTAGAGGAAGACTGCTGTAATTCAAAAGGGTATACAGAACTGAAGGGCTTTTGGAGTGCTGGCAATATTCTATTCCACTTAATTAAATTTTTATGTTGTGTCTCTTCACACACAACATAATTCCACAATAAAAAAAGATTTAAAAAAAAATCTAGCTTTACAGTGCTAGAAGTCTCAGTACAAGCTACCTTTCTCTCAGGGCAGAATTAGGCAGCAAGGTTTTTTTTCAACTCTACAACAATGAAACAATGACAATTATATTTAGGGGGTGGCACAGGAAAATAAAACTCTCAATTAGCTCTTCAAAAAAATTCTCCTTCTTATACAAATGATAAGCTAAATTTACTTTAAAATTCAGCAAGCATCATTATTTCTCCAAGACCTGGCAAACTTACCCCACAGGCCAATCAAAAACATATTTACATAAAAAGATTGCTTAGCTATACTAACCTAACATACAACCAAGTTACATACAAGAAGCAGGGCACAGGAGTATCTGTTTGTATATTATACAGGTTGTGACACCAGCAGGCTAATTCTGGGACCAGTAACTATAAAGGTAACTTTACATTCTGCAGCTTCCTGATCAAGGTAAATAAAATCACTCCCTTGATGGCTCAGTTCTGTTATGTGATTGTGTAAAGTGCTGCTGGAAGTACAGCTTTTCGTCATTTTTTTCATCTTCCCAACATCATGATTTGTCTATACCCTTTCTGCTCAAAGTAGTAAAAATTAATTAATTATGCCACCCTCCACTAAGAACCTTGATCAACACAATAACTGGTATCAAAAAATGGGTGCTGAAACAACAGAACCTATAACGTTGCACTGGTTTAATGGAAAGAGTAAGAAGGCAGATACTGATTCCAGTATTTCAGGTTGGCATTGTTATGTGGTGACTAAACATTAAGTCAAACTGTCACTTAATATACCTTGAAAGGCAGAGCAGAAGCCAACCAAAGCTGTAGAATTAGGAAAAGATAGGAGGGAAAGCTGATTTGAGAGGGACTTGAATAACCTTTGTTTGTTGTGGCACCAATCCCAACTCTGGGGGCAGGAAATGACAAATTTGTTGAATACTAATAAATTCCAGGCATTGTCATAAAATTTACTTTTCTTAAAAAACAAAAAACAAAAAAAAACATGGTATCATTAATCCTACTATAGTCAAAGAAACTTGGGTTCTGTTTACAGGGTTTATCGATAGACCCATCTGACCCTATAGTATATTTTCTTCATTATCCCATAATACCTCCCATCCAAGTGTGAGCAGCCTTAAGAGTATTGTGATTTGTGCTGGTGTTCACAGGAGAGAGAGAGCAACAAGGACAGCCGCCATCAGGTCACAGAGGAAGAACCCCTTTTGTAGTTGGTAGAAACATAATACTCTATCACTATCAGCAAGTTATGCAAAGAATGCTAAATGATGTGAATTTACTGAGGGCAAGGAAGAGTGTCTCTGCAAAGAGGAATATAAAGAAGAGACAGGATTTGATTAAAGGAAATATAAGAAATACTCCGTGAGAAAGTTATTAAAATAGCAGTTACAGAAAACAGTGAGATTAGGAAGGGAGATAGTGGTCAGACCCTGAGAGCTGGGAAAGGCTGGAATGATAGGAAAGCAGCAGAAAGCACAGGTGACTCTGGAACTATGTACCTAAGGAGGTAGCTAGGAAAGACTAAGAGGCAAAGAAAATAAAGATTAAAGGAAAGACACACAGAAATTAACTGGACTCTAAATTCTGAATTCAACTCAAAAAAAGCGGGGCGTGGGGGGGGGGCTGGTCATCAATGGAAAAGCCTCTGGTTTATCTCTGAGCCTCAATCTGAATCGTCACAGAAAACCAAGTCTGCATTTTGGTCAATCTGGGATAAATCCCTGGGTGTCCCATCAGGTACCACAGTAGCTTCGCAATAGTTCCCACCTAGTGACCACAGTTTTCCTAATATGAGGAGGTCATTCATTGTCCCCTCCCCCCCTTTATATTTTTTCCCCTCTTTATATTCCCAGGAGATAAAGATAAAGCAGCTGACTCAAAGAAAGCACTCAACACTATTTTGCAAAATTAATTCTGCAAGAGGTCACATGCATTTCAAAATAAGATACATTTTTTTTAAAAACATACCTTGATATGTCTTCCCATCTATTTCAACCTCATAGGATTCCATAACTTCTTGGATGGCCTCACCAACATCACACAGACGGACATCAATTCCAGCACACTAAAAACAAAATGATGTATACTTTGTTACTCAAAGTGCAGAATTTTATAGCAATTTATTAGTATTTTAAAATAAAGGACAATTAAGTAAACTGCTTAGCACATTATAACTTCCTCTATAAAAGTCTTTGGTACATTGTACTGGAATTACCCACTTAAAACCCTAAGGGCAGAAGACTGGTCTTACATAATCCAAAGACCTTAAACAGGCTATAAAATGTTCAAAATATGTTGAATGAAATTGTGCTTCTCGTTCACTTACCTTTATTCCAGTGTTAGTGGCATCTTTTACAGCTTTTAATAATGTATCATATTTGGGATTAAAAGTAACAGTAAAAGCACAGTCAATAATCCTACCTGAAAGAGAAAATTCTTAAGTTGACTTATCAGCTAGTCAATTTGTCTACTTCACAGCATCTACTCTATTAACCTTGCTAGTTAAAAGGAAAATAAAATGATGGGTCAAATGAAGGCAACAGTCCAAGTACCCAGATAGCATTCACAATCAAAAGTGGAAAAAAATATGTTACATAAAGGTTTCAGAATAAAAAGACTATTTCCAGTGTTAGTATATATTACTTCAAGGCAGTACCAATTCAGTACTAACTCACGTGGATAAGCAAAATTATAAACAAATAAATCAAAGAGAAAAACCCCGGGGGGACTAAAGCAGCACAACGTGGGCAGAGAAAATGTACAGGTCCACAGACACTAATCGTCAGTCCAGCTTCTCCAATTTAGCAAAACCTCAGGTAAGTGCTTAATCTGAGCTTTATTTTCTCACCTGAAGTGAGATAAAAAAGGCACTAACCTAAGAAGGTTTGGGGGAGAATTTAAAAAAGCCAGCAAGTATATAAAAGTTGATAAACTTAAAGGATCTAAGTAAATGTGTGTTGTTGTTAAACAGATAAATGTCTGAAACAACATGAAGAAATGTATGATTAAATTCTTCACACTTTGATACAAATAATAATAAACCTCAACTACCACAGTTTGCATTATACTCCATTTAGCAGGATGCTTAAAAGTAAATCTCAAAATCTGCCTCAACACAGCTCTACTGAAAAGTGAGGCATAAAGAAGAAAATTGGGGAATTCAAGTACCTGCAGCCCTATTGAACAGAGAGAAGACTGTTTTTTTGTGGGGGTGGGAGAAGGCTTATTTCCAAGAACTCACCACTTATATGTGTTCCAAAGTCTATCTTACAGATGTCATCATACTGTAATACTGTTGTGTCACCAGCATTTGGAGTATAATGGGCAGCACAGTTATTCAGAGAACATCCGGTAGGAAATGCCAGGCCTGCATTTAATCCATTCTCTTTAATTAGCTTTCGTGAACAGTCTTCCAACTTTTCACTATTAAAAAAAAAAAAATTGTTTACTTTTACATTTTTATCATTATATACCTTGTCATCAGGTCCAGAGAGTTTACTAAAAACTCTTAAATTACTTTCTGGGAGTGATCTGAGCACTTCCTGGATGTGAATAAGTAACAGTTCTCTGATGCTATGAAAATAGTAGCTCCTCTATAAAAGATAAAAGAATTTAATTCTGCTAGAAATCTGAAGAAACAGAACCACATGATCCACTTTTAACTTAGTTTTCTAGGAAATGAGATTCTTGACTTCAATTTAAATGTTGATTATGTTTTATTTGCTCAATGTTGCACATTTTAAAAATTGTCTGAATTAGAGAACTGTTGCCTTTTACAGCTAATTACTTCTCAAAGGGAAAACTAGAGAAATTACTTTTATTGGTTTCTTCACTGCATTGTAACTATGTTTCGTGACCAATAATTCTAATTTAATATGAATTGTTAGATAGCAAAATAACAGATTTTCAAACAGAATGTAAGAATCATAGCAATGTGTCCATTTGCACATATAAGTGTACATGAGCACAAAATAGGGTGGTTGAGGTACAAATGTCCTCTTACAATTTCCTCAGTACATTCTACAGTACAAGAACTCAAGAGATAATTCTAGAAGCTTCACTTCAGGTTTTAGCAAAGCAGTAATGAAAGACAAACATTACAACTGGAGTCAGTACTAAAAAAAAATTTTATCATGTTCTTACAAAAACATATTCCTTTTACCAGATTTCTATCATTGTCATCCCAGGCTTGATCCAGCTCATAACATATTTTCTAACTTGTCGATGTGCTTCCGCAGCTTCTCGAAAATCATTCCAAATCTCTTCACTAGCTTGATCTAACGCTTTCTTTTCTTCACTCGTAGTTCTCCAAGCAGCTGTTCGCCTTTATAGTATGTACAGCATGGTATTAGTCATTTAAGAAACAGAAGATAAACATAAAAGCTGAGATACAAATATACTAATATAAGACATTTTAGATAAAAATGTTACACATTCAATTTCTTTTATTAAATGTCAGCAAAGTTTCTGAAATACAAGTAGTCACACAATCAAGCCAAATCAAGTTAAACCTTAAGACTCAAAAAATAATCCTCGAGATTTTATTCCTAGAGAGATTAAAACTCTGCCACACACAAAAAAAAACACAAAAAGAAAAAATAAGAAGTCAGAAGAGAGTCCTAGAAACCAAGAAGTGGGAGAAAAAAGTCATCCTTCCACTCAAGGTTACAGTCTAAGAGACTTCAAAAGACCACACCAAAAATTAGCATTTAACTTCATACACAGGGTAAGTACTAATGCAAAAACTTGACCTGGAAATCTACATACACCTCCCTCAAAACATAAATGTGTTTTTGTAGGATTTTTCTAACTGTATGTATGTGTATGTAAATATATCTACATATCTATCTAATCTAATCTATCTATCTATGAAGTGATCTTCCTTGAAGAATATGGCTCATATTTTAAAACTTCCAGGAGTAACAAACATTTTTATTCAGTATCTGGGAAGGAGGAGATCAACTGACTCCCTTTAAGCAGCGTATTTCAAAAGCAATTAACTGTTTTCAAATGAAAATCTTTCAAAAACATTGTTGAACTTTCACACACTAAGCAATATTGAATATATAGCTCACAAACTCTGATCACCGACATATAAATTATATTCAGTTATAAAAGTGATGCCTTCAAGGAAAGGGAGGCAAAGTGAAGGCAAATCCAGCCTAGCACCTGTTTTGTAAATAAAATTCTACCCCAATATAGTTATGTCCATTTGTTTACACACTGTCTATAGCTACTTGCATGCTACAAAGGCAGATCTGAGTAACACCCAAGGCCTGAGATATTTACTATATGGCTCTTTAAAGAAAGAGTTTATACAACTGCTCTACACTATGCCCCTAAGTTAATGCCCCCAAATGCTGTGAGTTTTTCTGTGTCACTGTCAAGTTCATTATGATCACTTCCTACTGCAGCAGTTACCTGTGTGCCAACAACTAACACCTCTAATTCACTACAAAGATGCAAAGGGGCTGCCCTATGTCAATTTAGGGATACTTAAGCATCACAGAGGCTTCTTTGACTTATTTTGTTTGGAAATGTATTTTGGATCTGTATACTGATGTTATCAGTTTTAAACTCCACAAACATTTAAATGTGTACGAACTACTTTTATCAGAACAGTGAAGACTCAAGAGGCAATTTCTAATAAAAGTATTCAAATGAACATCCTCAGACTAGAAGGTAACAGGATAAGATCCTTTAAAAGTATATTCTCAACATGTGGCTCAACCTTGTTTTCAGCTGCAATACACTTATAGTTGCTTACTCCATGATGGGACAGACAAGCCACAATCTCCTGACCTCCAGATGTAACCCCAGTCCTTTCTCTCCCATGAATCCAAAAATCTTCCCTGGGAACCAAGAATCCGAATATTCTAAGGACAAATCATTTTCAGACATAAGAGTACTGGGTAAGGTCTCAGATCAATTTTTAAACATATCACAATTCTCCATCTCTTACATGGGCCATAACTCTGGCACATATACTACAGCCATACCTATATGCATACCCCTGCCTCAAAAGCCAAACATTTTCGTGAAAAGCAAAAATATCCTCAAACATTTTCTCTAGAATGGTAAGATGACAGACTATAACTGATGGATATCAGCCATGAAAATGAAATTGGTCATTATCAATTCCCATTTCTTCTCAATTCTTCAAATCCACTTCTTATAGGTTAAAATGTTAAGCATAATTAAGTTCCAAATGCTATTTGACTACATTTTAGAATCAGAATATAGTACAATGAAGATCCCCAATACTGAAATCAACAAGCCTCACATGATCTTACACTTCTGAAGCTGCACAGCTGATTCTTAGAAGCAGTGAATTCTTTGAAAGGTTTGAATGTTCATTATTGGTAGAGTTACCAATCAGAAAATGGATTAAAGAAATTATTTGTCTAAGTCTTAAGTTCAAATTGAAAGTCATTAGAGTAATATTCAAGCATCTAAAATCATAATTCCAAGCTTGTACTATTTACAAAAAATATTATGAAGGAGCCTCTCCTCCTTCCTAAATTTAATATTTTGATGTTCAGTCTGTTTAGCAAGAAGAGAGAAATTAGTAAGATGAAAAAAACATTCTGAGCTCGTAATAATTATCTGAAAGGGCAATTAATTCATCCAACTGACAGAGGTGGATTAGAAATGCTTTTAAATTTTATTATGTCTGTGCAACAAAACAGAGTAACTGCTTGAAAGAGAATCTTTATAGAAGTGTTTACAGAGTATGTAAATTCACACCTCTTTCATATTTGAGTCTTTTCAGTTTTTCATCTTTTTTACTAGATTAAAATCATAAAAGTAAAACCAAAAGATACAAAGGAATCCAATTATTAATTTCAAAGTCATAAACATTTCTGAACTCATCGCATAGATAACTTAAAAGCTAGTTATATTTATATTTTTAAAGCACTATATGCCACATTTATAAAAAAAAAAAACATTTAAAAATGCATGTCTTTAGGGGCGCCTGGGTGGCTCAGTTGTTAAGCGTCTACCTTTGGCTCAGGTCATGATCCCAGGGTCCTGGGATTGAGCCCCGCATCGGGCTCGCTGCTTGGCGGGAAGCCTGCTTCTCCCTCTCCCACTCCCCCTGCTTGTGTTCTTTCTCTGTCTCTCTCTGTCAATAAATAAAATCTTTAAAAAAATAAAAAAATAAAAAATAAAATAAAAATGCACGTCTTTAAAAAATAAAAATAAAAAAATAAAAAGGCATGTCTTTAACCCAGAAATAATTAAGAACGCACACAGACATGACACCAATTCCTTCCTCTGAAAACTGGTACTTAAAAGGGAAAAATAAAGCATGTTTTAACTCTGCCTATAAGAAACTATAGTTAACTGATAAAGTTAATTGATACCCAGCTGATAAAGGAAAATTCTTCTTATAGGTCAGCTAATAAATGTAGAAGGAACAACAGAATTAGAAATTCACCATTTTGCAGTCCCCAATGAAATAACTGATAATGCATGGATAGATATTAAAATAATTAAGTAAAAAGTTGTTGAAGAAAAGGATATTCCAGTGGTACCAAACTACCCCCACAGATTACTTGGAAACTGCAAAAAAGAAAAAAGAACCTTTAAAAAAGAAACAGTTGGCTGTTACCACATTAACCAAGTGATCAAATACAGTAAAACTAGTAATAGAAAAACCTGACACTACATCTGATGCAACAGACTATGACACAATATGAACATAGTATCACTTATATGTTCCTGCCAAAGTGCTTAATCTAATGTACTCCTTTACAACTAATTCCAGTTTATAGAAAATAAAGGAATAGAGAAAAGATAAATGACACCACAAGGAAAACAATAAAATTCTAAATATGTAGGTATTTACATGATACTGGAAAATTACTGTTAATTTATGTAAATGTGATAATTTGGAGAATATCTAATTCTTGGGAGATACTTAAAGTTTGTTTTCTTAAGTAGGCTCCACGCCCAGCATGGAGCCCACCTTGGGGCTCAAACTCACGACCCTGAGATCAAGACTTGAGCTGAGGAGCACGTGGGCAACTCAGTCGGTTAAGCTTCCAACTCTTGATTTTGGCTCAGGTCATGATCTCAGGGTTGTGAGATCCATCCTTGAAAGGCTCAGCTCCCAGAGGGGAGTCTGCTTCTTTCCTTCTCCCTCTCCCTATGTCCCTACCCTTCCTTCTGAAATAATTAAATAAATCTTAATTAAAAAAAAAAAAAAAAAAAGACCTGAGCTGAGATCAAGAGTCGGACACCTAACAACTGAGCTACCCAGGCAACCCAGATGCTTGAAGTTTTTAGAAGTGAGGACTCAAAAGAGACTTGGGGCACCTGGGTGGCTCTGTTGGTAGAACATGCAACTCTTGATCTTGGGGTCATGAGTTCAAGCCCCATGTGGGGATTGGAGATTTAACTTAAAAAAAAAGACATTTTTAAATGGTCTAGCAAAAAAAAAAAAGAAAACACATACATATACAGAGACATATAAAAATACTGTTGATTTCTTTACTAACATGAAAACAAATTTAGAAATGGGTTACAAAGCTGTTTTTAGTATAGTTCTATCTTGAAAAACATTCCCAGGTATTTATAATACACATCTGTATACAGAGGCAACAGAGGAAGAAATAGCATGTCAATAGTGGTTTTAAAATTCATTGGCAGAATTTAGAAGATTTTTCTTTTTTTCTTTTTGCTTATCTGTATTTCCTACCTCTTCTATAATGGATATGTACTGCTTATAGAAAAACTGTCCCAAACAACTGCCTAGTACATTTAGAAATAGGTATCAGGAATTTCAAAGTAATTCTTCATTCTACTTCTAGAGATCCAGAATAAGAGAAAAATCAGACCTGATTAATACTAAGATGTTCATCACAGAATTTTTTCTAATGGTAAAAATATGAAAAAACTAGGGAAATATTCAAAAACAGGGAAATCACTAATAAAATTATGCTAAGTATAAAGCAGAATAGCATAATCATTCAAAATTGGTTTAAAAAATTTTTAATGACACAGGAAATGCACACAGAATGTCAATTTTTTTAAAAGGGAAAATTACTAATTACAAGAGGGAAAAACAGTAATGACAAACTAGAGAAACTGGATAATACTTATCTTAGTGATAAAATCTGACATCATGTGCCTCCAGATGTGACAACCTTGAATTATCTACTTGTCTAGTATTCCATCCAAAAAACACAAACTACTGGGGTGTCTGGGTGGTTCAGTTGTTAAAAGCTTCTGATTTTGGCTCAGGTTGTGATCTAGGCAGGCTGGCCCTGTGCTCAGTGGGGAGTCTGCTTCTCCCTTCCCCTCTCTCTTTGCCCCTGCCCCTGCTCATGCTCGCTCTCTCAAATAAATAAAATCTTTTAAAAAATATACAAACTTCTCTCAAATAATTCAGAAAAAGTAGTATGTATACAGATTCACCAATATATTATTTTCCACATTTACCTTCTATCTTGCAAGGAGAAAATGTAATCTTACTATTATACAGTATATGTATAATTGTCATAGTCCATTGGGAGAGAGAACGATAAATGAGGCAAATGTTAAAGAGAACCTGAATGAAAGGTATGTAGGAACTCTTTGTACTATTCTCTTAATATGGAATTATTTCAAAAATAAAAAGTTAAATAAAATAAAATATTGTACTCAACCTGAGTGGTTGTTACAGAGGCAAGCTGTGATAATTCATGTAATGTTCAGTAAGTTTATTAAAAAAAAAAAAGGAAGGGGAAAAAGAGAGAGAGAGGCAAACCAAGAAACAGACTCTTAATTATAGAGAACAAATTGATGGTTACCAGACGGGAGGAGGTGTGGGGGATGGGTGAAACAGGTGATGGGGATTAAGGAGTGCACTTGCACTATGTTGTACACCTGAAACTGTATGTTAACTAACTGGAATTTAAATGAAAACAAAAAAAAAAAAAATGAAGGCAGATACAAAACTATATTTAACATTTTACCAAGTATTAAGAATACTGATTCTGATGTATTTGCAAATAATCAAAACTGATTATATGAATGTCAAAAATATCAAAACTTACTAAAGAGCAAACATAATCACAATAATTTTTTTTTCTCTCTCCATGGCATACAACATTGCTTTTCTTTTTTTTTTAAAGATTTTATTTATTTGACAGAGAGAGACACAGCGAGAGAGGGAACACAAGCAGGGGGAGTAGGAAAGGGAGAAGCAGGCTTCCCTTGGAGCAGGGAGCTCGATGTGGGGCTCAATCCCAGGACCTAGGATCATGACCTGAGCTGAAGGCAGACGCTTAACGACTGAGCCACTCAGGTGCCCCCAACACTGCTTTTCAATATTTAAGTATTACTCCAAAAATATTATATAATTAATATCTTCCTCTATTGTTTCAAAAGCAAAAGTTATTCTACCTCCGTAATGTTTAATTTGCAATAGAAAATGACAGTAAGGAGGGAAAGGTAGTCTTTAACATTTCTAAAATCTCAATTTTTCTTGTATTAAACATTACTTCAAGTGTTCCACCACATTCACATGGTTAAAAATATTAACAATCTATTAATAAGTATAGGAAATCAATGCCTTTCTTCCACTTTAGCAATAAACATATAGAAATGGAAACAGGTATAAAAACATCTTGTTTACATCAGTAACAAAACCATAAAATACTTAAGAATAAATTTAACAAAAAAGGAACAGGATCTACCTGAAAATAAATCAGATTAAGTGGGAAAACATACTATGACAATAGGTAAGACAATGTGATACAACTGTCAATTTTCTGAAACAAATACATAAATGCAACTCTGATCAGAATTCTAAAGAAAGCATTTTTCTGTGGGTATATGTGTTAAGACTATATGAGAATAGCTAAATATAAAAAAGAACTGTGCTTGGTGTGTGTGGCAGAGAAAGACTTGCCTTATCAAACTATCAATATATATTATAAAGTTGCTGATAATCAGATCCAAATAGTACTAGCATAGGAATACACAAATAGATCAGTAGAATAATAGGCATTGGTTCATTATGAAAATATAGTTCCATTATATGAAAATATAGTATATGGCAAACGTGGTCATTCAATTCAGTAGAACGAATTATTTAATAAACAATTCTAGCACAACTGGCTATCCATTTGAAAGAAAATAAAATTAGCACTCCCAGTCCTACACAAAAAAAATTCCAGACTAACTAAAGATGTAATAAAACACAGAGTAAGAGTTTGAAAAAAAATCTAAGAGACTGCTAGGAACCCAGAAATATAAAACATAAACATGCACTGTATACAAAATTTTAAAACTTTTGGAAGAGCAAAAGAATAAAGCCAACAATCAAAAAGTGCTCAAAATCATTAGCAGTCTGGGAATCATAAGCTAAAGTATTAATATATTCTTTGATTCAGCAACTCAACTCCTGGAAAACTATCCCATAATAAAACTGCCATAACATAAAGAGATAATACACACACACGTGTGTGTGTGTGTATATATGTAATAATGTATATGTATATGTATAGTCTTAGAAATGTTCATTACAGAATGGTTTGTAATATGACAAAACAGAGACAAAATGAAGGCTCATCAATTAGAAAATGGTGGAATAAAGTATGGCATATTCACACTATGGAATATTATGAAGCCATTCAAAAGAATAACTGCTATTCTGACTGACTTGGAGGGCCTTCCAAGAGATAGTCCTGAAAGAGAAAAGATGAGGAAAGTGTGCCTAGGATTCCATTTTGGAAAACAAGACCAAAAGAGTCCCTTCACATAAACAGACATAGATGTACACATATATGAGTGTATAAAAATATGGAAGGCTACCTGCTAGGTCGTTACATGGGTCTGGAAGGAAGGGAAGGAAGAGGGAACAAGCAAAACAAATAAATAAAGATTGTATTTAAAAATAAATGTGATTATATGTACTATGAAACTGTAAGTTAATTAATGTGAAATTACATGTCTGTGACATTTCAAAAATAGACACTTTAAGAGAGGGATAGTGACTGATGAATTCAAATTCAAAGAAAAGATGTTCATGACATACAATTTCAGAACTTTATACTTATTCCCTAAAAGTACTGGGAATGAAGGAGGGGGATTAAAATATAACAACATCATGTTCTTTCCTAAAGTTTAAAGAAAAACAATGATGTCTTTACAGATCAATGAAACACGGCTACAGTAGAAGCTTTCTTAACCAACTATTGCAACCACTGGATTAAATGATGCTCTTGATTCTCTCTGTAAAATATACTAACCTATGCCCATTGTATGCTGAATATGACAGGCTGACAGGTTCCTGTTCTGAATAATAATAACAGCAGCAGCTAACACTTAATGCTTACTATGTGTCTGTTACTCTCCTAAGTGCTTTACATATATTATTATTCCTCACAACCCTATAAAGTGCTCATTTTATAGATGAAGAAATGAAAGCAAAGACATGATAAATTACTTGCCCAAGTCACAAAGCTAATAAGTGTTAGAGCTGGGATTCAAGTGAATCCCAGCTTCCATGTTCTTAACCAGTCAGCATAATGCCACTATGAGTGTCTGTTGACCAGCTAAAATGTATCCTTTCTGAATCAGGTGATTTGTCTCCCAACAATCAGGTGATTTGTCTGCAAACCACTGTAAGTCATCTGTACTTGTTAGTATAATTATGTAATTTAGTTATATAGTACATAAAAAAAAATTTTCCAATGAAACTAAACTGACTACTCAGAAAAGTCTCAATAAAGGCAAGTCATCAAAAAATACTTCTGTCAAATTAAGTGTAGATAAGAACTGCAAATGGTTTCAGGAAAAAAATGTAAACATCCAGGTATCAGCCCTCAGATTACTTAGCTTTTATTCTTCACGGAAGCTCAAAATGGATTACATTTATAGACAATGCGTTATGGATATAGATTATGGGAAGAAAAAAGTGGAGTACAATACAAATCTACGTTCAAATACTGAGACTGATGAAAAACAAAATTTAAGTTAACTTTTATCAATAAAGATTTTTATGTTTTGTGATCCCCACTTTAACATACTTTTCTGATTAACTGAACTATTACTGGTCCCAATCATTTTGGATAAGAGGGCTTCTACTGTATTTTCTGTAACAAATTCACAAGCTTTTATTAAGTTAGTGGAGCAAAGTTCTGAGAAAAATCAAATCTTTATTGCTAAGCTACAACTTTCAAAGTCAAACTGGAAGTTATTTTATGATTCTTACCCATCTTGTGTGGGTGGGTACTCGCATTCTTGTCCTTTGGGAAATACACCGTTAGGATACAGGTCACATATTGGAACTGAGGGAGGGTCTGTTTGAACTTTTGCTGTGAGATACAAATAAAGCATTAACTTCTGTAGTTAAAAATAAAATTAAGCAGTTATCATTACAGTTTTTCTCAGTTCCTAATGGTTGTTATATGTCCTAATTTTAAGGAACCTCCTTGCTATCACAGCCTTGTAGTTAAAAACAGAAGATATTTCACCATGCTGGCCACCTCCTCTCCAATTTACTGTTGCTTGGGAATAGAATACTCAACTACTTAGAATTCTATTATGTATTTAAACAGTATATGCCTCGGCAGAAAGCACATTTCTAATATTTTTGTCTTTATATACTATACCGGAAATGGAACAGCATAGAGAGGCTGGTTTTCACAAATAAAAATCAAAGAGGCAACAAGAAAGTATGGAAAAAACCCTATAGCAATGAGGTAAAAATATAAAGCTATTATGTATTAATAAAATAAGTGAAAAACTTATTTCAAGGGTATATTAGGTATAAAAGTTAAGAGTTATACACACCCAGTGCTAAAAGAATTTAGGTAGCCATATAACAAATTTCCAGATACTTAAAAAAAGTTATAGTCCTTAGCATACGTTTTAAGGACATTATTTCCCAAACTATATTCTAAAAGACACCAGTGTTCCAAGATGATTTTTAAAAATATCTGGAGATTTGTCTTCTAAAATTTTTTTTAAGTATATAAGAACTGGTTATAGAGTTCTTATTATATGAAGAACTGCCCTTTAGTAATGAACACTGTTTCCAAAAAATGCCAGAAGTGGAGTGTATTAACTTATGCAGCAATATAGGACATTAAAAGCATATCTGCAGCATTTCAACTACTGAGGTGAAATATGTGGTTTCCTTTTGATTATAACTGGTCTTATGGATTTTGTGTGTCTTAAATTTTAACACCTATTTTTCTCTCTTTATTTTGCAATGGGGGAAAAAAAAGACCTATATAAATAAAAGTATAACCGTTTATTGAGCCAAATCATTTATCTATGGAACCACGTTTTGGTTCCTTCTTTTAATTCAAACACTCAGTATCTCATGAGCATCAAACATTTTTCTGTCTTTACCTAATGTTTAAAAGTGTTCTATGGGCAAATCAACTTGGGAAACACTGCTTTAGGTTCTTCCTAAGAGGGAACATTAGAATTTAAAATCAAAAAAGATCTTAAGAAGTCATCTAATTTTGCTTTACACATATTTTACTTTTCATTTCTACTGATTCCTTCCTCACTATGATGAGGAACCACTTTAAGGGATATAGTTCTTAACATTTTCACCCCTATTTGCCAACCTTGAATTTGTCAATGTTCCTTTTAAGGTGGTATATTGACTTGTAATAATAGTCCAAATAAGGTATAATTAGCTTAAGACTATACTACTGATTCTAAAAATCCTAAGCTATTAAATAGTTACGACTCCTTGCTTTTTGGCTTACATTATACTAGCACTTAAAATCCTTAGATCCTATCACCCTGTATTAACATTATATATGTCTACTAAATTTCAGCTTAATACTAGCCTATTTCTCAGTTTTCCTGATCTTTTGAAATCTTGACTTTTATCAACCAAAGTATTATGGTGTCACCCTCAGCTTTATCTCATCTACAATTCTGATAAAGATGCCTTTTATATTGTCCATAAATTCTTAAGACAAAATAAAAGACTCAAAAAGATCATTAGAGAAAAGTTTTGTAATTAAAATATGAGAACTGAAGTCTAGCCTTAACCACTTATTAACTGTGACTTGGACAAATGGCTAGATGTGCCAAGCCTCAGTTTCCTCATCTACAAAATGAAGAACCAGATGAAATCTTGGATAACCTTTGAAAATTATAATACACTATGTCCAAGTTGTTATCTAAAACTATGCATAATTATAACAATCTGTACTGCAGTTACCATTAACTATTACTTATAATTCTCTCACTTTATAGATGAGGAAAATGAGGGCAGTGAACAGTCCATAATTACATTATTTGGCTTATTCCAGAAGTGATTTATGATAGTCTACAAGGATATCTAAAATACACAAATAAGAGACAGTAAATTAGAGAACAAAAATCAAAACATGGAAAGAACATAAAATGGAACCTGAAATACTGCCAATACAAAACCACAGTTTTGGCTCTAAGCCCTCTAGTAGCCAATATTAAAAAAAAAAAAAAAAAGGGGCTAGATTACTTGCATGGGTCACGTTTATGAGATAAGCACATAAAGTACTCAGGAAAAGCACAATTATTCTTGATACCAAGACCAGACAAAAGACTGTCTCTTCAGAGTACTCATAAAGAAATATAATGAACAGTAAGTTCAACAACATCCTCAGAGAAAGCACAATAAAAGATGATGGCATCACACTAAAACATCTGTCAGTGGAAGAATTTTACCAAGGGCAAATACAAAATAGTCCCTTAACATTCCTCCCTGCTTACCTACCTTCATTAGGGAGTAATTTAAGAGTATTGGGAGAAATAGTTCTCTCTCAAGCCGTTCTCAGGTAACACCATGTCTCACGAGGACACTTCTAACAATTTTTGAATGGAAGGAATATGACATCACAATCCCTGGAAGATTCCTAGAACACAGGTAACCTGTGCTCATTAAATACAGACTATGCTAGGGATAGAACTGACATCCTATGACTAGAAGGATCTAAAAATAGATGCCTGAATAGAAAAAAAGGCTATCCCATCCTCATCTGAAGACACATCAGGAAAATTGCTGATAGAGCCAAAACCTTTCTTAAAAAATATTTAAGAATACTTCTCTTAACATAGAGATAAAAATGAACGAAGCCTCCACTATTCCGATTCATAAAATTTTAGCCTGAAAGATTTAAAGGAAGGTATAACCAGATACTCAGTGGTCCCTATAGCCCAAAGGGCATCCAAGATCAGAACTTGCTTTGATTCTCAACCCAACCTTTATTCCCCACTATTATACAATCTCCCCCTGGTCTCCCTAATAGAATTTCAGGTCCCTGAAGAGGTTTGGTTTGCCATTTATAAAAACAAAACACAAGCAGGATATTTTAAGTAAATATGAAATAGTACAATGTTATTAATAAAATTTAACCATATGCACAGATTTTAAATAATCGTACTCCTCATTAAATATTTACCAAGAATCTCGTAATTTCAAAGCTTGCAGGTGAACTGCAAACTATGTTTATCCTATTACGCACAGTGGTACCACTTTACTCATCCCTGACAGAACTGTTACTTGTATTATTCAAGTTTTAAATTATAAATTCTTTCCTAAAATTGCAGTAAAATGCAACCAACTTATTATTAACATCCCTTAGCTCAATAATAGGTAAAGAAAATACCAACAGATTGTTAAATGAAAAAAGTTGTAGGTTTCATTAAATTCCACCTCTAGTAAGCCTAAATTTATCTCCTTGACATACAATGGGATCTTACGCAACTTCAAACCTACTCTTCAAACCTGCTGCTTAATAAACACTTTTTGTCAAGTAAGATCAACTTAAGACACTAACGTCCTCTCTTCTTCTTCTTCTTTTTCTTCTTCTTTCCAGTTGCTCCATCTCCATCCCCATCTCCATCTAGGAAAAGGGCATTTCAAGTACATATTTATTTAAACCTCATAAGCAGAGGAACAAAGCAAGCACAAGCAGACAAGTACACACACACACACACACAAAGAATCTTAAATAGGATATAAAACTGACCCAATATTCTTAGAAAAGAATTCTGAATATTGCTAATGTATCAGAATTTGACTTGTGTAATCAAAAGCACTAAGGAAACTTTACTTTGACTTACTCTAATAAAAGAATTGTTGAATAAGATATTCTTAAGAATAAAAAATGTGTTACCACTCTTTCAAAAGCTAGGAAAAAGAACTAGTGTTAGTTTAATACCAATAATAATGACTGTGTGACTTTACCTAAAATAAACTAGTTTGCTTACGTATGCTTTGTGGTTCAACAGTTGTATTTCATGATCTCATGTGATCCTCAAAGCAATTTTATGAGGTAAAACAATGTTTAAGGGACATGCCCAAGAAAATCCCAACTAGTAAATGGCAGAACCAGACCAAGAATATGTCGCCTGATTACTAATCAGGGAGGAGTATTTGAGGTATCATATTTTAAAATATTTTTTCCTGCATAGTTATTATTAGAGAAAAAGAGTTCTCCTTCTGGATCAAATTATATACAAAAATCAGAGGGCATATATGCTCTTCCTAGGTTCACAGTTCTCAGATGCTCAAAAGAACCGATGCCCAAAAATGAGGATTAAGAATTGTTTCAAAAAATAGTTTGCAAGGGGCACCTGGCTGACTCATTCGGTTAAGTGTCCAACTCTTGATCTCAGCTCAGGTCTTGATCTCAGGGTCGAGTTCAAGCCAAAGTTGACAAAAAGAGTACCCAAAATAGCCAGTATCTGCCTGTCACTTTTTTTTTTTTTAAAGATTCTATTTATTTATTTGAGCGAGAGACAGAGAGAGCATGAGTGGGGTAGAGGGTGAAGGATAAGTAGACTCCCCGCTGAGCGTGGAGCCAGACATGCGGATCGATCCCAGGACCCTGAGACCATGACCTGAGCCGAAGTCAGATGCTTACCTGACTGAGCCACCATGGCACCCCTGCCTGTCAGTTTTTATAACAATCTTTTATGAAGTCCATACCATACTCTTGAACTTGGAGAAAAGATAAAGAATGCTATTATGGCCAAGACTAAATAAATAGTGACTTAAAACATTTTAAATAAAGAATCAAAAATAGACTGAAGGGTCTGAATTTCTAAAAACACTGCTCAATAAATTTCAACAATCATGAAGTACACCAACCTACCCCCAAATCACACTGATATGAAATAGGAATGAATACGAAGCTGTGGCAGACAATTAGAAGTTGACAGTTTAATAGTATGTTCACCATACAGTCTTTTAAATGTTTCACATAGTGGCAGTAACTCATGGCTACCATCAGTAATTTTAGATCATGAAATCCATACCCATAAAACAATCTCAAATGACTGTTTACATTTTCTAATCAAAGACCTCCACCCTTTTTACTCCCAGATTGATAAGCAGGAGCCAAAAAAGAGATCTTCTCACCATTATATTCTAACTATCACACCAAATTGCAACCTTTTTTCTTAAATTTTTACAAAATGATTAGGGGCTTACAATGACCCCTACTTGTATGTGAGCTCCTTAAAGATTACATAGCATTTCCTAAATTAAGAGACAGGACTAAGCATGTGATAAATATTCACTCTATTCAACAAATGAATGTTCTTTTAGTTTATTTTATCCTGCTTTTTTTCACCTAAATAAGAAACAGGAAACAGCAGTTTAGCAAAGAGGGAGGTAACATGATATAGGGCTTTAATGGACTGAATGACAGGAAACTGCCAATTTTTGACAATTTTTTACTTACGAAATTGCAATTTCTTTTATTATTATTGTTAATTTGTTTTTTTGAGAGCAAGAGGGAGGGAGAAAGACAGAGAGGGAGAGAGGGAGGGAAGGAGGGAGGGAAGAAGAGAAGAGGGAGAGAGAGAATCCCAAACAAGCTCCACATTCAGCACAGAGCCCAACGTGGGGCTTGATTTCACAACCCTGAGATCATTTCCTGAGCCAAAAATCAAGAGTCGGACACTCAACCCACTGTGCTACCCAGGCACCCCTCATTTTTTTTTTTTAAGATTTTCATTTTTAAGTAATCTCTACACCCAATGTGGGGTTTGAACTCACAACCCTGATATCAAGAGTTGTACGCTCTATCAACTGAGCCAGCCAGATGCCCACAAAATTGCAATTTATGTTCAGTCTTATGAATTGGGTACAGGAAACAGGAACACAGTGGAAACACACAAATATGACTGACTTACTCATTATTGGTTTCCAGATTCAAAAGCCCAAAACACAACTTTCAATTTCCTCATGTGTCATATAATCTAATTCACATACTCTGCACTACAATTTTAATAGTAACCTTCATTCATTCAATAAATGTTGCTGAGTTCTTAAGTGCCAGGTTATAGGGGCAGAATAGCAAACAAGATAGTCTTTACTCTGGAAGAACCTTCAATGCCTAGCATACTGCTACATACACTAGATCCAACCTAAAACAAATGCTTCAGGATGTATAACCAGTTTTAGGGGCGCCTGGGTGGCTCAGTTGGTTAAGCGTCTGCCTTCAGCTCAGGTCATGATCCCAGGGTCCTGGGACTGAGCCCACATAGGTCTCCCTGCTTGGCAGGGAGTCTGCTTCTCCCTCTCCCTCTGTGCCCCTGCCCTGCCCTTGTGCACAAGAGCACAAGTGCTCTCTCTAAAATAAGTAAATAAAATCTTAAAAGGAATGTATAACCAGTTTTATTTACTTACTTTTTAAAGATTTTATTTATTTATTTGTCAGAGAGAGAGAGAACACAAGCAGGGAGAGCAACAGGCAGAAGCAGAAGCAGACTCCCCATTGAGCAGGGAGCCCGATGCGGACTTGACTCCAGGACCCTAGTCATGACCTGAGCTGAAGGCAGTTGCTTAACCAACTGATCCATCCAGGCACCCCTAACCAGTTTCAAATACATACTAAAAATCCTGCCAGCTCTGTGACCTTGGGCAAATTATTTAGCCTCTCTCTCCCATGGTCTCTTCATCTTTTAAATGAGAGAAGATGAAGCTCTTCCTTTGATACTCAATCATCCTTCTGAGGCTAGTTACTTCATCCAGTGTTCAAGGTCTGTATTCAGTATAGGATAATAGCCGCTGTTTATTGAACTCTTGTGCAAGATAGTAGTAAAGCCTGGATCCAAATACAAACTATATATGCTTATACTCCCATGCATTATACCGTGCCACAATTTATGTTTTTATAAGTCTTTTTTTCACAGCATCCCAGAATATTCTTAACAGGCAGAGGCTGTTTGTATCTATTTCTGTATTAGCCCTATACCCAAATCAAGTAATATTTGCTGAATGAAAACTGGACAGCTATATGCAAGAAAAAAAAAAGGAATCTGTTCTTACCTTGCACTGTATACAAAAATTAACTCTAAATGGATACATAAAACTTCTTGAAGAGAATATAAGAAAAAAATCTTCATGGCCCTACAGACAGCAATTATTTAACTTTTTGGATAACACGCAAAAAACATGACCCATGAAGAAATAAAATAAATGGAACTTCATCAAAATTAAAATCTTTTCTGCTGCAAACAATACCAGCATGAAAGAAAATATTGGTAAAACATATATCAGATAAAGAACTTATATCAAGAATAAAGAACCACTACAACTCAATATGACAACAAATAACCCAACTGAAAAATGGACAAAAGATATGAACAAACATTTCACCAAAGAAATATGAAAGGCAAAAACATGAAAAGATGTTCAACATCATCAGTCATTAGGGAAATGCAAATTAAAACAATGACATCCCACTGCACACCTGTTAGAAAAGCTAATTTAAAAATTAACAATACCAAGTGCTTAAGAGATACAAAGAACCTGGAACTCTCAACCAGTGCTGACGGGAAAGCAAAACGATACAGCTACTCTGAAAAACAGTGATAGTTTCTTTTAAGATTAAACATACACTTCCCATATGACCAGCAACGCTACTCCTAGGTACTCACCTAGGAGAAATGAAAACTTATGCCCAAAGACTTGTATGCAAATGTTGTCTTTATTCATAACACAAAAACTAGAAACAAGCCGAATATCCATCAACTAGTAAGTAGGTAAACAAATTTGGAATACTACTCAGCAATAAAATGTAATGATACATATGCAGCTGGATGACTCTCAAAAGTATCACGCTAAGGCAAATAAGCCAAAAAAAGCTGCACACTATAATAATTCCATTTATACGATATTGTAGAAAAAGCTACATAACAGAAAATGTATCAATGGTTGTGTGGGATCAGGGTATGGAGCAAGAGAATGGACTACAAAAGGGAACTTTTTTGTGGAGATGGAAATGTTAAATGAAAATGGTCTATATCCTGGTTGTGGTTACACAAATGCATACGTTCGTCAAAACTCACCAAACTATACACTTATAAAGGGTGAATATATAGAATGTACAATATCATGAGTAAACCTAATATAAACGATGGACTTGGCACAATAATGATGTGTCAATGTAGGTTCATCCATTGTCATAAATGCACCACTCCAGTGGGGGATGCTGATTATGGGAGAGGCTATGCATGTGTGGTGGTAGGGAGTATATGGGAAATCTCTATACCTTCTGCTTAATTTTGCTGTGAACCTAAGTAAAACTGTTCTAAAACATAGTCTATTTTTTGAAAATAGTGAATATAGTCCTGGGCCATCTACACCTTAATAAATTTGACTTAAAACTTTATCGAATTTGTTACTTCTAGCACAATGCTAAATGCCCACAGGATTAACTTTTCATACTCCAGTTTCAAATTAAACACATCTAAAATTAACTCAATACCTTCTTCTTTGCTACACCCCCCTCCCCCAGTCTCTTAACCCACTCTCCCTCTCTGCTTCACAATTTCAGTGAACAGCACCAATATTCTGTCACCAAGTTCAAATCTCTAGAGTCTACCTATGCCTCTCCTTCCTTCTCCCGATTTAAAGTCCTTTAAGTCCTTTGAATACTGCTTCCACAACCACTATTCCACTGGATCCTTCCCTTGCATTCTCATTTATGCCCACCTATTTAAAGAAATTTATTTGAGAGAGAGAGCTCACAGGCATGCATGGGGGGGGGGGTAGGGGAAGCAAAGCCTGACATGGGGCTCAATCTCAGGACTCTGAGATCATGACCTGAGCTGAAATCAAGAGTTGGAAGCTCAACCGAGCCACCCAGGTGCCCCTCACCAATTCAAATAATCATTATCACATACTTGGGCTGTTAAGTGCCCTCCAAAATGATCTCCAAGTTTTTCCTGGATGTTTCCTCTTTTCTAACAACCCTGCATATATATGAGGACTAAATTATATTTTATAACAGTCTTCTCTCTTTTTAACATTTTCTTTTTTAAGTAAACTCTATGCCTAATGTGGGGACTGAATTCCTGACCCCGAGATCAAGAGTCATATGCTCTACCAACTGAGCTAGCCAGGCACCCCTACAACTTTCTTTTAAAGATGCTCCAAGGTTCCTTCAATAAATCATCTCATATGGCCAGTCTGCACTATTCACTACACTTGGAATACATTCTCAGCATTGTCCTGCCCCAAAGTGGTCTCTTCTGTTTGGTTTTATTCCAGTCCCATTCCTTCCAAAGAGTCTTCCTTCAGCACTCAGCCCGCAATTCCACCTCCAAATTTCAATAAACTTTATTGCAGGTACTGGTAGATCTTTTTTTTTTTTTTTAAGATTTTTATTTGTGAGAGAGAGAGAGAGCAAGCACAAGCAGGGGGAGCAGCAGAGGGAGAGGTAGAGGCAGGCTCCTCACTGAGCAAGGAGCCCAATGTGGGACTCGATTCCAGGACCCTGGGATCATGACCTGAGCCGAAGGCAGATGCTTAACAACTGAGCCACCCAGGCGTCCTGGTACTGGTATATCTTTTCCTCCCTTTGTTTTGTCCCTCTACACCACCACCAGTTTTCCTTTAGAACAAAGATTCTGAAATACTAACTTTCCATCTTCTCAAAGAACTCTCATAACAGATTAGTAGTACTGATACTGATTTTTGAAGCAAATAGGAAAATAACTCAATTGGAGAAAACCAATAGTCCTACAATCATCTTTAAAACACTGATTTCCAACCTGACAAATTTTCTCCTTCAATGTCAAGAGATTCATACAACTTCATAGAAGAGCAATGGAACAAAGAACGCTCTTCAAGATTAACATTGTGATACTCTACACAGTAGGTCCACAGCAATCTATTATATAAGCTTGAGTTTACAAGCCCCTTTCTTGCTAAGAGCTCAAAATATGTTCATAATTTGAAGCACAAACCAAGGTAAAATGGACAAGAGGTTTGCTTAAGGAAAAGCTAACTATTCTCTTGAACCTTGGCACTTTTTCCACCAAATTTTGACTCTAAACTCCTTGAAGGCAGGGAGCTTATGTTTCTAAAGGAGAAACAACTACTCTGCATTATCCTAACATGACAAAGTACAGCAGGTATTTTTTGCTAAGGACTAGAAGACACAAGCCCAAGTTGGCAGTGGTTAAGGAAGAGCAGTAGGTCGCAATAGTAGATAATTGAGAATGGGAAAGCCCCATCACCCCTTCTACCAAAAGAGGCTATAGAATAGCAAATATTCCCTCCACTGTCTTACTGATAGCATCAATTTCTAGAATTTCAAGATTTACTATCTTTAAGAAATCTTATAGGACCAACATACTACAAGCAGCTAGGGTCAGGGAATAGAGTAGGACTCTGTTATATAAAAGGATTCCAATATACTCCTTGAGAATAGAAGGAGCTTTTGTACAGAGTAAAAGGAATAGACTTGAAATCAGGTTCTAGGTTCGAAACTTTGGCTCCACTCTACACATACTAGTTGTGTCACATTGGGCAAATGACATAATAACTATCATTTCCTGAGAAGAGCACATATTTTGCTAGGTTTTGTAAAGGTAAAATGAGAACGCATGTGAAAGAATCCTAGGACAGTGCCTTGTACATATTAGTTGTTCAATAAATGTTAAATAGTCCTTCAATTTTTTTCTTTTTACGATTTTATTTATTTATTTGAGAGAGAGTGAGAGTGAGAGAGCACAAGCAGGAGGAGTGACAGAGGGAGCGGAAGCAGGCTCTCCACTGAGCAGGAAGCAGATGCAATGTGGGGCTAGATCACAGGACCCTGGGATCATGACCCTAGCCAAAGGCAGATGCTTAACCAACTGAGCCACCCAGGTGCCCCAGCAGTCCTTCAATTTCATCTTAATACCCCCTACTTGGCATTTTACCAAGTACATTTTTAAGAAGTTGAGATCTGTGTAATTTGAGCAGTCATTCAACCTATCCAACTTTTTAAGAATTGCTAGTAAATACCTTTTCCTTTTTATCTGTGACACTGAGGCTTTAATGTTAATTAAAACACCAGAGAACCATAAACTATATGGACAAATAAGTAGATTTTGTTTAAAGAATGTCTTATCTTCTTCCTTTTCCAACCACAAAAATCAAATTTACTATTTACCTTCATCATCATCATCTCTTTCTTTCTCTTCCAATGCTTGTCTTTCCAATTGTCTTGCTACCTCATCAACTGAGGCTCCTGTTTCTTTATCAGGTTCCTGTTGCCCTGCTGATCAAATATAACATAAATCAAATCTAATAAAGATACTTTCCAACTAGAATATGTTCTAAGGATCCTGGAGAACACACAAGTCCTTTCCTGCCTGATAACTATTTGCGAAACAAAAACAGAAACATTATTATGAACATAACAGAATTTATTTAATGACAAAAATCCCCCACATCTAAGTAGCACTGTTCTTTCAACAAAATACCCATTACACCTTCTCTGTGCTAGCAACTAAAGGAAAAACAAAAATGTGAGTTGGTCCGTATCCATAAGTTGTCTCACTTTTTAAAGTATGTAACAATTAGACTACTACAACAAACACTTTATTAAACAAACAGGTACTTAAGATAGATAATAAATGCTGAAGGTCTTAGTAAGAGGAGGATTTCAATGGGACACTGGGAACTTCAAGTCTTCATGAGAAATAAGTCATCAAGCTAGGCTGGGTAAAATCAAAATAAATAGGAAAAGATAATTCCATTACTAAAAAACAAAATTCTTGAACAGCTAAGCAAAATACCAGCTTCCCCCTCCACCCAAGTGAATGCAATGTAGCTGTAGTAGCAATAGGTGTGTGTAGAAAGAAATAGTATTACCAGTTAGCACATATTGAAGTGATATTCTGGCTACTGTAGAGGATTCATATTGAGAGATACAACTGTTAAAAATGTATTAGCAGCAACTGAATGGACAAACTGAAGAGTCTGAAAGCTAGGAACAGCCCCCAGCCTATGTCCTGGGATTAAATTTTCTCTGTAAGTGTCCCAGTACCCACAACTTTCCCTTTTCAACTCCCATTTAATCAAAATTTCAGAAAGATATTAACCCTTTCCAACCTCTCTCAACTTCACCATCATCACTTATGGCCTCTCCATTTGTCTCTCAATCTTTGTGTGGTTGATTTTAAAAACAGGTACAAACATTGTTTTCCTAAAATACCACGTACAACAAAAAACACTGACTTCTCAAAAATTTAAGTTCCTAACTCATAATGTAATCCAAGTGTAAACTTTCAGCCTTACCAGTGGATTTAGAGAAGTTCTGTTCCAACCCACAGAATATTCTATCCGAACTGCCTGCAAATGGCATCATAATTCAGGCGTAAAAGCCCTGAGGCTCGACGATGCTATGGCTTTAGGCAGGTGAAAATTCGCAGCACTACCACGTATTCTGCAATTACTACTCGGTGACATGACCGCGTGGGCATACACACATACACACACACCTCAAAAGTGCAGCCGGCAACAAAAATCCCTCTGCAAACCGGGAAGGTGGGGGGAGGTGCGGTCAAGGCACTGAGACTTGCCCACTCCACCCCCATCCTTGAAAATACGTTCCAGGTACCTCCAGCAAAGCGGTGACAGTGTGGGTCAGAACCAGATTTTTGAGGAGGGCAAACCGCGAGGAGGGTGGCAGGGTTGAGCCCTGTGCACGGCTTCGAGTCCGCTGCACGATCTGTGTGGGAGCTGAGTTCTGGCTCGTCTAAGGGCTCAGGCCCAGCAACCCCAGAACTACCTCACGACAAGCTGAGGCACCCTTTTCACCCCACCCCACCCCACCCCCAACAGCTCCCTAGTCCCACAGAAAGAAAAGCCGCCTCTTCCCGAGACTGGAAATCTGTAGCCTGGTTTTGACACACACTGTCCTGGGAATCAGTCCGGTGCAGTGTTCGAGTCCCCAGTTTCTGTCACCCCCGCCGGGCCTGGGCCCAGCCGTTCGACCATCCCCGGCGGGGACTGGGAACACATAAAACTCCTTTACCTGTGGCAGCCCCTTTACTCTTCTTCTTCTTCCGTCTTTTTTTCTTGGCTGCTTCCTCAGCTGTAGAGGCAGCTCCCTCTTCTCTGTCGTCTGGATCCAGGTCGCCATTCAGGTGGCTCCCGGAGGACGCTGCCTCCTCCACGCCCGCCATGTTGCCCGAGAGAGCGCGCGCGAGAGTAAGACAGAGCGGCGAGGGCCCGCTCCTTCTTCACCCACCTACACCAGCGACGCCGGAAGCTGCTCTCGATGGTACGGGCGCAAGGAATGCTGGGATGTCGGAGGACTCGTCTGCGCGGGTCGCGCGCGAAAGGGCCTTGGGCTGCGGTCGGGAGGAGCGCAAGGCTGTAGAGTTTGAAGCGCGGCCGGGGCTGGAGTGAACTCCTTATTTGTCCCGCGCCTTGGGCGTTTTCCGGGCAAATATGCCGGCGTTGGGTCAAGTTGAATGCCAGTTCTTGCCCTGTGGCCAGGCCCAGCCTGCCACAGAGAGGGGCGTCTCTGGTGGAACCGAAAAGTTTTATATTCGCAGTAATATGAAGCGTACCGGAAGCGAGGAGAGGGCCCCAAAAATGTGTTCGCTTGTACCCACTCCTTTTTTATGACTCGAAAGGACTGCGTTGTTTTTCACAATTACAGTTCACGGCGAGGCTGCCCAGGCACTTAAGGAGATGAACCTGCAAAAGAGACTGAAGAGGCAGTCGGCACGGGCTTAGTAGAGAAGGCAAGGGAAGACCGCGTCTCAAGACGGAGGGAGTGATCAACTGCAGAGTGCTGCTAGGAGGTCAAGTAAAGGACTGAAAAATGTCAGTTGTATATAGTAACATGGAAGCACTTGGTGACTTTATCAAGAGTTACTTAGGTAGAGAGATGGAAGCCGGACTCAAGAAAGTTGAGGAATGAGAAGGAGGTGAGGAAATAGAGAATCTCCTCATCCTTCAGATTTCCTCTTAATGCCACTCCCGCCGAGACTCCTTACTCAGCAATCTAAATCCGTCTCTGCTTTTACAACCTCTTGTTGAATTCTTAACCTTTTTTCATGGCAATTTGTAGTAATGTAATCTATTTGAAAAATTATTTTATGTCTATCTCCCCAACTACCTTGAGCTCTGTAAGGACAGGAACCCTGCATATTTTGTATTCTGTTACCAGCACCGTAGAGCATAGTCTGAGCTCAGGAAATACTCATTATATATATAGCACTTCAAAAGCTCCCAAGTCCTTTATTATCTCATTTTGCCCACTTCTGAGCTGAGGAAATTAGAGTTTTGTGAACTTGCATCAGATCATACAGCAAGTGAATAGCAGAACCTAAACCCAGGTCATCAGGGACCAAAAGTTTAATAGTTCTGTATTCTGCCTTCCCAATTGAAATTTCATATCAGTACATATTTATTGATTGTAGACTCGAAGTAATTTTTCTTGATGGACGATAAAAAAAAATGAATGGCACAAATCTGTACCCTCAAGAAACTTTAGCATTCAATGAAATAGACCTGTAAATAAATATGAATAAAATAAGGTGCTAATACATTCCTTAAGTCATATATTAATTATTTTCTATTCCAAGCTAGTCTGCACAAAGCTGAGAAATTTTAAGAGTCTAAAAGATCTTCAGACTAGGGGCAAAAATGTGGCTTCTCAAACTCAGAACAAATCAAAGCTCTCACACTTTCAAGTTGCAAAGTTGCTGCCAGAAGTTTTTGAACATATTAAAAGTAAGATCTGCCACATCGAAAATGCCTTCAAAGTTTGTTGTAAATCTTCCCAGTTCCTCTCTGAATTTTGGGAACACTTGGACTGTGGCTACTATTTCATACCCTTTCCAGGAGACACAGGGTCCTGGAGGACAGAAACAGAACGGTAGGGTTGATAAATGAGTTTTCACAGAGGGGTGCTGGAGATACAGGTCGATCTACAGAATTATCAATGTCAAAATAAAATTTGTTCAGTAAAAAAAATACTAAAATGCAATGATAAAAAAATAGTTTCTTTGTTGCAAAGAGATTGTACTCTACTTCCCATTTCTTTCTTGAAAAGAGGCAAGAAGATAAAACTTTAGGGGCACCTGGGTGGCTCAGTCGTTAGTCTGCCAGGGTCCTGAGCCCTGCATCCGGCTCCCTGCTCTGCAGGAAGCCTGCTTCTCCTCCCACTCCCCCTGCTTGTGTTCGTTCCCTCTCTCACTGTCTCTCTCTCTCTCTCTCTCTCTCTCAACTAAATAAATAAAATCTTATAAAAAAAAAAACCTTTAAGGTAGTATAAAAACAATACATATCTTAACAGTATGGTAACGGATGTTTGAGTGATTATTTTCCAGGACACTCCAGAGTTTGAGGTAACTAAGTAAGTACTTAAAATAATAGCCCATGACACTCCTTATTTTCATCATTTTTCATTTGGTTTTCTCTACAAGAGGAAATTGAATAGGACAAAGGAATGAAAAATGTTGAAAACCTAAGAATCTAAAAGAACTAAGTAAGTAAAAAATGTAAATACAAGGGTAGGCTAGAATATTTTTTCTAGCAAACTACATGAAGTAATTTTGTCTCAGATGGTTAACTAGATAAGCAGACAAAGACATTGTTTTCCTTAGGGAAGTACTTTTCCAAATATGAAGTCAATGAATTATAATAAAACATTTTTTAAGATTTTATTTTTAAGTAATCTCTATACCCAATGTGGGGCTTGAACTCACAACCCCAAGATCAAGAGTCACATGCTCTACTGACTAAGCCATCAGGTGCCCTGTTATAATAAGACATTTATTATAATGTCCAGAATTTTATTTTTTGCTGAGAAAATCTTGATTCTCAACATTTTTAGCCCCAGCCTTATTTTTTATTTTGAAGTACTTGCTAGTGGTATGACTTTGGACAAGTCACGTAATTTCTCCCAATTTCTGTTTCTTTATTTGTGTTAACTAACATTACTGTTAGTAAGTCATGCTCTTGAAAATTTTACATTCGTGTGGATCATTTGATGGCCTAGATATCCTAAGGCACACTTATGTATTATTGACCTTTGGCAATGAGTTAGCAAGAAATGTATTAAGAAAAAAAGTTGGGAAAGCTTGATTGCTTAATGTTAAGGGTAAGGATATTTTTTTCATATCGTTATGGTTTAAAAAATGCTATATGGGGTGCCGGAGTGGCCCAGTCAGTTAAGTGTCTGCCTTCGGTTCAGGTCATGATGCTGGGATCCTGGGATTGAGCACTGGGCTGGCTCCCTGCTCAGTAGGGAGTCTTCTTGTCCCTTTCCCTTTGCTCCTCCCCACCGTGTGCTCTCCGTCTCTCAGATAAACAAAATCTTTTTTTAAAATGCTATATAACTCTTTAAAATGTATAGATGTGTATATGCCATATTATGTATGTATGTGTGTGTGTGTATATATATATATATATGTATATATATATATATATATATATATATATATATAATCTCCACACACAGTCACATAGGCGTTAGGGCTTCAACGTGTGAATTTTGGGAGTAACAAAATTCAGATAGTAATACAGACATTGCCAAATGTCCCCTGTAGAAGGGGGCAAGGAATTAGTCCCAGTTGAGAACAACTGGCATAAAGGCGAGAAAAGATATGATGTGTTTAGAGTAAGTACTTTCTGAGGAGTAAATTGAGACCAGATTATAAAGGGCTTTTTATGTTACCCTAAAGAGGATGGTTTTATTATAAGGCCTGGAGGTGATATGTGACAGGAATGTTTAAAGTTTATTATTTTTAAAAATGCCTAAAATAGAAGACTATAATAGACATGCCAATAACATGTCAACATAATGAATACTATGTAGCCATTAAAGCCAGTAAAAGGATATGCATGGAGATTATATGGATAAATTTAAATGTTTATATAATACAGAGATTTTCAAGCTAGCTGAAAATTACTGTGATGGCAGTCTAAATTCTAGAGCAGTGGTTCCCATCCAGTACACTGTTTCTCTTGTTTTTTTTAAGTAAAGATTTTTTTTTTATTACGTTAATCACCATGCATTACATCATTAGTTTTTGATGTAGTGTTCCATGATTCATTGTTTGCGTAGAACACCCAGTGCTCCATGCAGAACGTGCCCTCCTTAATACCCATCATCAGGCTAACCCATCCCCCCACCCCAGTACACTGTTTCATTTAAAATGTCAAATATATTTAAAGAACTGTTTTCTATGAGAGTATAGTACTTTCTATCTTTTGAAGTCAAAAAGTCTTTTAAAATTATTATTATGAAATGATAGTGAAAGTAGATGATGTTGGTTTATGGGGCCTGCCAAAATTAAAAAAAAAAAAGTCATACTATGTCAAATATCAAAACCATTTTATAAACTTTTCTGAACAGTTGAAATCCCTAAGTCTGATGGCCTCTATTCTAAAGAAAGAATTGGAAATGACAGAGCCTCATAGTAGGGGAGACTTGCTAAGATGTTATTGTTGATATCAGTAATGATCAGAACTTATATGAAGGCTGTTGGGGGGCTAGAGAGGAGAGGTTGGAGTGCAGAAACATTTTTAACATATTAAGAGAACTTAATGGTCTATTAAATGTGGAGAGGTAGGAGTTGAGGATGGCACCCAGGTTTCTGGCTTCGGTTCCTGGGTACATAGTGGTACCACTCCCTGAGATAGGGAATAAAGGAGGAGGAGTAGGTTTTGTAGGAGTTTGAGGGGAAGATAAGCTTTGGGCATTTTAAGTTTGAGATGCCTGCAGGGCATCCGGGCAAGATATCTAGTAGTCAGTTAGAAATATGGATCCAAAGATATAGACATGTGACTTGTGAATATGGTAGTTCAGGGAGAAGAGAAAAGGGCCCCAAACAACACAACCCAGGAGGACACTAACGTTTGGGGATTTTGTTTGCTTACAATGAGAGTGGGAAATTCTGTTAAGAAAACTACAGAAGAATAATAGGACAAGAAGGAGAAAATGCTTTAGAGAATAGTCACATGGAAGTAAGGAGAGAAGAAAGTTTTACAGAACAAAAGTTTGGTCAGTTCTATCATCTGCTGAAGAAAGATCAGGTAGTATGAAGCCTCAAACTAAGCCATTGATTTTAGCCGTCAGGAGGCTAATGGTAACTTTCCTGAGAGTAATTCTGTTAGAAAGCACCAAGGGGTGCCTGGGTGGCTCAGTTGTTAAGCGTCTGCCTTTGGCTCAGGTCATTAACCCCGGGGTCCTAGGACTGAGTCCCACATCAGGCTCCCTGCTCGGCGGGGAGCTTCTCCCTCTCCCACTCCCCCTGCTTGTGTTCCGTCTCTCTCTGTCGAATAAATAAATAAGTTCTTTAAAAAAAAAAAAAAAAGAAGCACCAAAAAGGGATCCTCACAAGAGGTTGGGATGCACTATCCCAAACCTTTTTTATCAATGACTCTTGCAGTGCTGCCCTCTTTTGCTCACCTGGAGAGAGCCTTTCTTTAAATTAAGTGTGGCTCTTTTTCTTTTTTTTAAAGAAAGGGGGAGAGAGAGAGGAGAGAGAGAGGCAGGGGTACGGGCAGAAGGAGAGGGAGAGAGAGAATCTTAAGCAAGCTCCATGCCCATTGCAGAGCCCAGTGTGGGTCTCAGTCTCACGATCCTGAATGACCTGAGCCAAAATCAAGAGTCAGATGCTTAACAGACTGAGCCACCCAGGCACCCCTAAATGTGGCTCTTTTGCCACTGCTTTTCTATAATCCTTTCCCTACTTTAGTTCTGTCCAACAACATCCTACGTTACCTTAAATTTTTCAATATATTATTACTTCTTTTTGTAACTAGAGAATAGTTAGATACTTAATGATAGAACTTCTTTACTTTCCCCATACTCTCTATGTAGCATCCATGTATTAAGGCTGGACTTTGGGAAAGACATATATGGTTGCAAGCAATATTCCCATGGCCAACATGTCAGGAGTATCATTACTCACATGGAAGTTTCAAGTGTTTATTAGTCAGGGATACATAGGAATCAATATTAAGAGTTCATAAAAGAAAGATAAGAACAACATGAAATACTTGAGACAAATGACAGTACCATTCATAGGCTCCCTCTTCCCATCTCTCCTGATAGTGTTTCCCCACTGCTTATTAAAGAATGAGGGTTGGGGTGCCTAGGTGGCTTAGTTGGTTGAGCATCTGACTCTTGATCTTAGCTCAGGTCTTGATTTCAGGGTCATGAGTTCAAGCCCTGCATGGAGCCTACTTTAAAAAAAAATAAGATGAGGGTTATTTTTGGTGTTAAACGTTGAGTAGGTTGAGTTGAACTGGGAATAAATTGGGAATGAGATGCTGAGTTGAACTCATAATATATTGTGAATGAGGTTGTAATATGGAGAAGGATTCGACAGGTTCTGAAACTTTTGGTCTCCCCAGGAAACTTTCACACTTGAAAAATTATGGAAGACCCCACAGATTTTTTGTTTATATGATGAAATTCATATGTTGAAAACTAACCCCAATGTGATGGTATTTGAAGGGAGATGATTAGGTCATGAGAAGAGAGCCCTTATGATTAGGATTAGTATTCTTACAAAAGAGGCTCCAAAGAGATCCCTTGCCCCTTCCACATATGACGATTCGGGCATCTATGAACCAGGAAGCTGGACCTCACCAGACATTGAATCAGACAACTTAATATTGTCTTATAGTTACTGAGGTTTGGTTGACTTTGGTTTTGTTTTTTTGTTTTTATTTTTTCTCTTTTGCTTCAGTTTGGATGGTTCAAGGCCACTTATCATTTCTTTTATAGTGTCTAATTCCTGTCAAAACTATCCAGTTAATTTTTCATTTCAGATACCATATTTTTCAGTTCTAGAATTTCCATTTTGCCCTTTTTTATAGTGTCAATTTCTCTATTAAGATTTTCTATTTGTTGGGGCTCCTGGGTGGCTCAGTCGTTAAACGTCTGCCTTCGGCTCAGGTCATGATCCCAGGGTCCTGGGATCAGGCTCCCTGCTCAGCGGGAAGCCTGCTTCTCCCTCTCCCACTCCCCCTGCTTGTGTTCCCTCTCTCGCTGTGTCTCTCTCTGTCAAATAAATAAAATCTTAAAAAAAAAATAAAAGATTTTGTATTTGTTATCTTATTACATTTATGTATTCCTTTAAATATTTAAACACATAATAGCTGCTTAAGGTTCTCATCGCCTATTTTCATCATCTCTCTAATTTCTGAGTTTACAACTTTTTCTCCTGGTTAAGAGTCACATTTTCCAATTCTTCTCATGTCTAGTAATTTGTTATCTTATGCTGGCCACCACAGACACTACTCTGAGTGACTTTTATTCTCTTTCATAATAGAGTTTTGAATATTATTAAAATAGTTAATTTAGTTGCATCTCGGGGTGCCTGGGTGGCTCAGTCGATTAAATGTCTGCCTTGGGCTCAGGTCATGATCCCAGGGTCCTGGGATCAAGACCCACATCAGGCTCCCTGCTCAGGGAGGGAGGCTTCTCCCTCTGCCCCTAACCCCCCTCATTCTCTTTCTCTCTCTCTAGATGTCTCTCTCTCAAATAAATAAAATCTTTAAAAAAAATTTACTTGCATCTCAATGTGATACTTTCAAGGTTTGTTTTTAAATTTTTTTAGACAGAGCTACAGTAGCTTACTCTAAGGTACCACTCTTTTTTTTTTTAAAGATTTTATTTATTTATTTATTTGACAGAAAGAGTGGCAGGCAGAGGGAGCGGGGGAAGCAAGGAGCCTGATGTGGGACTCGATCCCAAGACCCTGGGATCATGGCCCAAGCTGAAGGCAGCCGCTTAACCAACTGAGCCACCCAGGTGCCCCTAGAGTACCACTCTTTAATATGAAATCCACTAACCATGTATGGCTATTAATAATTGAAATGTGACTAGTCCAAATTGAAGTGTGCTGTAAGTATAAAATGAACACTGAATTTCAAAGACTTAGTTTAAAAAGAGACTGTAAACTATCTCATTAATAATCTTCCAAGTTGTTGGAGTGCCTGGCTGGCTCAGTTGGTAGAGAGTGTGACTCTTGATCTTGGGTTCTGAGTTCAAGCCCCACGTTGGGTGTAGAGATTACTTAATAAAATCTTTTAAAAAATCTTCTTTGTTGGAAAAAAATAATCTCCTATGTTGGTTACATGTTGAAATGATAACTTTTTAGATATTTTGGGTAAAATAAAATATTTTATTAATATTAATGTTGTCTCGGGCCCCTGGGCGGCTCAGTTGGTTAAGTGACCGCCTTCAGCTAGGTCATGATCCTGGAGTCCCAGGATCGAGTTCCACATCGGGCTCCCTGCTCAGCGGGGAGTCTGCTTCTCCCTCTGACCCTCCCCCCTCTCATGCTCTCTCTCTCCCTCATTCTCTCTCTCAAATAAATAAATAAATAAAATCTTTAAAAAATATTAATGTTGTCTGTTAGTTTTACTTTTTTTCCCAAGAGGTTATTAGAAAATTTTAAATAACATTTGTGTCATTATTTTCTCTTGAATAGGGCTACTGTATTGCTAGATTAACCCTGTTCATAAAACCTGGACTTTCTGGGATATCTGCTAAATTTCTGGGGTGGTTAATTAAATCTTTCCACTGTGGTTAGGTGGAACACCAACATCTCCCATCCCTGTTCAACCTGTGATCATTGTTCAGCCCATAGCTTCTCTGTAGTTGTTCTCTTCCTAACAGTTGTTCTTTGTCTTGTGGAGTCTTTTCCTGTGCATTTTTCTCTGTGCAGCTTCCTTCTCACTGATACCTGATCTCTATCTCCATGGTTCAGATGCACCACTATGCTTTATTTGGCCTTTCCCAGTGGAAAGTGCCCCCAGGCAAAAAGCCATTGGGGGGCACAAAGCCATTTGAATCATGAAGTTTCTTCATTTATTTCTCTTGGGTTAGGGATAACAGTTCTATGTTTCCTACTGATGAATATCTAAAAACAGTTATTTATTTTGCTCAGTTTGATAGTTGTTAATGGTGGAAAATCTTGTGTCCGGTATCAGTCACTCTATCATGATTGAAAGTAGAATTCTTATGATCTTTCACTTCCATGTTGCACTTTTTCCTTAAATGTCTGATGGGTGTTGCTTGCCTGTTAATATTTTACAATGATGCAGTGGAAGAACTGTGATGTCTGTGTTGGTAGGGAGGGCTTTGTCCACTGGGAAGTATTGCTTTAATGTGAATGGATGAAAAGTCAGTAGATATTAGATGCCTGTAATGGACGCTGTTGGCAGCCTACTTAGAATTCATTTTAGTTTTTTCCTTGCTGACATAATCCTGCCTTAGTTCAGTTGTCCACTCTTCTCTGCCTAACCATGTGCCTCACCAGATGAATGTATCCTCAAGGGTACAACCTGATTGGGCTAGGCTAATACACAGCAATTCCAGTCATTCCCAGTGATTTGTTTAGGAAAGACATTTGTTGGCAATTTTGGTCAATGAGACATGAAGAAAAATCATTGAGTGGCAGAAGATATTTGCAAATGATATATTCAATAAGGGGTTAATATGCAAAATATATAAAGAATTTATACAATTCAACTCCCAAAGATCAATCCAATTAAGAAATGTGCAGAGGACCTGCATAGACATTTTTCCAAAGAAGACATACAGATGACCAACAGACACATAGAAAGATGCTTAACATGACTAATCGTCAGGCAAATGCAAATCAAGACCACCGTGAAATATCACCTTATACCTACGAGAATGGCTAAAATAAAAAACACAAGAAATAACAAGTGTTGATGAGGATGTGGAGAAAAAAGGAACTCTCCTACACTGCCAATGGGAATGTAAATTGATACAGCCACTGTGGAAAACAGTATGGAGGTTCCTCAAAAAATTACAAATAGAAATACCACATGATCCAATAATTCCACTAGTGGGTATTTACCCAGAGAAAATGAAAATACTAATTCAAAAAGATATATTCACCCTTATGTTTATTACAGTATTATTTAAAATAGCCAAGATACAGAAGCAATCTAAATGACATATATGTATATGTACACACACACATACACACACACACACACATGCACACAGTAGAATGGTATGCAACTATAAAAAATGTGAGATCTAACTATATGCAATAACATGGATGGACCTAGAAGATATAATGCTAAGTGAAATAAGTCAGACTGAGAAAAAGAAATACCATATGATTTCACTCATATGTGGACTCTAAAAAACAAAACAAATGAATAAGCAAAGAGAACAAACTGAAGGTTGCCAGAGGGAAGGAGGGTGGAAGGAATGGCCAAAGTGGTTGAAGAGGAGTAGGAGATACAGGCTTCCAGTTATGGAATGAGTAAGTCATGGGTATAAAAGGTACAGGGGCACCTGGCAGGCTCAATTGCTGGAGCGTGCGAATCTTGATTTTGGGGTTGTATGTTCGAGCCCCACATTGGGTGTAAAGATTATTTAATGTTTAAATCTTAAAAAACATTTTTTTAAATAAAAAGTACGGCATAGGGAATATAGTCAATGATATTGTAATAGCATTGCATGGTGGCAGATGGTAGCTATACTTGTGGTAAGCATAGCATAACATATAGAGATGTTGAATCACTATGCTGTACACCTAGAACTAATGTAACATTGTGTGCCAGCTATACTCAAAAAAATTTTTTAATATAATTATATAGTAAATAAATAAATAAAAATTTAAAAAAAGATAAGCAGTTGAAAACTTCTGGAAAAAGTTTCCTAAGTTTTAAACAAAAAAAGACAAGAGAAAATATAATCCCTTTTCTTCTTTTAGGTGTTTTCAAGTCTGAAAATGATCCTTGAGGATGAAATCTGAAAAACACAGAACAGAAAGATGGGATGATCCTGAGCCCTTGGTGATGTTATTCAGCTACTGGATTGGAAAACCCTAGACTAGTTACTCTACCTCCAAATATGTAAGATATTATATTTCTGTGTTGTTAAATTTCTGGTAATTAAAAATAAAGAAATCCTGACTTACATAAATTCCAGAATGTAGAGGACTTGGTGTTCAGTTGGCTGTCTTAATCCAGAAATTTCAAGCTTACATTTCAAGTGACTGAGGATGAATGAGATAAAAGACATGAATGGAATCAGCTGGTCCTGAAGTTCTGAATGGAACTCTCATGTAAGGTTATTTTGGAGTCAGAACCAGCAGATCTCTAATATTCTTTGGGTCTGAAAATTGCAGAAGCTGGTTGGACAAAAGGTTGGTACTTTTTAAGGCACTCGGATATTTTTGAGGACCTGATCTTTGGAATTTGACATCTCTAGGTTGTTATGGGTGGAAGCTGGAACTGGCTGGGGCTCTTGGGTACTCCTTTTTAAAGAAATGGTAATTTACATGTCATAAAATTCACCATTTTAAGGGTACAATTCTGAGGTTTTTAGTATATTTCACCTGTATAATCTCTACCACTATCTAATTGTAGAATATTTTTCATGTATCAATTGATAAACATTTGGGTTGTTTCTATTTTTTGGCTACTGTGAATAATGCTACTATGACATAACTGTACAAGTTTTGATGTGGACATAAATGTTTTCATTTCTCTTGGATATATATCTAGGAATACAATTGCTGAGACTTATGGGACAATTCTATGTTTAACATTTCAGTGAACTACCAGACTGTTTTCAAAGGCAACTGCCCCATTGTACAGTCCTACCTGCAGTGTATGAGGTTTCTAATTTCTCCATATCCTTACCATCACTTATTATTGTCTTTTTTTAATTATAGCCATCCTAATAGGTATAAAGTGGTATCTCATTTTGGTTTTGATTGATAGTTAGCTAATTACTAATGATGTTGAGCATCTTTTCATGTGTTATTGGCCATTTGCATATATTCTTTGGAGAAATGTCTATCCAAATCTTTTGTCTATTTTTAAATTGAGTCAGTAAACTTTTATCTTTTTATTGTTGAATTTTAGAGTTCTTTATATATTCTGGATACTAGACTCTTATTACATAGATGATTTGCAAATATTTTTTCCCATTCTGTGATCCATTTTGAATTGATTTTGTTGTTACACAGTAAAGTAGGGGTCTGAGTGTGGATTTGCATTTCTAACAAGGTCCCAGGAGATGCTGAGGCCCCTCGTCCAGGGGGCCACATTTTGAGTGGCATTGCTGTAAATGGCCCTGTCATCAACAGTGTTACTTATCTTCACTAGTTCCTTCCACATCAAACCTTTGTTCTTGGCCATTGCACTGGCATAGTCATTCTCAACTGGGGGCAGGTTTGATCCCCAAGAGGTATTTGGCAATGTCAGAAGACATGTTTTGTTGTCAGCACTGGGTAAGAGGGTATGCTACTGGTATCTGGTAAGTAGAGGCCAGAGATGCTGCTAAACATCCTACAACGCACAAGGTAGCTTCTTACCACAAAGAATTATCTGGTTCAAAATGTCAGTGATGCCAAGGTTGAGAAACTTGGCAGTGACATGCTATTGCTTTGTTTGCCCACAGCATGTGATCCTTCTGACTGCATCTATGCCAAGTTGATAGCCCATGAAGTAAAGCTACAGATAAAGGAAGAGTTGCATTCCTCCACCCCAAAATTTTTTGTATTTCATTGAAAATAGAATATTTAAACTTTAAAACTATGAAGTGCTTTGAAATATCACCTACAAACATGATAACTTGTCTTCAGAGTTCTAATTTCTCTTTCTTAGGTCTCATGGCAGAATGGGAGACTTGACTGAAGCTAAATCGTTGGACATTGGGCCCACTTCTTTCTTTGATCAGGTAATAATATAGCTCAGTCTCATCAAATTATAGTTTACTTCTCTCTCTCTCTTTTTAAAGATTGTATTTATTTATTTCAGAGAGAGAGAGAGAATGAGCAGTGGGGAGGGGCAGGAGAGAGAGAGAGGGAGAGAGAGAGAAGCAGACTCCCTGCTGAGCAGGAAGCCCAAAGTGGGGCTTGATCCCAGGACCCAGAGATCATGACCTGAGCTGAAGGCAGCCGCTTAACCAACTGAGCCACCCAGGTGCCCCTATAGTATACTTTTCTAAAAATAATTCACTTTGGACCAGTATTTTTCTGTTTTTTAATGAGAAAATTTTCTTTCATTTTAGATGAAACCAAAAAGAAAAAAATGGGAAAAGAGAGAGTGTGAAGACCATTTCCTCTATTTGAGACACACCTTGGGAGCTAATTATAGGTAAAATATTTGGGATTACTCTTCAATTGCTGGGGTTACTTTACATTTTCAAAGAGTTATAAGGTGCTAAGGACCAGTGCTTCCCTACCCTGTTCCCCAATCCACAACAAACTATATCAAGGAATTTTCCATTTCAAAGCCGACCATGAAGCCAATCAGAGAACTTTATTTTAGCCAGATGAGTGGTTAATGGAAGCATCATAATTGATCCTATCTGACCAGTCACCCTGGTTTGTTTTTTTGGTTATTCCACAACAAACCCAGCCCCACTCTTGCTTTAGGGAGTTTGTCCTAGATGTTCCCTTTAGGGAGTTTGTCCTAGATGTCCTAGATGTTGCTTTCTGTGTTGTTTACTTCCTGTTCCTTTTAAGTCTTTGCTTAAATATCACCATTTTGATGAGATTTTCTTGATTTTCCTATTTCAAATTTCTACCCTGTCCCCAACTTTGCATTCTCTATCCCTCTTCCTAACTGTCCTCTTGCACTTTCCAACATTCTAAATGTCATTCCTATCTCTTTGTTTACCCTCCCTCTCCTCATGAGAGTATCAGGTCTATAAGGGAAAAAAAAATTTTTTTTAAGATTTTATTTATTTATTTTTATTGAAGAGAGAGAGCTTCCCCAAGCCCGGGGGCGGGGTGGGGCAGATGGGGTGGGGAGGTGGTGCAGAGTGGGAGGGAGCGGGAAAGGGAGAGAATCCCAAGCAGACTCCATGCTGAGCACAGAGCTGTTGTGGAGCTTGGTGTCACCACCCTGAGATCATGATCTGAGCTGAAACCAAGAGTCAGTCACTTAACCAACTGAGCCACTCAGGCTCCCCAAGGGAAGATTTTTTCATCTACTTGACCACTTATATATCCAGTCCCAAAGCAATGCTTGGCACACAGAATGGGCTTAAGAGAGATTTCTAACTTAATAACCATGGAATTGTGTCAGCCCTCAAAGGTAAATGGAACTAGCAATTTCACAATGTTTTTACCCACTACTTACTACAGTTTCTTCACTTGGAAATTAAAATACCCCAACCTGTCTTAGAACATATATCTCAAGGTTGTATAGGGTTTAAAGCTGTCAGTTATACCAATTAGTTCTCGAGCAGCAGTGATTTTGCCCCGTGAGGGATATTGGCCATATCTGAAGGCATTTTGCATTGTCATGTCTAGGGGTGTGGTGCTGTTGTTGTCTAGGGGGCAGAGACCAGGGATGCCGCTAAACATCCTACAGTGCACAGGACAGCCCCCACAACAGAGAATTATCTAGTCCAAAATGTCAGTAAGACCAGAGTTGAGAAACCCTGGTATACACTAATTTGGTAGAGTTTGTTTGTTTGTTTGTTTGTTTGTTTGTTTTGAGCCTGCTATAACTTTTCTCAAGACCACTGCAAGTTGGTGCTCTCTTCAGAAGTCTATCATTTCTTCATTTCCAACTCTTTCTGCAATTCAACATAACTTGGTTATTTTGTATTCACAGTGCTTGGCTTATAATTGGCACTCAGTAAATGAGCTCAGGTTGTCATATGGGCAATAAGTAGGTCTGTTTCTCATAGAGCTCTAGGGCCTTATTGGCTGCCCAGCTTTCTCATTTGGTGCATGTCTTAAGCACTGCTTCTGTTCACTCTACTTAGAAACACCCCATTGACTATCCTACTGCTGCCACTGCACCAGGAATAAAACCCACACTTTTTTTTAAAGATTTTATTTATTTATTTGACAGAGAGAGACACATCAAGAGCGACAACACAAGCAGGGGGAGTGGGGGAGGGAGAAGCAGGCTTCCCACGGAGCAGGGAGTCCATGTGGGACTCGATCCCAGGACCCTGAGATCATGACCTGAGCCAAAGACAGACACTCAACCTACTGAGCCACCCAGGCATCCCTACATTTAGAATTCTTATGCCAATTAAAATATCTTTTTATCTTAAAAAACATTCCCTCTTACTTTACATTAAATACTTAGTTGGGAAACTAGTGTTATTTTTCAAATGATGTGAATGGAATTATTATTTAGAAGAAAAACGCAAGTGGCTCTGTAGTGCTGTTTACCATTAAAAAAAAAAACTTTATTCAGGTGAAATTCCATTGAGTGTTGACATGTTTTACCACATTGACTTGATGGAAAAAAAACACTTTGAAATTGTAATAACTCAGGTAGCTGTCTTAGAAATCTTTGAGCAACTGGTTTAGAGAACATTTCAAAGGACAGCTCATTTAAAGTTAACTTTTGTTCATGCGTCTGGTAATGTAGTGAAGCCAGTTTTGTTTTCTTATGCAATAGATATTTGTTGAATGAATGAATAAAGATGGTAGCCAGATTACAGATTTTAAGGTCCTGAAAAGGGAAGGACTGTGTCTTCTTTTTTTTAAAGATTTTATTTATTTATTTGACAGAGAGAGACACAGTGAGAGAGGGAACACAAGCAGGGGGAGTGGGAGAGGGAGAAGCAGGCTTCCTGCTGAGCAGGGAGCCCGATGTGGGGCTCAATCCCAGGACCCCAGGATCATGACCTGAGCTGAAGGCAGACGCTCAACGACTGAGCCACCCAGGAGTCCCAGGACTGTGTCTTCTTCTCTGTGTATTCTATGTAACACAGTGTCCAGACAATGTGTGCTTGATTATCCTCCTAGATTTTATTATATCAACTATCTAGAGACTATCCAGATAGCTGTGAAAGAGGGGAAATGAGGTTGCAATCTGGATATAGTTTAACATAGAGATGACTGGGTTTGTTATGGAATGAGAGAAGGAGAGGATAAAGGTATCCAAAGATAACTCCAGAACCTTTGGCCTGAGCAGTTGGAAGAATGGAATTGCTATTTATCAAAGTAAGTAAAAACTAAGGGAAGAACAGGTTTGGTGGGAAAAACCAGGAATTCATTTTTAAACATGTTGGCTAAGTTGAGCTTGAAATGCCTATTAGATAATGTTATGTAGGAAGTCAGGTGCCCAAGTCTGGAGGTCAGGTGGGAGGTCAGAATGGATATAAACATTTGTGAGTTGTCTAGGTCTAAATGATTTTTAAAGCCTTTCAGTTAGGTAAGATTACATGGGGAATATAGGTAGAGAGAAGAGAGGTATGAGAGGGCGAAGTTGATGAGAATCCAGCAAAAGAGTTGGAGAAGGAATATCCAGTGAGGGAGGAGAAGCAAGAGACAGTGGTGTTCAGAAAACCAAATGAAGGACGCCTGGGTGGCTCAGTTGGTTAAGCATCTGCCTTCGGCTCAGGTCATGATCCCAGAGTTCTGGGATCGAGTCCTATGTTGGGCTCCCTGCTCAACAGGGAGCCTGCTTCCTCTGCCTCTGCCCTCACCCCAACTTGTGCTCTCTCTCTCTCTCTCTCTCAAATAAATAAATAAAATCTTAAAAAAAAAAAAAGAAAACCAAATGAAGAAAATGTTTCAAGAGTGTTCAGTTATGTCAAATGCTGCATGGAGGTTGTGTGAGTTGAAGACTGAATAGTGACCATTGGATTCAGCATGATCAAGGATTTTGGTGACCTTAAAAGAGGCTTATCTGTGGAGAAGTGGGGATACGTAGAGTGGTTTGAAGAGAGAATGGGAACAAATATAAACAACTTTCAAAGCTTTGCTTTTTCAAAGCAAAACAACTTTTACTATATACTACTTCACACCCACTGGGATGGCTATTAAAAAAGAACAAAAACAGGGGCACCTGGGTGGCTCATTTGGTTAAGCATCTGACTCTTGATTCTGGCTCAGGTCATGATCCAGTCAGGGTCATGAGATCGAGCCCCTAGTGGGGCTTTGTGCTCGGTGGGGACTCTGCTTGAAATTCTCTCTCTCCCTCTGCTTCTCCCCTGTTCTCTTTCTCTCTCTCAAATAAATAAATAAATCTTAAAAAAAAAAGAAGGTAACAAGTGTTGGCAAGGATGTGGAGAAATTGGAACCCCTGTGCAACACTGATGGGACTGTGAAATGGTGCAGTTGCTGTGGAAAATGATATGGCATTTCCTCAAAAAATTAAACATAGAATTGCCATGATCCAGCAATTCCAATTCTAGAAGTGAAAGCAGGGACTTCAACACAATGTACACCCATGTTCATAGCAGCATTATCGTAAAGGCAAAAGGTGGAAACAACTTAAGTCCATTGACAAGTAAGTGGATAAACAGAGTATGGTACACACACAATGAAATGTTACTCAGCCTTAAGAAGGAAGGAAATTCTGACACATGCTACAACATGGTTGAACCTTGAGGACATTATGCTAAGTGAAATAAGACAGTCACAAATGAACAAATATTGTATGCTCCCTCCTACGTGAAGTTCATAGAGTAGTCAAAATCATAGGGACAGGAAGTAGAATGGTGGTTACCAGGGCCTGGGGGGTGAGGGAATAGAGTATAAAGGTATGGGGTCTATGATTCCTCCTCTGCCCTCTCAGGGTGTCCTGCTGAGATGGATAGAAGACAGATCAGTAAGAAATAAACATACAAATTTTATCTATCAATATTTATACATGTATAGGAGCCCTCCCAAGAATGAAGACCCAGACAATTAGACCCAAATGCTTATATACTAGGTTGGACAAAGTAATAAACTGTGAAAATGTGACAAGACAAAGGGGTTGGGATAGAGCAGTTAATCCTAGAGAAATTCTGACTTGGAAGGTAAGGGTTAGTTTAACAAAATCTGTACAGATTTTTCCTGGCCTCAACTTCCTCTCTGGTGATAGGAATGTTTCTTCTTCCTGGTATAAGGAAGGCATGCTTCACATGAAAGTTTTAGCTGCTGCTTTCAGGAAGAAAAAGGAAGGTCAGAATGCACTTCTTGCGTTTGCTGTTTTTCAAGTGCCTTTAACTCAAAATAATCACTATGCCAAAGTGGCATATTTTGGGGTGGCATGCTCTGAACCTCCACAGGGGGAATGGAGAGTTAGTGTTTAATGAGTACAGAGTTTCAGTGGGGGAAGATGAAAAAGTTCTGGAGATAAATGGTAGTAATGGGTGCACAACAATGTGGGTATACTTAATGCTATAGAACTATACACTTAAAATTGGTTAAAATGGTAATTTTTATGTTATGTGTATTTTATCACCATAAAAAAGGGGTTTTGCTATAAAAGGGGAAGATAAATGGTGTAGTAGTTGGCAGGGCATGTTCACCTGTATATCAGTTCTTAAAAGTTTATGGAGAAAAACACTGAAGAAATTTATAAAAGGAGGCTGCTAATAATGCCTTTTAAGGGAGAGTCAGCTGAAGCCTTACTTTCCTTTAGTCTCTACATCCCAGATTCAAACCCTGTGCATTTTAAGGGCCCAGAGATGGCTATGGTCAAAGACAAGGGTAATCAGCACCTGGGACATGAACTCATCAACCAAAAATGTCTGTGGGACAGGGCACCTGGGTGGCTCAGTCGGTTGGGCATCTGACTCTTGGTTTTGGCTCAGGTCATGATCTGGGGTCCTGGGATCGAGCCCCGTGCGGGGCTCTGAGCTTAGCACTGAGTGCGCTTGTCCCTCTCCCTCGCCCTCTGCTCTTCCCTCCACTTGCTCAAGTGTTCTCGCTGGCTCTCTCTCAAATAAATAAATAAAATCTTAAAAAAAAAAAAGTCTGTGGGACTGGGAAGGGTCTGGGGGTGCCAAGTCATTCATTAATTTCTAGTTGTTTTGAAAAATTCCCTTAGGAAAGGATAGACTTAAATCCACTTGATCAAGAGCACATTCTCTCTTGGGGTAGTTTAGGCACATGGCAGGCCAAATCTTAACTGGAATCTCTTTTATGGTAGAGTTAAAACATTAAAAATTCAAAGGGTCTTATCAGAGGTGAACACAAGAGAGTGCCCGAACATTCTCACTCAGAATAACAATGGCCATGGGGTCCTCTGTCTGTTCCTGTTATAGAAATTCCACATTAATATAGATATTAGTGTGAAATGCTAGTATAGATACAGCATAGCTCTATGTCTTTAGAAATCTTAATATGATTGGCCTAATCACAGCCTTAGCACAACAATGAGCAGAGGAACCAACTTAAATGCTACTGGGCAGCTGCAACTCGGCTGCAGTTCATCTCTACATCAGGAATATAGCCCCAGAGTGGACTGTTCTTTCCATTTTTAAGAGAAATTTGCAATGTCGATTTTCACAGAATACTTCTGGTCCTCAGATACTGGCAACTAATCCAATTTTAAAATGCCGTGTGCACTTCACTAGACAAACCAAATAAGATATATCTCTGAATCCTGCCCCATGGCTATTGGCTGCTGAATTCTGGCCTAGAGCTACCTAGCTACCTAGGATTTTCCCAGAAACTTGTTCACTATCACAAGAAATATTGCTTAGGCTGGCATTTTTCTGGACTCATTTGACAACCCCAGTCCATTTTTTATATTTAATACTCCAGAAAATACAAAAGAAATTGAAGAGGCCGAGATGAGTGCTCCTCTCTAAGATATTAAATATTTTTTTAAACTTAGTTCCGTTGAAAAGTCCTTATCCTAGAAATAAATATAACATTTCCTCTTCAGTAATATTAGAGCGGTAAAAGATTTACCTCCCTAGGGTTGTTGAAATTCCTAGTCCAATATCAACCACGTGTAATTAATTTTAAATCAATAACAGTTATTATTTAATAAATAGTTGATAGTTTTACATTGATATACATAGAATACTATGAAGTAGAGATAATGTAATACCTATCTAATAGAGTTATTTTGAAGAGTTGAATAAAGTTGTATATGTGAAACTACTTAGTGTCATTATTATAATAGTTAACAAAGATCATTAAAATAAGATTTCTGGGGTCGCCTGGGTAGCTCAGTCATTAAGAGTCTGCCTTCACCTCAGGTCATGATCCCAGGGTCCTGGGATCAAGCCCCGCATTGGGCTCCCCGCTCCACGGGAAGCCTGTTCCCCCTCTCCCACTCCCCCTGCTTGTGTTCCCTCTCTTGCTGTGTCTCTCTCTGTCAAAAAAATAAATAAAAATCTTTAAAAAAATAAAATAAGATTTCTTTTTTAAGAACCAATCAGTATATGAAATTATATATATACATACATATATATATACAACATCTATATGTGTATATGTATGTGTGTGTGTGTGTGTGTGTGTGTGTGTGTGTGTGTATAAATACATCCAGGGGGTAGGTAAAATAATGCACATGTTTTAATTCACCAAAAACATCCTCCTCCATTTTATCCTTTTGAGTTTTTTTTTAATATGTATTTATTCATTTGAGAGAGAGAGAGAGAGAGCATAAGCAGGAGGAGGAGCAGAGAGAGAGGGAGGGAGGGAACCCCAAGTAGACTCCCTGCTGAGCGCAGAGCCCAACATGGGGCTCAATTCCATTACACCGAGGTCATGACCTGGGCGGAAATCAAGAGTCAGCCGCTCAACCAACTGAGCCACCCAGGCATCCCTATCACCTTTTATTTTTTAAATTAATAGTAAATTTTGATGACTCTAAATAGATGGTATTTTATAATCTTACTTCTGCCCAGTTTTATCTTTCCATATTTCATTGTGAAGATTTTCTTCTGACTTATTTTTCATGTAACTAATTTTCTCTTCAGCTTTGTGTCTAATATTATATTTATTATATATATTATATTTTTCAGCTTTATAATTTCTATATGGTTCTTTTTCAGATATGCTCTATTTATGCATGTGTGTGTGTCTGTGTGTGTGTGCATGTAGTTTTTAGTTCTTTGCGGAAATTCTCAATTTCCTTGGTCATAGTAAGCAGGGTTATTTTAAACTCTGTATCTCCCTATGGTTCTATTTTATTAATTGCTGTTTCTGCTGGCTCTCATTCATGTTCTCTTCACTCCTTGTGAATCTTGTTTTTTAAAACACTTTGTATCACATATTGTATTTGAAAATTATTTTTAAAAATAATTTGAGGGCTAGGATGAAGTTAGCTTCCACTGGAGGAGATTTCCATTTGTTTCTGTCAGAGGCTTGGGGTTAGCAACAATTTGGGGTCGCCTTAATTCAAGGTCAGGAAATGAGATAATTTGAAGTTGTGTTATAATGAGCTGGTCTAGGTGTACTTCTGGATAACCCTTATTCCTAGTACACAGCCTTTGCATCTCAACCAATAACCTTGCTGTGAAAGGCCCTAGACTCCAAATTTTGAACCCTTAGCCGCTACAAAGCTATCAAAAGCCCTGACCAGTCTTTCAGTCTCTCAGATGCCTCTTAGAGAATTAGTAAATTCTCCTTCCCCATCCCTGACCTCCCACAAGGGGGGAAAATATGGGGTTTATCTATTTGGATTCCATCTTCTTCCAGATACTGATAGTAAGTTATCACTCTCTTGTTAGCTCTCTGTAGCCTGTGAGATTTTTTTTTTTAATCCGGCTTTTGTAGTTGTCTCCAAGAGAGGGTTACTTTGAATTACCTAGATGCTATTACAAAAGGGGAAGACCACTTGTAAATTTTAAATATGTTATGCATAGTTGTTTCATAAACTGTGGCTGAAAATTCCATTATCTGAGACACCTAGTCCCTCTGTGGATCTGTTTCTGTTGCTGCTTTGGAGTTTCAGTATAATATAGTAACATCTGATGGAGTGTGTAGGATAGGCTAAGGGAACATAGCACATGTTTGTAGATTAACCTGAGAAATTCAGGGAAGGCTTTCTGGAAGAAATGGCCTCTGTCTTGTCTTATAATTAAAGTAATGAATAAGCAACACACATGCATGTTTTTATCTTCTGTGTATAAACATAATAAATATTCATTGTAGAAAAGTTAGAGGGGTGCCTGGCTGGCTTAGTCAGTAGTACATGCTAACTCTTGTCTGCGAGTCTCTCAGGGTTGTGAGTTCAGGTAGGCGTGGAGCCTACTAAGAAAGAAAGAAAGAAAGAAAAAGAAAGAAAGAAAAAGAAAGAAAGGAAGGAAGGAAGGAAGGAAGGAAGGAAGGAAGGAAGGAAGGAAGGAAGGAAGGAAGGAAGGAAGGAAGGAAGGAAGGAAGGAGAAAGAAAGAAAGAAAGAAAAAGAAAGAAAGAAAGAAAGAAAAAGAAAGGAAGAAAGGAAGGAAGGAAGAAATGTTAGAAAAGTATTTAAAAAGACTAAAAAATGACTTCCACAATCTGATAATCAATTTACTTTTTTGGAGGATATTTGCGTAGTCTCTCTACTACCAGATATATGATATATACATTACACATTTGAGGACACCCCACATATACAATTATGTATAGTCCTTATATATTATAACATAAACATTTTTCCAAATTATTAGGAGCAATTTTCCAAACAATTTTTCATGCTACCCATTGTATGAGTATGGCATTATTTATTTAGCTATATCCTTAGGAGTTGTTAGATTTCTTTCAATTTTTTTATAATATCAAAAAATGTTAGTTAGCAATTTTATTCACAGATGTTATACATCTTTTTTATTATATTTTAAGATGGATTTCTAGAAGTTCAATTACCAGGGTAAAGAAGATAAAATATCTTTATGGCTCACATGTTTTTTACAGCCATACAAAGAGTATAATATCTAAAGAACTAAAGGAAACAAGATTACCTACAATAGCCGAAGCTGAGGAGCAAGATGAGTTCTCTTCATTTGACATCTCACGAACTCCTACTGTTGTCAAGTTTTCTCCTAACCTTCCATTCTCCAAAATATACCTGCAAAAGGATCTATTTGAAGAATATAAACTCATTGCTTCTGAAATACTGCATGAGTTTGGGGAGATATTGCAGAAATATGCTGAGTATAACATTATTTACCCTGAGGGAATTGTAAATCTTGTGAATTACAGTTGGCATGATCTTATTGAAGGTGCTTGTAAGTGTGCAACCGAAAGTTCAATGTTGAAGAAAAACAGTACCTTGCCAAAAGATCCCAATGCCATGACCCAAATCAGCAGCTTTTCAAGAAAGGAATATCATAAGGAAGATCATCTTGTGAAAGTAAAAAAAAACCCATTTTTCGTCTGGTAAGTAGAAGTTATTAGTTAGTTTTATAAATAATCCTCCAGGTTTAAGAAAAAAAGAATAGGGCGCCGGGGTGGCTCAGATGGTTAAGTGTCTGCCTTCGGCTCACGATCCCAGGGTCCTGGGATCGAGTCTGGCATCGGGCTCCCTGCTCCTTAGGAGCCTGCTTCTCCCTCTGCCTCTCTCTCTCTCTCTCTGTCTCTCATGAATAAATAAAGAAAATCTTAAAAAAAAAAGAATAAAAACAGCATGTGAGTGAGATATTGGCAAAACATTATATTAGTGATATTTGGTTTGTGTTAATAATTTTAATAAGTATTAATGAATGTCAGGAGAAAGATACAAAAATTTATATTGCTTTCATTGAAAGCATCGATTATACTTCATGTGATATGAACTCTCTACCTCAAGGGATCTTACAAATTCTTCTACTGTGGCAGGGTCCAACAGAAATATGATGCTAGCCACATACATACTTTTTAAATTAACTAATTAACATTTTTAAAGATTTTTTGAGAGAGAGAGGTGGGGGAGGGGCAAAGGGAGAGGGTGACAGAAACCCAAGAAGACTCTGAGCTCAGCACAGAGCCTAATGCAGGACTCAATCTCACAACACTGAAATCACGACCCTGAGATCACGACCTGAGCCAAAACCAAGTCGGATGCCTAACCGACTGTGCCACCCAGGCACCCCATTAAATTAACTTTTTATTTTAAGATCATTATAGACCCACATACAGATCCCATATACCCTTTACCCATTTTCTCCATATGACAACATCTTGCAAAACCGTAGTTCAATATTACAACCAGAATATTGACATTGATACAGTCAAGATTCAAAACATTTCTATCAAGGTAAGGATCATTTATGTTGTCTTTCTGCAGCCATACCCACTTCCCTCTTTCTCCACCCCCTCTTTAACCCTGGCAACCACCAATGTGTTTTGCATTTCTATATTTTTGTCATTTTAAGAATATTATATAAATGGAGTCATATGATGTGTAACTTTTGGTGATTGTCTTTTTTCAGTCATCTTAATGCTCTGGAGATACATCCAAGTTGTATATATTAGTAGCTTGTTCCTTTTTATTGCCCAGTAGTATTCCATGATATGAATGTACCAGTTTGTTTAATCATTCACTCCTTGAAGGACATCTGGGTATTTGGGTTTTTTTTTTTTTTTCCAGTTTTTGGCTATTATGAAAGCTGCTAAAGCACTCATGTATAGGAATTGTGTAAATATAAATTTTGATTTTTCTTTGATAAATGCCCAAAAGTACAATTACTGGGCTATGTGGCAATTGCATGTTTACTTTTATATGAAACTTTCAAACTGTTTTCCAAAGAGGCTATCCTGTTTTACATTCCCACCAGCAATGTGTGAGTGATATCATTTCTCCATATTCTCACCAGTATTTGGATATTATTACCATTTTTTATTTTAGTCATTCTTGTAGGCATGTAGTGGTATCTCCTTGTAGTTTTCATTTGCATTCCTTTTTTTTTTTCTTTTAAGATTTTATTTTCGGGCGCCTGGGTGGCTCAGTTGGTTACGCAACTGCCTTCGGCTCAGGTCATGATCCTGGAGTCCCGGGATCGAGTCCCACATCGGACTCCCTGCTCGGCAGGGAGTCTTGCTTCTCCCTCTGACCCTCTTCCCTCTCAAGCTCTCTATCTCTCATTCTCTCTCTCTCTCTCAAATAAATAAATAAAATCTTTAAAAAAAAAAAAGATTTTATTTTCAAGCAATCTCTACACCCAACATGGGGCTTGAACTCTGACATCCAGAGTCTCATGCTCCAACTGATTGAGCCAGCTAGACACCCCTAATTTGCATTTCTGTAATTGCTAATGATATTGAATATTTGACATCTGTATATCCTCTTCAGTGAAATGTGTTTCACGTCTTTGCTCATTTTCTAATTGGATTATTTGCTTTTTGCATTGTTGACTTTTGAGAGTTCTTTATATATTCTAAATAATCATCCTTTGTTGTATATGTACTTTTTAAATATTTTCTCCCAGTGTCTTTTCATCTTTTAATAGGGTCTTTTGCAGAAAAAAAGTTTTACATTTTGATGAAGTCCAATTTATTAAAAGTTTTTAATGAATAGTGCTTTTGGTATCAAGTCTAAGAATTCACTACCTACACCTAAATCCTGAAGGTTTTCTCCTATTTTTTTTCTAGAATATTTATAGTTTTACATTTTATATTTAAGTCCACGACCCATTTGGGGTACGTTTTGTGTAAGATGTGAGACCTAGGTTGAGGTTCATTTTTTTGGCCTATGGATATCCAGTTGCTTCAGCATCACTTGTCAAAAAGTGCTCTTTCTGCCATTGAATTGCTTTTGCATCTTTCTCAAAAATCAGATGGGCATATTTATGTGACTTTATTTCTAGGTTCTCCTTTTGTTTCTGCTGGTTCTCATCCGTGTTCTCTTGACTCCCTGTGAATATGATTATTTTTAATTTTGTGTCAGACACTGTATTTGAAAAACTGTTTTTAAAAATAATTTGAGAGCTAGATGAAATTTCTTCAACTGGAGGTGATTGGAAGCAGGGACTCAAACAGATGTTTGTATACCAATACTCATAGCATCATTATTCACAATAGCCAAAAGGTGGAAACAACCTAAATGTCAATGGACAAGTGTATGGGTAAACAAATTATGGTATGTACATACAATGCAATATTATTCAGCCTTAAAAAGGAATGACATTCTGATACAGGTTATAATGTGGATGAAACTGGAAGACATTATGCTAAGTGAAACTTATATGAGGTACCTAAGGTAACCAAATTCATAGAGACAGAAAGTAGAATGGTGGTTGCAAGGGGCTGGTGGGAGGGAAGGATATAGGGAGTTACTACCAAATGGGTACAGTTTCAGTTGAGGAAGAAGAAAAATTTCTGAAGATGGATGGTAGTGATGGTTGCACAACAATGTGAATGAACTTAATGCTACAAAACTATACACTTAAAAATGGTTAAAATGGTAAATTTTTATGTTTGCAAATTTAACCACAATAAAACATATTGGCATAACATAAAATGTTATGCAAATTTAACCACAATAAAAATATTTTAGGGGCAGGGCACCTGGGTGGCTCAGTCTTTAAGCGTCTGCCTTCGGCTCAGGTCATGGTCCCAGGGTCCTGGGATCGAGCCCCACATCGGGCTCCCTGCTCAGCGAGAAGCCTGCTTCTCCCTCTCCCACTCCGCCTGCTTGTGTTCCTGCTCTCACTGTCTCTCTCTCTGTCAAATAAATAAAATCTTAAAAAAATATATTTTAGGGGCACCTGGGTGGCTCAGTCGTTAAGCGTTCTGCCTTCGGCTCAGGTCATGATCCCAGGGTCCTGGGATGGAACCCCGCATCAGGCTGCCTGCTCAGTAGGGAAGCCTGCTTCTCCCTCTCCTCCCCGCTTGTGCTCTCTCTCACTATCTCTGTCACTATCTGTCTCTCTCTCTCTCAAATAAATAAATAAAATATTTAAAAAATATATTTTAATGGTTAAGTGGTAAATTTTGTGTTATGTATATTTTACCACAATACAAAAAAAAAAAGAAAAAAAGGTGGTGAGTGGGAACATTTGCAAGTACCAAACGCAAGAATGCTAAGAATAATAATAAAGCCTTAGGGGTCTGAATTTTTTGCTGATAATAATTTCAGAAAACTTGGTAGGGAAATATGGGTGACTGGCACAGACATGTAATTAAAAAAGGATTAGGAACCTCAGCAGAGCTTAGTGCTACATTGTGGAGAGTACTGGTAGATCCCACTTTTATCCCCAGAGTGTAGCTTTATTTTCAGAACTTTAAGATTTCTCACTTTGGCTCCTATTGTGTTGAAAATATACAAGCAAGATTCAATATAGCAAAAGAACTGATATTTTAAATATTAAAATCATATGAGTTTATAATATTTTACAGATCATAGGGATCTTTCTAGCCATTATCTAATTTAATTGTCCAGATATCCCTGTGGGGTAATTAATAGGATTTCTGTTTTGCTAAGGAGAAAACTGAGATGCCAAAGGGTCAAATAACTTGCCCAAAGTCATATAGTTTCTGATAGAGCCATGACCCCAGCCCTGGTCTTTTAACTCCCAATATCATTCTGCTATCGTAATAGTGATAATGATTTTGACAGTGAGAATAAATAGTAGTGGCAGCTATCTCTACAAGACCCCTCTGAGATAGAGAAGTAACCTACTGTAGTGATTAAGCCTTTGCTCTTAGGATTCCTGGGTCCAAATCCTGGCTATTGCACTTACTATTTGTAACTTTGAACACATTTTATAACCCCTCTTTGCCACAGTTTCGTTGTCTGTGACATGGTACTGCAAATTGTACCTCCTTCCAGGGTGGTTCTGAATACTAAATAAGTTAACACTAAAGCACTTGGAAAAGTATCTAAGTATAGTAGAAACTACTTATTTTTTTAAGTTTTTATTTAAATTCCAAGTAAGGTACATTGTCATTATTAGTTTCAGGCATACAATATAGTGATTCAGCACTTCCATTCATCACCCAGTGGTAGACACTAGTTATGTGCTTGTTATATTATTATTATTATTATTATTATTATTATTATTATTATTATCTCCATTCTCTCATGTGATCCTGAGTAACCCTTCGGTATATAGGTATTATTATAGGCTCCTGATGGTTCGTGAAGCCCAATACATTTGCTTTAACAAGATAATTCTAGCAATACAATTTTTACTTTTTAAGAACAAGTGACTGCTGTTAATCAAGGGACTGAAAGGCTCTTGTAGCAGTGGCTCTCAAAGTGTGGTCCCTGAACCAGTGCATCAACATCACTGGGAACTTGTTAGAACAAGTCCTAGCAAATTTTCTAGGTCTTATTCTAGACCTATTTGAATTCCTCACCTGTAAAATGAGAATGATTAATGGTATAACTTTGTTGAGAGAAATAAATTATATAATGCATGTAATGTGCATAGCATAGTGGCTGGCATATAGTAAGTGCTCAATAAATATTAGTTGTGGTTATTGTTCTTAGAACAAAAGCATTAATACAATCTTGATATACAGAGGAATGAATTTTCAATTTAAAAAGCTGTTTCATTTCCAGAGCAAATGAACATATTTCATGGGTCATTATGGGGTCTTATGGAAAATTTTGCTAATGCCCTGGTAAGAATATTAAAATGTTGACAGCTAATTTTTGTGTTGATGATGATCTAGCAAAATACTCACTTTCTCTTCTCTTTCCCCTCTCCCCCCTCATCTTCCTTCTCCTTCCTTTTTTCCTAGCTCATGTCAACCAAAACCAATATTCCCACGTAACCCCGGATAGCAATTTACCTGTTGTCATCCACTTCTCACTGTTATCCCAGATCTGTTTAGAAAATGGTAAGATGCCTTTACCCACCCAAATTACGTTCAACTCTGATGAGCAACCAGAGTGAGAATCACTTGCATTCCCTGAATTTGGAAACTTTCTCCTAGTCATCCTCTTAGTATAACCTCAATCAAAGCCAGGCTTTTAAGTTCCTGGATTCCAGGTCAAAATTTTCAAATGCATCCCCTCTAAACAAGTCTTCCTTGATTTCTCTACTCTTGTGCCCTAGGAGTTTTTTCTTCATGGTTCTGAGAAACCAGCTTTGGCAACAATGACTTACCTGTCCCCCCAGAAGAGCACCTAGGGCCTTCCATCACAAAAACATACCAACCTGGACTAGAAACCAAAGCTTCTGTGTTAAAAGACAAAAATTAGTTCTTAAGTTGTCTGTCCCCCCCCCCCCCCCCCAAAACACCCAGGGCCTTCCATCACAAAAACATACCAACCTGGACTAGAAACCAAAGGTTCTGTGTTAAAAGACAAAGATTTGTTCTTAAATTGTTTAAATATTATAAAGGAGACTTCTCAAGGAAGATTATGGTTACACAAATCTAGAAAGAATACATACAGTCTATCCCTGAATGAGGTTGTAAAAGGGATAGGATATGGGTTGCTGGGAAAAGGGAACCTTGTCATCCCTTAAAATACAAACAGGGAGTGAGTAGGAGTTGGGGCTGGCTGCCCTGGGCCTCATGGATTTGCTTTTCATAATCTTTTCATCATAACCTAAGAACTTAAAGAACTTTCACCATAACCTAAGAACTTTGAAAGTTTCTGCTTTTAGAGAATGTGCTTTTAGGAGTCAGGTGTCCCTCCCACACCTCCCCATGCCCTACATATGTTTCTGAATCTGATGTATTAAGGAATCAAAATTTATGACTGGAACTGTCTCACTGGACTGGGGTAGATATTGAGGAAATATGCATATGCTAAGAACAAGCCCAGTAAGTATGGCAAAACAGCAAATAGGAATGAAGTAAATCATAAGGTATCCAGAGGGTTCATCATGAAAATGTAAAGGAAGCCAAATAGGTGGGTAGAGTCAGTGACAGGAAATCTCTCGGCAGGCAATTGAATGGCAAGCAAATAGTCTGTGAGCAAGGAGCAAGGCCTTGGTCATTAAGGGGCAGCATTGAAATCCCAAAGTGAGAGGCTGGGATTATATTATCTAACCTTAAGGAAACTGGGATGGAGTTTGTTCAATCCTTCTAATCTAGAGTTAGGATGGTTCTCATGATCCAGTGATGATGAACCTGAATGTGACTATGTTAATCAGGAATCTAAGTTGTAGGTGACAAGAGCACAACTCACACTAGCTTAAGCAACAAGAGAATTCTTTGCTAGTGTACTGAGGAGAGCTCATAAGATTAAAGGAAGAACTGCAGAAGCAAAGGTCCAAGGCAGGATGTGGGACTCAACACTTGCAGAGACTCTTCTCTGTCCATCTCTGCTTGGCTGAATTCTACAGTTAGGCTTGCTTTACACAGTGAAGGATATAGTCACTGCCAGCCCTAGATTCATATGCCCCATGCCTAAAAAGAAAGTTCTTCTTTTCCTCCAGTGTCCATGAAGGAGACTCAGGAACAGATCCCAAGTCAACTGATTACCGGTAAAATGTTCTCTCTTGAGAGATGGGATCTCGAGACTGGGGGTTGCTGAAGAGTCTGATCTGTAGGTCCACAGGGTGTGTAGGGATTCTAATACTTCAGAAGTCATCATAAGGATTTAATTCCTTGGGGTTAAAGCTTTGATGCCATTTTAGTGCAAATCTCCTGAGGAGAGGTAATTCTTAAAGTAATTACTTATACTTTAATATGAATGGATTTTGGTTCTTTTTTCTTTTTTTTTTTTTAAGGTTTTATTGTATTTATTTGAGAGAGAGAGTGCCTGCACTCTAGAGCATGAGGCAGGGGATGGGGGGCAGAGGGAGAGGGAGAGAGAGAATCTCAAACAGATTCCCCACTGAGCATGGAGCTGGACCTAGGGCTTGACCCCACGACCCTGAGATCATGACCTGAGCTGAAACCAAGAGCCGGTCGCTCAACCAACTGAGCCACCCAGGCGCCCCTGGATTTTGGTTCCTTTTTCAAGTAGTCCTGGGTAGACTGATGGCTGAGCAGGATTTACATAGTGAGTACTGACTTGGGGTAAATTTTTAAATATCCCTTTTGAGTTAGTATGTGTGTTGTTGTTTCAAGGTTGGATCTTTCAACATCCTCACTCAAAATTGGAAATTCTGAAATGGAAGACAATCCTCAGTACTGCTGTGAAGAGACTACAAGAAGCCATCATTCAAATGTAGGGAGCCCTCTGCAATCTTTATTTTTTAAAGATTTATTTGTTTATTTTAGAGATAGAATAAGAGAGAGAAAGCATACATGCTCACCCAGGGGGAAGGGTAGAGGGAGAGGGAGAGAATCCCAAGCAGACTCCGTGCTGAGTCTGGAGCCCACTCAGGGCCAGATCTCACAATCCGAGCCAAAACCAAGAGTTGGGTGCTTAACCAACTGAGCCACCCAGGCGCCCCTGCAATCTTTAGAATCATGTATTTTTATGAGGCCTATGATGGGGAGATAGGCAAGAAGAGATGCAGAGCCTGTGGGACCCTGGGCAAGTCACTCTATCACTTCGTCTTATCTCTGTAATACGAAAAAAATACATACACACATGCACACACAAACCCTTCTTTTCCGAGTAACTCATGAAATAAGTCACCCTGCAGTACGCAACTTTATCAGTCAGCCTTGTCAGGTGACCCGTACAGGACCCTGTGTGGAAGCAGCGAAGAAGAGGGAGAGAAGAAAGGAAGTCAGGGCAAGAAGCACCAGTAGTAGGGAAGGCTCTGTTCGAAGGAAATATGAGACTAGTCCCTGTGTTCCAGGCACTTGCCACCTAAAATGGGAAACTAACCATCTCGGCAAGTTAACCAGCAATCAAGGAGGACAAATCAAACAATTAGGAAGTGATAAGAACCAGAGCAAGCATTGACGAAATATCTACTTTGTGGCCGGACAGTGCAGCTGGTGCTTTACATTTGTTATCTATACTACTTAGAACGACACTCTGAGAGAAAGGCAATTATCATCTCCATTTACAGATAAGGAAATAAATGTGCCATCAAGTGTGGCAATTTGTTGAGTCATACAGCTAGAAAAAGGCAGAGCCGGGGTGAAACTCAGAAGCACCCACTTTCAACCATGCTTTGTTTTCACTCCACTTTTCCACCTGGACTTTGGTGTGAAAATAACCACTTATTGCTTTGTGGAGTGCCTTTCAAATGTGATAGATACTTAGTATCTAAAATACTTATTTAAGGGGCGCTTGCGTGGCTCAGTGGGTTAAGTGGTTGTGTCTGCTTTCAGCTCAGGTCATGATCCCAGGGTCCTGGGATGGAGCCCTATGTCAGGCTCCCTGCTCTGTGGGGGTCCTGCTTCTCCCTCTGCCTCTGTCCCTTCCCCCTCTGGTGCTCTTGCTCTCTCTCTCATAAATAGATAAAATCTTAAAAAAAAAAAACAACTTATTTAAAACTGCATACACACAGGGGCACCTGGCTGGCTCATTCAGAAGAGGGTGTGACTCTTGAACTTGGGGTCATGGGTTCGAGCCCCATGTTCGGTGTACAGATTTTTTTTAAAAATAATAATAATAAACTTTAAAAAATACATAAAATAAAACAAAATTACATACACACAAAACAAGTAAATTGTAAAATGAGAAATGCTTAAATCAGAAGCAAATACATTTTAATACTGTTGATAAATCTAAATTGTTAAGAGAGATCTTACAATGTAATGTGAAATTCTTTATTAGCTTTTTCTAAAATGCTGGCCTTTCCTGCTCTGCATGAGAATTGAGCAGCTTGTGCAAGGACTGGGAAAGAAGGGCCTTCAATCATCTGACTCGGTCTCTTTAATTGTGTCTCTCTCTGTAAGGCCTTTAAGGACTGGGAAAGGCAGAGCAAGCCCAGAGCCCAGGCCTTGGTTAAGATGTTAGATCTTGTGCTGAGAAGTCCTGGTGATCTAATCAACAAAGAATAATTTCTAGTGAAATTTTTTAAAAATTGAAATTAGTATGTAAAATTTTATACTTACTTTCACTAGAAATTACTCTTTACTGGATGAATCACCAGGAATTTTTAAATTTAATTTAGTAAATTTAGTATATTGGTAAATTTAGTATCTAAACTCACATCATATTATAATGCTTAGGGGCACCTGGATGGCTCCGTCGGTTGAGCATCCCACTCTTGATTTTGGCTCAGGTCATGAACTCAGGGTCATGAGATCAAGCCCCACATCGAGCTCTGTACAGGGCGTAGAGCCTGCTTAAAATTCTCTCTTCCTCTGCCTCTCCCCACTCCTGGGTGCTCTCTCGCTCTCTCTCTCTCCCTCAAAAAAAAAAACAAAAAAACCCAAAAAAACCAGAAACAAACAAACAAACAAAAAAACCCTACACATAGTGTTTAAATTAACTTTTATTATTACATAATTATCAATGTTTTGTTTTAAGATCTCTCTCCCTTGTTTTTTTTTTAAAGATTTTATTTATTTATTTGAGAGAGAGAGAATGAGAGAGAGAGAGCACGAGAGGGAAGAGGGTCAGAGGGAGAAGCAGACTCCCTGCTGAGCAGGAAGCCCGATGTGGGACTCGATCCCAGGACTCCAGGATCATGACCTGAGCCGAAGGCAGTCGCTTAACCAACTGAGCCACCCAGGCACCCTCTCTCCCTTGTTTTTATGACTGGAAAAATCTTTCCTCATGCTAAAATTAGATAAACCTACTCTATTTTTAATTTCTTTTTTCTCCATTTAGTCGGAAATTTTGTTGTGTGTGGTATGAAGATTCTTGCTTTATTTCTCCCATGCCAGTAATAATGATAGCTAGTATTTGTTGAGTGCTAATTATAATAGCTAATGTTTATTGAGTGCTTGTTTTGTGCAAGGTACTACATGAAGCAATTTACATGCCTCCATGAATAAGTCACTGCTTTTATGCCAAGGTCAGAAAGCTAGTGCTATATACTCACAGATTTGTCTGATACCAAAGCCTATGCTCTATAATCACTCTGGAGCCATGTATTGAACATATTCTATGTTATCCACTGATTTGAGTTCTCAAGTTAATCATATATTCAGTCTTATATACATTAAAGTCTGCTTCTGAGCTATCTATTCTATTTCATTGGTCTGCCTAGTTGAGTTTTCATCTATTTCAATAATTCAGATTATATAATATGAGAGAAAAGAGTAGAGTGTTAAGAAAGAGGGCTTGAAGCCAACCAAACTGACTGGTCTACAATCACCAGCTCCATCCATGCATGTGATCTTGGGAAAGTCACTTAATTTCCCTTTGCCTTATTTTCCTCATTTGTAAAATGAGGGTAATCATAGTAGCTACCTTTTAGGGTAGTTGTAAAGCTTACTAGCACAACTAGGCATTCAATAAATATTAGCTATCACATCTTAATAATATCTGGTACAGCAAACCTCCTCTGGTTACTCTTTCTACATCAAAAACAGCTTAAACAATTTCACAAATTTATTATTCTGGGTAAACTTAGAGTTAGTTTTTCAAGTTTAAAAAGACCTCAAGTGATATGGAGCAGGCAGTGTATTTTAATGGAAAACAAAAACAAAAACCTTGAAGGGAGTCTATGAGAACTCTCTGTACTTTCCACTCAAATTTGTTGTGAAACTAAAACTGCTCTAAAAAATAAAGCAAAAATTGAAAGAAAAAAACTTAGAGTCAGAATATCTAGGTTCATTAGGCAGTGGCGTGGGATCTTGTGTAAGTCACTTGAACTCCCCAAACCTCTGCTCCTTTAGTCATTTAGGGATAATAACATGTCTTCTGCTTACCACAGCAGGTTCTTGTGACTCAGTATATATAAACGTACTTTGTAGACACTAAAGCACTAAGCAAGCAAAAAGCATTTTTTAATAATAACCCAGTACTGTCAGAAGTGGTTTCCTGAAACAAGCTGGGTTAGAACCAAGAAGAGATGAAGTGGCAGAGTAGTTGGAGGAGGTGAATTTAGCTGGCACATAGCACCAAGGATGAGTACGATGCTGTTATACATGACCCACAGTAATAAACTATGTCAAGGGAGTGGTTTTTTAACAGTGAGAATTGCTAAAGTTGGTAGAATTCATTCACAAGGGATTTATCATATACAGAATCCAAGCTTTAAAAAGAACAGATGTAATTTTACAATGTGTGCATTACAAAGCATCTCTGCAAGCAAATCAGCCAAACCTTAACATCCCTTGGTTCCCAGGGTGAGAGATAGCATGTAGATTGAAAAAAATGCTTGCTGGATGAAATGCAATTTTAGGCAAATCAGAACTATTGGCTTTTGTACCCTACCAAATTTCTATCACATTTGCTCAACACAGATTATAGAAGTTTAATATCAAGTCAGACCCAGGGAAATTAGAGAAGTTAGTATATTGGTAAATTTAGTATCTAGAGTTTCTCTAACTCCATTGGCAGGTGCACACTGAATAGACTCTCTTTTCTTATCACAGGAAGTCTAGTCTGACAAACATAGTGAGCCCTCCCATCCCAGACCAGATCGATCCCAAGGCACTCCTTACAGCAGGGCACATCCTCCACACTGGGTTTACCTAGACCTGTTGACTGTGCCTGAATCAGGTCTCTGGGCTGTAACTGGTGAAGGTCTAGTCTTCTGATTTTATTTATATTTACTATTAGGACATGGTGGTACAAAAGCATTAGCCTGGGAATCCCAGGCTGATCCCAACCCTGTCCCTGCCATTTCTCAGTTGTGTGACCTGAGGTATAAGAGGCAATGTCTGTAAAGGTGCAGAGCTCAAGCTTTGGAGTTCACACAAGTCTCGTGCTCCCATTTGCCAGCCGTGTAGTTTGGGGTACTTATTCTTCTTCTCAAAGCCTTACTTTCCTCATATAAAATGGAGGTCCTACTAGAATGTACCTCATAGGGTTAGTGAAAGCATTAAATGAAATCATACCATTAAATAACAGCACAATCTGTAGAATATAATGAATGCTTGATAAACAGTAACTATTATTTAGCATTTATCAATTCCATTTTCTGTACTTTGGCTTCCTCATCTGTAAAATGAATTGGATATTGTCCAAGCATCCTTCAGTTCTTACATTTAGTGAATGCCCCCACTACATTGAATTTAGCTTAGATTCTTCGGCAGTTTTGATTTGAGATGATTTGAGATGTAGTTCCCTTTCTATTCCAGCCTCTCTCTGAAAGTGGTCCAGATGGCAGAGGGCTGGGATAATTGGGTAACTTCTGACTTAGAGAAGGATTCTTTTGTAAGCCCCAACAATGACTTTTCCTGGGAATGACCAGTCACCCAAAACTTCCAAGAAACCTTTTATGCAAGTATTAGGGCTCCTTTGTTGAACTAACCAATTTGGTGATAATTATCACCTGTCAGAGAATCCAGAGGTCAACTTCTGGTCCTCAGGCAAGAAGACAGCAAAACCACGGCCACTGCCAGTTTCTTGAGAGAAGGCAGAGAAGGGCAGCCTTTTGTCGGCAGAGAGGCTGGTTAGTCTTTACACAATGACCAAGGCTCTGTCTCGGGATTTGTTAAAGGGGTTAGAAAAGGAAGCACTCACTACTTTTAAAGGAGTTATGAGGAACTTCCCTGAATTATAGTTGCCCACTCTGAGTATTTGAGTAATGTGGCATTCATATAAGGTAGGAGATTTTGCATTGGGGTTTTTTGCACTACAGCTTTTGTATCTTGATTTTTGGCCCTGCAGGTAAGGAGGGGGAGCATGCCTTTTTTTTCCCTCCCAGTGATTATACTTTAGAGGCATACTTACCTTTCTTCAGAATAATCCAGAAGGTCCATTTGTAGAGAGTCACAGAAAAATAGAATCATGTCTAGTCATTGAATGAAAGGGCCAAGATGTGGGCCTGGTGAATGGTCATCAGACTCAGGTTTCCAACTGGTCTATAAATGTGTGTTGTTAGGCTTTGATGCTAATAAATGGAGTGGCATATATGTGTTCTGGTGTGGGGAAGAGTGGCAATTTTAAGTGCTCCTTTCTTTTGTCACATTGTTCAAAAATTCAGCCCACTTTTGACAGTGGGATACATTTTCACGAGAATGTGACAAAGAAAGGAAGGAGGAGGAAAACAAAAGAAGAAGCATATGGCAAAAGAAACCAGTTGTTTTAATCAAGCATTTCCATTTTTGCGTGGCAGAGCTGGGCCTTGCCCACCCTCCTGACTCTAGTTCCTTTCCCACAGGACTTGCTGAGAAGTGCCCCCCTCCTGCTTCTCTGAGAGGGGCCCGTGAGCCTTGTTGATTGTTAGGGACTCCCATCCCCAGCATTCTCATGCCAACAGCACTGTGGCTATTATACCTCTCCCTCCTTTCATTAATCAGCTATATTATTTTTCAGTTACTTTTTTTCATCATCATAAGTGTACTCTTTAATCCTCCCATCCCCCATTTCACCCAACCCCCCCCCCCATCTCCCCTCTGGTAACCGTCAGTTTGTTCTTTATAGTTAAGAGTCTGTTTTTTGGTTTCTCTCTCTCTCTCTCTCTCTTTTTTCCCTTTGATCATTTGTTTTGTTTCTTAAATTCCACATATGAATGAAATCATATGGCATCTGTCTCTCTGACTGATTTATTTTGCTTAGCATTATTCTCTCTAGCTCTATCCATGTTGTTACAAAACAGATTTCATTCTTTTTTATGGCTGAATAATATTCCATTGTGTATATACCACATATTCTTTATTCATTCATCTATCATTGGACACTTGGGCTGCTTCCATAATTTGGCTATTGTAGATAATGCTGCAATAAACATAGTGGTGCATGTATTTCTTTGAATTAGTGTTTTTTTTTTAATTTTTTGGGTAAATACCCAGTAGTTCGGTTCCTGGATCATAGGGTGATTCTAGTTTTAATTTTTTTTAAGATTTTATTTTATTTATTTGAGAGAGAGAGAATGAGAGAGAGAGAGCAGGAGAGGGGGGAAGGTCAGAGGGAGAAGCAGACTCCCTGCCGAGCAGGGAGCCCAATGCGGGACTTGATCCTGGGACTCCAGGATCATGACCTGAGCTAAAGGCAGTCGCTCAACCAACTGAGCCACCCAGGTGCCCTCTAGTTTTAATTTTTTGAGGAACCTCCATACTGTTTTCCACAGTAACTACACCAGTTTGTGATATATATATCACATCTTCTTTATCCATTTATCTGCCAATGGACATCTCAGCTCTTTCCATAGTTTAGCTATTGTGGACATTGCTGCTATAAACATTTGGGTGCAGGTGCCCCTTTGGATCATTATATTTGTATCTTTGGGGTAAATACCCAGTAGTGCAATTGCTGGGTTGTAGGGTAGTTCTATTTTTAACTTCTTGAGGAACCTCCATACTATTTTCCAGAGTGGCTGTACCAACTTGCATTCCCACCAGCAGTGTAAGAGGGTTTTCCTTTCTTCACATCCTCGCCAACACTTGTTGTTTCCTGACTTGTTAATTTTAGCCATTCAGACCGGTGTGAGGTGGTATCTCATTGTGGTTTTGATTTGTATTTCCCTGATGCCAAGTGATGTTGAGCATCTTTTCATGTGTCTGTTGGCCATCTGGATGTCTTCTTTGGAGAAAGGTCTGTTCATGTCTCCTGCCCATTTCTTGACTGGATTATTTGTTCTTTGGGTGTTGAGTCTGATAAGTTCTTTATAGATCTTGGATACTAGCCCTTTATCTGATATGTCATTTGCAAACATCTTCTCCCATTCCGTAGGTTGCCTTTTAGTTTTGTTGACAATTTCCTTTGCTGTGCAGAAGCTTTTTGGCTTGATGAAGTCCCAATAGTTTATTTTTGCTTTTGTTTCCCTTGCCTTTGGAGACGTGTCTAGCAAGAAGTTGCTACAGCCGAGGTCGAAGAGATTGCTGCCTATGTTTTCCTCTAGGATTTTGATGGATTCCTGTCTCACAGTTAGGTCTTTCATCCATTTTGAGTCTATTTTTGGGTGTGGTGTAAGAAAATGATCCAGTTTCCTTCTTCTGCATGTGGCTGTCCCATTTTCCCAGCACCATTTGTTGAAGAGACTGCCTTTTTCCATTGGACATTCTTTCCTGCTTTGGAAACTGATCATAGAGTTGAGGGTCCATTTCTGGGCTCTCTATTCTGTTCCATTGATCTATGTGTCTGTTTTTGTGCTAGTACCATACTGTTTTGATGATTACAGCTTTGTAATAGAGCTTGAGGTCCAGCATTGTGATGCCACCAGCTTTGGTTTTCGTTTTCAACATTCCTCTTTCTACTCAGGGTCTTTTCTGGTTCCATACAGATTTTAGGATTATTTGTTCCAGCTCTGTGAAAAGGGTCGAGGTATTGTGTAATATAACTTGTAATCTGGAATTGTGATGCCTCCAGTTTTGTCCAATTACTTACTTTTTTAAGTAAACTCTATGCCCATCATCGGACTTGAATTCATGACCCTGAGATCAAGAGTTGTATGCTCCACTGACTGAGCCAGCCAGGTGCCCGATTCAATTACTTATTTTTAATCCTTTAAAAAGTTTCCTTTGAGCATAGCTCTTCTCATATCCCAAATCCCACACTCAACCAATAAATGCACATGTATGTGTACACACACACACATACACAGGACCAATTCTTCACCAAACACTCCAAGACCCTTACTGAGATATGCCAGCTCAATTTTAGGAATTTTCAAGTGAACCTTAAAATGAAAACCATTGAGGATTCCTGTTTGAATATGCTCTGAATCTGAAGAGACTTGCTGAGGGCAACCTTAGATATTCTTTTATGCTGTTTCTGAGGTTTGTTTGTTTATGTGTTTTGTGTTCTACTCTATACCCATGTTGGAAATGCCCATAGTGCTAACTCTTCTCTGAGAAGGTAGCTCCCAGTTCCCCTAGTTTGAGTCCTGACATTTCTGATTATTATCAAGTGTTGGTCATGGATCTGCCCAATTCCATCCCCACATTCTGTCTTAAGAACCCAGAAGCCCTGCAGCCCACCTTTAGTAGCTGGGACCATGGAATAGAGGCAAAGCCAGCCAGTTCATGTGGATGTTAAACAGGTGGTATTGGACTCCAAGACAGCCAAGATTGTCTTTAGTATATGACCTCTGCTTTCCCAGCCTGATTCTGGAGCCCTGTTCTAATGCCATGTTGCCAACAGCTCCTACTTGGCACGCTTGGGTGCATGAGTGTATGTGCACATGTGTGTCTCCATGTGTGTGTTTGTATGAGCATGTGAGTATATATGTGTTTGCATACCTGTGTGTGCATGTGTGTTGGGGCAGGAAGCTGGGCAAGAAGTAGGAAGGTCGGCTTCATTGGCTGACCCTCAGTTGCAGATCCCTGGTGAGTCTGCATTTTATCCTATGCCCACAGCTCCTGTAACGCCTGACACTAGGAATATGGGGAGAAGTCTCATGAAGTGAAGAGAGTAGAGAGTTTGGAGTTGATATGCATGGCATTGCATCCTGGCTTTACCATGTACATAAAAAAGTCAGACACTCGGGTACCTGGGTGGCTCAATTGGTTGAGCGACTGCCTTCGGCTCAGGTCATGATCTTGGAGTCCCGGGATCGAGTCCCACATTGGGCTCCTGCTCAGCGGGGGGTCTGCTTCTCCCTCTGACCCTCTTCCCTCTCATGCTCTCTGTCTCTCATTCTCTCTCTCTCAAATAAATAAATAAAATCTTAAAAAAAAAAGTCAGACACTCTTTAGAATGGGGATAAATAGCACCTATGTCATAGGAATGTATGAATTTTGCCTGTGGAAGATACCTAGTGAATATTTATGAATGGTTCAATGAATGTTCCAAGGGGGCTACCTTAATTTCAGGGTCTGGTCTCTATCTGAAATGTGGAGCATAGGTAGTTTCATATTCACCTTCGCTTTCCCTCTACCACCTTATTATTAATGAACATGTATGTGTATGTTCCTCACTAAATTGTAACAAAAACACCTAGTATATTTAGAAGGCACGCTAAATCCTGGGGTCTGTGCCTAGAGGTCTGTGTGCATTAATTAACCAGAGATTCCCTACATTTCTGTGAGGTATTGTTATCCCCATTTTACAGATGGAAAAAAAAAAAACAAGACTCAGAGGAGTTTAGTATGTTGTGTACTTTTTACAGTCCCAAGAGGTAGCACCAGTGTTCCCCTCAATTCTTGCCCAGGCTTGTTCTGCATCATGCCACTCCTGTGGGGACAGGTGCTACTTACTAGTCCTGCATTTGCTGCAGCCTCTAGTACAATGCTTCACACACAGCAGGTGCTCAATAACTGTTTAAAATGGTAGGCACTCAGGGCACCTGGATGGCTCAGATGGTTAAGCGTCTGCCTTCAGCTCAGGTCATGATCCCAGGGTCCTGGGGTCGAGTCCCACATCAGGCTCCCTGCTCCTTGGGAGCCTGCTTCTCCCTCTGCTTCTCTCTCTCTCTCTCTCTGTCTCTCATGAATAAATAAATAAAATCTTTAAAAATAAATAAAAATGGTAGGCACTCAATAAACATTTGGCTAAGGATTTCCAAATCCAGCTGTCCAGATCTAAGGAAACCTACTAGATTAGCGATAAAATCACGGAAGCTGGAACAGCCATTACCCACCCTCTAGCCCTTGATAAGATCAAGAAATAACTAGTTCTTCAATTTTTTCTTTTGCTTGTTTTTTTTTAAGATTCACTTATTTATTTTAGAGAGAGAGAGCTTGAGCTGGGGGAGAGGTGGAGGGGAGAGAGAAAAAGAAGCAGACTCCCTGCTGAGCATGGAGCCGGCCACGGGGCTCGATCTCAGGACCCTGAGATCCTGACCTGAGCTGAAATCAAGAGTCGGACACTCAGCCAACTGAGCCACACAGGCACCAATTTAATTTTTTTCTTTTGAACAGAAAAGCAGAAGAAGCAAAGCTTAAAGAGGGATTCAACAAACAACTTATGTTGCTCCACTATAATGATCCTAAATGCGTGGTGAAGGTGAGCAGCAGTCCCCAGGTTTCTCAATGTTTCTGGCTGGAGCTGCTGAAGAGGAAGACTGAGATGCCAATGGTCATAGAGATTGACCCAGAGATGAAGAAGTTCCATTATGCACTGGTAGATGGTTTTTCTCTGACCTAATATCCTTTTGAAATCCCAAGGGGAAAGGAGGATGGAGGAAGCCAGGCATGATGGAAGGGACTGATAGGTAGGACGTTTCTGTTTCAGCAGAAAATCACATTGGAAAAGGAAGTCTGGTGCCTTGTGTTTATTCAATCTTTTGCTCCCAGGGTCCACATTCCTTCATGCTGGGGACAAGAGAAGTCAAATCAAGAAAGAGGTTGGGGCAAATTCTCCAGTTTGCAAGCCTTACTTCTATTTTGGAACCTCTGGTTATAGCTGATATTTCTGTTAAGCACCTAAGGGCTCACATGGTTCTGAGCAAATGAGTTCTCCTTCATTTTCCTGATTAGTAGAGAGAACCACATGGGGATTTAGCATCAAGAGGATCTACCTTAGAGAGAAAAGAGGCTTCCTACAAATCCAAAATGAAAAAGACCTCAAGAGGTTGGTACAGCTAGGTTTTGTGAACTTGCTCACATATCCTTAGTTATGCCTCAGCCCTCCTTTGCCCTCATCTGTCTGTAGATGTTGGCAGGGAGACACAATCCTCCTGCTGCATACTGTAGGGCCATACTGGGTAGCAATGGGCAACTTTGGTTTCCAGTCACTCTTCCACTAATAGGACCAGTCGGACCAGACTTCCCTGTTATGATTCATAAGATTGGTTTCAAAGAATTTGGGGCTAAAATGAGGGTGCCAAGAACTGATGGTTATCAGAGGGGAGGTAGGTGTGACTGGGTGGGTGAGGGGGTTAAATAGGTGATGGGGATTAAGGAGGGCACTTGTGATGAGCATTGGGTGTTGTATATAAGTGTTGAATTACTAAATTCTACACCTGAACTAATAAATAAATAAATAAAATGAGGGTGCACATAATGTGGATGTATGGGAAGAACATGCAAGTGGGAGTCAGGTAAGCCAGTTGCTGGCCTGGCACTACCATTATTATCCTCAGTGACTATGGGAAAGTGAGTCACCCTCTCTGGAGTTCTGTTAGCTTATCTGTAAAGAGCTAATCAAAAAAATTAAATTGGATGTGAGTTAACATTATTCCAAATAAGAATAATTATAAGAATAATTATTACCATCGTTTTTTTTTTTATCAGTATCCGTTCCTTAACCTGGATTTTATCTATCCTTCTGGCCGTCTAGCTGTCTGCCAAAGCTATTCTGCCCTCCCTGGGGGTGGCATGTACACCAACATATTCAGTGACTTGCCAAATCAAGTTATCCTTGGAACCTTCACACCTTTTGGATGTGGTAGCATTTCTTTTCCTAATAGGTATGTGAGATGCCAGACAATAGAACTTGTGGGTAAGCTGAGGAGTGGAGCAAGAGCTAAATCCCAACAGAAGGAAGAACAGGAAAGTAGTCTTTTACATGGTCAATCTAACTGGGAAAGCAGGGAAGGAAAATGAAACATATGCATGTGGTCACGGCAGCTCCAGGTACAGACTGGCTAGTTGCAACAGGCCAGAGGACCATAGGTCTCCCAGCATCCAGTTGTGCCATCCACGTGGTGAGGCCGTGGCTCTCAAGAGCAGATGGCCCTATAGGAAGTAAAAGCTCAAAGAATACAAATTGCTGGGAAGTGAAACAGGAAGACTGTTGTTTAGGTGAGCCCGGTGTCTGCTGGGCCTCCCTGCTCCCTGAAGAACGAGATCACACTGGCAGCATGCCATCCCATACCCTTAGAAAGCCTCACATCCTCTTCAGGATAGCTGCCAAATTCTTAGGGGTTATGATCTTGTGTTCTTCTCTGACTTTGATACTCTGCCTCTTCTGAATCTTGTTCTCCACTCTGTCTTATAACTGTGGGTTTATTTTGGCTCTCTTTTGTTTGAACCAATTACAAATTGCTCCTTTTTTTTTCTTCACATGAAAACCACTCACTGGAGGCCTCTATGAGGATGGCTGAATTTGTTGGTGATTTGGGTCATAGGAAGCTTATTGCATAGTGCATCAATGAACTCAAATGAAGTGTAAAATGTAGGAATGTTCTTTTTTAAAATAAGGATTTTATTTATTTATTTGAGAGAGAGAGCACATGAGTGAGGGGAGAGCAGAGAGAGAGGGACAAGTAGACTCTGCACTGAACTGAGCGCGGAGCCTGATATGGGGCTCCATCTCACGACCTTGAAATCATGACCTGAGCTGAAATCAAGAGTCAGATGCTTAACTGACTGAGCCACCCAGGCACCTGTGTAGGAATGTGTTCTTTTTTTTTTTTCCAACCAGACAATGTTATGTTTATTGTTTCCATCTAAAGGGGTGACAAGATAAAGCAAACATGTATAATAACAAGGAAAGGTCTAGAATTTAAAGCCAGATATCTGGATTTAAATCTTTTCTTCATTTGCTTTGTGATCCTGAAAAATACTATTCAACCCCTTAAAACTTTGGTTTCCTTATCTACAAAATGAGAATATTAATTCCCACCCTAAGGATTTTGAAGATTTAATGAAACAACATAGGCAAAATTGTAGGACTGTGTTCTTAAAAGTGCTTCATCCATCCTACATGTTGTCCAATTTTTCATTTTCCTCTCCAAGGTCCTCTTTTTTTCTTTTCCTTTCTATTTTAGGAGCCCCTTTCCCCTTTTCATTCCCCACCCTTCAAATCTTTCCATTTTCTTATGAAAGAGAAGTTAAGCTCTTTATAGCTATATGCCCAACCAGCTAACATTTGCATTTTCAAACACTTAGCTAACAATCTGGATGAGTCATCCTGGGAGTAGGGGTGAGGAGATGGAAGAGGGATCAAAGAAGAGGGGGTGAGGTTATTTTACTGCCTCACACTGCTGTAAGCCACACCATTGTTACCATATGTCTCATTAATTCATTTATGTATTTCTCCTTTCCTTCATTCCTTTACTAAATATTTATTGAACATCTAACACACGTCAGACTCTCAGAATAGAGAGTAATATAAAGTTCCTGTTTGTCAGGTGATGTTACAGGAAAACTGAAAGGCAGTATTTAGAAAGGGAAATAGGGGTGCCTGGATGACTCCGTCGGTTGAGCATCTGCCTTCGGCTCAGGTCATGATCTCAGGGTCCCAAGATCGAGCCCCACATCGGGCTCCCTGCTCACAGGGAACCTGCTTCTCCTTCTCTTCTCTGCTTGTGCTCTCTCTTGCTATCTGTCTCTCTCTGTCAAATAAATAAATAAAACCTTAAAAAAAAAACTAAAAAGGGAAATAAATGCAGAAAGTTGAAACAGGGGCTCCTGGGTGGCTCAGTCATTAAGCGTCTGCCTTTGGCTCAGGTCATGATCCCAGGGTCCTGGGATCGAGCCCCGCTTCGGGCTCCCTGCTCCGTGGGAGGCCTGCTCCTCCCTCTCCCACTCCCCCTGCTTGTGTTCCCTCTCTCCCTATGTCTCTCGCTGTCAAATAAATAAAATCTTTAAAAAAAAAGAAAGTTGAAACAAAAAGGTATCTGTAGAAAATATTTATATTCATTGATTCAACAAATATTTGCAGAGGACCTACTGGTGTGAGCACTGTTTAAGCACAGGGGATATAGCAGAGAATAAAACAAAGTCCTGTCCCTCTACAGCTTACATTTTAGTGAAGGGAGACAATAAACAAATATATACCATATCAGGTGATAAGAGGTTGTAAAAAAAATAATAAATGATTAAGCAGGGTAAAGGGGAATAGAGAGTGGTGGGAATGGGGAGTTTCTATTTTATATTGATGGCCAAAGAAGACCTCTTTGATAAGGGGCCATTTGAGTAGAAACCTATGATAGTGCGGGGCATACCATACTGTTGACAAGGAAAGTGTTCTAAGCAGAGGGAAAAGCCAGAGCTAAAGCCCTCACGTGTGAGCATGCTTAACAAATCCAAACTAAACCATGATCTCCGGAATGCTGGCTCCAAGAAAATATCACCAAAATATCAACCACCTGACAAACAGGAACTTTCTATTACTCTCAACTTCTTATTGAGAAGACAAAATGGTTTATTCTAACCAAGGGAAGGGAGAGCACTACCTTGATAGAATCTTCCTAATTCCCTGTGAGTAAAGAGGCCAACCCCAAAATCTACTGGTTGAGGAACAGTTGAGTAAGTTTCAAGGTCCTGTTATCATGGATACAAATTTCAGTCCACAGGTTCAGATGAGCAGGAAATACAACTTCATTTTTTAAACACTCAATTTAATTTCTAGGTAGATTCTACCAGTGGGTGGCAGAAACTTACAACACTGGTATCCTTTACCCAAGATTTCATTTCAGTTCCAATGAGCTGATGAAATGAGAAGGCATTAATGGTTGGGGAAATGTCGTTTGGTTCTTAGGCATCCTCATTGCAAATGGTCTGCAGTGATTGGTCTCTGAAGCTCATGGGTGCATCCCTCTGGTTCCAGTGGCAAAGCCTCTCAAGGCCAGGCTCTTTCTCAGCTGCTTTCACATTCTTCCCAGCACACAGGAGACATTTGTCTGACTCTGTCTTACACTGAATGTGGGGAAATCGAGACTGTCCTACTTCTGTCTGTGTGGAAGCCCCATGCAGCATCTCTTCTTTTACTCTTGAGTTATGTTGGGCCTGGGGTCAGCTCCAAGGCTCATTACCTGCCCAGGCATTCAGATCCCTCAAATTCATCTGGAGCTTCTAGTGAACTCCCCACCCTGCCCTGTAACTTGGCCTTAGGAGGATGGCACAGAGCTTTTTCTCTAAAGGTTTCTACCACTGAACTCTCTTACTTAACCTCTGACACTCCTTTCCATCCTCCTACTCCTTTGGACTGGGAAAATCTGCTCCCACAGATTACAGTCTTCCATATCCCTTTTGCCTTGTGTCTAGATCTCAGCTTTTTTATCTCAAAAGCCAAGAATTTGGAACTTTTATTCTCACAACACTTTCTTGAAGCCACGGGTGATGCTCAGGATCTAGGTGAGTGGGAGGCAGCCATGGGTAAAAAGGAAAGACTGGAAAGAGAACACAGTGCGAATTTTCCCCACTACATTACATAACATTCCCATTAAGGATGACAAGTCACGAACAGTGTAAATACTTGGAATGTGTATGTATGTGTATAGATATGTGTGTGTGTATATACACGCATGTGTGTATGTATACATATATAGTGCCATAAAAACACAGCAATCTATACACAGTATTTATAGTCATTTAACAAGAAATATATAGGTATTATTGCTTTTATAATCATAAAAACTTAAATACTATTTTAAAATTTATATATATACATTGTACCTACCCCATAGTATGGTTGTGAAGACATAAATAAGACAAATTATCATGTAAGCTTTTAGGGTGTCCTGAGATAGGGAGGATAAGACAGAGATAGATAACTTTTGAATGTGGTGGATATGTTTATAGAATGTGGTGATGGTTTCATGGGTGTATACTTACCTCCCAAATCATTAAGTTGTATGTATTCAATAGATACAGCTTTTGTATGTCATTCACATCCCAAAGTGTTTATTTATTTTTATTTTTTAAAAAATATTTTATTTATTCATGAGAAACAGAGAGAGAGAGAGAGAGGCAGAGGCAGAGGGAGAAGGGAGGAGCAGGGAGCCCGATGCAGGACTCGATCCCAGGACCCTGGAATCATGACCTGAGGTTAAGGCAGATGCCCAACTGACTAAACCACCCAGGAACCCCTCAAGTGTTTTTTTTTAAAAAAAGATATAGGTGGATGGATGGATAGATATGGAAATAGGTAGATAGATAAAGATCTGAAAAGTTCATGAAACAGTGATGCTGAGTGGCAGGAAGAGGGAGCAGAGGGTGTGTGGAGTGCAGAGTTTTGAGAATACCAAGGCTGAGAATGTGTGCACATGCGATAGTGTACAGACAGGAACAACACTGAGAGATGCCATCACAGGGATCATGAAAGTTGGTGTCTTAAAGTGTTATGTCTCTATACTGCTTTATGAATTGTGCCATAGTTAATGTTTCTTTGTAAAGCCAGAGATACAACACTGCCTAAGAATGGGGTCTGACCAGGAAGACCTATACTGTTCTCAATAATACTGGAGTTTCTCTTTATCCTTGGAAATTGCCCATGAGGATCTTGATCTCATCTTCTTATCCCAGTGGTACCCCTGAACCTAACCAGTGCCTGAGCCAAAGCTCCTCCTGCTTTCCACTATACCCTGCAGCTTTCCCCAACTCTAATCCCTCTCCATCTCATATTTCAGAAGCTCAGGAGAAAGAGGGTAAGGTATGGCATTAGGTGTCAGCACGGATCAGAGTAACGTCAAAGGTGGGCTGAAGGAAGTCACGCGACAAGGTCAAAATGTCCACAGCCAACCAAGTGCAGGTAGCAGAAGCAGGTGTTAATTTCTTGTTGCTTGCCTGGGGCTGCCATTACAAATTGCCATAAACTGGGTACTTAAAATAACAAAAAGTTATTCTCTGGAGTTCAGGAGGCCAAAAGTCAGAAATCAAGGTATTGGCAGGGTTGATTCCTTCTGAATCCATACCATGCAGCTCTCCTAGCTTCTGGTGGTTGCCGGCAATCCTTGGTGTTCCTTGGCTTATAGACACGCCACTCCAATCTCTACCTCCATCTTCATATTGCCTTTTTCTCTGTGACCTCTCCTCTTCTTATAAGGACACAAGCCATTGGATTTAGGACCCTTTCTAAATCATCTTGAAATCTTAAGTACATCTACAGATGCCCTATTTCCAAATAAAGTGACATTCTGAGGTTCAAGGTGAACATGAATTTTAGGGGGACACTATAGCAACTCACAATAATTACTGTTCCTCTATATTTACCTTTATTTGAGATATTACTGACTCTCACACCTCTGCCTGCTCCTCTTCCATGTACTTAATTTCAGTTTAGTTGGTGATTCATATTTACAGCATCACAAATGGAAAATTTGGACCAAAATCACCTTAAATATATAAATGCAGCACATAAAAGAAAAGCATAAGATGTGGGCTTAAAAAAGGACATTTTCTGGCCCTTGAAGCTTTAGAAAGAGATTGACATTGTAGCCTATTCATAAGATAGCCTTTCAGTGCACTAAGACAACATGTCAGTAAACTCACCCTCCAGATTTCCTGAATTTGAATTTTTTGAATGAGCCCCAATTGCGTATTTCCCATCCTTTGTATTTTGACTTCTTTTGATTTCAAGATGATGGAAATTGTAAGTTAGGTCATCCAGAAAGCAAGAAGTTCATAAATATGCTTTTTGTGTGTTTCTGCCATGTTAAGCATTTCATATATGTTGGCCGTGCTTCTGGGGATGCCCCTTCTCTGGCGGTTATGAGCCAAATCACCTGTGTCATCACCATCGAATGTGTCAGAAGTTTACCGGCAAAAAGAGTACAGGTCGGCAAAAAGCTAATATTTTTTTAAAAACCATTGCTTGATTCTCAAGATGCAAGTAGAGAGAAACAGATTAATGGGGCAGCAAAGTGCCTTGGTGAGTGGCATGTAAATACCTGCCCTCTGTGTGGAGAGCCTTTCCCAACTTTGATGTTGAGATGAAAAGATGATGACAGAATCTGGAAGCATTTCAAAGGCTGAGAAAGCACATACTTTCAAAAAATCTTTCCCCCTCCCAACCCTAGTAGCTCAACAGTTTCAAAAGAAAGATTAAGAAACACTACATAGTTTTATGGCATTTTAATTGCACATTTTATTCTGTGACACCACAAAGTGGAAAAGTAACAATTGCTTTCATGAAGAACAAATGTATTTTCATTTGAGTTGTCCAGGGATTGTTAAAGTTAGATTCTTTGAAAACTGTTTCTGGGGAGCTCAATTAAAACATCTCACCCTTATTGACTGCTAATATATATCACTTTATGTTGAGAGGGCACTTTTTCATGTTATTTAATTTTCCCAGGAACCCAGCTTGACTAGGTATAATTCCCAGCTAAGGCAAACTAAAGCTCAGAGAAAATGGATACCTTTTCCCAGGCTACATGGTAGAGAAAAACATTGAAGTCAGTTTTCAGACTGATCCCAATGCTTTTTTCCCCCTTTCCAACTCTTTACACATTGAGAGAGAGGTTTAGAGCTGAGATCACAATATATGAGACTAATAAGAATAGTAATAATCAGGGGCACCTCAGTGGATCAGTCGGTTAAGCTTCCGACTCTGGATTTCAGCTCAGGTCATGATCTCAGGGCTATGAGATTGAGCCCCACATTGGGCTGTGCACTGGGTGTAGAGCCTGTTTGAGATTCTTTGTCTCCCTCTCTCTCTGCCCCTCCTCCCCCCTCTCTATCCCTCTCTTAAAAAAAAAAAGTAGTAATCATCATAAACATAATCATGTGGTAATGAGCATGGCCTTTGGGGTTAAATGTATCTAGCAATAGGTTGGAGCAACAGAGAAACTGGGCTGTGTGTCTCCAGTATCTAGCAGGTAAGCTCAGGCTTCTTTACTGGGTGCCTGGGTTCCAAAAACAGCAAGAATAAAGACAAATCTCAGTGCATACGCACTTCTCAAGCCTTCTCTAGTATGTTTGCTTATGACTCATGTGGTCAAACCTAGATTCAAGGAGTGAAGAAATAGACTTCTACTTTTCTTGGAAGAAGCTGCAAAATACTGTGGCCATTGTTGCAATTGATCACAAGGAAAACACCTGAATCTAAATTATGACTTCTCGCTTGTCTCTCTCTCTGCCTCTCTCCACCCCTGATTCTATTTTGATCAATCATGTAGTAGAATTTGAGAATTATGAATACATAAGATGATCACTTAACAGTATTAGTCTGTTAACCACCAATCCCTCCTCTCAAGAGTGTTCATGAAAATTTGCAAGGCTTGGTTATCTTCTTTCTCCTGGTTTTGGTCCAGATGTTCTTATATTCTCAATTGGAATTCCGTGTCATCCTCTGATTCCTTCCTACATTCTTTGTTAGTCCAACCTGGATTGGTCATGTCCTTTTATTTCAGGTCTCAAGTATGTCATCTATAACTGTTCACAAGGTTCAGACACTATGAAATCTGTATTTATATTGTGTTCATGATTTCTTTTCCTGTTTGGTATTCTATAGGATCCCCACATTTTGAACTGTCTGGAGATGTGAGTTCTTGTGCTTGGCTGGGAATACCTCCTAGAAATTGATATTTATGACAATGGTGGAAGTAATTTAATGGAATTCCCCGGTTATAGGCTAAGTGTTCCTTTAAATGCTTTTCCCTTTTGAAACTTGATGCTTCTTTTCTTCATAATGTGTTTTGCAGCTCTAGCGTTTGGAATTAACAGCTCTCTACTTGCTGCCTTATCCATGGGTTTCACTATTAAATATTTCATGCAGACTTCCATGTGGATTTTATTGTCCAGTGAGAGTTTGTATCAAAATGGAACTTGATGACTTTGAAAATTTCAGAAGACCTTTCTCGCTCTGGCCCCTTTCCAACCTCATCTCCTATCACTCACCCCCTTGTTTACTAAACTTCTGTCTCTCTGCATGGCTTTCATAGCCTTTGTTCCCTGTGACCGAAGCTCTTGCCCCAACTCTTTGCAAGATGGGTTTCTTATCTTTCAGGTCTCAGTTTAAATGTCATCTCCTAGGAGAAATCTTTTCTTTTCTTTTTCCTTTTTGTTTTAGATAGCTTTATTGAGAAAAAATTACATTCCATAAAGCCCACCCATTTAAAGTGTACAATTCAGTGGTTTTGGGTATATTTACAGAGTTTTGCAACCATCACCATAATCTAATGTTAGAACATTTTCATTACCCTGAAAGGAAATCTTACACCAATTAGCATCCACTCCTGTTCAACATTCTCACCTCTAACCCTAGGCAGCCATTAATCTACCTTCTGCCTCTACAGATTTGTCTATTCTGGACATTTCATAAAAATGAAATCATAGAATATGTGGTCTTTTGTGACTGGCTTTTTTCATTCACCTTTAGGCTTTTAAGTTTCATCCATGGTGTAGCATATATCAGTATTTCACTCCTTTTTACAGCCAAAATTATATTCCATTGTATGGATATACCACCTTCCATTTCTCCATTCATCAGTTGGTGAATATTTGTGTTGTTTCCATTTTGGGGCTACTATGAATAATGCTACTATAAATATTCACATATAAGTTTTTGTGTGGACATATGTTTTCACTGCTCTTCAATAGATACCTAAGAATGAAATTGCTGGGTTATATGGTAACTCAATTTTTAACTTTTTAAGGAACTTCCAGACGTTTTCCAAAAGAAGCTTTATATGACCGTCCATTTTAAGAAGGCCTGTCCTTTCCTTTCCTTTATTCTAGTGATGACTTTATTGCTTGTTAGCACTAATTGTGATCTGAAATTAAATGTCCATTTACTGGCTCTGTGTAACTAGAATGTGAGCTCCATGATGGGAGAAACCATTTATATCTCATTCACTGCTTTACCCCAAACAGTTAGTATGTGCCTAGTATATAGTGAGTGAGTGTTTAATAAATGTTTGTTGAATGATTGAATAGTGAGTGAACAGGACTCTGGGAAATATTTGTGTCAAACTATTGGAAACAGGTGGTGGGGAATGGGGAGGCTAGGACAGATGGAGTTCTCTAAGAGCCAGACATAGAAATTGTAATCAAAAAGGTTGTAACAGCTAGAGGGTTTTTTGTTGTTGTTGTTGTTGTTTTCATTTTTGGGTTTTTTTTTTGTTTTGTTTTGTTTTTTCTGAAAGTAGAGTTAGGATGATTTACTACAGCAAATAACAGAAATTCCATTTCACATTATGGAGAGGATAGGCTCTAGGTGCAGTATAATTTGTGACTTGGTGATGTCATGAAGGATCTAGATTCTTTTCATCTCTCCACTCAGCTCTCCTTGGCATCCTTTCTTCCAAGGTGGTTCCCCTGGTGGCTACCAGTGACACTGGCTATGTGCTCTTTTATATGTCTAGCAGGAGAAAGTTAAAAACTTTTTTTTTTCAGAATAAACTATATGTCCTTCCTTTCAGTCTCTTTAGACCGATTTAGTTATAGGCCTACCCCTGTTAAAAACAGCTGTCAAGGGAACACCATGTACTTATGGGCTTAGATACTCAGCATCTACCCCTGTAAATGGGGATGGACTCAGTGAAGGGTGAAGAGCCAAATGAACAGGAATTTGTGTGGAAGGAAGGAAGGAAGGAAGGAAGGAAGGAAGGAAGGAAGG
>NW_027397076.1:13754579-14125393 GCF_003265705.2 Callorhinus ursinus
AAGGAAAGGGAAAGGAAGGGGAGCGTAGAGGGGAGGGAAGAGAGGGGAGGGGAGGGGAGGAGGGAGGGGAGGGAAGGGAAGGGAAGGGGAGGGAGGAGGGGAGGGAAGGGGAGGGAAGGGGAGGGAAGGGGAGGGGAGGGGAAGGGAGGAATAAGGAATGTATGCTGGGTAGGCACCAATAGTGGAGCAGATAGAACTTGATTTGGGTCAGCAATCTCTAAGGGTCTGATCCAGTGGGAAGAGGCATGGCAGCAGCAAGATGTCCAAAGATGTGATGATGTTCAATGCAGGGAAGGAGAGAGAAGTACCTAGACCAGGGACTGGCAAAGCTTCTCTATAAAGAGCTAGATAGTAAATCTTCAAGGTTTTGCAGGCCATACAGTTTCTATGGCAGCTACTCAACTCTGCCGCTGTAGCATGAAAGCAGCCACAGCCAATACATAAACATGTGGCCATGGCTGTGTTCTGATAACATTTTTACAAAAACAGGCACAGGCCAAATTCAGCCTGTAGGTTGAAGTTTGCCTATTCCTGACCTAGACCATGGATAATATCACATAATTGCTATTGAAAAAACAGCTTAGAACCTTTGTTTTCCTAAAGTTGGATCAGCATTTTCATTCTTGTATATACTCTTATGCAAGGATACTGATTGATTCTCCGCTAAACTTGAAGATTTAATCCATAAATAGCTAATATTTATTGAACACTTACTATGTGTCAGGCCCATTTACATTTCATTCTTTATCTAATTTGGTCTCTTGCTGCTTTCAAGATTTTCTGCTTGTCATTGGCTTTTAACAATTTGACTGTAATGTGTGTAGATGTCGATCTCTTTGAGCTTTGAATTATTGAGCTTCTTAGATATGTAAATTAATGTTTTTCATCAAACTTGGGAAGGTTTAGGCCATTATTTCTTTAAATATCTTTTCTGCCCATTTCTCTATTCCTGGTACTCCTGTTTCATGTATATTAGTGTTTTTAATGGGGTCCCCTAGGACTCTGAAATTCTTTTTTTTTTCTTTTTTTGAGAGAGAGAGAGCAGAAGAGGGGCAGAGGCAAAGGGAGAGAGGGAATCCCAAGCAGACTCCATGCCCAGTGTGGAGCTCAGTGTGGCCCAGTGTGGACTCAATCTCACGACCCTGAGATCATGACTTGAGCCAAAATTAAGAGCCAGACGCTTAATTGACTGAGCCACCCAGGCACTACAGGACTCTGAAATTCTATCTGTTTCCTTTCGCTCTTTCTCGTTTCTGTTCTGTAGACTAGATAATCCCTACCAAGCTAACTTCAAGTTCACTGATTCTTTTGCCAACTCAAATAGGCTGTTGAGCCACTCTAGTCAAGTTTTCATTCCCATTATTGTAACTTTTAATTCCAGAATATCCACTTAGTTTTTTTATTTCTTTTTTGTTGTTGTTATTGATATTCCCTATCTGAGGAGTCATTATAATCATATTTTTCTTAAATTAAAAAATTACTCCCTTTAGTTTTTTTTTTTTAAACATATTTATACTGGCTGCTTTGAAGTCTTTGTCTGGTAATTCCAACATCTGTGCCCCTTAAAGATAGCTTCTATTTCCTGCTTTTTTTCCTATATGTAGGTCACATTTTCCTGTTTCTTTGCATGTCTTATAATTTTTTACTGAAACCAGATATTCTAGATAATATATTGTAACAAATGTGGATTCTGATCCCTTTCCCATTCTAGAAGTATATCTTGTCTAATTCTGTCTCTCACAAATAACCCTATTAGGTGATATAATATGTAACCCCCCAGACAAAAATAACCGCATTTAAGGCATAATTCCCTTATGGAAGCTAGTTTTTCCTAATATTGGCACCTGAATCTGATTCCTAATAGTCTGACAGGGTTGGCCTAATTTAGGTATCAATATATAATGACACTTGGGACAGTTTAGAGATAAAAAGAATTGGTTGAAAAGGTCTAAGCCTATAGCCTATGGTGATAAATTCCAAATAATCCTCTATGATATACTGATATAAAGAAAACTGCAAATAATGTTCAGAGGCATGTGAGATCAGTGTTTGGTTTTACACAACCAAGAAGGTGAAAACATCTAAACATCTAACTGGCAAGACTTGGACTGAGTTGCAGGCTGGACCCTATTGCACCAGACTCTCCTGAGATGCTCATTTTTTGCATCCATATTCTTATAACTGAGTTGAAGTCTTTGCTTAAGTACTATTTATTAATGTTAAATCCTTACGAATTAATTGACTCCTGCGTGAGCCTTCACCTTCTCCAACAAACAGTAAATGCTGGTTCTGGTTAAGAGTTGCAGAAGCTTCCTGCAACTCTAACCAGAAAATTTCCTATTTACAACTTCTCAATGAGAAAGCCCACTATGATGTAGGAGTGAGGGTATATTGCTGTTTGTATATAAAAGTTATTCATGCACATGACTAAAAAAATTTTTTTCCAAGTGAAATTAAAATTGTATTGCATGGAAATTAAAATTCTCTTCCTTTCAACCTCATACCCCTTCTGTCAGTGTATCCACAGCAAAGAGCATTTTTGTCTATTCTTCAAAATGCATCCACACACCCATCCATACACATATTGGCTTAGTTTTCTTCAAAATACATCCACACACCCATCCATACACATATTGGCTTAGTTTTCTCTTTTTCTTTTTATGACAGGCATTTTAAATTCCTAGTGAAAAAAAAAAAGGATTTCTTGTCCTGAAGTGTGAGCTAAAATTAGAGTCTCCATTTGTGAGGTCCTATGATCATTCCATTGCAACACCCTTAACACATCCCCAAAAACAGAGCTCAGTTGACAAATAACTGATAAATAAAATGTGGTCTATCCATACAATGGAATACCGTTCAGCCATAAAACAAAATGAAGTACTGATACATGTACAACATGGATTAACCTTGAATGCATTATGCTAAGTGAAAGAAACCAGTCTCAAAGACCACATATTGTATGATTCCATGTGTATGAAATGTCCTGGATAGGCAAATCTATAGACAGAAAGCAGATTAGTGGTTGCCAGGGGGACTAGGGGAGGGAAGAATGGGGAGTTATTGCTAATGGGCATGTGGTTTTCTTTTGAGGGTGATGAAAATGTTATAAAATTGATTGTGGTGATAACTGTACAATTCTGCAAATGTACTAGAAATCACTGAATTGTACATTTTAAATAGTGAATAGTATGACATGTGAATTATATCTTGATAAAGCTGTTATATATAAAAGAAAGAACTCAAAATATTAATATATAGTTTGCTATCCTATATTGCATCATTAAAGTAGATGTCATTATTTCCCTTTTGCTTACAACAACATTGTACCTAAACGTGGTATTCTTTGTTTGCAAAAATTATGAAATTTTTTTATTATTTTTTAGAGATTTTATTTATTCATTTGAGAGAGAGAGAGAACACAAGCAACGGGAGAGGGAGAGGGAGAAGCAGACTCTCCGCTGAGCAGGGAGCCCAATGCAGGACTCGATCCCAGGATCCTGGGATCATGACCTGAGCTGAAGGCAGACACTTAACCAACTGAGCCATCCAGGCACCCCATGAACTATTTTTAAATTCCCCTTGTCATTTAAATAATATTAAATTTAAAATAGAGCTTATAAATTAAAAAAAATAGTGGTTGATGCAAAAGTTGGGCCACATGATTTCTGAGGACTATTTTAGGACTAATTTACAGGTAATTTTACAGAATTACAATTCAACAATGTTAAAACTGAAATAAAACTACATCCCAAATCTTCACTTTCTGGGTAGAATCCAGAATGTTCAGTGCCCTGGTCAGACTTTAATATTGCTCAAGAGTTAAGCTTATACTGGGAAATTGTCCCCTTGATTATTTGTTACATAAAATTAAATGTCCAAGATAAGAATTACATTCATAAACGGGAGGTGATTTCTCCCCACTTGCTGCTCTGGAGTGGCTGCCTTCCTCATCCTCTTCCCGTCTTCTTTGCTGACAGTAACTAAGCAAATGAATGCAACACCATCTGCTGATGATATTTTGGGAACTTCACAGAAGCCCAAAACACTAAGCCTCGGGGCTGAGTCCTGCCCCTGTGCAATTTCATCCTGGGCATCATAGACCATTTCTTGGAAGAGGATACCACCTGCTTCAGAACCAAAGCCTCTGAGAGAGAAAAGCCAAAAACAAAAGCTGTCTTTCACGGGACTTCATTATTTGTTAATGATCTTTTAAACCAATCCTCCTCTTGCGCATCTGTCGTCCCACCGAGAGGCTGTCTTGGTGAGAAGGCTCAGCAGCTCCAACCAGCAGGAAGATGAATTAAAGGGGGGCGTGGCCTTGGACCCTTGTTGCCAGGATCCAGTGTGTAGGGAACCACCATGCCTGCGGGGAGACAACTCCCACTGCTGTGCACGGGTGGATGGATCGGGTCTTCCCTGAGGCTCCTCCAAGGAGTGAGAATAACTGACGGCTGGACTGCTCGGGGTGAGTGAAAGGGTAGGCTGTTCGGGAAAGGAACGCGCTCCAGGTGTCCAAGGCATGGAACATCTATTTCTGATTCTTTCACTGGTTTGGTCGCTTTGCTCTTCCTGCCCATCTGTTAGATTGCAGGCTTCTCAATTAAGTCAAAAGTACCCCTTTTATACTGTGAACTTCTCTTATGCCTTTATTAGATGGTGAACTCCCCTACTGAATTTTACATTGAGCTGCAGGTGTTCTATTAACTCGCCTCCCTGAGCCTCTGTTTCCTCATCTGGAAAATGGGACTCAGAACCTATAGATGGAATTGTGAGGACTTAATAATACAAGTCAACACTAGAGAACTTACAAGGTACCTGGCTCTGTTGAAACCACTTTATATTAATTAATTCATTTAGTTCTTACAACAGCTCTGTGAAGTAGATGTTGTTATTGCCGATTTTAAGACACGGAAACTAAGCCATAGAAAGGTTAAGAAATTGTCCAAGTTTACACAATTAGGAAATGGAAAAGCCAGGTTCAACACCATTAACCATCTGGCTCTACAACGTTTGTAACCATTAAACAACACTGCCTATTAAAAGCAGATATTTAAGGCTTGGCACATGGTAGGTTCCCAGTAAATATTACCTATCAAAATAATTAATGTCCCAAGACTGAAAATGCCCTGAGAACAGAGCACCTCACTCTGGGCATCCCTGAGTGCCTAACAGTGCCTAAGTAGTGTCTTGCATCCAATAATTACCCAATATGTATTTGTTAAATTGAGTCCATTTCATCAGGGCAGTTCAGACTTGAAGCCCCTTCTCTGCCAGGTGCTGTGCTGAGAGTAGAGAAGATACAAAGACAATTTAGATATGAACACATAGTGTGATGCTACTGATCCGAAAAGCTAATAAAATGCTAGGCTGCACTGATAGACATATAAAGTATAGGGAAGATAAAATTGACACCTTCTGTTCTTCATCACCCAAATCCCATCTTCCCAAATCTGTATAGTTCTTGAATCCACACATATATCTTCTATCTCCCTCATCCCTGCTGCAGTCCAAGCTGCCATCCTCTCTCCGACCTTTGAACAGGTCTCTAGCACTTACCCTGGTTCCTTACCAATCTGTTTGATCATGTCGCCTCTTTGCTCTGTTATGAAACCCTTCTATGACATTTTGCACTTAATATAAAAATCATGGTACAGCGTAGAAAGCCCTACACATCTGGTCCCTGCCTGCCAGTCACTCTAGTCTCATTCACACTACTCTGGACTCTAGCCACACCGGCTTTCTTTCAGTCCCTTGAATGCATTATGCCCACCACCTTCCTCGTGGCCTTTTGTATATATTGTTGCAACCATTTAGAACACATTGCTGGGCAAACGTCTACCCCTGATTCAATGAGCTACAGCCAAGACAGTAATACCACATGATAAAATAATCACGGCCCACAGAGCCCATTCCTATGACTGTATGGATGGTCATACAGATGGAGGTGCTGAAATAGAAGGCAGTGTGTCTCAGAAAGGGGAATCTTGATCAGTTAAACAGATATATACCAACCTTCCCTTCAAGGAAAATACTCAGGCAGAGGCAAGGTGACCATCCTCTAAGAATATGATGGGAAGGAGTCCTGAAAGGCTATGACCTGGTAACTTGCATTGCCTCAGTCAAATCAATGAGTCCATGAATTTTTCTTGTTCTAAATAAGTTGTGTTTCTTTTTTGTAGCTGAATAATATCGATGATGTTTAATCAGGATGGTGGCATGGTGATCAGTAAAAAGGGAAACATCATAAGGGAATGGATGTGGCCTTCAAAGGGAAAACTTGATGATCCAGTTGACATTTGGGTATTATTTTACAATTTATCGTTTTTATGTCTATTACTTACACCATACCAATAATTTACTTTGAGCTTTGTTTTTTTTTTAAGATTTTATTTATTTATTTGACAGAGAGAGACACAGAAAGAGAGGGAACACAAGCAGGGGGAGTGGGAGAGGGAGAAGCAGGCTTCCCGCCTAGCAGGGAGCCCGATGTGGGGCTCGATCTCAGGACCCTGGGATCATGACCTGAGCCGAAGGCAGATGCCCAACCGACTGAGCCACCCAGGCACCCCTATTTTTTTTAGGTAGACTTCACACCCAGCGTGGAGCCCAATGTGGGGCTTGAACTCATGACCCTGAGATCACAACCTGAGCTGAGATCAAGAGTCAGACGCTTAACTGACTGAGCCACCCAGGCGCCCCAAGCCGTTACTTTAAACAGTAATTTTTAAAAATTATTAGAAAGCATTTTGTGTATAATATAAAAATATTTTAAAAATAGGAAGATATATAATGTTCAAAGTGAAAAGTCTCCTTCTCCTCAGTTTCACTTTGTAGAATTACCTTTGTTAATAGCTTAATGTGTATTTCTGTCAGATCAAGGATCAGAAATTCAGATAATGTAAGAGTAAGCCTACCAGTGGGAACTTCGGTGAACTGGAAAGTATGTCCTCCCCTAAAGGAGACAGCCTTTACTCAGGACCAGAACATTGTTGTCACATGGGAATGTGGGCTTACACCTTCTATATTTTATGATTTTTTAAAAAGCCATGAATCCAGGGGCACCTGGGTGGCTCAGTCGTTAAGTGTCTGCCTTCGGCTCAGGTCATGATCCTGGGGTCCTGGAATAGAGCCCAGCATCGGGCTCCCTGCCCAGGTGGGAAGCCTGCTTCTCCCTCTCCCCCTCCCCCTGCTTGTGTTCCCTCTCTCGCTGTGTCTCTCTCTGTCAAATAAATAAATAAAATCTTAAAAAAAAAGCCATGAATCCAGATTTTGTTGATGAGATACCCTGATATTTCAAAGTTGGCAATGAATTCAAACTCTGTCAGGACTAAACCAAACACTTCCGAGCTGCCAGTCTGTAACCTCTGTGCTAGCCTTTATTGATTCATATATATATAGTTACTTCGTGTGTGTGTGTACATGGGCTGCATTTTGTGTCCAGGACCACTGCGTATGGTAGTAAAGTTGTACTGTACAACCAACCTTAGAGGTACCAACTATAAAGAGCTGTGCTGTCCAGCATGGCAACCACTAGACACCTGTGGTTATGGACCCTTGAACTACACTGTAGGTATAAACTACACACCAGATTTCAAAGACTTAGTATAAAAAACAAGAATGTAAAGTACTTATTGATAATTTTATATTGGTTACACGTTGAAATGTTAATATTTGGATATATTTAGTTATAAAACGTTATTTAAGTTAATTTCACCTGCATTTTACCTTTTAACGTGGCTACTAGAAAATTTAGAATTACTCATACAGCAAGCATTTATGGCTCACAGTATATTTATATTGGACACACTATTGTGTGGAAAGTACCCCCAGGTCTCTGTTCTATACAATTTACAAAAGCATCCATGGTGCCCATGTATCCTACATATACTATTTGGATTGCCATTTTTAAAGAAGTACTGCTTAGCTCTGAAAGGTTAGGAAAGTAAAGAGTGGGTAGAGAAATTGTCCCAACATACCTGTATGCACAAGTTTGCTGACGCTCAGGAGCCGGCTTCCTCATCTAAAAAATCAGGATCGCTAATGGGATAGATTATTCAGTTTGGATCTCCTCAGCTAGTAGCCTTCAGGCAGCAAGGGAGTGAACTTGTAACCAACCAAGAGTCCTGGCGTGCTTAGAACAGTTGACTTAACTAGGACGCTTTTTCTACAGCAAAACTTTTAAAAAAAATATGCTTTACAAATCTGCAGATGTTCACTTGAGCTTTAAAAGTTGTTCATCATTACTTTTCTATCCTTGTCATTTATAAAATCTCTCCAGCTTTAATAAGTTTCACAGAAATAGTTAATAGACTTGTAAAACTCCTAAGCATTTGGCAGCCATTGATGACTTTCCTCATCATCAAGGGGATCAGATGTTGTCAACTATATTTTATGAGAGAGACTATCTCAAGAGTTAGAATTACAACTCAGAAGTACCTGCAGACTGACCCGGAATTTTCGCAATCTAAAGTGAATCTGACTTTCTTTATAAGACATGACTACATTAATTGCCAACAGTTTCTCCTCATTCCTCTTCCTTCCCTCAAGAAGTCATAACAACACATAAATTGCAACATAAAACCTAAAGCCATCCCTGATTTAATGGAACCAGACTGAAGCTGTGAACATTGGTCTCAAATTTCCTTCCATGCATCATGCAAATGTCTTAAGATTTCCACCTGAATTATGAGCATGAAAATTCTGTGTAGGAAATGAGTATCCTTTCTCTTGCCCCCAGGTGAACAAGTTCATTACAGTGGAGATTTCTGGGCGCTTTGCCATCACCTTGGTCTACAAATGGCATCCCCAAAGCCTAAAGCTATCTCTGGCACCTGTAAAATGCAAGTTTTTTCCTCCATGCTTACCTGAGAGGTAGGTCCAGAGGTTTTTTTAATCGTCATCATGCCACCACCTCAGTGCAGACCAGAGTAAGAGCAATGCTGACTGATTTTAGATTCTTAACTTTTAGTATTTCCTGGTAATTGCTATAGTAAGGATGCTGGAATTTTGGCTAATGATAAATCCTGCCAGGATTGAGGCACCTGGATGGCTCAGTAGGAGGAGCGTGCTACTCTTGATCTAGGGGTTGTGAGTTCAAGCCCCACATTGGGTGTAGAGATTAATTAATTAATTAACTAATTAATTAATTAATCCTGCCATTCTGGACATTACCTGTTAAGTAACTGGAAGGAGGGGAGGTTAGAATAGGAAAGTAGACTTGGGAGAAAAATGAACACCTAGTTTCTTCTAAGGATTCCCAAGCTTTGGAGAATTAATTTCCTGTCTCTGATTTGGGTGAATTGTTTGCATTTATATAATCTATGATTTCTTAAAAATGGTGTGGGGTTCATATATTGTTTTTAACTAAAGAGAAATTAAATCAATTTAAAGTCACTATTTTTTTTAAGATTCATTTATTTATTGGGGGGAGGGGCAAAGGGAGAGGGAGAGAGAGAGAAGCAGACTCCCTACTGAGTAGGGAGCCTGGACGGGGGGCAGGGTCCTCAATCCCAGGACACCAGGACCCCAAGATCATGACCTGAGCCTAAGAGAAGAGAAGGACGCTCAACTGACTGAACCATCCAGGTGCCCCTAAAGTCACTATTTTTAAGCATAAGTACCATTCTAAAGACACTTGGAGATGAGCATTGTAAAAACTATGGCTCAAAATAATGTCTTCTAATAATCATTTCACACTTGCCCTAAATCTCTGTTGAGAAATTTTAGGCTAAAACTTTTGTTAAGAGGTGAGACATTCAAATGTTAGTATCTCTAATTTCATGTAGTTAAGTAGCAAGATGACTAAAAAAATTTTTTTGAGTGCATTTATGTGAATGATACACATATTACAGAACATGTATGAACCTTTAATAAAAGACCTTTAGTTTTAGAGACAGGCATCAAAACTGTGTTACTTTGGTTATACTATAGAAATACCATGCTTATTTCACATATGCTGAATTTTTGCCATAAATAGCTATCTTGCCTCCCTGGATTTTTATGATCATGTCATCTGAAAAGAACTTAATATTCTCTCTCAGCCATTCCCTGATGTCAGTCCCATCTCCACAGAAGCCAGGGAGTTTTTCAAGGCCTATAAAGTGAAGTGCAAGCATCTAAAATCCACAACACAGGACAAAGATGTAAGTGTGAAATAGTCACTATATTGAGATTGCAGGCAAAGGTAACTTTTAGTTTTCACGTTGTCCTAGAGTTAATGTTCTCTTCCAACACGGGCTAGATTCCAACACAGCTATTGCACACAGATGGGCCCGTTTATATAATTACTGGAAGGAGCATGGGATGACTTCTGTTGTTTGTGTTTCACTTTTCTTAACATCTTAGCCATTTTAAGTGTACAGTTCAGTGGCATAAGCTCACACATCACACTGTTGTACAACTTCACCACCATCCATCTCTAGAACTTTTTCATTTTGTGAAACTGAAACTCTGTACCTAGTAAACAACAATTCTCCATACCTCCCTCTCCCAGCTTCTGGCAACCCCCCTTCTACTTTCTATCTCTATGAATTTGACTGTTTTGGGTACCTCGTATAAGTAGAATCAAACAGTATTTGTCCATCCACATTGTACAAGGTGTCAGAATTTTCTTCATTTTTTAAAGGTGAATAATATTTCATTACATGTGTATACCACATTTCATTTGCCTATTCATCTGTTGATGGACACTTGGATTCCTTCCATATTTTAGCTATTGTGAATAATGCTACTATGAACATGGGTATATAACTATCTCTTTGAGATCTTATCTTCAATTCTTTTGGATATATTTCCAGAGTGGAATTGCTGGATCATATGGTAACTCCATTTTTAATTTGTTTTAAAGATTTTATTTATTTATTTGAGAGAGAGAATGAAATAGAGAGAGAGAGCATGAGAGGGGGGAGGGTCCGAGGGAGAAGCAGACTCACCACCGAGCAGGGAGCCCGATGGGGGACTCGATCCCAGGACTCCAGGATCATGACCTGAGCCGAAGACAGTCGCCCAACCAACTGAGCCACCCAGGCGCCCCTCCATTTTTAATTTTTTATAAGCTTTTTAAAAAAGATTTTATTTATTTATTTGAGAGAGAGCGAATGAGGGGGGAGGGTCAGAGGGAGAAGCAGACTCCCCACTGAGCAGGGAGCCCGATGCGGGGCTTGATCCTGGGGACTCCAGGATCATGACCTGAGCTGAAGGCAGTTGCTTAACCAACTGAGCCACCGAGGCGCCCCTTTAATTTTTTTAAAGATTTTATTTATTTATTTGAGAGAGAGAGAGAAAGAACACAAACAGGGAGGAGGGGCAAAAGGAGAGGGAGAAGCAGACCCCCTACTGAGCAGGGTACCAGATATGGCTCTCCATCCCAGGACCCCAGGATCATGACCTGAGCTGAAGACGGATGCTTAGCTGACTGAGCCACCCAGGTGTCCCTCAATTCTCAATATCCTTCCCAACAGTTGTCATTTTCTGTTTTGGGTCTTGTTTTTTTAAAGAGAGTAGCCATCCTGGGGTGCCTGGGTGGCTCAGTTGTTAAGGCGTCTGCCTTCGGCTCAGGTCATGGTCCCAGGGTCCTGGGATCAAGCCCCGCATCAGGCTCCCTGCTCAGCGGGAAGCCTGCTTCCCTCTCACACTCCCCCTGCTTGTGTTCCCTCTCTCGCTGTGTCTCTCTCTCTGTCAAATAAATAAATAAAAATCTTTTAAAAAAATAGTAGCCATCCTAATCGGTGTGAGGTGATGTATTTGACTTTTTAAAAATTAACCATTTTATAAAAATGCATCCATTTTAAGTGTATACTTTGACGAGTTTTAACAACTCTATTTAGTGGTCCATGACATGCTGATTCCAGGAATCCTTGTTTCTCAAGGAGGCATTAATGGCGTTTGGGGTGGGATAATTCTTAGTTGTTAAGGACCATTGCAAAATACATTCCTGGCCCCCACAAACTAAATGCCTATTGTGCCATCAGTCCAAAGGCCCATGCACATTTGTGAATACCCTCAAGGAAGGAGGTATTTACTTGTGTTGAGAACTGTTCTATATTTGTTATTCCTGGGGGAATATTTGGGTATATGGGGTGGGGAGATCAATCATAAGATTATTGCAGTGATCTAGCCAAGATACTATGGACTGAACTAAGCTGGCAAGAATGGAACATAGATGAGGGCTCCAAGGTAATTAAGAGGCAGAATTCATAGGACAGTTTTTTGGCTTATGTGTTGAGATGGAGAATCAATCACCAAATAAGAATAGATAGAATGAAAAAAGAAGAGGGCCAAGTGAACCAACACTTAAGGGGCAGGTTGAGAGGTAGGAGGAGAACCATATCACTGCAGTGGCCATGGTGAGACCCATGTCCTTTCCCCTCCTTCTTGTATGCCTCTAACAAGCTCAAAACTGTATTTCCAGACCCCCTTGCAGGTGGATTTCTAGATGCGTATTAAGCCCCATTCATTAGATGTATTCATGTGAGATTTGGAAGATGGAAATAAGAGGAAATCATTGTCTTGCTTTGGCAAGCAAGATCATGGAGAAGTTGGGCTTTCCCACAGCAGCACTGCATTATCCAGCCGCTAGCATCATAGATACAGAGACACAATTGGAGCAGCTCCTGGTTCTAACCTCACAGCTTTAGTGCACTGTTCCTGAGCCCCACAGTTCCATGGTGGTTCTTAAGCTACACCTTCCTGATATGGCAGAGTCAACAGCTCCCCTGGTTGGTCAGTTGGTGTTCTGGGAACAGCTGGAGACTGCCACTTCTTTTTCAGTGATTTTATAATTAAATACTTAGAAAAAGGCTAGGGAGTTTTCTGCTTCTTAAAATTGAGAACAACATTCAAAGAAAGTGTATTTCAAAATGAGGGAGTCGTGGGCGCCTGGGTGGCTCAGTTGGTTAAGCGACTGGCTTCAGCTCAGGTCATGATCCTGGAGTCCCGGAATCGAGTCCCACATCGGGCTCCCTGCTCAGCAGGGAGTCTGCTTCTCCCTCTGACCCTCCCCCCTCTCATGTGCTCTCTCTCTCTCTCTCTCATTCTTTCTCTCAAATAAATAAATAAATAAAAATGAGGGAGTCGTAACAGGATGAGCCTTTCAGAGAAGACAAGCCAATGAGAAATAAAAAGCATCTGTTGGGTTTGTCTTATGAGGATCAACAGTGACTTCAGCAAGAACCATTTCAGGGTACAGGTTGAAGTAGAAACCTGCTTATAGTGAGCTAAGGAACAGATACCTGAAATGTAGAAATTCTTGTGCTATTGTTGGCATTTGCCCACACTTTGGATTTGTATAGTATGAGAAAAGAGACGTGGGTGCCCCAAAACTGTGTCTTAGGCCCCTGCTCTCAGGCTTTCCTAGACCAGTTAACTTCTTATGTGTTAAACTACTTAACTTCTCAGCCTGCACTGGAGCAGCTTTCTGATCCCCTGATGGCAGTGACAATAGTCCAGATTCTTCTTCTTCCTCATTGTGGCAGACTTTGCAACATCCCTGTGGTTTGGTTTTGTGGTTGTTCTGGAAGGGAACAATCTGGCAAACTTGCATGGAGGTGATAGGATTTCTTATAGGTGGAGCCCAAGTCTTATCTCCCTCTATTTGTTCTGCTAGATCCTTCTGGAGTGCCCCTCCCTCCCCATAATTCCCATGCATCCCCTACTCAGTGCATGTGAGAAGGCCCTTGCTGGTTTCTGTCTCAGATAGAGGAAGGCAAATCCACACTCCCTGGTCCAGGCCTTTATAGCTTCTCTCACCTAGAGTTGGATAATCTTCGGCTCCTAAGTTGTCAAGGGTACTTGGTACTGTTAAACTGGTCATCATTTTTTAGTTATTTAATATAAAACAGTATTTAGAAATGATGCTCTTTGGGGCGCCTGGGTGGCTCAGTTGGTTAAGCGTCTGCCTTCAGCTCAGGTCATGATCTCAGGGTCCTGGGATAGAGCCCGGCATCAGGCTCCCTGCTCAGTGGGGAGCCTGCTTCTCTCTCTCTCCCTCTGTCTGCCACTCCCCCTGCTTGTGCTCTCTCTCTCTACCAAACAAATAAATAAAATCTTAAAAAAATAATTTAAAAAAATTTAAAAAAGAAATGGTTCTCTTTATAATATTTGTAAATTGATCGAAGTATGCTTACAGTCATTGTTTTTTAATATAAAAAAATTGCTTTTTCATATGCATGGTCTTTGGTTTCTAGGAAAAATGGTATCACAAAATCCCTTTGATGTTCATAGAATTTGTTAAGTATGGGGGAAAAGAGAAGATGATGAAATAGCCTGGGTTGTTTGATTCCACTTTTGATCAAAGAAAAATATATTCTTACATATGTATTTTAAAAGACTGGAAGGGTGTATGCCTAATTTTTTGATATTGAATACATTGCTTTTGAAATAAGAAAAAATATTTTTGAAATGTGTAAAATACCCACAAAGATGAAACAGTATGAGTAATATTAGCAAAGAAAATCAATAAAAAATTTGTTATTACAGTTCTGAAGTTTTGACACCATAATTTATAATCATTTCTGTCATGAAACCTACACTTTCCAAAGACTTAGAATGAGGACAACTTCTCCGCAGGGCATATAAGACTTCTTGTGTTACTTTCTTAGTAGAGACTGATATATTTATCTCTCACATTCATAAATAGCACAAAATAATCCACAGAGTCCTTTTTTGTAACTTGTCTAAACAACTCCTACAATCAGCAGTTTTCCCAGGCATGCCCTCCCTTCAAAATAGATGTTCAAGGTTGTGCAAGCAAGGATAAGGAATCATCTTCTCAACTATGACAACTTACTTCTTTTTCAAATCTTCCTGAAAGATGGGTTCTTTTGTCTTTTAGATGTATCATATGTTCTTTGAGCAGTATTTCCAAAGAGGAATGTTAGGGCATGACCTTTCAAAGGAGATTTTGTTGTTTAATTTCTATTAATTTGTTGTTTTGATTTCTTTGTTGTTTAATTTCACATGAATAGTTGATGAGCTTACTCTAGCATACCAGAACACCAACAATTGTTAATAAGAATACTATTGAGTTTTCTACTTTTGAAGCTGTACACGTAGTTCATCGGCAGATGTCTGACACTTAGGGGAATTATTTTTTCCATCAAATATTTCTTGCGATCTGCTCTCTTTGTGCCCTGACATGAAAGGCAAGCGGCCTTCCAGCCCTTTACTCTTCGCAGGTTCCTCACCCTACCCAATATGTTTGCAAATTAAGCTAATCTTGCAGATTAAAAAAATGAGCTGGGAAAATGTATTTAAGATAAAATGAGTGATATGAATTCAGCTCAACTAAAAAAGCCCAGTAAAAAATGAAATAGAAATGTTACCTTGTGTGATACATAACCTATCCAAAGAATGTATAACTGAATGAAACAAAAATAGTAGTAATCCGGAAGTGCCTATTGCTCTCTCTTCTTCCTTTTTGAGTCTGATTATAAATAGAGATAAGGAGCCAAGTAGAAATAAAGGCATTTATTTTTAAAAAAATTAATTGAAGTATAGTTGACATACAATATTATGTTAGTTTCAGGTTTACGACATAGTGATTTGACAATTGTGTACATTACTAAATGCTCATCATAAGTGTAGTTACCATCTGTCAGTCACCATACAAAGTTATTACAGTATTATTGACTATAATTCCTATGCTCTACTTTCCATCCCTATGGCTTATTTATTTATAACTGGAAGCTTGTACCTCTTGATCACCTCCACCTAAATCAAGGCATTAATTACTGAAAGGATAGGCCTCACTAGTAGAGCTGTATTGGAAAAGCTGGACTGTAGATAGTTTGGACCTGAGACTTTCTAAACCCTTCCCCTAAATTGAAGAAAACCAGTTACCTTAGCCATCAAAGTGCAAGCTGGAAAACTTGAACAGAAGAGACATGCCTGTTGGTAGTCTTATCACACAGGGATTGGATATACAAGGCAAACTACATAAGAAGTGGTCAGTGAGAGCAATTGGTGTGGCCCGATGAGGAAAGGTGGTCCAGCGTGGCAGAATTTTACCTGCCCCTGCCTGGCTGTGGGAGAGGCACAGAGAAAAAAGGCACCACCTTCTGATGTCTTCCCGAGTCTTTCTGTCAGACTGCTTCCACAAAATATTTTTTATTTTAGTCATAACAATTGCCTGAACAAAATATTACCTTAAAAACTGTTGAAAAGGTGCCACTTTGGAAAATGTGGTCAGGTTAAGTGACTGTTATCTGCTCTTCTATTAGTTGAATTGTCTTTCCTTGTGAAGAGAAATGAAGGGATGGAAGAAGAAACCAGATGTTCCCACCCTCATAAGACATCTTGAAGAAAAGAAATGAAGGACCCTCCTTCCATGGAAATCTGAGGAGATAGAGATAAGGTTTTCCCTTAATAAAAACAAAACAACAACAACAAAAAACTGGCTGAATTTCCAAGACAATTAAAGAACAGATAGTCTTTTCAACAAATGATTCTGGGAAAACTGGATATCCACATGTAAAAGACTGGAATTGGATCTTGTCCTTAAACTATGGACCTAATTGTTGGAGCTAAAACTATAAAACTCTTAGAAGAAAACATAATTGTAAATCTTCTTGATCTTGGATTAGACAATGGTTTCTTAGATACCACACCAAAAACACAAGTGAAAAAAGAAAAATAGATCAATTGGACTTGATCAAAAATTAAAACATTTGTGCTACAAACAATACCATCAAGCGAGTGAAAAAATAACTCACAAATGGAAGAAAATGTTTGTAAATCCTATGTGTGATAAGGAACTTGTCTCCAGAATATATAAAGAACTCTTACAACTCAATAATAAAAAGATAAAGAAACCATGTTTTAATGGAGAAAAGGTCTGAATAGACATGTGTCCAAGGAATATATATAAATGGCCAATTAGTCCATGAAAAGATACTCAACAAAATTAGCCATCAGAAAAATGCACATTGAAACCACAATGAAATACCACTTCACACCCATTAGGATGGCTAAAATTAAAAAGACAGACAATAACAGTTGTTGGTGAGCATATGGAGAAGTTGGAACTCTCATTTCTCACTGTTGATGGGAATGTAAAATGGTGCAGCCACTTTGGAAAACAGCCTGGCAGTTATTCAAAAAGTTAAACATGGAGTTACCTTATGATTCACCAATTCTACTCCTCCATAAAGAAATGAAAACACGTCCATGTAAAAACTTATATATAACAGCATTTTTCATCAACTTATGAATGGATAAAGAAAATGTGTTCTATCCATATAGTAGAATGGTATTCGTATGATTCTATCTATATGAAATGTCCAAAACAGGCAAATTTTTAGAAGCAGAGGGTAGGTTAGAGGTTGCCTAAGGCTGAAGGGCCAGGGAGAAATAGAGGTGACTGCTAACTGAGACAGATTTCTTGCGGGGGAGGGAGGGAGGAGAACGAAAAGTGTTCTAAAATTAGATTGTGGAAGTGATTGCACAATTCTGTGCAACTCTGTGAATATACTAAAAACCATTGAATTCTACACTCATAATGGATGCTTTGTCTGATATGTGAGTTCTATCTCAATAAAGCTGTTTTTAAAATACTTTACTTCTATCTGTATAGCAGAAGAAACTTTCTGAGAAGCCTTTTTACTGAAAAACACCTAGAACTGAATACATTATAACTAATACAAATTGTAATGTGCTACCAAATTCACAAGAAAGTAATGCATATTGTCTTATTATTTAATAATTCATACATGTGAAATAAAATTATAGTGAAAGCAAGATAATAAAAACACCAAAACAAAAATTTCTTCCCCACCCCTTGTGGGGAAGAAAGGAATACACATGGGGAGGGGTGCATAGAGAGCTAAAGTTTAATTGCATTGATAATGTTCTGTTTATTTAGCTGAATAGTGGGTACTTGAGTGTTCCTTTGTTATTCTTTATACTTTATTCTCTAAATTTTATTTTTTTTAAGATTTTATTTATTTACTTGAGCGAGAGTGAGAGAGAGAGAGCATAGAGGGCGAGGGAGAAGCAAACTCCCCGCTGAGCAGAGAGCCCTACACAGGGTTCAATCCCAGGATGCTGAGATCATGACCTGAGTCGAAGGCAGACGCTCAACCAACTGAGCCACTCAGGCGCCTCTAAATTTTATTTTTAAAATACACATATATGCTGGAAAACATGACATTCCCATGCACAGAAACATCAAAAATAAAAATGTAGAAACAATTTAATAAAAATCCAGTAAAATACCCATATTCAGGCTTCAGTCAATTTAAATCACTTCAGAACTATAAAGTTCATCAGTACTTGACTCAAAGCAGCAGCTATACTTCATTTCCAAAAAAGCTTCAGGGAATATGATCAATTTGACTATGTCAGAATTAAAGTCTTTGAGAAATACCAGTAAGAAGATGAAAAGGCAAGCCACAGAAAGGCAGAAAATATTTATAATATACATATCTGACAAAGGATTTGTATCCAGAGTATAAAAAGAACTCCTACAACTCAATAAAAAAACAACCCAATAAAAAATGTGCAATAGATTTGAACAGACATTTGGCAGAATAAGATACGAATGAACAAAAAGCACACAGAAAGATGTTCAACATCTCCATTCATCAGGGAAATGCAAATTATAACTATAATGAGTTAACACCCAATGCCCCTTCGAATGGCTATAAAGGAAAGATTGATAATACCATGTGTTAGCAAGAACTTTCTTTTTTTTGCATGGTGACAAATGTATTATTAGTTTCAGAGGTGAATGTCAGTGATTCATCAGTTTATATAATAGACAGTGCTCATATATCACATGCCCTCTTTAATGTTCATTACCCAGTTACCCCATCCCGCCACTTCCCTCCCCTCCAGCAACCCTGTTTGTTTCCTATGATTAAGAGTCTCTTATGGTTTGTCTCCCTCTCTGATTTCATCTTGTTTTATTTTTCCCTCTCTTCCCCTATATCCTCTGTTTTGTTTCTTAAATTCCACATATCAGTGAGATCATATGATAATTGTCTTTCTCTGATTGACTTATTTTGCTTAGCATAATACCTTCTAGTTCCATCCATGTCATTGCAAATGGCAAGATTCCTTTTTTTTTTTTTGATGGCTGAATAGTAGTCCATTGTGTGTGTATATGTGTGTGTGTGTGTATACACACCACATCTTCTTTATCCATTCACCTATCAATGGACATCTGGGCTATTTCCATAGTTTGGCTATTGTGGACATTGCTGCTATAAACATTGGGGTGCAGGTGCACCTTTAGGTCACCGCGTTTGTATCTTTGGGTAAATACCCAGTAGTGCAATTGCTGGGTCATAGGGTAGATCTATTTTTAACTTCTTGAGAAACCTCCATACTGTTTTCCAGAGTGACATTACAGCTTGCATTCCCACCAAAAGTGTAAGAGTGTTCCTCTTTCTCCACATCCTCGCCAAGATCTGTAATTTCCTGACTTGTTAATTTTAGCCATTCTGACTGGTATGAGGTGGTATCTCATTGTGGTTTTGATTTGTATTTCCCTGATGCCAAGTAATGTTGAGCATTTTTTCAAGTGTCTCTTGGCCATTTGTATGTCTTCTTTGGAGAAATGTCTGTTCTTGTCTTCTGCCCATTTCTTGATTGGATTATTTGTTCTTTGGGTGTTGAGTTTGATAAGTTCTTTATAGATTTTGGATGCTAGCCCTTTATCTGATAAGACATTTGCAAATATCTTCTCCCATTCTGTCAGGGAGTCTTTTGGTTTTGTTGACTGTTTCCTTTTTAACTTGATGAAGTCCCAATAGTTCACTGTTGCCTTTGGAGATGTGTCTAGTAAGAAGTTGCTACAACTGAGGTTGAAGAGGTTGCTGCCTGTGTTCTCCTCTAGGATTTCGATGGATTCCTGTCTCACAGCTCTTTCATCCATTTTGAGTCTATTTTTGTGTATGGTGTAAGGAAATGGTCCAGTTTCATTCTTCTGCATGTGGCTGTCCAATTTCCCAGTGCCACTTGTTGAGGAAACTGTCCTTTTTCCATTGGATATTCTTTCCTGCTTTGTTGAAAATTAGTTGACCATGGAGTTGAAGGTCCATTTCTGAGTTCTGTATTCTGTTCCATTGATCTATGGGTCTGTTTTTGTGCCAGTACCATACTGTCATACTGATGACAGCTTTGTAATAGAGCTTGAAGTCAGGAATTGTGGTGCCACCAGCTTTGGTTTTCTTTTTCAACATTCCTTTGGCTTGTCAGTGTCTTTTCTGGTTCCATGCAAATTTTAGGATTATTTGTTCCAGCTCTGTGAAAAAAGTTGATGGTATTTTGATAGGGATTGCATTGAATGTATAGATTGCTTTAGGTAGCATAGATATTTTAGCAATATTTGTTATTCCAATTCATGAGCATGGAATGTTTTTCCATTTCTTTCTGTCTTCCTCAATTTTTTTCATGGGTATTCTATAGTTTTCTGAGTACAAATCCTTGGCTTCTTTGGTTAGGTTTATTCCTAGGTATCTTATGGTTTTGGGTGCAATTATAAATGGGATTGACTCCTTAATTTCTCTTTTTTCAGTCTCATTGTTGGTGTATAGAAACACAACTGATTTCTGTGCATTGATTTTATATCCTGCCACTTTGCTGAATTCCTGTATGAGGTCTAGCAATTTTGGGGTGGAGTCTTTTGGGTTTTCCACATAAAGTATCATGTCATCTGCGAAGAGTGAGGGTTTGATTTATTCTTTGTTAATTTGGATGCCTTTTATATCTTTTTGTTGTCTGATTGCTGAGGCTAGGACCTCTAGTACTATGTTGAATAACAGTAGTGATAGTGGACATCCCTGCTGAGTCCCTGACATTAGGGAAAAAGCTCTTGGTTTTTCCCCATTGAGAATGATATTCACTATGGACTTTTCATATGTGGCTTTTATGATTTTGAGGTATATTCCCTGTATCCCTACACTGTGAAGAGTTTGAATCAAGAAAAAATGTTGTACTTTGTCAAATGCTTTTTCTGCATCCATTGAGAAGATCATATAGTTCTTGTCCTCTCTTTTATTAATGTAGTGTATCACATTGATTGATTTGTGGATGTTGAACCACCCTTGCAGCCCAGGAATAAATCCCACTTGGTTGTGGTGAATAATCCTTTTAATGTACCGTTGGATCCTATTGGCTAGTATCTTGGTAAGAATTTTGGCATCCATGTTCATCAGGGATATTGGTCTATAATTCTCCTTTTTGGTGGAGTCTTTGACTGATTTTGGGACCAAGGTAATGTTGGCCTCATAGAAAGAATTTGGAAGTTTTCCTTCCATTTCTATTTTTTGAAACAGCTTCAGAAGAAGAGGTATTAATTCTTCTTTAAATGTTTGGTAGAATTCCCCTGGGAAGCCATCTGTCCCTAGACTCTTCTTTCTTGGGAGATTTTTGATTACTGCTTCAATTTCCTTGCTGGTTATGGGTCTGTTCAGGTTTATATTTCTTCCTGTTCCAGTTTTGGTAGTTTATACATCTCTAGGAATGCATCCATTTCTTCCTAATTTGTTGACATATAGTTGCTCATAATATGTTCTTATAATCGTTTGTATTTCTTTGGTGTTGGTTGTGATCTCTCCTCTTTCATTCATGATTTTATTTTTTGGGATCCTTTCTCTTTTCTTTTTGATAAGTCTGGACAGGGGTTTATCAATCTTATTAACTCTTTCAAAGAACCAGCTCCTAGTTTTGTTGATCTGTTCTACTGTTATTTTGTTTTCTTTTTCATTGATTTCTGCTCTGATCTTTATTATTTCTCTTCTCCTGCTGGGTTTAGGCTTTATTTGCTGTTCTTTCTCCAGCTCCTTTAAGTGTAAGGTTAGCTTGTGTATTTGAGACCTTTCTTATTTCTTGAGAAAGGCTTGTATTGCTATATATTTCCCTCTTAGGACCGCCTTTGCTGCATCCCAAAGGTTTTGAACAGTTGTGTTTTCTTTTTTGTTTGTTTCCATGAATTTTAAAATTCTTCTTTAATTTCCTGGTTGACCCATTCACTCTTTGGTAGGATGCTCTTTAGCTTTGATGTATTTGAGTTCTTTCCAACTTTCCTCTTGTGATTGAGTTCCAGTTTCAAAGCACTGTGATTTGAAAATATGCAGGGAATCATCCCAATCTTTGGGTACCGGTTGAGACCTGATTTGTGACCCAGTATGTGATCTATTCTGGAGAATGTTCCATGTGCACTAGAGAAGAATGTGTATTCTGTTACTTTAGGATGGAATGCTCTGAACATATCTGTGAAGTCCATCTGGTCCAGTGTGTCATTCAAAGCCTTTGTTTCCTTGTTGATCTTCTGCTTAGATGATCTGTCTGTAGTCATGCACTGAAATAAAGTTTTCAGACACCAATCTCAGCGGCCGTGCAGAGCTGCCTCTGCAAGGGAGAGCAGCAGCAGCTGAATCCTGCACATAGCTTTTATTTTGTTTTTTATCAAAAAAACCAAGGACAGATGCCTCAAAGTGTGGGAAAGGAGTACGAAGGGATGGCAAATATCTTGAAGCAGGCTTGCATTCTCCTCTATGTGTAGGCACGCAGGGAGTCAGTCATGGGATAAGGGAGGAGTGGGATGTTTGGGCTAGCAGTTGCCAGGTGCAGAAAGGGGGGACTGAGGACTGAGGGTCACATTCTTTCATACCTCCTAACTTATGCCCTGCCCCTGGGGATTGTGGGATCCTGCTTCTACCGAGGCATTGCGTTCAATAGCTCGAGAATAGGAAAGCTGCTGACGTTTCAACTGCCTCCATAATCACTCCTTAGGGCTTACAATATATTTTCTAAGAATCCACAATCTGTCCATTGCAGTGAGTGGGGTGTTAAAGTATTGTATTGTATTATTATCAATGTAACAATTAATAATGTTAATCAATGTAATAATTAATGCAATAATCAATGTAATAATATCAATGTAAATAAATATTTACGATTGTTTGATCTTCTTGTTGGATATGTTTAATTATGAAATACTATCCTTCCTCATCTCTTATTACAGTCTGGTTTAAAACCTAATTTGTCTGATATAAGGATTGCTACTCCAGTTTTCTTTTGATGTCCATTAGCATGATAAGTCGTTTTCCACCCCCTTACTTTGACTCTGGAGGTGTCTTTGGGTCCAGAACGAGACTCTTGCAGACAGTATATTGATGGGTCTTGCTTTTTTTATACAATCTGATACCCTGTGTCTTTTGATTGGGGCATTTAGCCCCTTTACATTCAGGGTAACTATTGAAAGATATTGGAGCACCTGGGCATGATCCCAGGGTCCTGGGATTGAGCCCCGCATTGGGCTCCCTGCTCAGTGGGAAGCCTGCTTCTCCCTCTCCCACTCCCTCTGTTTGTGTTCCCTCTCTCACTGTGTCTCTCTGTCAAATAAATAAAATCTTAAAAAAAAGAAAGAAAGAAAGATATGAATTTAGTGCCATTTTATTGCCTATAAGGTGAATGTTACTGTATATTGTCTCTGTTCTATGTTATTGGTCTATATTACTTTTGGGCTCTCTCTTTGCTTAGAGGACCCCTTTGAATATTTCTTATAGGGCTGGTTTGGTGATCACAAATTCTTTTAGTTTCTATTTGTCCTGGTTGCTTTTTATCACTCCTTCTATTTTGAATGACATCCTAGCTGGATAAAGTATTCTTGGCTGCATATTTTTCTCGTTTAGCACCCTGAATATATCATTCCAGTCCTTTCTGGCCTGCCAGGTCTCCAGTGGATAGGTCTCCTGCCAATCTAATGTTTCTACACTTGCAGGTTAAAGATCTTGTGTCCCGAACTGCTTTCAGGATTTTCTCTTTGTCTATGAGATTTGTAGGTTTTACTATTAGATGTTGGGGTGTTGACCTATTTTTATTGATTTTAAGGGGGGGTTCTCTGTGCCTCCTGGATTTTGATGCCTGTTTCCTTCCCCAGATTAGGGAAGTTCTCCACTATAATTTGCCCCAATATACCTTCTGCCCCTCTCTTTTTCTTCTTCTTCTAGGATCCCGATTATTCTCCTATTGTTTCACTTCATGGTATCACTTATCTCTCGAAATCTCCCCTCGTGATCCAGTAGTTTTTTTTTTCTCAGCTTCTTTATTCTCCATTATTTGGTCTTCGATTTCACTAATTCACTCTTCTGCCTCATTTATCCTAGCAGTTACACCTCCATTTTTTATTGCATCTCATTAATAGCCTTTTTTATTTCGACTTGGTTAGATTTTAGTTTTTTTATTTCTCCAGAAAGGGATTCTCTAGTGTCTTCTATGCTTTTGTTCAAGCCCAGCTAGTATCTTTATAATCGTTATTCTGAACTCTAGTTCCAACATCTTACTTATATCCATGCTGATTAGGTTCCTGGCAATCAGTACTGCCTCCTGTTCTCTTTTTTGAGGTGAGTTTTTCCATCTTGTCATTCTGTCCAGAGAAGCATAGATGAATGAGAGAACAACATACTAAAATGGCAACAATGATCCAGAGAAATATACACTAAACAAATCAGAAGAGACCTGAAACTGAAAAAATAAATTAAAAAAAAAGAGAGAGAATATAATCAGACAGCTGAACAAAACAGAGCAATACACTGGATCCTGTGTGTATTTTGGTCTGTTTGTTAGAAAACTAGATCCCAAAATTGTAAAGAAAGAAAAACTTATATATGTAGAAAAATAAGATTAAATACAATGAAAGGATAGAATGTAACTCTAAAAATGAAAATTAAAAGAAAAAATAAGGAATATAAACTGACAGGTGAAGAGAATGGAGCCATACACTAGATTCTGGGTGTATTTTGGTCTGTTAGAAGAAACTGCATCCCAAAATTGTAAAGAAAAGCTTATATATATACAAAAATATAATTAAATACAATGAAAGGATAGAATGTAACTATAAAAAGGAAAATTAAAAACAATTTTTTAAAAAAAGGGTGGATAAAATAGGAAACTGGTTGAAAAAGGAAAGAGAAAAAAATTAAAATTGAAAGACTACATAGTTGTGGGGAAAAAATCCATGAATTCTATATGATTTTCCCCTAGCGCTGGAGTTTTGTTGTTCTCAATGATGGGTATGCTTGGTCTTAGCTGGATGTTCTTGCTGGTCTTCTGGGGGATGGGCTTGTTGCGTTGATTCTCAAGCGTCTTTGCCTCGGGTGGAATTGCACCACCCTTGCCAGGGGGCCAGGCTAAGTAAGTGGCTCTGGATTGCTCTGTGTGGCTTTTGTTCCCTGAAGCCTTTCCTCGAAGCTTTAGAGGATGAGAATGAAAATGGTGGCCTCCCAATCTCCAGCCCCAGTGGAAAGCTCAGGGCCCCACTCCTCAGTATGCCCTCAGGGAAAAGCAGTCAGTCACTCCTGTCCCCCCTGGTCTCTGTCTGCACTCCGTGTTCACCCAGCCTGTGACCGAGTATTTCTATCTCAGGCACACAACCCCTTTTCGAGTCTCCAAACCCTGTAGACTCCTGCAGTGTGCTCCCACACTGCTCCTCCCGGGGGAGGAAGGAGGATCTCTCTGCAGTTCAGCCACTGCCTGGGCCCCTGCTCTGAGAGAAGTCACCCAACCATGCCGGGGCTTGGGGTATATGGCAATTCTGGGCTGAGAGCCCACTTCTGGGCTCGCTGATTGCAGCCGGCTTCCCTGCTTCGATGCCTGGGAGCTCTGCCACACTCAGGCACCCCCAGTCTTCCTGTGACTGCAGGGATCCTGAGACCACACTGTCCCACCTAGGATTCTGCCCTGCTTCGCCACCTGAGCACCTCTCAGGCAGGGCGTCCCTCACCAGAGTAGACTTCCAAAGGTTCTGATTTTGTGCTCCACTACTATATCACTTCCTGGTGCTGGCTTATAGAGGCTCCCTCCCCCGCAGTTTATCTTCCAATATATCACCTCTGATTCATTTCTCCACACCTCCTACCTTGTAGAAATGGTCCCTTTTCTATTTGTAGAATTGCAGCTATTCTTTTCTTGGATCTCTGGTTGACTTCGCAGGTGTTCAGAACGATTTGATAGCTATCTAGCTGAATTCCTGGGACCAGATGAAACTAAGGTCTCCTACTCCTCTGCCATCTTGGACTATCTCAGATTCCCAACCAGAACTTTCATACACTGCTGGAGGAAATGTAAAATGGTACAGCCAATGTGGAAACATTTTAGCACTTTATAAAATTAAAGTTATACCTACCATGTGACCCAGCAATTCCATTCCTAGGTATTTATTTACTCAAGGAGAGTCACCTATTTTCCCACAAAGACTTCTACATGAATGTTCATAGCATCTTTATTCATAATTTAAAAAAACTGGAAACAACCCAAACACACATCAGCTGGTTAATGGTACATATATACAATGGAATATCACTGATAAAAAGGAATGAGCCACTGCTACACAAAAACAGATAAATCTTAAAAACATTATGCTTAGCGAAAGAAGCCAGAAATGAAAGAGCACACGCTATATGATTCCAGTTATGTGAATATTGAAGATCCTTTGAGTCCAGGGGTGTTGTTTGCAAAGGGGAAGGAGAGAAATTTGGAAGATGTTGGAAATGCTCTAGATTTTGATTATGGTGGTGTTCACAGGGGTATACATTTGTCAAAACTCATCAAACAACACACTTTAATGGGTGCTGTTTATTATATGTAAAATATACCTCAAAAAAGTTGATAAGCCAAAAAAAAAAAAGACTTCAAAAAGAAGCAGGTTCAGCGTAGGGTCAAGTAGAAGAAGAGATCTGTGGAAGAGTCACACTTTGAGCATCAGATGGATATGGCAAGGGACATGAATTCGAGAGGACTGGGATATGTTGCCAAATTGTCTGATTTTGAGCCCTTATTCTTTGAAGTGGTACAGAAAGGGGAAATACAAGGGGCTTTTTCATGTTATTTCATTCTTTTTTAAGAATGAAATAACGTGTAACCATTTGTTCTTACTGCTCAGTCTGTTAATTATACAAACTCAAAAAAAAATAATTCCTACAGAGTCTATGTTCCTTTAGGAGAGGCAGGATGTTTCAAAATTTTTAGGTTCATGTATTACCTCTTTGGTAATACATTTACTAGTCATTTGAAAAAAACACTTCTGCTTTTACATTTTCAAAAACTTACTTCTCACAGATGTTGGTCATGCCTGTGAACTATTTCATCAACTCCATATACAGTCTTTCCTTGTTAGCAAATTCTGTTTTTTTTTAGCAACTCTTGGAGAATTTTGTCAATTTCATTCTATTAAAAGAAAACATCTAGAGAAATTTGCTTTGGTTGTGATTAACCGATTCAGTAAACATGTGATGGGGAGAGGCTTTCAAAAGCAAAGAATCAGTGCAAAGGGTTCTGATGTCTGATTATTATAGACCAAATTTCTTAAAATTCCTGCTATCCACTTCATTAATCACTTCATGGGTTATGCAATTCTGTACTTTCTTCAAATTCTTCCTGGGTTCTGCTCATCTTTCATATCTTCACCAGGCTCTGTCATAACACCCAATTGGAAAATGAGTTAAGTATACAGTTATGTGCACTTTTTAATATGTAAATATGAAAACGTCCATCTAATTATATATACTTAATGAATGTATATAAAACGGATATGTTTTAGTCACATTTAGTCACATAAGCTCATCCAAACCTAAGTAACCAGTCTATATGCCCAATTATTATGAAAAGATCACACATACTGCTCACTATAACTATAAATTTTAAAGTCTAATATTTTCATGATGTATGTCTTTGTAACTTTCTTCTGCTAAGTAGAAACTCAACATTATGAATGTTAACTTTTCTACTTAAGCTTTTGTAACACCATGCTTATATCTACATAGTCCTTGTGCTGTACTGTAATTGTTTTGTTTTTGTTTTAACATAGTTGACACACAACATTACTTATTTTTGGCATACAACATAGTGATTTAACTTCTCTATACCTTATACTAGGCTCACCACATGTGTAGCCACCATCTGTTACCATCCAACACCATGACAATATCATGGACTATATTCCTTATTCCGTGCCTTTTATTCCCATGACTTATTCATTCCATAACTAGAAGCCTGTATCTCCCATTTCTCTCCACCTATTTTGCCCCTTTCCCCACCCCCGTCTCTCTGGCAGCCATCAGTTTGTTCTCTATATGTATAGGTCTGAGTCTACTTTTTGTTTGTTTGTTTATTCATTTGTTTTGTTTTTAGATTTCATATATAAGTGAAATCATATGGTATTTGTCTTTCTCAATCTGATTTATTTCACTTAGCATAATACCCTTTAGGTCCATTCATGTTGTTGCAAATGGCAAGACCTCATCCTTTTATATGGCGTCATAATATCCCATTATGAATATTACTATATCTTCCTTATCCATCCATCTATTGATGGATGCTTAGGTTGCATCCATATCTTGGCTATTGTAAATAATACTGTAATAAACATAGGGGTGCGTATATCTTTTTGAATTAGTGTTTTCATCTTCTTTGGGCAAATACCCAGTAGTGGAATTATTGGATCATATGGTATTTCTAATTTTATTTTATTTTATTTTTTTTAAAGATTTTATTTATTTATTTGACAGAGAGAGACACAGCGAGAGAGGGAACACAAGCAGGGGGAGAGGGAGAGAGAGAGAAGCAGGCTTCCCGCCAAGCAGGGAGCCTGATGCGGGGCTCGATCCCAGGACCCTGGGATCATGACCTGAGCCGAAGGCAGATGCCCAACAACTGAGCCACCCAGGCGCCCCGGTATTTCTAATTTTAATGTGATGATTTACTCATCTAGTTTTTCCACAGACTGTGAGCTCCTTCAGGATAAGGACCATGGCTTTTTCTTCCCCACTTTTTGTTGTGGTAAAATATACATCACACAAAATTTACCATCTTAATAATTTTTAAATGCATAATTCAATGGCATTAAGTATATTCACAAGGGAACATGACTTTTATATATATCTGTAGTCTTAGTTTCTGGCACAGTGCCTTTTATGTGTTTTTGTCACTTGATAAACATTTGTTGATTGAATGAATAAGTAAAGAATCGAATGAATTAATGTTTTATAACCATATAAGAAGTAATCTACATGAATTATAATATATATAATTTCCTGTTTTGAAGCCTTCAAGTTTAACAGACACAATGAAAATAGCTACATTTGATCCTGTAAGGGACATAAGCCCTTTGACATCCCAACAGTTATTAAATTAAGAAGGCTACAGAAGAAAGTCAAGCATATCCTATTTCATTGGCTGGATTACTACAGATTTGCACTGGGTCAGTTATGGAATCCATTGTTTTAATCCACATAACCTGTTCCCATCATTCAGACTTCCAGAAGATCAACATTCAAATGCCTCTTCCTTCCAAGGTTCCCAAGGTAGTGAGTTTGTAAATTGTAAAGGAGTATGCATACAGATTCTTATCATGGATCCAGGTGATTAGCCATAGCAAAAAAAAAAAAAAAAAAAAAATCAAAGGAGATGACTCTAATTTCATTTCCTTTCTCTCTTTTTTTTTTAAGATTTTTTTTATTTATTCATTCGAGACAGAGAGATACAGAGAGAGAGAGTGAGAACGTGAGCAGGGGGAGAAGCAGAGGGAGGGGGAGAAGCAGGTTCCCCACTGAGTAGGGAGCCCGATGCGGGGCTCGATCCCAGGACCCCGCAATCATGACCTGAGCTGAAGGCAGACGCTTAACCATCTGAGCCACCCAGGCGCCCCTTCCTTTCTCTTTTTGGAGAAGATAATCAATTTGATTAACCATGTTTTCATAAGGGAAGGTGCTTTCATATTCATATTTGGGATCCGAAAATACTCTTACCCCTCAACCAGCATAGTTCGGTCTCCCCACCAAAACCTCAGCCCTTGCTAATGTCTTTTGTTCATTTGCTGTGTTGAAAAGAAGCCTGTGTACTCCATTAGAATGTGCTGTTGCAATATCAGCTCACAGCTGGTGTTTGATTACAGAGCCCATCAGTTTCATGTCACAGCTGATTCTCATTATTCACAGTAATTAAGTTCTATAAAGTCTCCACAAACATTGAATTAGCCAACATTGAACCATTGCTCCTAAGAAAAATACAAGGTGAGGTTCCTATGTGCCTCTGGTCACAGTATTTTTGTCAACCTATCAATACATAACCTTATTTTATGTGTTTTTGTCTGAAGACATCTTACATAATATATATTGTTGACACATTAACACTGAACTCATGGCCAATAGCGCTATAACTCATGCCTGAACTAAGCTTATTTAACACTTGTGTTTTCTCTATAAGGACCATCAGAGCCTTCTTACGCTTTGGAATGCAAGGCAGCACTTCAGTACTACACTTGCAGTCCATTTTAAACAGGAAAATTACCAACAAAAAGCACAAAAATGCAAAAACTTTGGCACTGAAGAAACCACGGAAAGGACACTTGCCTACAGTATGAGAGTGCAAGCAAGAAGACAGAGCATCGCCTTGATCAAATACAACTGGGAAAATGCAAGATGCAACTTAAGTTTTTCATAGCTCCGCCCATCTACAAGTGACCGTGAAAGTGCTGCAGATATTGATTTAGGGTTACAAATAAACTGTAGCCAATAGGCAAATTCACAAGTACAGAATCTGCAAACAAGGAGGATTGACTGTAAGCAAAATCCAAAAGGCAAGCTTCTCCACTTGAGGAAGTAATTTGCTACTCATGATGCCATATAGTAGAGTATCCCAAAGGATTTGCCACAAATATTTTACACAGGAACTATGAAATGGAAATCCTTAGTCCTCAGGGCATTGGCTGGGTGGGGTGATTGAGCCCCTGGGATGGTTGATTCCACCTGTAAGCAGCCTAGTAAGTTTACCACAATGTGCCATACCAATACATCATATTTTCTTTTTTTATATTAGATTTTCTATGATAAGAATCTATATGTATAAGGGTTGACAGCCTACAGTTTTCTAGGTGATTAAAAAAGAGGCTAGGAAGCATTGGTCTATTGCGTGGTCAAAGCACAGTCTTTAGATTTTTTTTTTTTAAGATTTTATTTATGTATTTGAGAGAGAGAGAGAGAAACAGCATGAGAGGGGAGAGGGTCAGAGGGAGAAGCAGGCTCCCCACTGAGCCGGGAGCCCGATATGGGACTCGATCCCAGGACTCCGGGATCATGACCCGAGCCGAAGGCAGTCGCCTAACCAACCGAGCCACCCAGGCGCCCGCACAGTCTTTAGATTTAAACAGACCTGTTCAAAGCCTGGTTCTGCCTCTTTCTAACTGGGTGAACATGGGCTTATCTGTGATATCATGAAAGTAAGAGTACTCACCTCAGGAGGGTACTTACTTCAGTTGGATAATGCATTTAAAGTGTTCGGCACATTACCTGGTACAAGGTAAGCACAGACAATCCAACTCCCATGGATTAGATTTGTTGATAACCTAGACATTTTCCTTATTACATAGATGCTCTGTATCCCCTGGGCAGCTAAGAAGTGCATTTAAAATAAGAGAACCAACAGAAAGGTACTTCTGTAAGTGGGTGAAGGAGCATCCAGATTACTGCAGACAACTTAACCCATACAGCTCAGCCTAGAGATACCTTGGTCCACTAAAGGTTTTCAGTGATGTGTATTCTGTTTACATTTCAGGAGTAGAATCCTGCACATTGGCAAAATACCCAAGTTTCCAAAAAGTGATCGGGAAACAGAAAGTCTCATCAGCAAGATTTCTTCTGAAACAAAGTGCAAAAGAAAAAGATGAGAATAAGGAGTATCTTCGATACCGGAATACCTTCCTAAAACTGAAAGGTGTCTTTAAGCCTGAGCCTCTCTTTCGCACCCAGAAGACCCCAGTCAGCAATCAGTCCTTTAGGTACTGGCCTCATTTGTCTTAATAATTCATAATACAGTTTATATTCGAAAGAGCTTCAGTTGGATGTCTCATTCAGTCCACCTACAAATGCTGAGCAAGACCTGTTAAGTTGCTTCACACAAGAGTTCTTTCTAAGCAGGGTGGGTTAAGGTGTTGCCACTTATGTTCTATCAATGAAATATTTCCTAAAAGTGAGACACATTTACATGCCTAGATTCAAGCATTTGTGTTCTCTCCACCCTGTTTCCCAAGAGGAATTCAAATCAATCTGGAATCAAGACTCAGTTTGTTTTCATCTCTTTGGTGAGCACATATTTGAAACCTGACCATATATTTCGTCTGAAAACTCCTGACTCTGTGTTTGGTGATGGTAAATGAGGGCCAGGAGTTATTGCTTCCCTTGCCTTCTCACAAAGGTCTCCTGAGAGAAATGTGTCCTTGTTTTCTTCATCAAGATAAAAAGCCAGGTTCTCTATGCATTTGTATCTCTGAGACTAGCTATCAAACAGGGATGCTTCCCACCTCAGGTGTCATCTCCATCCAGGTTCAGGTGGCAGGGGAAGGGGGGGGATGTGGGAGGGTTAAGTTGTCTCTACACTGCAATATATACTGGGTAGCAGCCTTTGGAAGCCACAGAAGAAGCCTCGCCCCCTCCCACCACAGGTACTGCAGGCCAGCTGGGCGGACATCTGCTAAGACCCCCAGGAACTGAAAATGCCTAGGGCTCCCAATCCTAATATTGCTTCAGTAACATTATTGAAAACAATAAATTTAAAGAAAAGTGGCAAATGCCATGAGGGAATATTTCTTGTATTTAAAGCATAGGCAGGGGCGCCTGGGTGTCTCAGTTGGTTAAGTGTCTGCCTTCAACTCAGGCCATGGTCCTGGGATCCAGCCCCACTTTGAGCTCCCTGATCAGCGGGGAGCCTGCTTCTCCCTCTCCCTCTGCCCCTCCCCCCACTCACGCTCTCTCTCTCTCTCTCTCTCTCTCTCTCTCTCTCAAATAAACAAAATCTTTAAAAAAAATAAAACATTGGTAGCAGACTTCATAAATGCCACTAAGCAAGGAGTCCTACCTGACACCTGGCCATGGAATGAATTTATTCAACCAAAAACTGTCATCTGCTGCCCACAGGCGGGTGGACAATCAGCAATACAAAGACTTGGTCCCTGTCCTCCAAAGACTTCAAAGTATTAATGTATACCATTAATCAATGGAAACTGAGGAAGTAAGTGCTATCAGAGCAGAAGCAATAGAATGCTGAAGAAATTTTGTAGAGGGGGAAATTTCTTTTTTAGAAAGGATTTTTTCCAGGAGCCTTTGAATAGGGTGTGGAGTGACTGGGAGAATTGGGCTATGCAAGTAGGGAGAGATGGTACTCCAGGGGGGCTGGATAATAAGGGCGGTGATGGTAATAATAATGTCAGGGATGGTTAACATTTACTGAGTGCGCACTAGACACTAGGTGCCATGCAAAACACTGTATTTGCAGGATTTAATTGGATTCTCACGACACACCCAAGGAGTACAATTATAATGAAGCCCATTCTCTGCCCTCTCCACCCCGCAAAGACACAGCTAGTGAGCAGAGCAGGGATTTGAGCAAAGGCATATAGAGGTGCCAGTGCAGGTGAATTGGAGGAATGCTGAGCAGTTTGGCTTTGCTGGTTCTTAGGGTATGGAAGATAGCATAAGCAGGATTGGGGCCAGGTGATGCAGGTCCTTGACCCCAGGCCAGAATTGGGTACAAGTAGCAAAATTATCCAAATCCTTTAAAACCCGCAGGGATGCAGCAAGCAGACACGGTGGGAGGCAGGCCTAAGATGTTTATTCAGACCTTCAAATTTCGTGTGAAAAGTCAAAGTCCAGTCATTTCACATTTAAATGTAGAATTATTTTTATGCCTCAGTTTTATGTTGCAATGATACCTGAAGAGATTAATATTAATTCAATAAGGGTTCCATTTATTTCTGTAAAAACTTAATGGAAACTTTTAAATCTGCAGTAGGACTCTAAATCTTGAAATAAGCATAAAGTCTTAAGCACCATGCATGAGAAAATCCATCTTCCGTGCCCTTCTCTATATGGTTTCCATGCTCTAGTTCGATTTCCAGCCAAATCCTGTGCATGGAGGACAGGCTGACACCAGGCAGAGGGAAAACCCTGATGACACACTAGCAGAGTATATTGGTTAACGAGACTTCAGCTATCACGTACCTCTCTAAGCCTCTGTTTCTCTATCCACAGAATGGGGATAATAATACCTACTTTACAAGATTGTGAAAGAATTAAATAGGGTGAAGCATGTCAAGTTTTTACTACTGTCTACCACCCCATAACGCCCCAGTGTAAGACAGTTAATATAAGCCAGCCTGTTAGTAAGAGATATATACTATTTTACTGTGTGCTTAAGAAATTCAGATTGGCGGGGCACCTCGGTGGCTCAGTCATTAAGCGTCTGCCTTCAGCTCAGGTCATGGTCCCAGGGTCCTAGGATTGAGCCCCGCATCGGGCTTCCTGATCCACAGGAACCCTGCTTCTCCCTCTCCCTCTCCCTCTCCCACTCCCCCTGCTTGTGTTCCCTCTTTTGCTGTGTCTCTCTCTGTCAAATAAATAAATAAAATCTTTGAAAAAAATATTCAGATTGACTCTCTATACCTGTCGATATATTGAGAGTTTTGGTAATTCCCCTTACTTTTCAAAAAGTTTATTTCTATTTTGGCTAGCCCACAGACCTAATTCTTAGAGGACTGAACTGATTTCTTTCTAGCACACAGTCTATGGACCCTCCTCATGGTAACTTTGTCTTTCCATTCATTCCAGTAGTCATGCATCTATCATGATGCACAGTTGAAGTTAAAACTGCCAATGCAACCCTCAAAATGCAAATTTATTGAATAAAGCTGAAAAGAGCAGTAAACAGACAAAAAAATTACATCCATCTAAATGTTTTAAAAGTTTAGTAACTTGTAAGTTTTCAGATGCAGAGGTTAATGCCCAGGAAAATGCTGGTAGTTTAGCAATGTCTGGATGTTCTGAAATGCTGAAAGAAATGAACAGGTGCACAAACACATTAAGGTTTAGCTATAGGTCAGTTAACAACCCCATAAAGTCCCCACATAGTCATATTCTAGTTACAATTTCTCCTATTAAGCACTAGCAAGTTGTCATATTCTTTGCAATGGTTCACAGTCATTATTGATGGGGTTGAACTACGGGAGTAAGTTTAAATATCCCTTCATCTACAGAACCATCCATCCTATCGAGAATGTATGCAACATGCTCCAAAGAGTAAGAACAGAACTTTAAAAGCCCAGACTCTACTCAGAAAATGTGAGTGGAGTAGTGTCTGGGCAACACAATGCAGTATTTTGTACAGAATCCTGCTAAAGCTATAGCAGTCTATAACACAATATTCAGCTCCAGAACTTGCTTTGAGCACTGTCTACATAAGTGCTATTTGACAAAAGAAATGAAATCAGCAACAGTGTGAGGCAGCATATCAGCATCTTTCTGTGGTGTGTGTCTGTGTATTGAGTGTACTTTGAGTGGGTGCGTTGTGTGCGTGTGTGTGTGTGTGTGTGTGTGTCTGTCTGTCTGTTTGCCCCTTCTTGCCTAGTGGGTTTTCAGTTGCCACTACCCAGAACCCTGGGGCTTCACTTTCAGAATCAGGTCCAATTATGGTGGGGTGGCATCCTGACCCATGAATATTAGGAATATTGCAGACCAATCCAGGCCAGCAAGCAGCTTGGTTTAGTCCTGGTTGATAGGCACACTAGCTGACACATTGGAATTACTCAGGGATGCTCAGAATGTGTCTTCAGAGGCCCTGCTGTTGGTATTCTCTGTATTTACCTGTGATGGGCTTCCATAGACAAAGCTGTGGATGAAGAGTAAGTGGTCATGGGAAAACAAGAAGGTGTTACTGGGGCTGGGACTTCTAGCAGCCTGTTCTTCACAGGATAGAGATCAGAACCTTCATTCCAAACACGCCTGATTTATTTGATGGTAACTGCGTCCTGCTCTCAGAACTCTCCACTACTGTCCAGCCACTGGCAAAGGTGGTATTCTTAGGTCTCTTGTCCCCTTATCACTCATATTGTGTACCGAATCATACATGCTAAAAGTTGGTTGGTTTTTTTTTTAATCATGTGCTCTTTGGGGTGTAAGATAGCTAACTCTAGAAATAGCATTAATATATCTGAAGAGGAAGAACAAAGTGGAAGATTCCAAGATTTCAAGACCTTTAAGAAGTAATAGTAACTAAGATAGTGTGGTATTGGCACCAGGCTATTTAGATCAATGAAACAGAATAGAAAGCCCCCATCAGAGCCAGGCAATGTGGAAATTTGATATACAACAGAAATAGCAACACAAACCAGTGAGGAAAGAATGGATTATTCGATCAATGGTGGTGTGACAGCTGATTATCTCTCTTCCTACCTATCCATCTTAGATTCCTACTTCCCATCATAAACTGCAGGTAGACTAAAGAGCTAAATATAAAAAGCCAAATAATAAAATATTTAGAAGAAAACATAAGGAGAATATTTTCATCACCTTGAGGTAGAAAACAAATTCTTAAACCAAACGCACACCAAAAAACACAAACATAAGGGAGAGGGTTGATAAGTTTAACTACATTAAAATAAAATCTTATATACAAAAGAAGGAAATGTGCAAAAATTTTCACTGCAGCAGTTTGCAGTTAAAAATAGGAAAATACCAGGGCACTTGGTGGCTTAGTCGGTTGAGCATCAGACTCGTGATTTCGGCTCCAATCACGATTTCATGGGTGGTGGGATTGAGCCCTGAACTGGGCTCCGCGCTCAGCAGGGAGTCTGCTTGGGATTCTCTCTCTCTCCTTCTCCCTTTGCCCCTCTCCCCACTCATGCTCGCTCACTCCCTTTCTCTTTAAAATAAGTAAATAATCTTTAAAAAAAAAAAGGAAACTACCTAAATTTCCATAACCAAGAGGATATATGAATTTTTGTTGTTGTTGTGGACAACTGCCATTTGTTTTGACCTTCCAGCAGCATCTGAACCTACTTTCTATGTCTGGGGACTCCTCTACTTGCCAAGGCAGAGAGCACTTCCACTATAGATGACAAAAATGCCAGATTCTTTCTTTCCCAGTCCCCTCTGAAGCTAGGGCCCAGGCACGTGACCCAGGTGCCGCCAGTCCGCAGCGCCTGCCCTAGATTTTCCTGCAGCTGCAGGGGCTGCCCAGACCCTCCAGGCAGGGAGGGGTGTCAGCTGCACATGGCTCGGCTCGCAGAGGCTGTGTGCGGTGCTCATCGCAGTGTTCTGGGTCAGCGGGACCAGCAGCTGTGGCTGGCTAGTGGGCAAGTTTTACAGCACGATTTGGGACGTTGTCCCTATCCGTGCACCCTGCAAGCCTGATTCTTCCACCTTCCCAAAGATTTTCTGAGCTCTTTCATACATTCCTTTGTTTTTGTTTGCTTGCTTAAATTAGCCAGTTTGTTTCTGTTGCTCTCAGCTAAAAACCTTAATCCTGATAGAATTATGGATTATGACATATCGTGTAACATACATAAGAATGGCATACATCAAAATCAGGGTAAAAAAATGGGTGAAATCAGGAGTCGTCCTTGGGGCTGTAAGTTGTATCTGAAATTATAATAATGAAAAAAAATATATATAGCAAGTGTAGTAAAATACTACAATTTGATAAAGCTGGGTGGTGTGTACAAAGCTATTTTTTTCTTCTTCACTTTTTAATATGTAAACTAGTCTAGCACATGCACACACTGATACACACACATATAAACTTTTACTATAATTAATACAGAACTACTCAGAATCTGAAGGTTTCAAAGTAACAGTATTCTATTGAAATTGTTTGCCTCTCTTTCCAAAAAAGAAGATCCATTTCTGAGTGGGCCTGTATTTAAACTCACTAATAAACATTATGACAAGAAAGGGGGGAAAAAAGATGTTGAAAATAGATCTATAGAGTATGAAGGTGAGAACTGAAATGATATTTACATGTGTGGGTTTTCTTATCACAAGGAAATATATAATCATCATTTCTCAGAAAAGTGCTTCTACAAAGGGGAGGCATCAACTTCAACAAACATAACTGGGCATTTATCACATTTACTAAGTTCCTCAGCTTCAGCATAAAGAAAATGAAGCCAATACCGAATATTCTAATAATAATAAAAACATACTCTTCTAGCTACCCAGGAATGCCAGTTTTAAGTAACTTAATTAAAATACTTTATTTAACAAATTTCAGCATCACATAAAAATCTTTAAATGTAATTAAAATTCACAAAGTTTGGTTTTATAAGCCTCATAACCTTCCTAGAAGTTTTGTGGAAACATGAACTTATCCTTACATTACAGATGTTAATACTGAGGCATAAAGAAGCCAGATTACAGTCATGTTGAGAGTTAGTGAGTGGATAGAAGGCAGATCCAAGTTTAGCTTTCGGATTTCCATTCTTGCTATTGGGTTACATGGTTTATCCAGTCTATTAATAGTCATAAGTCGGTTCAAAAGTATGCTGTAGGTGTTTCATCACCATCAATGGGGACATTCTAATAGAAAAAAATACACATGGGTTCAAGTTCCAGCTTTGTCAGTTACTACATGTGTGCTTTAGTCAAATTATTTAATTGCCTGAGCCTCGGTGTTCCCCATTTGTGAGACGGAATAAAGTGAGTATCTTACAGACCAACCTCAATGCATTCTTCTTGCATTTGTTAAACTGCAATTAACGCTCTAGGTCTCATTCTTACCGGTCAATTACTTGCAATAGTTTGGATTAAGTCCTCTGAACATATAGTTTATGTTTGTTTCAGAGCCACAGGTGCTTATGTAACTGAAAAGGTCTACATTCATCTCTTTTAGTGTACTGACAAGTATTTTAGCATATTGGAACATAGAGTTCTGTCCAGAATTAAACTTAAATACTTTACCAAAGTAGCCACTTTGGTTTCTTCTAAAGTGATATTTTGTCTGTCCTTTCAGTTCTTTTTTTTTTTTTTTTAGATTTATTTATTTATTTGAGAGAGAGAGAGAGCAGGACCTCGAGCAAGGGGAGGGGCAGAGAGAGAGAAGGAAACAAGCAGACTCCTGACTGAGCACAGAACCCGATGTGCGGCTCAATTCCCAGGACCCCAAGATCATGACCTGAGCTGAAATTCAGAGTCAGATGCTTAACTGACTGAGCCACCCAGGCGTCCCTGTCCTTTCGGTTCTTTAAACATGATTTCTGACCATTACTAGGCTTCCTCCTCCTCCCGTTAAGAGCAAGGATGCATGGTTTGCTTCCCAGCTGCTCTGCCCTGTGGTCCTCAGGAGGACATTGTGTGGGCAGGAAGGGGGCACATGCCAATGTGGCACATACAGCATCCCTGAAGTGACAGACCTGGTGTATGATCACTTTGTAAGCCACCAGCTGTCCTCCACGGGTCAGCTCATTATAGTCCACGTGTTCTCAGCTAGCGAAATGGACAAGACCACAAAAGAAATGGCCAAAGTGTATGGAAAACTCAACAGATCTAAAAGCATGCTTTGCATTCAGGTGAGTGTCGTGTGTATTAAGACAAATTGTGAATAATGTTTACTTGCATGTTACATCTTATACGTTTCCTCAGCCACACAAAGGGCCATGGAGGAATTTCTCCCCTGCTTTTTAAACTGAGGTATGACCTTCATATAGTAAAGGTCACACATCTTAAGGGCATATAGCTTAATGAATGTTTATGTATGTGTACACCTATATAATAACCACCAGATCCAGATACAAAATATATTCCCAGGCCCAAAAAGCTCCCTCTTGCCCTTTTCAGTCAGTAATCCACCTACTTCCTGCCCCTGGACACCACTTTTCTGACTTCCATTACCATAAATAGTTTTGTCAGTTTTAGATCTTCATATGCATGGAGTCACAGTGTGCACATTTTGGAACACACAGTACATTGTTGTGCTGCTTTTGCCAAAGAATGGGAATGGTAAATACCAGGCATGCTGGCATCCTCCCATTCTGCCCCCATGACAGGCACTGCTAATCCAGCATCCTTTTCCACCGAGTCCACACTGGGTCCTAAACTCCTTTCCCTGACTGCATTGCAAACAACCACTACCAGCTGACCTGGGTAGTAACTCATGAAGCCTTTTCCCCCACAATAGCCGTTGCCCTCAACATATTTAACGAGTATTCTCTAAGCCTTGTGGATTCTATCACTGTGACATTTTTTTCCCATTCGAGCCTTTTTTCCATTCCCACTGCTTCTGCCTATTTCAGGCCTTCATCACCTCCCATCTGATTCTCTCCAGTGGCCTCTCTGAGGAGCTTTCCTGCCTCTGGTCTTGGTGCCCCTGACAGTTGCTACACGTTGCTAGGTGTTCTTTTTAATATACGGGCATGACTGCATCATTCTCCTGCTGACGATCTTCTAAGGACTTCTCTTCAGGCCAAGTCCAAGTCCTTTAATGTGACATTGAGGGCCCCTTCCCAGTGGGGCTTTTCCCACCCTGACTGCCCAGTTCCCTGTCCCAACCTCAGTGATAGCCCCTTGGAGATATATTAAAGGGGGATATATTAAAGAACCTTTGCAGAGTCCAAGTCTGAAGCATGTGGGAGCTGAGGGCTTGGGCCATGTCGCCCCTTGCAGAGATGCTTCCACTGACTGGCCTTTTAAGAGGTTGCCTGAAACATCCCTGGGCTTCTTTTGAGGGATGTTACATTATATTCTCTAGGCCTAGTGTCCCCTAAATGAAGCCCGATGTGAAAATTGTCTTTCTGAATGAGAAGCTTTACTTCCCATGAGGATCAGGTACGTTTCCTCTTCTCCACAAAAGAGATTTTTGGTGCCCAACTGGGTTTCTCTTTTCACTTTGCCTGAAAGTACAGAACAAAGCTTTGAACTGAATTATAACAATAGAGTAAGAACTTATGGACCACTTACCTGAAATCCAGTTCTTCTTTTGGATCCAGAGCTTCTGTTTATACTGAAATTTTCTCATCATATATATTTTTTTAATTTATTATTTTCTTTGATACTGTTCTTACTTCCTATAAAGCACCTCTGGTCTTTTGCTAAAAAGGCAGAATATAAACAAACAAATTTAAAATGTAAGTTTTGATGAAGTAAATATTATTTCGTCTAGTAGAATTGATAGCAACCTTGCAGGAAAGTGACATGTCATTTTGTAACTCTGAATGGTGAAGGAAAAGAATGCAAGCGTAATTGGCTGGGTACCCCAGGGTATCCTAGATTCTTTTTTAGATCATAAAAACAAAGGGAATGCTCTCACATCGGAGACAAATACAAATAAGAATAGGGAAGATTGTAAAACACATAAAGTTCACCTGAGAACTGCAGTCTTCGTCAAAAGGGCGGCCTGGTCAGACCAGGGTCGTGGCTCCCTCTTCCTCTCTTTCTTTCCACCTAACCAGGGAATTGGGAGGCCTGTGTGATGCTGAAATTGTTAAGCTGCACTTGGAGGCTGGATAGCAGAGAGAATTCACCGGATATTCTGGTGGAAGCATCAAGGGTGTAGGCAAAGTTCCTAGAAGGGTAGCCTGAGCCACAGGGGTTTGGGGTGGGATCTGGGAGCACAGGGAGCCCTGGTTCTGGGCACGGTAGCCCCACCCTTCCAGCCTGCCCTGAAGCCAGGTTCCTCTCCCCACAGCTGGAAGCTTCTTGATAGCAGGACCCTGTCTTGCTCACCATTATAGCCCTAGTGCGTATCCCGGGGCCGAGTCCATGGTGAACATCTAAAACATATTTGTCAGGTGAATACATGAACCAACGAATGAGTGAATGAGTGGAAAAGGATGCTGAGTCTGAGGCCAGATATGAGGGTATATGGTCACTGCTAATTCTTTCTTGGTTTCATGGGAGGTGCTCTGGGACCGAGGCTTGTGAAAGGAACTAGGTCTCCCCTGAAGAGACAGACAAGCTGAGTGGACGGGAGAGCAGGACCATAGTCAGGAAGAGTTCAGCTCCTCGCTGGAAAGACAATAATGTGCATCAAATCCCAGCGGCTCTGATATACTTGGTGCAGACAGTACCGCCATCCCCCTCCCCCCATGCCTGGCATCTAATAGACACTCAGTAAATGTTCGCTGAACTGATCTGAAATGGCAAAGTCAGAATAAGATCAAGAGAGCAAATATTTATTGAGCACTTACTGTGTTGCAACTGCTATTTACCTGGAATATTATTTAATTATCAAAAGAGCCATAAATGGCTGGCTCTCTGCATATGAGCCCATTGAGTGCAGGTTGATACCTGAGACAGGACAGTTAGGTCACTTGTCCAAGGTTACTCTGTCAGGAAGGCGTGAGGCTGAGATTCATACCAGGCAGTCTTACTCCAGGACCCGTGCTCTTGAGCACCCTGCTATGCCATGTAGCCTTGTGGAGAGAAAAAGCAGTGGCGAAGGGGGGCCAGAGTGGAATCAAATGAGATGAATGGATTGAGAGGACTGGCGCATATCCCGCACTTCACAAGTGTGTGCTTGGGCGTGTGGCTGCAGGAGGTGTGGAACGGGCTTCGTGTGTATGCTCAGCAGGAATTGTGCAGGCCAGCACAGCTGATAAAAGGAGCCGTGCCTGGCTGAACCCTTTTAACAATGAAGAAATAAGCCCCCAAAACTAGTAATATCTACTTGAGGATGAAGCTTTTTTGATAACACAATTCTGTGTATTTATTCATTCAGGTGACAAACATTCACTGAGCTCCTACAACAGGCTGGGAGTGGGGTAGCAACTTGAGACAGAAAAATGAATTAGACCCTGATCGTGTCCTCAAGGAAAAGACAGTCCAGAGAACAGTCATGACACATGACATGGTGACATGAGTGCTGGGTTAGAAGTATCAACAGAACATTTAGGCAAGAAGTGGCTTGTAGGATGAGTAAGACTTGTAAGACTAGTAAGAATTAAGTGAGTGATATTTCCACAAACTACATTTTGGAAGACATGTTGGAAAACTGCACGTTGGAAGGCAAGAAGGTATCAAGTTGCAGGATGAACCTGGGAGATGGGAAAGGCATCAGTATTGGGGGGGTGCACGCTGGGGGAGTTAGCAGCTAATGAAGGTAGCGGAAACCTAACTGTGAGGTTCAATAAAGAACCCCAATTCTCCTTGAAAAGGGAGAGGAGTCATTAAAGGATTTTAAGCGGAGAAGTGACATGAAGAGAGTTTGTATTTTAGGAGGATCATGTTGACGGAATGTTCCAGAAAAGATCGGAATGACAGAGAGACCTAGTATCGCATTTACCCAGAGGAGAAATGGTCAGGCAGGGGCCGTGGGAGTGAAAAAGGATTCTGAGTCTGAGTGGTGGTTAGAAGCGAGACTTCATAAGATTTGATACGTTGAGTGACGGGAGAGTTTAAGATGTCTCCCAGCTTCTTGTTTGCACAGTTAGAAGAAGAGCAGTACCATTTGGGGGGATAGGGGATTCAGAAGGAGGAGAATAAGAAATGTCTGTTATCTATTACTGCATAACACACCACCCCCACAACTTACAGTCCTAGAATAGCAACCACATATTTCCTCATGACCCGCTCAGGACTAGCAGGGATGACCTCACTATGCTTCACACAGCATTGGCTGGGGCAGTCTGAATACAGCTGGAGGATTCGAGAAGAGCCTCGTCCATATGGCTGGCAGGTAGTCCTGCTGACATTTAGGAGCTCAGCTATGGCTATTGGCCAGGGGCCTCTGTTCTCCTCATGAGGGCCTGCCTTTCTAAGAGTTATTCAGGATTCCTCACAACATGATGTCTGTGTTTTGAGAAGGAATGTTCCAAGAGGTGAAGACGGAACCTGGAGACCTCTTAAGGCCTGGCCTCAAAAGTGATGCAGTATACCCTTGATGTGGGCCAGCCCAGATTCAAGGAGAGTGGAAGTAGACTTCCATCTCTTGATAGGTAGAGTGGCAAAGAATTTATAGACATCTTTAATCCACCATAAGAATGTTTGAAGAGGGGTGCCTCAGTCAGTAGAGCGAGGAACTCTTGATCTTGGGTCTTGAGTTTAAGCCCCACATTCGGCATAGATCTTACTTAACAAAAAAACAAAACAAAACAAAGGAATGAAGAGAAAGATGACAAATTCAGATTGGCATGTTGAGTTAGAGGTACCTGAGTGTCATCAAAATGGAGACATCAAGAAGTAGGCAATTCAACCCACAAGTCTGATACTCAGAGGAGAGCACTAGCTTTGGAAAACATTTGGCACACAGAAATAGTAGCTAAAATTATGGGTTACCCAAGGGGTATGTGAAGAGAGTGAATAGCAGGAGGCAAGATTGGAGATTTTAGATATTTAGAGATCAAGTAGAGGAAAAATTGTGCTTGACAAAGACTAGGATGGAAGGCATAGAGAAATAGAAAGAAAACAGAAGAGGGGGACCACAGAAGCCCAGGAGAGAGTTTGAGAAGGAAGACTGTTTAGTAATTTCAAATGCCTCAAAGAGGTCAAGAAATAGAAGAAACATGAAAATGTCCACTGGCCTTGGCTATACAGAGGTCTTTGATAAGTTTATGAAGAAGGCATTCCTAATGGAGTGGTAGGAATAGAGTCTAGAATTGTTGGCTCAAAGATGCAAATACTGCTGAATGGAACAAGGGATTTGTTACCTGGGATTTAATGTCTTTACAACTTTTTGCCTTTTTTAGAGTTGTTCAGATCCCTTCCGATTACTCAAATACAACATCACCTCTGCATGTAAATTTACTGGTGGCAGTTGTCCACTTCTGGTTCAAAGGCACAATGTCATTCCAGGAATTTTTTTGGTATGTGCTTTGAGGTATATGACTGTTTTAACCAACCTACTATGTTGTTACATGTGAATAATGTTGTGTGTGATGCTTGCGTGACTTAGAGATTATTCATAAGAAAGAAAGGAGAGAATGAAGAAATAGATAAGCTCGAATCACAACCTTCTGCGGGAACCCCTTGACTATAGGTCTTCTTATAAGTGCAGGTTATGGCTACAGCTATTCTTCTAACTGTTGGATTATCGTTACGATTGCTCTAATGAGGTTAAAAATTGAATCCTCTGTTAACACTGAGGTGGTCAAATCCTCTACCTCATGAGTTGATATGGGATTATAAATGCTAAAATTTAATTCTTGCATTTAAGAAGCTTATAACCTAATTGAGGAGATAGGATACATACTATGCATATTTTAAGACTGAATAGAATAACTACTGTGACTGAAACAGCCCAGTATGGTAGAGAAAGCATAAACTTAAAAATCAACAGACCTGAGTCCAGACCTTGGTTCTACTACTTGCTTGCTGTGTGACCTTGGGCAAATTACTAAGCCTCTCTGAACCTGTTTCCTCCCTTACAAAAAGGGAAAATGATAACCAACTCATAAGATTGTAAAAATTCGGTGAGATAATGTGCATAAAATGCTCATTTCAATTTCTGGCACATCGTGGTACTTATTAAATGTTAATTCCCTTCTACCAGTTTTTCAGTTCAACAAATGTGTATGGAATGTCTGCTCTGTGCCAAGCACAATATTGGTTCTGAGGATACAAAAAAAAAAAAAAAAAAAGCCACAGTCCCTCTTCCAAGAAGCTCCTGGTTGAAGGGCAGGGGTGGGGGGTGCAGTCTGTGGCCTCCTGAGAGTTATGGGATGTGAACTGAACCATGAAGGGGTTTTCATACAGAGAGGTAAAAAAGAGAGGGCAGTTCCAAGGGAAAGCAGTGTTATTAGTAGAGGTAAAAAGGAAAGGCTAGGAACACAAGGAATCTGGAGACCTGGTTTTGTTGTTTGTTTGTTGTTTTTGAGAGAGAGAGAGTGAGAGCATGCACGGGGTGGGGTCAGGGACAGAGGGAAAGAGAGATTCTCAAGCAGCCTCCGTTCCCAGTGTGGAGTCCGACGGGGGGCTCGGTCTCACAGCTCTGAGATCAAGATGTGAGCCAAAATCAAGAGTCCAACATTTCACTGACTTCGCCACCTAGGCGCCCCTGGGGACCTGGTTTTTAGTCCCGCACCCCCCACTATAACCAGCTGAATATATTTGGGTTGATCTCATCTGGAGGTGGAGAGGACTAGATTAGATCAGTGGCTCTCACCCCTGGCTCCTGCCTTAGCTACATGAAAAAAATGATTTCTGAGCCTCACCCTAGAACAATCAACTCAGAATTCCTGTGGATGAGACTCAGCATCAGCTTCACATCAACTTTATTATGATACATTTTACATACAATGCACTCACTTTATTGTACAGTCTCAGTAACTTTTGACAAATGTGCATACTCGTGTAACTGCCTCCACAATCAAGACAGAAAACATTGCCACCACCCCAGAAAGTTTCCTTCAGTTCTTCCTTCCACTTCATCCCCAGGCAATCACTGATCTGCTTTCTGTCGCTATAGATTAGGTTTGCCTTTTCTAGAATTCATCTAAAAGGATTCATATAATAAGCATTCTTTCATCTGGCTATTGGGGATTTCACTGTTTTTTAAAAGCTTCCCTGGAGGGGCCCCTGGGTGGCTCAGTCTGTTAAGCATCCAACTCTTGGTTTTGGCTCAGGTGGTGATCTCAGAGTCATGAGATTAAGCACCGCATCTGGCTCCACGCTTAGCACGGTCGGCTAAAGTTTCTCTCTGCCCCTCCCCTCGCTCGCTCGCTCGCTCGTGCTCTCTCTCTCTCTCAAATAAATAAATATTTTTTTTAAAATATAAATAAGTAAATAAATAAATATATAAATAAGTGCTTCCCTGGATGATTTTAATGAAGAGCAATGGACTGGATGATCTCTCAGGGTCCTTCTAGCTAAAAATAAATCATGGTTTCATCTGCTAGTCTAAAGATACTTTATAAGAATTGCATTTTAGGAATAATGAGAATGACTGCTGTCATTGTAATAATTATGATAATGCTAACACTAATGTTCGTTGAGATTTTACAATGCGCCCAGGAACTGTGCTGTTACTCATCTGTATTTTCCTACGTAAATCCCCACAGCAAGGATTAACCTCTGAGGGGGTAGGTGCTAACATTGTCCCTGATAACAGAGATGGAAACTAAAGCTTAGGGAAATTAATTAACCCGTCCAAGGCAAGGAGCTATGTAGCAAGTGGTGGGGTTAGGATTCAAACCCAGATTTCCCTCCAATAAACAGAGACTTTACTTTTAATCAAGATGCTACAAAACTCCTACCAGGTGAAGTCTCAGCCCCCAGTAGTGCCGAACTGTGAAATGATACCAGATGAATGCTTTCAGTTTGTTGATGAGTTCCAGCTGGGGAGAAGAAACTAATTTAAAGGACATTTAGCAAGAAAGGCTTAAGGCAAAGAGCCTCTCACCTTAATACGAAAAGTAAGCCGGTTTGTTTAGAGTGTCAAATGACAGTTAAGACTAAAGAGACTTAGGGGCACCTGGGCGGCACAGTTGGTTAAGTGTCCGACTCTTTGTGGTTTCGGCTCAGGTTGTGGTCTTGGGGTCGTGAGATCGATCCCCTCCTCGGGTTCCATGCTCAGTGGGGAGTCTGCTTGAGACTCTCTCTCCCTCTCCCTGTCCCTCTCCCTCTGCTCCTCCTCCCCATTTCTCTCTCTCAAATAAAAATAATAATAAAGACTAAAGAGACTTAAGAGGAAGGGGATGGGGCAGAGGCTTTTGAGATATATACAAAATAGAGCAAGAATTGTTCGTCTACTGATATCATTCTAGGAAAGTGAATAACCTCAGATTTCAATCCACATATGCACCAAAAAAAAAAAAACCTCTTTAGTTTTGAAAATATACATCCACTGTCACTATGAACAATGAACAATAAGTCTTATTCTCTGGTAGGGAAATCTTCCCACATACCTGGCAGCTGATCAGACACCTCCCTGCTTCTGCAAGCCTATTTGGTCCTGTGAGTCTTGGCAGACTTGCTTGGTTGGTTATAGTCTATGCTTCCTATAAATTTACTGGTGGTTAAAAAAAAAAAGAAAACATAGGCACAATGAAAATGTATGTCCTCCTTAAGTTGCACTCACCCCAAATCAAAGTCTTGTCAGCTGAGATCCTCCCAGTTTCCTATAAGAGAATACATGATCACTTAAACAGGGTCCTATTCAACGCTGGCTGTGAAGCCAAGATCAAGGCTCAGCCCGCCTAGCTGTCTGTCCACTGGGTGACAGTGTTGATCCATCCGATATAAATGTGCTTTGTCTCTGGGCCAGAAAACTCCGGGAAAGATTGCAGCCAGATGGCTTTCTGAGGGCCTTGGGGAATGGCTCTGCCTTTCTTCTCCAAGTATGGCAGGATCATTGTTTTCTTTATTTTTCAAGGGAAAATGTGAGGTGTAGATTTGTTCCAGTTACCATGTTGGGCTGGGTTTCTGTGGGCAGAGTTGTACAGAGAACAGATGTGATTGTCCATAGTAAGTTAACCTGCAATTTCTTCATAATGTAACGAAGGCAAAAGACTTGCAAAAAGCATTGTGAAAACTCAGCTGAAAATTCAGCTGTTTACCTAGATGCCTTGGGATGGATCAATTCTTTACCCAAGATGTTCACTCTTACACAAATGTGCTGCTGTCTGGGATGTGTATTGCCCAGGGCTCTGACGAGGGGCAAGACTGTCTGTGGAGTATCATTTCCAATTTGCCAGGGCACGGTTTGTACATTGTTCCATCTGTTCCAATGCGATCCCTGTCTTCAGGAGGAGTAATAGATAAGCCAGAACAACTGTAGTTAAGACTCGACCTGATCAGCAGAAATGATGGAGTTATGATAATGCAAGGGAGGAGAGGGAATGATGAACCATCCATACTCCCACTTGAAAAGGAGAAGGCAGAAAGTGAGTTGAGTGTTTGCTTCAAGATGCTAAGAGGGTTGGTTTGGGCAACTTCCGCTTCTCCTCCCCAAGATGGAAAGGACAATGATTTAAAATAGTGGGACTCTTCGATGAGCAATAAAGTAATGTTAATGTGATATTCTGCTTCCAAACTTTTTTAATCAGTGTGAAAGATTAAAATAGAATTATCAATTTGAGAAATTATACCACAGAACCTTTTTAGCATCTAAAACAGTTTTTTTTCTCCTTTGCTTTATTTGATATTATTTGGTCTGATCTATTTGTGCTGATAAGTTAGCACATTTATATTTTATTACACTTAACATAAAAGCTTTGGGTTTTTTTTTCATATATGTATTTAAAAATATACTTAAAAACTGCAGTAGTATTTTCTTAGGGAGTTCTGCTGGAGTTCTGAGACCTTCAAGTGTGGGTTAGAAATCCAAACAGGTTGTCTGGCTGCATGAAGACGGGGCTCTCACTTTCTAGGGCTCACACAGACATTGAGCAACACAGAACAAAGGGCCATAGAAGCCAGAGTGTGAAGCTCTTGAGCTGTAATCAACTCCCCTGTCTCTGCTCCTTGGACACTTCAAGGCCTTTCTGGGCCTTATCGACCACACCCAGACAGCATGGGCCTATTTAGGGCAAACTGTCACCACAAACATCATGATACTCTCTTTGGTGCATATTAAGGACATTTTATCAGAGTTTTGGTACTCTCTACCCAGCAGGGCTCTACCATTTCATCCGCAGAGAAAATAAAAGGATTTAGGAGAGGTGGCTCTGAGCAGGGGAAGTTGAGAACTTTCTGGGACTCACCAGAGCAGAATGGATTCTCTCAGGAAGCAAAGCCAACCTGCAACATGTCCCAGCGCGTCTGCCTGCTTCCCCAGCGAGGCACAATGAAAGCAAACAGAGAATGGGGTAGAGGCGTGTGCACCCACAGGAGCTCCAGAACACCCTCTCTGTTTATCTCTGCAGACATGAGCACAAGATGCGTTCTTCCTCCAATTTCTTCTACCTTCTTCATTCTCTAATGAAGGTCTTTAGTGGCTTATGTGGCTGCTCTGGGAGAAGCCAGCATCATAGATAGTTTGAGAGGGGGGGTTCTCGTGGTAAAACCCAATTTTTTTAAATGCAAAAAAGCATAAAGGAGAAGATAATATCATCCATGCTCCTGCTACCCAGAAATAAACACTGTTAATGGTTCAGTGTCTATCTTCCCAATGTCTACACACACACACACACACACACACACACATGCACACGCACACTCACACACACACCCCAGACTAGGATTTTGAGGTACATATAACAATATAAGCATTTCCCTAAATCATTAAGTATTATTTCTATATTCTTTTACAGCAGCATCATTTATGTTGGCTGAATAATATTCCAATATAAGGCTGGACCATGATTTATTATTTAATATCTCTCTTGTTGCTGGATACTAAATTATTTTAAAGAAGAACATCTAAAAAAATAGAGCTGTCTCCCAACAACATGGGGAACTAGAGAGTATGATGCTAAGTGAGATAAGTCAGTCAGAGAGATAAGTACCATATGATTTCACTCCTATGTGGAATTTAAGAAACAAAACAAACAAGCAAAGGAGACAAAAAAGAGGAACAAATTAAGAAACAGACTCTTAACAATAGAGAACAAAGTGATAGTTACCAGAGGGGAGGTGGGTGGGGGTGGGTGAAATAGGTGATGGAGATTAAAGAGGACACTTATGATGAAAATAAAAGAAAATAATATAAAATAACTAGAGCTGTCTAATATGGGAATGTGCAGCTTTGCAAAGCAGTGAGCTCTCCTTTTCAGAGGCTAGAGTATAGTATTTGGAGGGATAGCTCAGAAGGAATTGCTACCTTGAGTGAGTGCCTTCTTTCTATTCTCTGGGCTGGCAATTATTTTTCTGCCAAGGCTTCCCCCTCTTTCACTGTGCTTCAGTCTCACCTTAATTTTATGATGTCTCCTTCCCCCTCCTTAGTACCAGATTCAGAAATCACTGATTTTGCGTCTCTGTCCCTACCATAGGACTTTGGAGCCAAAGAGGAGAGTCTCTTTTCTGGCCAAAATGACCAGGTATGCTGTGGCCCAATAACCTTTTTGAAAAGCTTGGTATGGCATCATGAAAATATACCAGGCCTTTAATGTTCATAAAAAATGGGATACTGTTTAAGATGGGCACAAGAGAGAGTTGTCAGAAGAATTTTAAGTGTGTTTAAAATAAGAAAAAACCTTTCCAGGGGATTCCCTTTATGTACAATAGCATTAGTACCTGTACATAAAGAGTGAAAATAATTCAGTCATTAGTTATAAAGTCTAGCAACATTGTATAGTCTCTTGGGATCTCCAGTTCTGACTTCAATCACATTAGGGGTAGGACTCTACTCTTCTTAGTTTTGTTGCATCCTTTACAGTGGTTACAAAATCAGTGTTTGTACAGTCAATTTGTGATGAAAGAGTAAATTTAATATTTAGAATCCCAAAACCCAAAGGGCGTCCCTGTTTCCAAAAGCCGGTAGATAGCTTTCATTTTCTATTTGGGAGTCCACCATGTAATCTGTATGAGTAAGATGAAGCCAGTGATTTAACTTCAGACCAAAAAAAAATTTGTTGGACGTGTTTCAGCAACTCTTATTATCAAAGGGAATAAGCCACATTGTCCTAGGAATGATGTGTTTGTAGAAAATTATCAACGGACCCACGGCTGCTTTGTGACATGCAGATTTGCCCTTCCCTCAGCTTCTCCCAAGCTGGCTGTGACTGCTCCCTTGCACCCTACCACTGTGTTCTCTGTTAGGGCAGACTGCCTAGGTTTTAGAAAAAAAGACCTTCGGATCAAAGTCTTTTGTTAGATATTACATTTCTTTAATGAGCCCATTCCTTCCTAACAGCGTATGGTTTTCTCCTCTGACATTGGATTGGACTCAAATTTACTACAAATGACTAATGGTAACTTTTATTCAATAATGTTTTCATTTATAAAGCATTCTGTATATCTCATTTGGCTGAATTCTTACAATTCTGTGAAGTTGGCATGCCAAAGGTCATTTTCTGTCTTCCTGCCCGGGACAGCAGAGTTTGAGTGGTAGAGTGGCTTATCCGGCATTACACAGCTCATCGATCCCGGGGTTGGGTTGGCAACTCCCAATCCCGTGCTCTTTCTATTGTACACAAAGAAATAAAGAGAGGAAGCTGCAAATTGATGCAGCTGCTGTGGGAAACAGTATGGTGGTTTCTCAAAAAATGAAACAGAATTATCATATGATCCAGCAATTACCCAACATAATTGGAAGCAGGGACTTCAACAGATATTTGTTTCAGGGGGGCATTATTCACAGTAGCCAAAAGATGAAAATCCCACATGTCCACTGAGAGATGAAAAGATAAACCAAATGTGGTGTATACATACAGTAAAATGTTTTCGGCCTTTAAGAAGAATGGTATGTGCTCTGTTGTAATAATACCTGCTGTGTGATCTGAGCTGTGTGATGATTCTGATACAGGCTGTAACATGGATGCAACTCAAAGACATGACGCCAAGTGAAATGAGTCAGACATAAAAGGACAGATACTCCATGATTCCACTTGTACGAGGTCCCTAGACTAGTCAAATACAGAGAGACAGAAAGAAGAACCATGGTTCCTGGGGCATGGTGGAGAGGAGAAAGGGGAGTCATTGCTGAATGGGTACAGAGTTTGTTGGGGATAATGGGAGGTTCGGGAGATGGATGGTGGTGATGGTTGCACAAAGATGTGAATATCCTTAATACCACTGAACTGTATGCTTAAAAACAGCTAATGTGGTAAATTTTGTTACGTATATTCTCCCACAATAAAGAGAAAAAAGGAGAGGCAGTGTATAGGAAAAGCAGCAAACCTTTGATTGTAGCCTTGGTTCTGCCAGACTCGTTGGGTGACCACAGGTAATTCACCTCTCTAGTCCTCAACTTCTTAATCTCTGTATTGAGGGGGCACAGGATTAGTTAATCTCTAGCTATCCTCCTAAATCCAACAGTCATGGAGAAACCACGGATCTGAGGACAAAGTCCTACTGGGGTTTCCGCTGGGGTCCCACCTGGTGGCTGAACACTTGTGGGAAAGAACCATCTCTCAGACAGGTGATAGAGAAAAATGACATTTGCTATGCCTCTCAGAAATGAATGTCAGAGTTGCTAGGCTTATTAAAATATAAGTCTGTAGGAAGAAGTCCAGACAAAGGGTCTAGGTGATTTCTGACTTAAAAAAAAAAAAAATTCAGACCCCAATTAGAGTCTAGAGAAGCTCTAGGATAAAGTTGATGAAGCCAATTATCTTGAGTTAAGTGGGTAAAAATCAATCTCTTATGCAAATATAGTTTATCACTTTAAGTAAAACAAATACCATTTTAACAATCACAGTCTCCTATTACAAATGTTGATGATTTCAAGGATGCAAGTCCACCGTCCTTGGAACCACTACCATGAATCTTTCTATATCCCCAAAAAGCTCTTTGCTCTTCTTAGCCAACAGCCTGAGAAACTGGACTACAGAATAAGTATAAACGTGATGGTAGTTCATATGTAAATAGTCATAATCTTTTTTCTTCCTTTTTTTTTTAACTTAAAGAGACCTGTTAAACTTTTGTTCAAATTAATTTTGTTCAAATTCCATATCATTTATCAGCAGAATCCTTTTTTGGCATAACTTTTCCATTCCAGAGATCTAATGTTCCAAATAACAAATCTTCTAGACTTTCACTTGACAGGAGAGCAGTGCAAGAAAGAACTGGCGATGATTTAATGGCCCGCTCCCTGCCCCAATCCCCCCTTGCCTTTCTGGTCCTTCCACAGGCCTGGGCCACCGTGAGAGGCAACACTAACAAATTTCTGGTTACGAAATAAATGGGGATGAAAAGTAGAGCACAGGGAATATTGTCCACAGTATTGTGATAACATTGTACGGTGACTACATTCACCTCAGTGAGCATTGCATATGTACAGACTTGTCCACTCACTGTCATACACCTGAAATGCATACAACATTTGTTAAAGATGTTATTAATTTATTTGTCAGAGAAAGAGAGAGCACAAGCAGGGGGAGCAGCAGAGGGAGAGGGAGAAGCAGGCTTCCTGCGGAGCAGGGAGCTCGATGCGGGGCTCGATCCCAGCACCCTGGGAGCCACCCAGGCGCCCCTATATAACATTTTATGTCATATTACTTCAATAAAAGAACAACAGTGTCACCATTAGAACTCCCCAAGCAGTGAGTAGAACAAATGGGGGCCAAGCAGGCCAGGAGCCATGATTTGTCAGGGGTGAGGCTCAGGTGGGGGACACAGATGGAGCTCACTGGAGGATCTGCGCTGTTGCCTGGTCAGAGCAACTAGGGTGCTGAATCTTCTCTCTCAAACCTGGGATGTACTGGCCTCCTGAGTGTCTGTCGCGTCAAATACTCTGGTTTGTTGTTGAACTGCTGTTGAACTTGCTTCAATAATAGTGTGTAGCCGTTGTTGAATTAAAGAACACGGGGCTCAGAATTTTGTCTCCTTACCAAAGAAACAGAATGGGGGAGGATGAACTGCAAATAGGAAAACCAGTTCTTTTGATCTGGATCATGAAGGAGTCAAGATCCTTCAGAGAGCGTTCCTGGTTTAGGCCCCCTCCCGGAATGCTGGCGTCCGTCAGTGTCCTGCCACGAGTCCTCTGCAAACTCTCAACACTCTTTTCCACAGACTCAGCGACTGTCTCTGTATGTTAGTGACACCCACATCTCTAACCCTAGTCCCGGCTTCTCACCGGAGCCTTGGACCCATATATCCATATGCCTCCTGGACCGCCCCACTGAGAGGTGTTTTAGGTAGTTCACAGTAAACATGTCCAAGACGAAATCCATCAGGATCATAAAGGGCAAGGTGGAGAAGGCATGAGGATAGTTGCAAAAGAGGAGGCCAGATCATGCTCTTAACACCTCTTGTGAGTCATGAGGGGAGAGAGAAGAGGTGGAGGAGGGGGAGGGAGAGAGGGGAGGGAGGGGGAGGGAGAGAGAGGGGGAGGGAGAGGCGGGAGGGGGAGGGAGAGAGAGGGGGAGGGGGGAAGGGACAGAGAGGGGGAGGGGGAAGGGAGAGAGACGGGGAGGGGGAGGGAGAGAGAGGGAGGAGGGGGGAGGGAGAGGGGCCGAGGAGAAGAAGAGGAGAGAGAGGAGGAGAAGGAGGGGAGGAGGGAGACAATCCGGGTGAGAGAGGAAGGAGGCAGTGGCTCCAGAGCAGGGACTGTGCTCTGGCCAGAACGTTGGAGGGGGATGGCGTGCCCCATTGACCATTAAGGTGATACCAGTGATGTTGCCCATAGACCTAGGAAAACTCTGGGGAACAGAACCAGGGCTGCTTGGTCACCCACCTTCTCTTCACCTGAAGAGTCGCATCTCACACCAAACCTCCTTCATTCTTTCCTTATGCAAAATATCGAGTGCCTACTATGTGCCAAACACTATAAAGTAAGTGAGGGAAAAGAGTGATAAGAAGACAGAGGGACAGCAAGCAGCGAGGGGTGGCCCCAGGACGCTGCTTAAAAGGGTCGGGGTTTTGTTTTATCAGGGAGACTGTTTCCTGTAAGAATTCCCTCCCTCCCTCCCTCCCTCCCTCCCTTTCTTCCTTCCCTCCCTCCTCCCTCCACTCCCCTGCTCCCCAACAAATCATCAGAGTACAAAGTCATTGTAAACTCCTCGTAAGATCTTAAAAGATCCCAGTGGGTCCCTACATATGGCAAGAGTATTTTTGTTGAGATGTATTTTGTATTTGATGAAGTCCTGATTCAATGTTTTGAAAAGACCTCTTGGATGAACCATGGAGACATGCTAAGTGAAAGAAGCCGGACACAAGAGGCCACATGTTGTGTTTCATGTATATGAAATGTCCGGAATAGGCAGATCCTTCAGACAGAAAATATATTAGCCGTTTCCAGAGGTAGATGGAGAGGAAATGAGGAGTGACTCCCAGTGGGCATGGGCTTTCTTTGAGGGGGATGAGTATGTTCTGGAATTAGATAGTGGTGAGGGTTGTACCACCTTGTAAATATACTAAAAACCACTGAATTGTACAATTTAAAATGGAGATATAATGTTCATACAGCTGTTTTTTTTTTTTTTTAAGGACCTCTTCCCCATGCCACCCTCAAAAAAATACCGAGAAGGATAGAATGTAGTGAGAGATCAAGGGGCATAAAAATTATTCCTGTGTGAATAATTGTGAATTGGGTTTCATGTAAAGCTATACCAAGAGCACACAAACTGGAAAACTGTTCGGTTCAACCAGTTCATGTTCCTGAGTAAATTATTCTGTACCAACTCTCAAAGCCTTCCTTCCTTCCTGAATTTCTAAATGTGCCTTCTAATCATAAATACAGTGAATAACAGAAGGTAGTGACAAGTGAAAGAAACTGATGTTTTTCTAGTTTTATCCTTTGCTCTATTTTATGAGCATGAAGGCATATATTTTGTTTCTTAAGGATTTTTGGTCGCAAGCAACAGAAACCAATTCTGACTAATATAAGGGGTAGGTGAGTGGTTTTGAAAGGATTTAGGGTAGGCCACAGAATCAAAGAGAGACTATTAGCTCCTTTGTAAGACCACACACGTTGGCCTTAGCAACCAGGACGGCCCCACGGAGCTCAGGGCAGTCACGCGCAGCGCCACCAGATGGCAGCAGCTCGCAGTGGCGCCCACCTCAGTCTGTCCTTCCCACGCAGGCCAGGAGAGGTCAGGTCTGATTGGCCTAACTTCGGTCACATGCCCAATCACGTGCAAAATACGCTCAAAAGATCCCGAGTGTAGCCGTGAGCTTCAGTTTTGGAAATGTCTTCGTGTGTGCATATCCAGATTCCAAAGTGTAATATGAACGGGGAAGCAGAGCCGTTGGGAGTTGAATGATTTTGAACATTTGCTTCCTCTGTATCATGCTCCCAGTTGGGAAAGCCGTGTGATCCTCCCGTCGGGGCTCTTAATGGGTAAAGTGTTGAGAATGAAATTGCTCTTTATGCTTCTAAGTAAATGACATCGTCACCGCGTTTCCCTGCCCGGTAACAGAGAGACTGGCAAGGAGAATTGAGGAAATGAGGCTTAGCACAGGGAGGGGTGTGCAGACAGCCTCGGTCTTAACACCTGACCCAGGAGGAGCCCTAAAAGATGGGCCACGGAGACGTAACTGCTTACGGCTCTTTTTAGGGGCTCCTATTTCTCCTCTAAGGGGGGAAGAATACTGTGTAAAGTTTAAGACAAGAATTAACCTGAAGAAAACCAACTAATTAGACAATTATAAGTAACTGAAATTTTCATTCTGTTTTCTTTCCAAGTCTAGCCCTTAAGACATGGCTTTGCAACATTTAAAGTTAACTTTAAGTATGGAGAAACCAAGAAAAATATCTAGAAACAGCTGGTTTAAGTATGTCTGGTTTGACTCTGAGGAATTAGAATACAGGTTCTTTTGGCTAAGAGGCTTAGCCTATAACACTGCATGCATGGGGTGCCTGGCTGGCTCAGCTGGTGGAATGGGCAACTCCTTTTTTTTTTTTTTTTTAAGATTTATTTATTTATTTATTTATTTGAGAGAGAAAGAGAGTCTTAAGCAGACTTCCTGCTGAGCACGGAAGGCTCCATCTCACCACGCGTGAGATCATGACCCTGAGACCACGAAATGAGTGGAGAGGGGAGTCTGATACCTATCTGACTGCACCACCCAGGCTCCTGCGGAGCTGGCAACTCTTGATGGCAGGGTTGTGAGTTCAAGCCCCACATTGGGGGTAGAGTTTACTTTTTTTTCCCCAAGATTTTATTTATTTGTCAGAGAGAGAGCACACACAAGCAGGGGGAGCGGCGGGCAGAGGGAGAGAAGTAAGCTCCCCGCTGAGCAGAGAGCCCCATGCAGGACTCGATCCCAGGACCCTGGGATCATGGTAAGAGCCGAAGGCAGACGCTTAACTTACTGAGCCACCCAGGCATCCTTACAGTTTACTTTATAATAAAAAGCTGCATGCAGAAATTCTCCTATGACTATATGGCAAGTCAGGAGGGCATGTGGTTATCAAAATTAGTTTAAGAACTTGTGATCACACCTACTGGTAAGATACATGGATTTTGTAATGCTGAACTTTAGGGAAAAGTCACAATGTTACAGAGGATGACTAATCACAGATAGAAGGAAAGTGAAACTTCTTAGTGTGGATAAATTTATAACTTCCCTCACCAAATCCTGCCAGCCAAATTGGTTGTTGGGACAACCAGTCACCCTATTGTCTGATTTTAGAGGCATATTTTATCAGGAGCTTACATATTTTCTATCTACAACCCTAACGAGCAGTTTTTCTTATAAAAGACCATGGGAAAAACCAGTACCTACCAAAGAAGTGTGAAGATCTGGTTCAGACTGATATCACAACAGTTACTTCAAAATCAGGAAAACCTTGATGCATAGTTTTTCCTTATCCTTTCTGGAAAGACTGTAATGGTTACATACTTTAAAAGCCAACCCAGTTTAGTAGCCATTTAAAAAAAAAAAAGAATGAGGGCGCCTGGGTGGCTCAGTTGGTTGGGCGACTGCCTTCAGCTCAGGTCATGATCCTGGAGTCCCGGGATCGAGTCCCACATTGGGCTCCCTGCTCAGCGGGGAGTCTGCTTCTCCCTCTGACCCTCTTTCCTCTCATGCTCTCTATCTCATTCTCTCTCTCTCACATAAATAAATAAAATCTTTAAAAAAAATTAAAAATTAAAAAATTAAAAAAATTAAAAAAATAAAAAAAGAATGAGACAGAGCAGTGATCAAATTTTTAATGAAGTGAGACCGTAAGCTTTGGGGTCAGAAACTTGAGTTTGAATCCTAGGTCTATGACTTCTTTCTGTGGTTTACCTCAGTTTCCTGATCCATAAATTGGGGAGAAAATGCCCTACGGATGTTGTGAGGGTGGGATGAGTAGCACTCACAACAGGGCCTGGACTCAATGGCTAGATTTAAGTAAATGCAATCTTTACCTGTTGCTCACAGGGTTGATGTGAGACTAATTGTTCAAAGGAGAAATGTTATGTTCAAATGAGAATGTATGTTTAAATGAGAAAATGTATTTAAAAACTATTGGTAAACCAAAAATATGAAGTTATTATTTTGAGGAAAGGGAGTTACACTCAAACATGGGTATGGAACTGTCTTTTAAGCTTTTTTTTTATTTTTTTATTTTTTTTTAAACTTTTTTTTTTTATTTATTCATGAGAGTCAGAGAGAGAGAGAGAGAGAGGCAGAGGGAGAAGCAGGCTCCCTGCCTAGCAGGGAGCCCGATATGGGACTTGATCCCAGGACCCTGGGATCATGACCTGAGCCAAAGGCAGATGCTTAACCATCTGAGCCACCCAGGTGCCCTGTCTTTTAAGCTTTTGATTAGTGATGATGGGGTGTATACGTGTGTGTGTGTGTGTGTGTGTGTGTGTGTGTGTGTGGAGAAGTAAGGGGTTTAATGGGTTCCTTAGCTATGTTGAGCCCCTGATCTATTTTTTTAGTACTGCCTGAGCCATACCCTCTCCTTCCCTCTTTACCATACTGTTTCCAAGGGTAGTAGTCCTCAAACCTCGCTGTCCAGCTGTGCAGCTCTTTAAGAAATAGAGGCCTCATGGGCGCCTGGGTGGCTCAGTTGGTTAAGCATCTGCTTTCGGCTCAGGTCCTGATCTCACATCTGGCTCCTTGCTCAGAGGGGAGCCTGCTTCTCCCTCTGCTGCTTCCCTTGCCTGTGTGCTCTCTCTCTGTCAAATAAATAAATAAAATCTAGAAAGGAAGGAAGGGAGGAAGGAAGAAAGAAATACAGGCCTCACCCCCTTGGAGAGTCTCATTCAGTAGATCTGGGTGGAGCCCGAGTATCTATTTTTTTAATAGACCCTAGAGTGATTTTTATATGCGACCAGGGTTAAGAGCAGGCATTTCACTTGGCCTCTAGGAACAGATGAGAGTAGCTCATCTCATGTCTGCTTTCTTCTCCACTGACACTTGCTCTAGAACCTCTCAGCCGGTCCTGTGGCTTTAGAAACCCTCTATCTGCTGATGACCCCCACATTAGCATCCCCCACATACAGCATCTCCCCAGAACTCTGTGGCCCTCCCGATTCCAACGCTCTATTTCAATATCTCACTGGATATTTTTTAAGATTTTATCTATTTATTTACGAGAGAGAGCGAGAGTGGGGAGAGGAGCAGAGGGAGAGAGACATAGGCATCTTGACTTCACTTTCCCAAATCAAACTCTACTTTTTGTCCAAAACCTGCCCTTCCCCATTTCTTCCTCATTTCTGGAAATTACCCTTGCCCAGTTTACTCAGACTAAAAATATTGAAATGGACTTCTCTTTTTCCATACCCTCCTTGTAATCCGTCTGCCAATCCCGAAGCCACCACCTTCTCCGTGTATCCAGTCTGACTGTTCACGCCACCTCCAGGCGACATCCTCTTTCATAAGGGCCCCAGATTTAGCTCTGTGTCTGCCCTTGCAGCCCCTATTGTCTGTTCTCTACAGCGACCGGAGTAATCTCTATAAAACCTGGATCAGATTATAGCGCCTCTCTGCTCAGAACCCTCAAATAGGTTCTCAAAGTAAAATCCCAGATCTTTTCTAGGGGCCCCAAAACTTCATGTACTCTGGCCCTTCCTCCCCTCCGCTTCCCCACCTGCTCCTCCACCCTGGCCTCCCTGCTGTTCCCCCTTGGAGCCTGTGCACATGTGCTCTCTCTGCTGTCTGTTGTCCAGGAGCTGCACAGTTTATTCGCTCAGATCATCGGGTCTCAGGCAAAGGTTACACCCTCAGTGGCCTTCCTTTTCTGTTCTGTCTAAAGGAGCCGCTTTCACTCTCCATCCCTTACTTCTTTATTGGGTTCATAGCACTTATCACTACTTGGCATCTTATCCATCTACTGGTTTATGATTTGACCTCCCCGGTGAGGGCAGGGGCTTTGTCTGTTTTATTCATTCCTGCACGCTGGTGCCTAGAACGGTGCCCAGAAAAATAGATTTTTTAAGGTTTTATTTATTTATTTTTTAAGATTTTATCTATTTATTTGAGAGAGAGAGCGAGAGTGGGGGGAGGAGCAGAGGGAGAGAGACAAATAGCCTCCTCGCTGAATGCAGAGTCTGATGTGGGGCTTGATGGCAGGACCCTGGGATCACGACCTGAGCCAAAATCAAGAGTCGGACACTCAACCGACTGAGCCACCCAGGCGCCCCAAGGTTGTATTTTTAAGTAATGTCTGCACCCAACATGGGGCTCAAACTTACAACCCTGAGATCAAGAGTCACATGCTCTACCAACTGAGCCAGCCAGGCGCCCCAAGTAGATTTTCTTTTTAAGATTTTATTTATTTGACAGAGAGAGACACAGTGAGAGACGGAACACAAGCAGGGGGAGTGGGAGAGGGAGAAGCAGGCTTCCCGTGGAGCAGGGAGCCTGATGCGGGACTCGATCCCAGGACCCTGGGACCATGACCTGAGACAAAGGCAGACGCCACCCAGGCGCCCTGCCCCAAGTAGATTTTCAATAAATACTCTTTGACTGAGTGAATGGACGCTCACCAATCCTTCTGTCAGGAATGCCAAACCCATTTTTACTTTGCTCTGCCCCTTTCATTTATCAACCAAGTCTTGCCCCAGCTTTTGGTAAGGCCCCAGGCATTTCTACAAGGCAGGAATTCCCCAGCAAAAAGATAGATACTTGAGACCCAAAGGAAAGGAATATCTGCTATGAATCCTACCTTTTCAAAACTAATTCCCTGAATCCTGGCAACAATCTTATGAGGTGATGATGCTGTTTCCATTTAACAGGTAAGGAAACTGAGACCTCGAGTCGTTTACAGAACTAAGAGGTGAGATTTGAAGCCAGGTATCCTGACTCAGAGTCCAAAATGGGGAACATGAAGAGTCTGTTGGCAGCGTTAGGATATAGTACAGGGGCAGGTAGAGTGGGAAATGGCCTCCTTTTTGTTTTTCTGTAAATGAGACTTTTTTAGGATTCTTGGGAGAGAGTGTTTTGGAGGTCTCCTTATTCTACTAACACGAATCCCTTTTCTGGTCTCTGCTTAAATGAAAGCATCTTGGGAGGGTTCATTAAGAGTAAGTGATGAATGTTCAGAGGGTAGTTAGAATCTCTGCTTTCGCGGGGCGCCTGGGTGGCTCAGTCGTTAAGCGTCTGCCTTCGGCTCAGGTCATGATTCCAGGGTCCTGGGATCGAGCCCCGCATCGGGCTCCCTGCTCGGCGGGAAGCCTGCTTCTCCCTCTCCCACTCCCCCTGCTTGTGTTCCCTCTCTTGCTGTTTCTCTCTCCCTCTCTCTCTGTCAATTAAATAAATAAATAAAATCTTAAAAAAAAAAAAGAATCTCTGCTTTCGTTTAGTCATCAAGTCAATATTTGGTCACCATAAGGCTAATATATTTCGTTTGAGAGAGTGTTTGCTTGGTTTGAGTTGTTTGGACAAGTCTTTCCATTCCATTCAATTCAATTGCTGGAACAATGGTATAACCAGTGTGGTTTAAACATTTAAGCTCTCGCCACAGTCAAACAGGTTAAGTGGGACCAACTTTTTTTGCAAAAAGATTCTCACACCAATCTGATGAGTAATAAGGAACTTTAACACTGAGGACAGTGATCCAGGGGGAAAATGTCTAAAGATATGAGATTACCGGTTTTAATATGTGAATGAACGACGTGCAGAGGAATTACTTGCCTTCTTTTAGGAATCTTGTGATTAAACCAAATGCAGGGGCGCCTGGGTGGCTCAGTTGGTTGGGCGACTGCCTTTGGCTCGGGTCATGATGCTGGAGTCCCGGGATCAAGTCCCGCATCGGGCTCCCTGCTCAGTGGGGCGTCTGCTTCTCCCTCTGACCCTCCCCCTTCTCATGTGCTCTCTCTCTCTTATTTTCTGTCTTTCAAATAAATAAATAAAATCTTTGGGAAAAAACAAAACAAAACAACAACAAAAATAAATGCAAACTGAGGGATTATGCTCCTTGAAGTGGTAATTAGGATTCCTGTGTGTGTGTGTGCATGCATGCATGTGTGTGTCCTTGTATGTGGTGACCTATGCAGGAAAATAAGAGAAAACTGACAAAATACATAGAACAAACACCTAACTTGAAGTCAAAGAGCCTTTCTGGAGAACCTAATCTATTATTTTTTCTTGCTAAGAGTCTTGGGCTCTTGGGCTAGACACTGAACTTATTTGAAAGCCACCCTTCTCATCTATAACATGGAATACTTATTTCACAGAGTGATTGCTATGTCTAGTACAGAGACATTCAATAAATGTGCATTGAATTAAAAATTCTTTCCATTTGTTACCACTATTAACCAACAAGATATTGTAAAGTCATAGTTCATTTGGATTTTTTGAATGGTTATTCAAGTATTCTTTTTTTTAAAAGATTTTATTTATTTATTTTGAGAGAGAGAGAGCAGGGGGAGGGGCAGAGGCAGAGGGAGAGAGAGACTCTCAAGCCGACTCCATGCTGAGCATGGAGCCCAACGTGGGACTCGATCCCACAACCGGGAGATCATGACCTAAGCTGAAATTAAGAGTTGGACGCTTAACCGATTGAGCCACCCAGGTGCCCCAAGTATTCTTTATCGAATTTATTTTTATTATATTTAAGATGTATTCACTCCTAAGCTATCTTGGGATATGTAATAAATCAAAAGGAAATAGAAACTTAAAAAAAATAAATAGGAGGCACACAGCATGGTACAAACCGGACTAAATAAATATGACTTCCATCCTGCCCTGAAATGGAATGGGGCTTCTGTGGGTAAAAGTGATCAGGACTAGACAGTTACTCCACAGAAAACATCTTTGCTCTGGTAGCTGTAGCAACTCAGTGGGAGCCCCCTGTTCTGTTTACTGAACAGCAGATGAATTCTCCAAACAAACTTCCGCAGTGCACTCACAATGGAGTTAGATGGACTTTCATACCTTCAGCCAACTGAAGTAAATAAAAAGATCCATTGATGTAGTTACTAATAATATTTAAGCACTAGCGTCTTATGGCAGCAGCTGAGATTACGGGAATTGTCACAAACCATGAGAAATGCAATGGCTCAGGAAGCGGACTTGAGGACAGAGGCACCACTAACAATCTGGCAAGAACTTCCCGTTAGAACACAACAGCAGTCCAAATCGTCCTAAGTGTTTGACATGTATGAATCTCATTATCGTTGCAAACTGGTAAGCCAAGTATCTGTAAAGTGGGAATACTCCACAAAACCTGGTGTGCAGGAAGAATGTTACAACAGCATGAGGAGTCAGAATAGAACCATTTATGATAATAATAATTAATGACTTGCTGTTGTGCCAGGTCTTCACGTAAGCCCGTTACTGACCGTGTGACATAAGAATACTTGTCCTCTAAGAGTAAGGGGACTGGAGCTCTAGGAGCAGACCACAGGCCTCAAGTGGTAGAAGACCAGAAACCTTAACCCAGGTGTTGTGACTCCACATAGAGTGCTCTCCCTGCTGCCCTTCAGCAACCCCCACAGGGTTAGTCCCGTGTTGGATCACCGGAAGGGCTGAACCGGCTGACCTGGACCTGGAGACCAGAACGGGCCTAACAGTGCTCTCAATCTGGTATAATTTGGCATCTGCCTCTGTCACACCACTGTCTGAGCTTGCAGGTGCCAAATCTGGGTTTGTTCTTTTGGTCTTTCCTGACATCTCTGCATTATTTTGCACCGTTGATCATGTTCTTTTTTTTTTTTTTTTTAGATTTTATTTTATTTATTTGAGAGAGAGAATGAGATAAGAGAGAGAGAGCATGAGAGGGGGGAGGGTCAGAGGGAGAAGCAGACTCCCCGCTGAGCAGGGAGCCCGATGCGGGACTCGATCCCGGGACTCCAGGATCATGACCTGAGCCGTAGGCAGTCGCTTAACCAACTGAGCCACCCAGGCGCCCCGTTGATCATGTTCTTGAGACCGTCTGCTTCTCTGACTTCCATGTCACCTGTGCTACTTCTATCCCCTTGGCTATGGGCTTTTATACTCAAACTTAGCCTGGATAATAGCTTGTATTTATTGAATGCCTCTTACGTGGCACGCATTGTCCAAGTCCCTTTACATGTATTCACACGTATTTATTTAATCTTCATGATAATCCTATGAATCAGATGGTACTCTTGTCTCTCTTGAAAAAATAAGGAAATTTAGCAACAAAAGAAGAAATACACTGGACTTCATCAACATTTCTGATGTTTGTGTGTCAAAGGACACTAGCAAGTGGGGTGCCTGGGTGGCTCAAGTTGGTTGAACTACTGACTCTTGATTTCGGCTCAGCTCATGGTCTCGGGGTCCTGAGATTGAGCCCCCAACAGGCTCCATGTAGAGCTCTCTCTGCCCCTCCCCCACTCGAGCTCTCTCTCTCTCTCTCTCTCCCTCTATCTAAAATAAATAAATAAAATCTTTTTAAAAAAAGAACACTATCAAGACTATCAAGAGAGTGAAGACAGCTCACTGAAAGGGAGAAGGTATTTGCAAAGCATATGTTCAATAAAAGATTAATATCTAGAAAAAATAAAAAACAACTCAACAACAAAAATAAGCAACCTTATTAAAAAATGGGCAAAGGATTTGAACTCAGATATTTCTCCAAAAAATATATACAAATGGCCTCCTCTTGCTTGATATTTTAGCAGCAGCTGACATGTTAATCACTGTCTCTTTTATGGAATGATTTCTTCATCCTGCTTCAAGGACACCACTTCTGTGTCACTAACTGCTCCCTCTCAGTCACCTTGCAGGTTCCTTTTTATCTCCTGACCTACAAACTTCAGATTCCTCAAAGATCTCAGTGTTCCGACTCCCTCTGACTTACGGTCATGACTTTAAACACGACCCACAACGCTGACATCTCCCACTCTCTTTCTCTTGAACTTAGACTCATATATGCAACATATATCCAAATGCCTATCCGGCATTTCCACATAATGATTAAGAAGTATTTGATACCTAACCTGTCCCAAACCAGCTCAATTTCTACCCAAACCTCACTGGCTTCCCTCACTCCCTTCATTCGTGACCGCACTGTACAAACTACTCTGCATCCTCCATATCCTTCTTCCTTGGTTTTGTTTTCTGTAGAGTGTTGACCACCCCCACCCCCCACCCCCAACTCCCGAGATATTGTCTGGCTCTCCCTCTGGTATTCAGTGAGGGCAGAAACCTTGTTCACTGCTCTGTCCTTAGCGCTGAGAACAGTGCCTGGCATGTAGCACACGCTCAACTGAATGGCCATGATAGCTTTGGCTAGTTGAAATACTAAGGGAGAGGGTGTAACTAAATAGAGTTTTAATTAATACAGATTATGTGATAGATAAAAAATTCTTCAAAACCTGGTACCCAGGTGGGAAATAGTATCAGGGGTCCTTAGGTGATAAAATGCTGGGTACCTCTGGATTCAATTATTCCAGGTTTTGAATTTCAACTGAACTTTGACTCAATACTATTTCAGCAAGAAAAATTTTTTAATTTTGGTACCGGGTCTGGTCCTACTGTCCTCTGAACATGTATGAACTTAAGGTTTTTTCCAGTCCAACATTTTCCTGTATTTTGATCAAGTTATTTCTGCAAGAACTGAACACTGCAGCCTTTCTCCTTTTCTCTAGGCCCGGCCCCAGGGTTAGCCTAAGAGGTGACGGCTTGAACACACACAGAATGATAAGCTTTCTTCTTATATGTGAATAGAAGCCCAAAGTAACAGTGAAATCCTACACATCCTCAACTCACCAATTTCTCAAATTACACTTTTTTTTTCTTATTATACAAGTGTTTCACATTTATTGTGGTGAAAAAAACCTAAGTCACCCTATGTCACTGTTTAAGGGATTTATCACTGTTAAAATTCTTCTGATCTTAGTGTATCATATATTTTGTATAGTAATCTTGTCATTAGCTACCCTTACCAGTGTGTCATAGCTTCATCTTCTAAGTTCAGGCAAGACAAGTAAGTGGCTTCATGGCTAATAACCAGGCATGAGTGCTGAAGAATAAAGCATTTTAGATCAAGGAACAAGATATGAAACAAAAGATTGATACTTTTGTTGCTGAGGGGTGCCTGGACGGCTCAGTAGGTTAAGCATCAGTTGGTTAAGCATCTGCCTTCGGCTCAGGTCATGATCTCAGGATCTCCGGATCCAGCCCCGGATCCAGCCCCGCATCGGGCTCCCTGCTCAGCGGGGAGTCTGTTTCTCCTTCTCCCTCTCCTCTGCTCATGTTCTCTCTTTCAAATAAATAAAATCTTTAACAACAACAAAAAAGATTCTTTTGTTGCTGAAATGAAGATAAACCAGGAAATTCTATTCCTATAGAGGAAACATTGGAATAGGACATTCCCTCTTAATGAAAAGATTATGCCATCTAAGAGGAAAGGAGTAATATGCAATCATAGGGAACTATTTGTTCCTTTTAAATTCTTAGACCCCCACCTTGCAAGCACTAGTATTAGACTGATTTAAGATGTAAAATACGCTCAATTCTTAGCTGGAGCCAGCTATACTTTTTAAAACTACCACCATTGACTCCTACCATCTTTCTTTTTTTTTTTTAAGATTTGATTTGAGAGAGAGAGAGAGAGAGAGAGAGCACGCACATGAGTGGAGACATGGGACTTGACCCCAGGACCCTGAAATCATGACCTGAGCCGAAGGCAGGCGCTTAACTAAGTGAGCCACCCAGGCGCCCCATGACTGCCCTTTTTTTTAAAAAATATTTTATTTATTTATTTGACAGAGAGAGACACAGCAAGAGAGGGAACACAAGCAGGGGGAGTGGGAGAGGGAGAAGCAGGCTTCCCGCTGAGCAGGGAGCCTGATGCAGGGCTTGATCTCAGGACCCTGGGATCATGACCTGAGCCGAAGGCAGACGCTTAACAACTGAGCCACCCAGGTGCCCCTTTTTATCTTCTTAATGTCAAGGTTGAATATTTCTTAGGCTGCTCACCTGTGTCATAAATATAAGCACTCTTTCACCCTGGAATAGAATGACAAACTTCGCTTTACATAGTACAGTTGTTTCTCATTAATAGAGAATCTTAAGAATTTTAGCCTTGGAAGAGAATTTTAGAGGTCTAGTCCAATTCATAATTAATGCTTTTTTTTTTTAAGCAGGAAACTGTACCTTGAAATGGTTAAATGATTTGCCTGAGTTTTAGAGAAGTAGTTTTGTCCATAATCCAAGTCTACAGACTTCCAAATTCAAGGGCCCTGTACTCTCCTAGAGTTCAGCTGTAAAATGAAATGTATCCACAGGCAGCTGATGGTAACGAGGTCTTTTACAACTGGGGAGGACACTGGTTCTGACACTCCGTGTGTACAACTTTGAGTGAGAAAACTACTGAGCCTGTTTACTTACCTTCAAACAGTATATTCAGATTCTAGGAACATGTTTGATGCCTAATGTTATTTTATATATAAATGTAAATATTTTCTCATAGGGACATATTTAAGATCTTTCCTCAGATAAGTAGGACTGGGGCGCCTGGCTGGCTGTCAGTAGAGCATTATTTTTTTTTTTTAAAGATTTTATTTATTTATTTGACAGAGACAGCGAGAGAGTGAACACAAGCAGGGGGAGTGGGAGAGGGAGAAGCAGACTTCCCGCTGAGCAGGGAGCCCAATGCAGGGCTCGATCCCGGGACCTTGGGACCATGACCTGAGCCGAAGACAGACGCTTAACGAATGAGCCACCCAGGTGCCCCAGTAGAGCAGGATTCTTGACCTGGGGGCATGAGTTCAAGCCCTATGCTGGGCATAGAGCTTATTTAAAATTAAAAAAAAAGAAGTTCAAAAAAAAGTAAGTAGGACTGATTTTTTATGAAGATTCTGAAAATGTTCTATTCATTTTTACAGATGTACATTCGGGGAAAATTAGTATTTGCCAACTTTATTTTCAATGGTTATAGCACACCTGCTAAAGACCTTCAAAAGCAAATTGTGAAGACAAAGAGTGATTATCATACAGGGTATCTCCTACCCAATGACTTCAGGATCTGGTACAGTAACTACACATATTCTACCTTACCTCACACTTTTCATTAGTAAATCCCAGACAAGGGCCAAATGTCAAGAATTGCCTTTATGAATGCTTGTTCCTTGCTTCAAATCTTTTCTGGGAAGAGGTAGCTTATCTATTTAAAAGTTCAGTTCAAGTCCATTTGGAGGCATCATTGAGCTCGCTGACAAGACACCATGAGCAAAGCTTACCCTCAAGGTATGAAAAAATTTAATGGACAAGAAATTATCATTGAAATTGAATGGTGGTGGACAGGTCCAAGGAATATTGCGGGGTTTCAGTCCCTTTATGAATCTTGTGATAGACGAATGTATGGAGATGGCAAGCAGTGGGCAACAGAACGATATGGGAATATGAGGAAACTAAACAACAGGTGTGTTCACTGGAAGAAAACTGCTTCCACATGTCCCCTCTCTCCATAGCACCTGTTTTTCACAATATAAAAATCAGGTCATGGGCATTTTCATATTGAACTTCTTTGTTAAATACATTTTGGTAATAGTAAAACAAACAAACAAGTAAATCAAAGTTCAGTTCAAGGAAGGCCACTTTCTCTTTAGCCAGCACTTGGTTTGCAGAGCCATTTGGGAGTTACTATGAATGTTCCCAAGACTGTAGCTGAGCTTAGGAAGGTTCAAAAAAATCATTCATTCAATTACATAGGACATTCAGTATGTCTTTTCTGTCAGGGAGGTCCTACAAGTCAACAAATTGAAGATGATTAGAATGTATCTGATGGGGACAGTCACTGAGAAGGGTGAAAATGGAGCTTTTAAAATTCATCTATTGTTTTCACTCCGATAACTTAGCATGTGAGGCACTTTAATGACCAAACTTAGACTAATGAATCCACGGTTTTCCTAGAAAACTGCTGTCATTTGTCGGTATGTTAACAAATTCTGGAAAATATTATAATAGAAGAAAAATGGAGATAAAAAGAAAATAAATTTTTATCTTTTGGCTGATTCATGTTGCAAGCACCAGAATAAAAAAAGCACACACACAGAAGACACAGAGAAGTACAGATTTTATTAGAGACTTGTTAAGCTTAGAAGGAACAACAATAATAGAGGCATATACAAACCTACTGTTCATTCTTGTAAAAGTCCTTTAAAAATTTGATAAGAAAAAATACATCAGGTGATCAAAGAAAGCATTGATGAGAAAGGCTATAATCTCAAGTCTTCAAGTAGGGTAGGAAATGTGCAGTTCTACAAAATATAGGTAGTCAGAAAGTAAAAATATCTCTGAAAGAATATTCTTAAATGATATTTTAAAAAAATACAGCTTAACACTCCAGTGTTAAATGAAGAGTGAAGACTGACTTTAGAAAATTACTTACATGTAAACAAGCCTGAACTCTGTAAGACAGTTCACACGTTCCTGTTTTCAGTGTTCATATAATGTTAAAAGAGAATGCAAATGCCTCCCCCAAATACTGAGAATACTTACTATACATAAACAAAAGATGGGTTCATACATTTCAGGCTATGTCAAGAAATAGTTACGTATGCTCACAGATTAGGGCACAGATACAAGACTGCTAATGTCAGGACATCTTCCTGTTTGGGTGAATGCAAAATGTCATAAATTTTGGAAGACACCAATGTAAGGCTAACCTATTTAATTCTAATATAGTTCATTAGAAAAAAACGAATATGAAGAATTGAGGCATAAATTAAGAGTGAATTTACAAGACTGTAAATGCATTTAAATCATTTGACATTAAAAGGAATCAAAATCCAAAGATCTTTAGATCCAAAGTCTATTGTTTTATCAAAAAAACATACATATACTAACATGTATAGTGTTTTGATTTATGTAAAAAGGAAACACTGTGCAAACAGGAAAACACTGAGAGAGAAGGGTAAACATAATATGATTTAAAAGGCAAAAATAATAGAAGCCACAGGATGCAGCATCTGTATGATGAATGAGATAACTAATCCCAGGGTTAACTCTTCAGAATGAACCTCAAGCTCACAGTCCTATTTTAAAGGATAACTCACCGATCCAATTTTTCTGATGACAAGGCTTGGAGGAACAGCACAGTTTGAGGCTCTTTTCACAGTTGGGAGTCCTTGATTTGTCTGCGATTATTTCAAACACGGTCTAATCCTATTGAAATGTCAGTATTACCAAAAGTATACATTTCCATTGTGTATCATAACCTTTGGATTTGGGGTCTTTTCATGCCTTTTCAGAAATCCTGTCCTCAAATTAAGTAAAACAGCAATGTCACAGTTATGATGTGAGACCACGTGATGAATCAAGTAGGTCAGAATCTTTTAAAAATCCAGAGCAGCAGGGTACAAAAATAAACTTACTAAAAACCTTATTTTGCAAAATACTTTAGTAATCTGTGAGGTATTAATTCATCTCCACTCTATCATCCTAACTTGTTTCCATCAACCATAGCAGATTCTGAAACGTAGTTTACAATGAATCTGACAAGGGACTTGGTGTCTACAAACGATGCTAAGGTTCTTCCCAGACCTGACCCTAAAAAGCAAAGCTCAAAGCAATATGGTGGATTCAAGATTAAAAAAAGGCATTGGTCTCCAGAAAGAGAAGTTTAAAATTACTTAACATTGGAATTACAGGGCAAAGACCAAGTGCCTTTCAGAAACTATGTACAATTAAATGAGACTGCTATCATACTGTTGAGTGGAAAGTGGGAAAAACAAAAACAGAAACCATTAGTTTGCGGGAGAAATTTTTTTTTTTTTGGTGGCTAAATTGTTTAACCATAAAATAGAGCTAGAGATCTGATAAGTTACAAGAACAATTCTCCCACCAGCAATTCGTAATAGCCATATTACATTTCACATTTCTACTGTGATAAATTACTGTAATGTCAAAGTCTGGTAGACTTTATCTTGCTATCCATTGTTATTCCTCTAATTTTAGAAGGATTAACCAACCAATTTTTGCTAACTGTAGGCACACACACAAAGAAAAGTGAATTTTGGTGAACGTAGGATGTCTAGTCAGCCTCAGGTTCTCTTCAGTCTTCACACTCTTGATGTTCCAGGAATGATGCGCGAGTTTAGGTTGGTTCTAGGATAGGCCCAGGGGCCTGGTTTGATCTGGGATCCCTGGGACCATACCTAGAACAAACCCAAACAAAACCAAACTCCTTGGGAGTGCTTTCAGCTCAGGTGACTTCTGGGCTTTTCACCCATATGGACCTCCGGGGCTGTACCAGGACCATACAGCAATCTTTAAGGAATGGGAGTGGCATTTCTGGAGTTTTCTGTACGTTGCCAGGTGCTAGTACTGTGCAGAAAATACTTTGACTTAAATATGGAATTAAATTTACTTGGGAGAGGAAAAAAGATATCTAATTTCTTAGGATATCATAAAAAATAAACTTGTAAAAGACATGCTTTAGTTTTAGAAAAGAAAAGATGCTCAAAGATGAAATAAACTCATTTGGAGGCAGCCAACATTTAGGAAATGTTATAAAAGTGAAAAATGTAAAGTTCAAAACAGAATTATCCCTTATCTTTAGAAACTCTTAAGATACAAATATGAGGGGAAATATCTATTTCTACAATGACTCATAGAATATACTCACTTTGAAAAATAGTGTGTCACAAGTACACACAACTTAAATACTGTCCTATTTTAATAACATGCTGGCCACGTGCCGAATGAAATTCAGTATATAGGGATGAAACAAATTAACTCAACTGCTGACAGGTTAAAATGTACAGCATTTAAAAAAATACCATATGCATTTTAATTTATCACACATTTTAGGATTTCTATAAAATCAACTCCTTCATGTTATGCTTTAGTATATGTGAATCCTGGAATCAGTTCATCCTCTTCTTGATTTATAGCAATTACACTGAGTAAAATCACTTTCCTTTTACAACTATACACAAGGAGTATTTTTCTCCTTGTACCCCCAACCAGGGTTTGGCATCATGGCTATTCTGTAATGGCAGTCTCAACTCAAGAAATGGGTTTGGGTCATCTATTTTTAAATGAATATTATATCATAATTCCCTTCCAGTAGCATATGAATAACGTTAGGTGATGAGTCATGGCCATAGACTGATTTTCCAATTACCCTGTATATGATGGATGGATGAATCAACGTATGGACTAAAACATAATCAGCCTACTGGTAAAACTAAGTTATTCAAAGCCAGGATATCCCTTTCTAGACAGATTTGAATTTTACTTGGAAACATAATAACATGCAAATTTCATGTTTATTTTTCATTCAAGAGAGAAAAATCATGCTTAACATATTAAATGATAATTTAAACACGCAAAATATAGAATGACACTAGGAATTTCGTCATTCAAATATCTGTCAATATCATTAGATCTAACACTGATAACTTTTGGCAAGCTTTTAACATGTATTTCACTGAGTGAAAACAAAGATACTGTCTTAAAATCTAGCACAAAGAACAAATTCTTTGTGGTAAAACTGCCTAGAGTCTAAAAACCTTATTACTTCTCAGTTCTCTGGGATATCAATAATGATAGTTTTCTTATTTCCCAGGACTCAACCTACTTCATGTTTCAGAAATGAAGATGCATCTCCAAAAACAAAACCAAACTGGCCAAAGAAATTCTTCGCAGCATGTGGTATCCAATTCATTTAGAGAGTACTGCAGAAAATGCTAATTTGAGTGGGTTGGTTTTAATCAGACCCAAAAAATTAAAGGACAGAATATAGAGAAGGTAAAGTATAGAAACAAAATGGTTCCCCTTGTACAATAACAGCTCATCTATTTTGAGAGCAGGTATTGAATTTAGCAACTTCACTTATTTTAAAGATAGCAATGAAATAGGTAGTGAGTAATCGATACTCACAAAATCCATGCGTTTTAAGTATAATCCAGTTTTTTAGTCTTCACTGAGTCAATTTACTCTAGCTGTCTTAGTTACCTTGTTTCCAAAACCAAAGCAGACTAGAAGGAGCATTACGAAGGTGGAGAAAGGCCACTGCTAAGGGCACACGTAAGCAAGCAGTAACTGCAGGAACTGGAGGAATCAGAACTACTAACAGAAAACAAAGACAAGAAAATGAAAAAAGCACAGCAGAATGGAGCCATTTAGTAAAAGGGCACATAGCTCTCAGTGCCTAATTAGACTATCAGTATAATAATTGTTAATAATGATCATTCTGACATCAAAAAGATTAAAATGATTTTCATATACTGTTTAATAAGACAGCAACGCATACTGTTTTAAAAGGATTACCTTCAGAAATTATTCTAAAAATTTTTAATGCTTAAAGGGGTCTAAGCTCTATAGAAAACTCAGATATCTAGAATGAGTCATTCTCCAAATATTCAGTTAGCCAGTTCTTCCTAAATTAGCCATGCATGTTTAGTCTCAAACCTATAGTTCTAGAATATAAATCTTGGTGAACAGAATTGGAGTCACATTTACAATGCTCTAAGTTTTCAGTCTGTGTCCTATACTAGGAACAATCAGAACAAAACATTTAACATTTTCCTAAAATACACACAATGATTTGTACAAAGATGGTAGGTGGATTTTCTTTTACAGCTGAATTCATTTATGGAGAGTCCTAGAAACATCAATATATAAAAACTGAATTAATATTTTAAATATATGGCAATCACATATTCAACCAAGTATTTTTAGCAAGTTCTTAGTAAAGAATGAAGAGGCAAACAAAAGTCTGTATGCTAAGCAGCCAAACGGGTACCACAAAGTCCATGCACTTAACTGACCGAAAAAGCCCCTTAGCCTTCTTTCAGTCTACTTACTCTTATTTTAGACACAGTTCTAGCAAGCTTGGCAATCTGGTTTCTCAGGCCACAGCAGATTAGAAGCAGCAAAGTAGGGGCCTAGTGCAAGAGGCAGGCACCCAAGACAGCAGCAAAAAGGGACAGCTGATTTTCAGGGAAGATAGAGAAACTGGAAACGAGATATAGCTCACAAAGCACAGCATCATAGGGTCATAGAGTAAAAAGACATGTAACTTCATCTATCTTAGGAGTCCCTGAGGGTGCATTTTTGTTTATCACCCTGTGATAGGAACTGATATTCTTAAAGATGACAAAGAAAAAGTTAAATTAGATCCTAAATAGTCTAGAAAAAAGTGCAGAAGGTACATCCTAGAAATTTTCCTTTTCAACTACTAAAAAAAATTATGAATAAATGGATTTGCCTCAGTTACATGAAAAATTAACTCATGCAAGTTAGTTACCTGTCAATGGTGACAAGTAAATTGTTACTGTACTTAGGGCATTTTTTTCGTATTTTGTCTTCCAGTAGATTTGTTGCTTCATTTTCTAATATAAGTGTGAATTACACAGACATGTTCTTATCCATGGAAGTGGAAGAATAAATCAATCTTTGTCTGGTTTTCATTCCTGGCATCTATGGTCTTATGGCATTTAGTTCTTGTTTCCTTGTTTTATTTAGATACGGAAACAATGTATTATGATTAAACTAAATCAGTTGAACTTTTCTTCTGACATGATTTCTAATAATTTATCAAAATATTTCACATATTACTTATGGTGAATAAATAAAAGTTGGTCACAGAGTGAAATGACCCTTAGCGTTCTTTCTGGTTAACACCCCATTGACTTAAAATTTTGTGAAACGTATCAGAATTTAATTCTTTTTATGCTTTAACATCAAAAGCTTCTCCCACCTTTATTAGGTAAATCAGAATAGTACTACTTATTTTTCAGAGAATTTTTAAAAATTTTTTGACCTATTTTACTAACATAACCAGATCTTTTTTTCAGGCTTAAAATTTTCACTTCTTTTTTAACTACTTCTGAGAAGTCAGAGTTTACCAACATCACTTAGCAATCCAGAGAATTTGGTTTTTGCTGGAAAAACTCCCCATGACATTATTAGGTCAGCTGCACCCATAGCTTTTAAATGATGGATCTGAGATTTAAACTCAAGGCTATCCTTTTGTGTTAAAGCTTTAAACCCATATTCTTAAATTTCCTTAGAAATTTGCTTTAAATGTGTTTCTCCTGACTTGTCTCCAAGAACTTGAGAAATCAAACCTGAGTCAATACATCAGTTCTTAATTAAATATATTCAAACGTACAATTTTAATGAAGTACAATTTTAAAGAAGGCTTAACTTAGGAAGTCAGATAATACAGACAACTTAGAATATAAGCAGAGGATCACAAATCAAACACCAGCAAGTCTGGCCCAATGTATGCCAGATATGCAGGGTTTTAATGAAAGCTGAAAAAAATAAGAATTTTAGGTATGATTAACCGTTACCAGATCATTTACTGCCATGACTTTCCTTAGTAGGCAAAGGGTAAAAATCTTGTCTTTAAGAGTGCCCCAAATAGCTTCTTTCATGCATTTTTACATTAAGTACTAGGTTTGTCCTGGTAAAATAAACTATGGAAATGTTCATGTTAAAAGCTGTTAGAATATTACTCCTAACAAGAAGTATCTGGTCAAAATATCATTGTAAAATTTGGAAAGCACAATTATCAGCGTTGCATCACAAAATATTTTTCCCAGAGGGCTTCTTTTGGAAGGAGGATGGCAACTATTAAAACTAGTCAAAAGCCTGATAATAAAAAGTGAAATATTCTTAGAAAAGTAACACGAGTACCTAATTATAATTACATTGACTTGTTTTTATTTCCTAAGGTATTCATGGCAAGAAAAAGTCTTAGATAGACTAGGTTCTTAAATTTTAGTGGGCATAAACATCACCTAGGTCTCATTCCAAAATGACCAACTAAGACTGGATTGGGAGTATGGCCCCTAATCTGCAATGTAAAAATAAGACCTCTAATTTACTCTAAGTTGATGCCCCATTAAAAAAACCGAGAAACACTGACTTTTAGACTATTATAAGAGAAAATTAGGAATATTCACAGAGAAGATAATATTTTATCTTAGAAGCATTTTAAAAGATGAAAGAAATTTTGAAAACTACACAAAAAAAAGAAGCTTCAGTTGAAGTCCCAAGATCCTTTTATCATGGTTTCAACAAGTAGAATTTTCATGGAATTAAGTTAACAACTAGTGAATAAAACAGATCAGACTGGAAGATTAGGAATTTCTAATTAAAATCAGTCTTTTAAAATTAAAAAGTATCACCTCAGAGAGCATTGAAAAAACTGATAAAATATTAAGATTTTTTTTCCTAAACCACTATAATAAAAATAATACAATAAAAGAATTAAAAGTTATTAAACTCTAATTCTTCCTGTATAAGGTTACAGATGAAGAGAAAGATTACCAAGGTTTTCCATAACTGCTTCTTCTAAATCCAAGGAGAAAAGGAGTTGTCAAACTAAGTAATTTAAAAAGAAAGTATTATTATTTATGAATATAATTGTCAGTCCCAAAACAAGAATTTGTTTTTTTTCTTGAAATTTAGCTAACTATTGCTAAGTGGTAAATTAGGCCCACCCTAAGATAATCCTAAGAGTTTAATTATGGATAAGTCCCGGAATTTTTGGTCAATAGGCAGAATCACAGAGGGTCTCTACTATTCATATAAAGCAGAACCAAGTTTTTCCTCAGGTTAAAAAATACATTTCCTAAGATTACTGGAAAAAAATAAAAATCCCCTTGGATACATAAAACTACTAACTCAAAGTGCTATAAGCTTACAGGAATCTGAATGTTTCTCTAAAGACAATCTATATCCATCGTGTAATCTCCTCTCTAGGACAGCAGCAGAAATTATTATTCCTGTACTCTCCCCAAGTAACGTCTATAAACTATGTCAGTGCAGAAGAGCTATAGGTTTCAAGACGTAATATACTCCTGAAAATGTCACATTTTGAAAATGCAGTCATTTAACACTGGACAATTTGGAAAGCAACCTCTTTTAAGAGGTAGTTTGTAAATGAAGTACTAAGGAGACAAGGATGCTTTCCGGGAAGGAGACAGGATGTTTCCAGAATCTCATTAAGGTGGAGAGGGTATAGCCTCAGGTTAGAAATTGGCAGCTAAAGTGAGTGGCTTGTGTAAATGGCACCCAATTATCTGTAGGCAAACCTAAACAAAGAACTTTCCGCAAAGTTGGGAATGGGGCCTTGGACTATAGGGATCCCACTTTGACATCATTCCCTCTTAGTTATAACAAGAACATAAGATAAACACAAAAAATAATTGAAAGGCTAATTTTTAAAACAGTACAATGTTTTTCTCTTAAAGATTATTAGGACATCTTAAAATTAACTACCAAATACAGATATGAACAAGGAAACATTAAGAAACATGTCACAATCCCACTATTTTTGACACTACTTCTTAGTTCCAAACCCCAGTACACATTAATTGTATGAATTCAATTTTTTTTTTTTTATTCAGAACCTGTATCTTTAAGGCTGGTATAAACAAAAATAAAATACAAACAAGTTGTTATTAACATAATAGTTGCAGTTACTAACTGCAAGAATATAGTAAAAAGGAGTCATACTAGATGTTCTTGCAACAGAATTATCCCAGTCATTTTAGCGAATTCTGTCAAGAAATGATAAATTTGTTTCTTATTAAAAGTACCTAAAGATTTCCCAAGATCGATCAGTTGTACTGCAATTAAAACAGTTTATTCAAAAGAGCCCTTACCTTATCTTCCTAAAAGATTTGCCATTTACAGGTTAGCTACTATTTTCAGAGCAGTTGTTCAAACCAGGGTTCTTGCTGTAAATTCACATCTTAGCTTTATATATAGTAAACACTCATTTTCCCTTTCCAGTGGATTATCTAGTGTTGAAGCTAAAACACCTGCATAAAAGCAACAATTTAAAATCCTTCATGTAAATCCTGGTTCTTAATTCTCTTCTACCTCATTTTTATTTTCTTGTATTATTTGTTCTTCCTCCTCATCACCAAAAGTCTGTTCCTGCATGGTGGTAAAGGAGAGAGATCTAGCAGCCACTTCTGCAGCAAGACCAGCAGTGAAGGTAAAATCCGGTGACCGCTGGAGCCGTGCCAGTCTCTGCTTAATGGAGGGCTGAAAGAAGTCCCTGGCAGTTGGATGGGCAGTGGACAGGCTACCTACATCTGCCTGCTGACATTCCTCTTCACTCTCACACTGGTAACACACTCTTTCTTCAGCTCCTTGGAGGAAGACGTCATTTGCAGAATTGTCTTTATTTTTACCATCTAGAGGGTTTTCAGATAAATACTCAGTCCTACTACTTATTTCATTGTCAGCTGTGGAGGGTTTACTATTTTCCTCTTCAGTATCATTTCTACCAACCGTCCCCATATCTGAATCCACTGATGGTTCTGAATTATTTATGGGTTCCACTGGGTCTACAGGAGACAAGGATTTCAACACAGCTTCAAAGAAAAAAAAAAAAAAGAAGAAAGAAAGAAAAAAAAAGAAAAATAATAACTAAGGACCCAGCATTGATTTAAACTTTAATTTAAACTTCCAGTAGTTTTTTCTTATAAAGAAATAAAAGTTAAATAAAACCTTCTAGTAAAATCTATGTAAATTTATAAATCCAGAGAACTTTATAAGAGATAGAATGCCTAAGAAATGAAATGACATGGGGTTTTGATGAAGATTTTAAAACACCTCACGCATTCTCTTATTCAAAATATTAAAGCAGTGGTTCTCAAAGTGTGGTCCCCAAACCAATAGTATCAGTTGTAACCACCAGGTTATTTGATAGAAGTGCAAATTTTTGGGCTCCACCCAGACCTACTGAAGGGGACACTGTGAGTAGGGGGGGGTCAGCTGTGTTGACAAGCCCTACACTTGACTCTGATGCACACTAAAGTTTGAGAACCATCTTATGAAAGAATAAGCAGCATGATTTTTACCGATAATGTGTCAGTTAAAAGGTCTAAAGTCATCCAGATAATAATCATCTCTTCAGCACATATATATTTACAAGTTAAAACAGCATGGAAAAAAAAATGCACACAATTCAACTTACTTGCCAACCACCTAACAAGACCCTGATGAAAGTAAAGCCATAACTTTGACACATTTTGTAATGTCACAGAAAAATAGAAAACAAAATAAAATCTGTATTCAAAATCAACTATTGTACAAAGCATAATACATAAATATTATATCCATACGGCAGAAGTTGTCCTTTCAAGGAAAATGAAGTTTTATTTAGCCCCTCTTGATGTTAGTAGGCAGTGGGTTGCTTGCTAGGCAGTCTCTCCTCCCAGTATGAGGGGTTAGTACAATACAATATATTAGGAAGCATGACGGAAGAAAAAAAAGTGCTTCTTGAAGATCTGGCGTTTATTTAAAAAATAATTTGTAAAAGGAGTCCATTTCCAAGAAACAGATCCCTAAGCTGCAGTAACTCCACTAGAGAAGCAGCAACAACAGAAAAAAATGGCCACAGCAGGTTCCAGTGTAGAATATCCCTCTCTAATTCCATTCGGACTTTACCCCTGTAGGCAGAGATGAAAACAACTCTGGAAGATGTACTGAAATTTTTCATGGAAAAAGCATTTTATGGTATCAGCAGCTTTTTACTTATTTTCACAAACAAAATCAGCATTACTGCCCTTTCAAATGTAAACTACCAGAAGCACATACCTGAAAAAAGACACACATTTCTTTCATTGTTATATCCTTGCCCGTATTGTCAAGAGGATAATTTTAAAGCTATATGGAAAAAATCCTCAACAATAAAAAGATACAGGTTTATATACAATGCTATTTTCAGTCTTCCCATACATTTTTAGTCAATAAATCTAGTTCTTAAAGAATGCAACACATATTAGACGTTGATTGATATCCCTGATTATTGCTAATTAAATAGGGCAATATAATCCATACAACTGGAGGGTCAAGTGTTACCCCGGCTGGAATGTAAGCCTCCAGGAGTACAGGGACTTTCTGTCTCTTGATCTATGCACTAGGGATACAGCAGTAAACAGTGCCTCAGGAACTACCTGTTGAATGAATAATTTGCTGAAGGAACACTGTGGGGGATAATAAAGCCCCTACTAATAGAGACTGTAATTTCATTAGAAAGACAAAAACATTGGATGCATAGAAAACAAGAGTGCCTAAAACATACTCTCAATCTCTGATTCATGTAGGCCCAACATATGAACAAAGAGGTTGCAGGAACTCTATCTTTACTGCTGCTTCTGGAAAGTTCTTAATCTGCTATATATGTTGCTGCTCAAGACTTCCTTCCAATTCCCTCCAGTGCCTCTGGTGTGAGGCTCTATAGTGGTGGGAGAAGTGGCAGGGAGAAGAGGATTCATGGATGAGCAACTGGTAGAAAGGACAGCTTGGTGGGAAGACAGAATTCTTGGTATAAAGAGATCAGCATGCATGTTTTTGTTTTTTTTTAAAGTAAACTCCACCCCCAATGTGGGGCTTGAACTCATGACCCCAAGAACAAGAGGCGCATGTTCTACCGACTGAACCAGCCAAGCGCCCCAGCATGAATGTTTTTCATGAATAAAAACAATTAAGTTTGTGGAACCATCGTCTAAGTCGATGAATATAACTAGAGGAGGATATCTATATTAGAAAGAGTAGGAAATATAATTGGAAATGATGGACTCATATGATAGAGAGGCTTGAAACCAGGAAGAAAGAGAGTTTAGATTTAATACAGTAGGAAAGGGAGAACCACTCTAGGTTTTAAAGCTAGAGAGCCATTATCAATGTACTCTACTATTTGAGAAAAATCTGGAGGGAGCCTGCAAGGATAGAAGCTGGCTTAGAAGCTAGCTTCGAAGGATAGCTTAGAAGAAAAAGGTATTGAAAACAGAAGTCAGCTGGGGTGCCAGGCTAGCTCAGTCAGTAGAGCATATGACTCTTGATCTTGAGGTCATGAGTTTGAGCCCCACATTGGGGGTAGAGTTTACATAATAAAAAGAAAATGGAAGTCAGTTAAGAAACTATTACAATATATGAGCACAATCTAATAAGGACCTGGGCTATAAAGGGGAAAAATGGGAAGAGGAAGGATAAAATCAAGAAATGTGTATCTGGACAAGGGAGAATGGTAGACCTCCTAAGAGAAGAAAAGAGAAACCTGAGGAACTTTCCAGAAGTATAGGTAATCTACAAACTTCTAGTGAGAAAGACAAAGGGAAAAGAAGGCAGTTGATTTTGAGGCTCCACATAAGTACTCCATAAAAGGGGAATCCCACTCTCCCTACTTAGAAATCTACAGAAGTTAATTCTCAACTAGGAATTAATTTGATATTGTCAAATATTAAGCTTCCCCTCATTCCTTCCCTCACCTCCCATGAAATCCAACTCAAAAAAAGAAGAGTGGAAAACTTAAAGGAGTTCAATGCTAATCCTTCAGTACTGTCAATATCTGAACATGGAGACAGTGTGCACAAAAGCACCTCCTCTTCTCCCATCTACTAAAGTGCTCAAATCAATTAAGTAACTTTAATGATGTAACTAACTGGCCTAGGTCTTAATTCATTTGTTTCAATGGTGAACATAGAGTTATTAATTTGGTGCTTCATTGAGGTATTTATAGTATCAACATAAAGAGAACAGAGTTTAGAATCTCAAATTCACTAAATTTGAAAACACTAATTTCTTCAACTTACTGCCAGTTCCAAATAAAGTTTAGTAAAACAGCAAATATGTGATGAAAAAGTATGATTTCATATTCCCAATTTGACTATATACCTACTCTTTTCATTGATCATATTGATCTGTGTTTGGAAGAAAAAGTACTATACTTGCTGACAGATCCCTAAAATTAAATCTGTAAGAATTTTACAGCTAAAATAAGATTCATAGTTCAAGAAAAAAGAATCCCCTACATTAAAATAACTTTTTTACTCTGAAGTCAGTGCTTACCGTGATCACTAAATAGAAGTTGCTTCCACTTCTGTCTTTCTGCCTCTGATGCTTTAAATCCCAGCACAGATTTTAATTCTTGGAGTACCCTCTTGGATTCTTCATGCTCACGCTTCTGTCTCTCTCTGTCTTCTTGAGACAAGTAATAAAAATCATCCTTTCTGAAATCACTGTCCATATCTATATCATCTACATAAGCTTCTAATTCCTGAAAATGAATATAAGAAAAAGCACTTCAAGGAGACAATTTTCTAGTAGCATTCATTAACTTATACCCACCCATCTCTAAGATTAACAAATGGAAGACACTTGGCACAGGTCACTAAAGCAAAGGTGGGCAAACAGAGCAAACATATTATTACAGATAAATTGAAGTCTTAAAAAAACTTAACAGTTGATACTAAAAGGGACTGTGGATAAGAAAGTTTAATAACTTCAATCATTATTTTTCTGCTCTGATACCATTCTATAGATCTAGACAAGATTAGTTATTAGCTCTGCAAAACCAATCAAAATTAGAAGGGCTGGTGGTTTGGGGAGGTGGTCAGGTATGTTAAGTCTTCTTGTGGTAGATATTTGTGGTTCTTTCTGACTTCCCAGGAACAGACTAGGATCCTTGCTTATCCAGCCTCCTTGCTGTTATGGTCAGGCAAATGACTTGGGATCCTCTAATCAGATGTACATGGATCACATCTGACCCAGAAGTTTATTACAAGGGAAGCAGGCATCTTAAGGAATCCATTCTGGTAAGAATGGTGGCAGATCATGTTTCCAAAGGTAGAGGTTCTAAAGGGAGTTTTTATTATTCAGCAATGATAGAGCAATATCTGCAACCAGTGACTGGGCAGTGATGTTGCTGGAAAGGGAACAGTTCCTTTGAGTGATTTTGGCCATTTACACCAGCCTGGTTCAAACCTGACTATGTGGTCCTCAGAAATATTCTTTCAGTCATGTACTGTTTTTTTAAACAAAATTTTTGTTTGTTGGGGCTCCTGGGTGCCTCAATCAGTTAAGCGTCCGACTCTTGGTTTCAGCGCAGGTCATGGTCTCAGGGTGGTGAGATGGAGCTCTATGTCAAGCTCTGTTCTCAGTAGGGAGTCTGCTTGGGATTCTCTCTGTCCCTCTGTTCCTCCCCCTACTTGCGTGCTCTCTCTCTCTTTCTCTAATAAAATAAAATCTTAAAAAAGAAATCTGTTTGTTGAAGGAAACTGAATTGGTCTCCTTTTGCAATTAAGAACTGAGTAGACAATATGACCAAAGGAAAAGAAGTTTTCCTAAGGATAAGCAAAAGAAATCTTTCAGTATCTAATGAAATCACTGAAAAATTGTTTCTTTAAAGTGAGGTACAATATACATGCTGCCAAATGCACAAATCTCAACATGTACAGGATTTTCATGTATGTATACAGACTGGTGACCACTAGTCACATTTCCAGCATCCCAGAAGGTACCTTTGCCAATGCACGAATTTTTTATGTGTTTAATCACTTTTAAGTGTCTAAGAAATAGACCGTAAGATATAAATAACATGTAAATTTGCTGGTAGATTCAGTGCATTGAATTTAAGGCACTAAGAACAAATGATTTGCTGTCAGTTCAATGCATTGTGTTGTAATTTTGAAGTTCATCACAAACATAAATTTAACAACTTAGTGACTAATTATCCATGCCACTTACAGAGAAAGCAGGGAACCTTTATATGTGAAACTCTTCTTTAGGGGGGAAAAAAGCAATTTTCACCGTTACCTGCTCCTCAGGGATTGGATCTTTGTCTGCAATGTGTAGAGTAGGCTGCATCAAAGGTATCACAGTACAACGTGGATTTTCACATACTATTTCAGGCTTGCCTTAAAAAGCAACAGACCACACGGAAATGAGTGAACATCTAATTAAAAAACATTCTTAGTACTAATATTTTATCAGTTTCATAGTCCAACTTGTTCTGATTATAACTTTTAATTTATTAAAAAAATTAAGGATGTTAAAGTTAACAGTAACAGCAGCAGATTTACAATTTAAGTTAAATTAAACTCTTAGAGGAGTAACTTGTTTTTCTCTCCAAAGACTCAATTTCTGGCCCGTAACTATCAAACTCATTATTACACTAACTGGAAAAGAGTTTCTGGAAGTTCTAATAATGGAATAATACTTATTAAAATCTACCCCTTCATTAAGTTTTTTAAAAAGGAGGTACAGGATTCAGAGAACTTTCAAATCATATTCATTTATTATTTACAAAATAAGAGCCAGACTTTATATTCAGTGTCAATTTGTATGTTTAAGTTCAACTTTTCTTTTAGTAAACTAAGAAGTTTTGTCAAGTCACTTACATCATAGAGATAAGAAATCTACCTAACAAAATCTTACTGGAGGAGAGTAAGCATGTCTGATAAATGTGTATGAAGGAAAGCTCTTATTGGTACCTTTTCTATCTGTGTTTCTTCGGAGCAGTTGGTCCACTTGAGAAATGGCCTCTTCCCAGCAATTGTTGCTTGCCTGAACATGGGGCTGAATCAACTTCAACTTCTGTTCTAGGATTTGATAAGATTCTGATACTAGTTCTTGTGTTTCTTTAGTACAAACAAGCTTTTCAAGTTCATCTTCAAGAATTATTACCCTAAGTAATAAAGAAAAACAGAAACAGATTTCTAAAATATTAAATAGAAAATTTATAATTAACAAGGCTTATTTAAGAAATAAGCTTATAAAATGAAAAGAGTTCTGGAGATGGAAAGTGGTGATGGTTGTGCAACAAAGTGTATGTACCTAATGCCCCTGAACTGTATGCGTAAAAATGGCTAAATGGTAAATTTAATGTTATGTGCATTTTACCACGTTTTCAAAAGCTTATAAAGGGTATCACCTATTTATTCAATAATATTTCTTTTACATATATGAGGCATTTATGAAGTGAAAGGATAAATTAAGCTCATTTCATACTTTAAATAGGAAACATAACTGAACCAGGGGCATTAGGCATATATATGTAAATATAATATAATACCATAAAAAGTTCTAACATTTTATTTCCATTTTACAGATGAGCAATTAGGTCCAGAGAGTTGACAAAACTTGCCCAGAGTTAGACAGCTGGTAGGCTCCACGTTCAGGCTGGATCGAAGCACAAAAGTGTAATAACACAGAAAGATAAAGACCGTGTTGTAAGAATTCAGAAGAGGAGAAAGTTGCTACCCGCTATGGGTACAGACAGGGAACAGGTAAGGAAGAGGTACTTTGAGGAAGCACTGAAGGATGGATAAAATCTGAACACGTACAAAAGATGAGGAAGGTCATTCTAAATGGCACATGGGAAAAGGCATTTATGCAGTGTTTTTGGACTGAAAGAAAAGAGTGAGAAATAAAGACAGAAAGGCAGACTATAATCAGGTTATAGCAAATCCTTTCAACAGAATGTTTTATACAGACTGTAGTCCATGCTGCTACACTTGAAACCAGTGAAGATTTTTGGTTAAGTGAGAAAGCAAATACATGCCTCAGAAACATTACTTTCGTAGTGAGCACTCTAGAGGCAGAGAGAAGAGTAGAAGGGTTAATGGTCTAGTGTACACAACTGGGAAGAACAAAGGGGACGAGTGAGAAGGAGGAGTGAAACAAACCAAATGTTTAGATAACACTTTAAAATTGTGTGAAGCAGTGCTATAGAGCAAATCAGATATCGCTTGTGACTGGTATACTGTTTGTTTGAAAGATGACATAGAGTACCATATATAGACTATTTCATTTTTAAACATCCTTCCCATGCATAATCCACAATCTCTGCCAAGGTATAAAGCCCCTCTTTTTCATTTCCATCCAGTTTAGCCTCTCTCTTCCCTGAGCCATCTTCCCTAACTCTGATGCATTCTATTAAGTCCTGTGTGGTTCTGATTCTATTGCCAAAAATTAATTCTTCAGAGACTCTGGCTTTGCCCAACACAACCTTTCCACTAAAATGTTTTCTCTGACATATATCCAACCCTTGTTGTCCTCTCGAGTAGAGTTTGCCTTATCTTCCATAGTCCCTGGGGGAGATAGGACTGAGTCCGGTTAGCATTCATTCAGCTTTCTTAGAACAGCTGCTAGAGACCACTGGAATATCCCTGCCTCACAAATTCTTAATGTCCCCCTATGCTCTAATCTTTATAGCTGCCTTTTATACCTCAGACATATGTGTAAAAACTGATTTTCTCAAAATGTCTTTCTCACCTTAATTTCTTATTCTTGTTCATCATATCCTTCCTTACTCCAGTGAACTAGCCCTTTGATTTTACTGAGACGTCAAATGCTTTTGACCTGTTTTTGTTGTCTGTTTTTATCTTACAAAACTGAGTCCTGACCTCCCCCTTCTACTTCTTGCCTGGTATCCAGGGTCAGGTACATCAACTACAATCTTATCAACTCATTAAATTCCCATGACCTTCCTGATTACCAACAGAATATAAACCCAACCATTCATCTGATCCAGTCCTATACTACAAATATCTGTTACAGAAAAATGTCATTGGAATGACCGGATGCTACATTTGACCAAGGCAGAGTACCAATAATACCATGCAAAGTAGGGGCGCCTGGGTGGCTCAGTTATTAAGCGTCTGCCTTCGGCTCGGGTCGTGATCCCAGGGTCCTGGGATAGAGCCCCGCATCGGGCTCCCTGCTCAGCAGGAAGCCTGTTTCTCCCTCTCCCACTCCCCCTGCTTGTGTTCCTTCTCTCGCTTTGTCTCTCTGTCAAATAAATAAAATCTTTAAAAAATATATACTATGCAAAGTAGAAGATAAACAAATATAAACTATGGACCCTGCATTTTAGTATTCAACTTGGGCCAAAAAGTTTGTCCTCTGGCTCAGAAAATGTCCAAATCTACTTTATTTTTAAAAATTGTAATATATTGGGTCGCCTGGGTGGCTCAGTCAGTTAAGCGACTGCCTTTGGCTCAGGTCATGATCCTGGAGTCCCGGGACTGAGTCCCGCATCGGGCTCCCTGCTCAGCAGGGAGTCTGCTTCTCCCTCTAATCCTCCCCCCTCTCATGTGCTCTCTCTCATTCTCGCTCTCTCAAATAAATAAATAAATCTTAAAAAAAATTGTAATATATTATTCTTCAACTATATATAACAATACCTCTTATAACTTACTGTTCCAGTGCTGGCAGATATTTTTCTCAGATTGCAGGGTCCAGTTTAAGAGCCCTACTTAAAGAGAGTTAAAAAAAGCTCAATCTTTGTAAACATCTCCATTTCAGCTCTCAACCAGAATGAACACCTGCTTTTGTCCTATGTTTCTAGGTTTTCTGTTGAAATCAGACAAAGTGAAAACTATAAATAATTCCCCCAAGTTATAGTACCTACAAATCATTCTTTCTCTGCTACATTCATAGTTATAAACCATTCTTCATGCTGCATGTCTCAATTTTGCTTCTTTCTAGCTAGGATATAAGCCAACAACCACAATGGCACAAGAATGAAGCTTGCTAATCATGGGGACATTTTCTTATTTGGCTTCTAAACTTACTCATTCAGTAACGCTTTCAGATGGAGCTGCAAGCTGCGTACTGCTGTGTGAACGTTATTCAGTTCTCTCGACTTCTGTTGAGTTTTGGATAAACGCTGGGGTACTGACTGGTGCTGAGTTTCAAAATACCGATAAAACTCATAGCTGCGCTTAAGCTCTTCCAAGCAGGCAGAATGAGCATGAGGTAGACCTTGAGTCACATCACATAAAATACGATGAGGCAAAAGTGCTGGAGTAAGTAAGGGTCCAGGAGGTGAATTAGCTGTAGAAAGTAATAGGGCTAACCGTCTGAAGAACTCTGAACTCTGTGCCACCCAGAGTTGAAACAAAACCTAAAAAGAAAAAGGGACTACATCAATTTAAAAAAAAAAAAAAAAAAGGTCAAAATTCAAAACAAACTACAAATTTGTTCATCTTAACTTCTGGTTAAATTTCTTACTTTATCCTAAGTAATGGATATAGCTGAGCTTGAACTAATCGTGAAGATTAGCCAAGAATGTTAGATCAAATTATGTAGTCAGGGCATGTGGGAACTCCTAATACAAATATAGCATGTAATACCAGTATATACTTAGAACAGTTCTATCCCAGAAAAAAAGTGCTGATAATGCGATACATCTATTAGAAACGAATATTCCTTGATGAATTACTTAAAAATTTCATACAAAGTAGAAAAGAGGACAGTAGGAATAATGGACTTATAGAAGTCTAAAGAAATGAGTCAGTGATGCATCCAGAATTTATCATTCAAAATTATACCATTATTTTGGCCTAGGAAATAGCTAAGAAATAACATAAAAATCGGTCCAGAGTGTTCATATTTGGAATGTCTGGCACAAGAAACTGCAAAACCCATTCTTGAGAGATACACCCTGAATCAACAAAGGATTTCTCCAGATGTAGTCCTGTTCAACATGAGGACATGAGGACAACATCCCACAAACAAATGACGAAGCAAGCTAATATGAGTAAGAGCAGACAACAAAAAGATAATTTTTCACAACAATGAAAGTGGACATTACTTAGATCACTTTATTAAATGAACTTTAAGTTATACAAATGATGAATTAAGGTAATTTAATATAAACCTCTCCTACTATTAACTTATTTTTTTAAACTGAGCAAGGTCAAATTTCTAAACTGCTAAAGACACACTGTCTAGGAATTCTTGAATTTATATAAACAGCTTACCTCGCAAGTCTTATTATTTAACCATTAAAATTTGGACCACAGTGATTTTCTTTACAGTCCTTTATTTGATCATTCAGCATATTCTTGAGCACCTAGATATGCCAGGCACTGTTCTAGGTGCTGGTAATACAACAGATTACAAAAATGAAAAAAAAAAATCCCTTTCTTGATGGAACTTATATTCAGGTGGCAGGGGAGCAAAAGATTCTAACAAGTAAGATAGTTTCTTGGCTGATGAGCTATGGGAAAAAATACAGCAGAGAAGGGGAATAGCGAATGTGTGTTTATGTGTGTATACGTGGGGGGAGGAAAAGGGAGAGAGAGGCAGAAGGAGGGAAAGATGGGGTGGCCAGGAAGGTCTCTGAAAGTGTCATCTGGGGGCACCTGGGTGGCTCAGTTGGTTAAGCATCTGCCTTCAGCTCAGGTCACGATCCCAGGGTCCTGGGATCGAGCCCCACATGGGGCTCCCTGCTCGGCAGGAAGCCCACTTCTCCCTCTCGCACTCCCCCTGCTTGTGTTCCCTTTCTCTCTGTGTCTTTGTCAAATAAATAAATAAAATCTTTAAAAAAAAAAAATAAAAGTGTCATTTGAAGGAATTGAGCCATGGGACTATCAACAGGGAAGAGAGTCACAGGGAGCAATAGATTCAAGTACAAAGTCCTGTAGTCAGAGTATATAGTACTTGACACATGTGAAGAACAGCAAGGTCAGGGTGGCTGGGTACAATAAGTAAGGGAAAGCATGGTAAGCAATGAAGTCCCTGAAATAACTGGCTTTTACTCTAAGAAAAGTGGGGAGCCACTGAAGGGTTCTGAGCAGAAGAGTTATATGATCTGTTATGCTCCGGTCAGAAGGATACTACAATAATCCAGGTGGGAGTTAATGGCAGCATGTACCACAGTGGTTAGTGGTTAAGAGGTGAGCAGTAGTGAGACTCTGGATATACCATGTAACTAGAACCAATAGAATCTCTTGATGGATTGTTTATGAGAGAAAAAGTGTTATCAAAGACAATTCCAGAGTTTTGGGCCACAGCAACTGAAAGAATCAAGTTGGCATAGCTTATCATCACTTGTAAAAAGACTATCGAATCACTGCCATATTCTCCAGTTAAACCAAAACTAAGAAATATGCATTTTTTTCCCATTTGTCGTTTGGATAGGGAAGCAGCTCTGGATGACAGGATAACCATAGCTTATGGGCAAATAGAAAATTTTGATTTAAAGCATTTTCACAGAATGTGGATTTATTTTTTAAAGCAGGAAACATACTATTTTATAACGATGAAAAAGCTAGTTAAAAATTTGAACAAAGAAAAAAGAGAGACAAGGACTTTATACTAAATATTTTATATACATCCCCTCAGGGCACAATGAGGAGCTAGCTTTTCTTTCCAAAGGTGCAGCACTTGCTAAGTTTTCCTGAGAGGAGATATGTGAACAATAAAATCTAAATCCAAAGGATATTTTCTTTATAGCTCACAAAGAAAATTACAAAGGAAAACAAAAGGTGCTGATTTATTTGTAAACCATCTTTCACAATATTTTTTAAAAAATTAATCAGTATTGCGCTTTAGAGACAGAAATTTCCTTTAAATTTAACTTACTTTTAACTTAAAATTTAATTTAAAATTTCCTTTAAAATTTACCTTACAAAATCCATTTTTAAATTCTTTATTTGGGTACAATGGCAACTATACAAGGTGGCAAAACATAGTTTTTGAACATTATAGAGGTTTTCAGTGGTTTATAAACTCTGGACCTCAAGATAAAGCTTCTTGCAGAGGCTGATACTCGTGGTAATAATACAATCATTGAGTTTGGTTATAGATTACTTATGTGTCAAGATAAAGCAGAAGTCAAAGAACTAAAGTTAGTCTAATTTATAAAACAACTTCGGTGAAAAAAAGGATTTAGCTACAACTAGCATTTTTTGCAGAAGTGGAATTACTGATTCAAAGCACATGATTTTTAAGGCTCCTTGTGTGTCAAATTGCATTTTTTTAAAAAAAGATTTTATTTATTTGAGAGAGAATGAGCATTAGTGGGGGTGTGTGTGGAGGGAGAGGCAGAAGCAGACTCCCCGCTGAGCGTGGAGCAGAACACGGGGCTCAATTCCAGGACCCCAAGATCATGACCTGAGCCGAAATCAGACGCTTAACTGACTGAGCCCCCCAGGTGCCCCATGTTAAATTGCATTCTGAACAACTTTAGGGAACCAAGGAAACCAATAAGAAAATTACTGCAGCAGGCTAGGTAAGAAATGATGAGGGCTAGAATGAAGATGGTAGGAAGGGATATAGAATGGATGGGCTTAAACATTTTCAAGGTCAAACAGACACAAGAATCTACTGACAGACTGGATACAAGGGATAAAAAGACATAAGAAGGCTGGTATCCAGGTTTCTAGCTGAGTAAGTTGCATGGTGCCACTTATTGAAATGGGTTAGAAAGATGGTAAGAATAAGTCAAGGCAAATTTCAAGTAATAGTTAAGGAAAAAAAAAACCCAAAAGAATTAGAACATTTATGTGAACCTGAAAATTCTAAAGATGTAGAGACTGATGCAGTCTCAAAACAAAATGGATCTTGGTATGTATGCTATCAACCACACTTGCACTGGTTTTCATGGTATCAAGTAAAGTTTTGAAGATTAGAAACTAAAATATCTAAGTGGAGTTTGCTAAATACTGAAATAGAATCCAAAGACACTCAGATTGACTATTTAAAACCACTACTAGAATCTCACCAAACACATGGTTTTTGTAACTTGCTTTATTTTGTTTTTTTTCCATTTTACAATTTTTCTACCACTCGTTCCAAAGAATGTACCATAAATCATTATCATTCTTATTATTACTGAACTTTTGTTTCCAATATTTGTTGTTGTAGGAATATCATGAACATACTGAGTATTACTTTATGATTACTCATATCATAGCATATATGAATGATAATTAGAGATTACTCAGATAAATCTTTAAGCTTAAGATTACTGAAGAGTACATACCTTTCTGAAGATTGGTATTAACTGCTAAAGTGAACTAATTTGTACTTTTATTATTAGTGTGTGAGGTCTCTCTGCTCATAGATAATGAATATTATCAACTTCCAATATCCTTGGCAAAATGTCTACCTACTACTAATGAGACTGAAAGTTTTATCATATTTATTGGCCGTTTCTATTCCTTTCTTTGTACAGCCAGTCCATGCACCTGATGTTATCTTGTCTAGGTTTTATATACCTTAGTGCTCTTTATATAGAGAATTATATCTACTTTTTTAAAAAATCACTGCAATTTTTTTCATTTAGAAGTTTAATTCTTATATAGTCAAATATATCTTTTTATGCAGATTTTCCAAGGAAAGATATAGATCTTTACCCAAGTTTGTTAAAACAAATAGTCATAAAATGATTTATTGGTTTTCTATTAATGTAAATTCACTTATCTATAAACTCTGATTTAAGGCAAGAAATTCTTATAGTAAGAATTTTAAGTATTTTTGATATCAAAATTTAAGGATCTCCTCGTCCAATCTTTATGATGCTCTCAACTTTTAAAGATAGCTTCACAAACAGGAAGGCTATTATAATGATGGTATTCAGCAAACAATAAAAAGGAACAGGTGGACCATTTACATTCATATAGCACAGGCACAATCCAAGTGCATCTATCTTTTGTTCAGCCCTTTTGTTACACAGATTACCTTCAAAGCAGGGAGGCTGAAGCCATCTGTAAGGTTATGTGCTTCTTCTTCTGAAATTTGCTCTTCACTAAGTCCCAGGCCCAGCTCCTTAAAAGGCACCACACAGATGTAGTTGGTTATATTGTCACTCTCAGAGTTCAGGGGGTAGGTTAAATTAGGTTAAGGCAATCAACAAAGCCTTTTCATTAAAAAGTATAAAGGGTACAGTGAAACCATCCAAAATTACCTTTATTAATCTTTATTCTGAACTTTGGCTGGAGGTGATGAATGTCCATTAAAAAAAAAACAACCCATCTTAAAATTTTCTATATTGGGGTGCCTGGGTGGCTCAGTCATTAAGTGTCTGCCTTCGGCTCAGGTCATGATCCCAGGGTCCTGCTCAGCGGGAAACCTGCTTCTCCCTCTCCCACTCCCCCTGCTTGTGTTCCCTCTCTCACTGTCTGTCAAATAAATAAACAAAATCTTTTTAAAAAAAATCTACCATATTAACATACCTCAGGTATCTTACAGGATACTTGTGACTAAAGTATCTTTATATCTACCTAAAGAATTAAAAGTTCAATTCTTCACAAGTGCTAAAGTACTAACTTAGTTATTTTTGACAAGTACCTTCTGAAACTGTATTATGTACTTTATTGTATCATGGCTCAGTATACTACAGCTAAGACACCTCTCTTCCTCCCAGTGTGAACACTGCAGAACATCATTAGCACTAAGCCTGTTCTACCCCTGTAGTTCGACACAGACTATTGTTCTGTTTCTGCTTTCCTCTTCCTTATGGGCATCTATCAATTTACTATGTGATTTTCTCCCCCATTCAACAGTTTTTGTTTGTTTTTTAATGCAAGGGGAGGGGGACGCACAGAGGAGAAAGAGATTCTTTGTAGGCTCCAAGGCTCGACGCCCAGCACGGAGCCTGATGTGGGGCTTGATCTCACAATCCTGAGATCATGACCTGAGCCAAAATCAAGAGTCAGATGCTTAACTGACTGAGCCACCCAGGCACCCCACCTTCAACAGTTTTTGTAAAGAATTATATGCATACAATTCTTGATATTGAACTATTTTTATATTTCCAGCATACTCTTATCTGGTCATACATAGAACAATATTTTAATATAGTGCTATAGTAAATCTATAAATATTCTATTTAAGTATTTTGTATCTCCATCTCTGAGTTTGGTCTAGTTTTAATTCTTTATAATTTGTGTTTTGGTACTACAATTACAGAATCTTCATAAATAAAATGATGTAGGGGAGGCTTTCTAAACTTTTCTATGGTCTAAAATAGTTTTTTGAAAAACTATAAAACTATCTGGACCTGACAGTTAAAATTTCTTTTATTCATTTAGTTTTTGAACATGTAATATATTCACAGGATTAAAAATTCATAAGGTATTAAGAGGTACAGTAAAAACTACTTCCTACCCCTGTCCCTTAGCTACCTCATTCCCCTAGGCAAAGGCAAAAGTAATCACTGTTATTAGTATCCCTCAAGATATTCTTATGCATCTTTCAAGATACTTTATGCATACATAAAAGCAAATCCAAATATAAATGTGTATGTGGGGATATGTATATATATGTACACATGCACACATACATTTATTCCCTCATATATAACTCCCATATACATATAATCTCACACATATACACACACGTATACATACAATCCCTGTTATGCACAAATGGAAGCATAGTGTAAATAATGCTCTGTATACTTCATTTTTTTCAACAACATGATTTGGATATCATGCATCAAGAACTTTATCAATTTTTTATAGCTGCAAATTTTCCATTGTTCACATATAACCAGTTGTGTTCTTTTTTAAATGGAATATTTTTTATTACATACCTAATCTCTTTTAGTTTTTTAATTCTTCCTAGGTCAGTTTTGAAGATTTGTATTTTGATAAGAAATTATCCATTTCCTTCTACATTTTCAAAGTTGCTGCCACAAAGTTGTATATATTATTCCCTTATAATTATCTTAATTTCTTCCATATCTATGGTTACAGCTCTGTTTCCATTACTAATTTTGTATATTTCTACTCTTCTTACTTTGATCAGGCATGGGAGGGCTTATTGATCTTTTCAAAGAAATAGTTGGTGGATTCTTTTTTATTTGAATTCCCTAAGGTTTCTTGTGTGGTAAGTATGTTCTGGACCCTGCCTACCTCTGAATATCTCATACCCTAACTCCCAACTTACTGTGCTCTAGTCATGATGGCCCTCTTGCTATACTCCAATCATGCTAAAATAACTCCTGCCACAGATCTTTATACTCCCTGGTTCATCAAACTGGAACATGATCTTTCTCCTCATTCAAATGTCAATTTAAAGGCCTCAAGGAGGCCTTCCCCTATGATCCAATCAAAAGCTTTAACCCACCAATCACTCTCTATCCTACTCTGCTGGAGTTTTTTACTTTGTAACAGATATGTGAAAAGCTCATTTGTTCACTTTTTATTCATTATCTCATCCACTAGAAGGTAAGAGCCATGAGTACAAGGATCTTATCTTTCTTGTTCACTGCTAGGTTCCTATTAGCCAGAAAAGTGACTGGCACAGGAAACTCATAAATTTGCAATCATTGTTAGGCTATTCCTTTTCACTCCCTTACCCCTCACTAAGCTGTAAGTACCATGCCTATTATGTATACCACCATAAATCCAGTAGCTGGCATACTGCTTGGCACTGAGTTGATTCTCAATAAGTATTTACTGAATGAGTAACTCCTTGAAGTTCACATGCCATACTACCATACCTTTATTTCTTTCCGTATCTTTGCTTCATTCTACTTGGAATGCAGACTCTTACTATCCTCAAGCTCAACTCCTTGAAAGCATTCTCCGACCCTGCCAGTCAAGTACATTGTCCTGCTATGCTGGAAGGCACCCTGGGCACTTATATTGTATTATGAATACCGGTTTATCTACTGAAAATACTCTAAAGTCTTTAAAAGTAGGTCATACAAGTTTTTACTCTATCTTTGTAACATATAGCAGGCAGGTATTTAGGCAGAGGGGGAACTGAATGGACACGTTCATGACTAAAATTAAAATGCTTTCAATTTCCAAAGAATAGCTGGTACAGTTAAAAATATTTAGAGAGAAAGATTTCAAGTCATTAAGTCCTATAGTAAAGACACAACTTCACAGGGCACCTGTGTGGCTCAGTCGGTTAAGCGTCTGCCTTCAGCTCAGGTCATGATCCCAGGACCCTGGGATTGAGCCCCACATCAGGCTCCCTGCTCAGGGGAGAGCCTGCTTCTCCCTCTGCCTGCCACTCTGCCTATCTGTGCTCTATCTCTCTGTCAAATAAATAAATAAAAAAATCTTTAAAAAAAAAAAGACACAACTTCACCTCTTACAAGTTATGTTAACACCAAGCAAATCACACAAAGTAGAGAGTTTATTTAGTTTTCCTACTAAAATGGAGACAAAAAGATCTACCTGGAAAGGTATATATAAAGATATACTAAAGCACTCTGTAAACTTCAAGCATTATATTTATCAGTGCTATAGTACCCAAAATACTGAAGGTACAAGTAGTGTATGTGCATTCCATTTACTCGTGATTTAAATGATCTATGAATCTTAACTGAAATAAAGATCCTATACACCTTTATTTCCTGATTAAGAGAACTAATTTCCTGATATAGTAAAGTGAAGTGACAGACTTACTGTCATGCAGTCTCTGAGTGTTTATTATACACAAGACACTGTCTAAGCACTTTAGATGCACTAACTCATTTGATGTCAACAAAAACACAGTCAGGAAGAGTATGTTGTTATTGCCATTTTTAAAATGAATAAAGCAAGGTACAGAAAGTTAAGAAACTTGCTTAAGGTCACCTAGGCAGTAACTGATTCAGCTAAAATTTAAACTTAGCCAATCTGACTTGAGAGCCTCTGTTTTTTGAAAGGGGAAGGATTTCCTGTTACCAGTTTATTTCCATGTCATGACGCAAATTTGCCAGGTCTGGTACCTTTTAAAAATGTCAGACCTACCAAAGCCAGATTCTTGACTTTATTCTTTGGACCAGTAATGGGAGGGCCTTTGAATTTTTTTCCTTGTTGAAACTGAGCCACACAAGAACAGAAAAACTTTCTTCCTGTCTGTTACTGTTATTCCCCCTAGAATGCATTTCCAGTTTTAAAATAGAAGTGATGATGGAAATTAGCTTCAAAATAGGCAATCTCAGTTTACACTTCACTTTTACAGGATGCACCTATACTATCTATATTCATGACTCTGGAAGCATATTTATTCTTACATATAGACAGAAAAGGATATTTTTTCAGCATATATAGGGTAGCTAGCCTTGCTGCTTGAAAGTTGGCTCTTACAGTTCTGTAGACAGCTTTCCGAAGACCGATGAGATGCTGACTGGGATGCTGTCCAGCTTTATTAAATGGGCAAGCAGCACTGACCCTGTCAAGCAAACTTGAAAAGTAAAATGTGATACAACTGTACAGGTGTCCTAAAGTTTTTGTTTCCTAAATCCATAATTCTATTAAACTTAGAAAAAAAAATCCTTTTTCGTGGTTTTTATTAGAAAATGATTGTAAATATCCCAACTCAGGTCTCATAAATAGCCATTTCCCTGATACATATATTGCCACCAAAGGAAAAAAAAAAGACAAATGAAAAATTCAAATCTCCAAGAGTAAAGGCTTCTTTTGATACGGGGAAACAATAAATTTTATTCAAAACATAGTAGAAATGTAAGGAATACTTATGTAAGACATTGCAATTTTTTGATATAGACATTCTACTTGCTAAAATATACTAAAGTGGTACTACTTTACATTCAGTTTTCAAAACCCAAATCTAAAATAAGTATGAAAGCCTTAATTACAAATACTTTTACATTCTTAATATGCATTTATGTATATTCATCAATCGTATTTTTGGTCACTTGTACAGAACAATCAAATACTGTATAGAAATACATTCTGTACATTCATAAAAGTAGGGTAAAATGACTTACCCACCTGCTGCCACTGGCACTTACCTACTCAAAATGAAGTAGGGGACGCAGGGAGATAACAGGACCAGTGGCCAACAGGGGAATGCAAGTAGAAAGGCAAAGGAAGGGTTACTAGGTAGTAGCATAGCTACTCTCAAAGCTATTCAAGAGGAAGCACATTTCATAGCACTTTCCAAAAGAGAAATGGGGAGTACCTATTTGCAACAATGATGCAGATCATGCTTTTATAAATGAAATGAAAAATAATTACATATCACACAGCTACTGAATAGTAGTTTTTTCACCTAACCAGTAACTTCTCCCAGTAGCAAAGTAAAATATTAGAATTTATAAATTTCTTACACTATAACCACAAATTTGCAAAACAAAACATCTAACTCAAAACTCTTAAAATACTAAACCAAACTAAAATATATTCAGGCATTAAAAATCTATTTAAAAAACAGGACAATGGACTGTCAGGCTTATTTTAAAATAACAAAATGAGGCAAAGAATTGTTAAATTCTTTGCTAGAGAGGACAAATTGAGGCAAACAAAAGAGGGTTTGTTTTCAATATATGGCATTATTGTGTGAGTTTCATTTTACTAATAAACCAGTTTTAAAGATGAAAATATTTCTAAAAAAGTTATGATTCAAGATTCATTATTCCTCATAATTTTTTCAATCCATTATCCAGTTAGATGGAAACAAGTGAAACAATTTTTGCCAACATTTCTTTAGCCTGCCTGCATGTCAACGGACAGAAGTCATAATCCAGAGGTCAATCATGTCTAGCTGGCCCATTTTAGTTCTTCATGCCAATTCTATACATAATTCCATAACGTAAGTTGGAAAATGACAAAAAGCACAGAATCCCCTATACATGCCTAAGCATTAATTGGACACACAGCCACTTCGCTTAACCAGTCAGTCTTCTCAATGAAATACTGTGCAAATCAAGAATGAAAAGGAGTTATTACTTAGTGTTGTTTTTAACTTTTAAAATCGAAATGTTCAAACAACTTAATATTTGCTATGCTCTACCAACAAGAAGACTTTAACTACAATATGAACGACAAAAATTCAGAGAACTATTACATTTTGAATCGAGCAGAAAGAGAAGTTATAAAATCTCTCTCATGGCTTGAGATTGTTTAAACACTGTTCTAGAACACAACAGAGTGAAAAATGAGATGACTACTGGAGATTCTTCCACTTCCTGTTTCGTGATTTTCCACAGACAGCTTTTCCATCAGGACTGTTTAAATTATTCTTAATAACCATGGCAGAGTGAAGAACAAGTTGACTACCAAGGTTCTTCTGCTCTCCCTTTTTGTGATTTTCCAGATATAAGTAATTAAGAGTAATAATTATTCTTCACCATGTACTTGCTTTCTCCCGCCTACAGATTACAAAGGTTATATGAGTTAAATAAATTGTTAAATATACTACAGTACAACTGTCATTTGTTAGTGGTTAGCAGGCAGCCTAGTGCACCAGAAAAAGCTCAAGAGTCAGGTGGAATGGATCTGAACATTTGCTCTACTACGTGTTTTGCATGCTTTTGGTTATATGCAAAATTACCTAGCACAATATTTGGATCATAATGGTGCTCAATAAATATAACTACCCTTTTAATAATAGAATAATATCCTATATATCCGGTAGCTTAATATTTAAGTAAGACTAGACTTGACTGGTGAATATTTAATTTCCTGTGAGAATGTGAAAACATCATTATTTGCATTATACTCTGAGAGTATTAGTGCTATAATATCTGCTAACATTTACTTAAAGAATATTATTAATGCATGGCAAAATTTTTCAAAATGAATTCAAGTCCAATACATCTATCATTTAAACTGAGGAAAGAGAGCATCTGGCAGAGAGTAAAGAAAGCAAACATTTGTTGGGTAACTTTGTATGCTAGGTTCAATGTTAGGCTCTCTCTATTATCTCATAAAATAATCACATGATAACACATAATTCTCAAAGCTCTTTGGTTTCTCAAAGTAGATAAGCAGAATCATACTACATATTAAATCCAGCATAGAATGTATTTGTTCCTTCACAGTTAAGAGACTTCAGTAAGTGCCTAAGAAAAACCTTTTTTCTATAACTGCAACACAGAAATGAAAATAGGTAATAAATATTCTAATTTAACTATGTAGTAGAAAAGAATTATTTAAAAAATAAAATGAAAAATGAACTCACAGTGTAAATCCTCTGGAAATGACTTCAGTTTCTTGAATGAGACGTAAAGCTTTTCTCACAAGGTTAGTAAAAGCTCGGCTATTTGTTGCTGTATCTTCTAAATGGACATTGTATTTTTTTAGAGTTACTTGTAGTTTGGCTGTTCTCCATAATCTCAAAGCTTTTATGATCAAAAAAATAAATAGAATCACTCCCCATACCAGCCAGGAAGATACAATCCACCAAGTGGGAAGCATAATGAGCAAACTAATGAAGGCAAACAGCACTGAGACATCCCTATAACAGAGAAACCAAGAAAATGATACCCATCAGACTAGAGAAAGATGTGTTAGTAATTTAGGTTTACTAAAATAGATAAATTCTAGTTTCTTTGTAAAGTGTGACTTAAAAAAATATGACATTTAAACAAGTAATGTGAAATAGTTAAAAAATACCTAGCAAATAAACAATGGTGCTCAGGTATTAAAATCTGAGCTAAGTTTAGGTAAAGGACATAAGTAATAGGTATCTTCTGAAATGATTCTTTTTTTTTTAAAGATATGGACTCTTCTAACCTAAAAACAAAGTAGAGTTTAAAATCCAATTTTATAAATTTAAAAGTAAAAATAATTTTTACTATTTTTAATATTAAAATACATTTTAATATTGTCATATTATGAGTTCTTTTCCTAAAGTCAGATACCAATTATTTGCACAAAACAAATATCTCAAGAAAATATAAGTATTTCTCCAACAGAACTAATATATACTCGAGTAATTGTTTCAGTAAAGTCAACTAATTTTAAATAATCATTATCATAAATCTGGAATACACATACTTACCACAGCCCATAATATGCACAAACTTTGTACTTTTACAATGCTTTAAGTAAAAATATATATGAATTTTTTTCTCTAGGTTAATTACAAATCTACAGACTAAAATACATCTTTTAAGCAATGAAGGCTTTGATAAAAATATATATAAGAAAGAGGTAACTATAGGAAGATGTGTCTGAGGATATCTAAAAAAAACCAACAATACCTGAAGACAGTTATAATCAAATTATAAACTCACATGTAAGAATGCTTCCTTATAAATATTTAGCTGCCCCAATTTCTCTTGGAATACTTTATTTTCAAATGATACTGGTAATATCAAAGCAAAATCTATATACTTTCATGCATTAATAGCAAAGTCTAAAAGTATTTACAGGTCTCAGGGTTGCTTAATCACATCTCTGCCTAAAAGAAACTTGAGAGTTAAAGCTGTAAAATTCTTTTAAACCCTGGTTCCTTCTAGCAGTTCCTTGCATTCTTATGTTTGTAAAGGGTAAGATGCTTTACTTCATCATGATGCTGAGTGACTACAGATTTGGAAGACATACTTTGCTACCTGTTACAATAGGAAGCATTTGTCAATTTGACCGGCAAGACAGATAAATTCAGAAATCTGAGGCCAACGTTATATAACTACCTATATAACTTGAATAGTTCAAGCAGTGATTTTGTTCACTTAAAAAACTCATACTTTAATAGGAAGAGGACATGAACAGTTCTGCATATAAATCCCTTTTTGCTATTCTTTCTAAAAACATGGCCTGGGACTTCTGCATTAGACCCAAATACTTCAAGTAGTTGAAAAGTTTTAGGACTGAACTCTCAGTCTATTCTCTATGGCTTCTCAGCCAACAAAGCAAGAATTGACAGTTTACCTCCATGTCCCATCCTATTTTTGATGTTTCTCCAATGCATTTATGATATAATCTATTAATTATAAAGATACATAAGTGGCTAGGACTGCATGCACACACATGTATTAGGTATATGGGTAAGAGAGATCCTTGGGGCACATGTTATGCCTGCTTGTTGGGTTATTAAACACAGAACTAATTATACTGAATTAAAAATATGTAATAAGTGGATTTTTTTCCAGCTTCACTTTAAATAGTGTTTACTTTAGAAAGGTACTTTTTTTTTTTAAACCTTTGGGGTATCACTACATTAATCACAATGTTAAAATGTATGGAATGTTTATAGTATCTTTACAACAGAGAACATGAAGATGGATTTCCTCTGCTAATACCATATATGTGAGCAAGGGATAGATCTTTTCTGGACAGTACCAAATATTAGGGGTTGCCAGGGAGCAAAGTGTTGGAAGGTGTCCATTTTCCTGTTGTTGAGGTTGCCCTGCAGACAGGATACTGGGATCAAGTAGCTCAATCAGTTCCACATCCTCTTGTAACAGGACTTCCTGTTGCAGGATGGTATGTAGTGAGTCGAGTCGGAATCCAATATCCTTGCCATTAAAAAATCGGAAGAGAGGCATTATTACATACATAATTTTGTATTAAATGTTAAGCTCCTAATGTGCTAACAAAATTTAGGGTATTTATTTTCAGTATAGCCTCCAAGAAGAAGATACAACAGTCCAATCTATCTTTAGTATGATGTATGGAATTTTAGTTTCACTGTAAATGTGAAACAATAAAGATTGAGATGGATGTTACTGAGCCACCAGATGTAAAATATAAATTTTTAATAAAGAAATGTCAAGTAACTAAAGACTAATAAACCTGCCTAGTTAAGTCTAATTAATTAAATTGTTGGAACAGAGCATGGAAACTATAATCCTGTAATATAAGATGCTGTCCCTGGATACTGTAATAATATAGCCAATACAGTGAGAATTATATCAGTAGGATCCAGGCCTTCTAAAAATGGACATTCAGATATTGAAAACACAACACTGAGGAATGTAATGCAAAACCACACTAATATGTGCATTGCACTTTATAGTTTACAAAATGCTTTCACATATACTAGCTCATTTATTCCTTCTTCTTTTCCTTCTATCTATCAAAAAATATTATATATACAACAAGAACCACGCTTGACACCAAGGGCACGAAAAAGGAGCATAACATACAAGTCTCTACTCTTAAAGAGTTCACAGTTTAATGAAGAGGACTGAAAAGTAAACAGTCACAACATAAAGTGCAAAGAAGTGCAATGAGGTATACCTGGGTTTACTATGAAAATGGCAGAGGAACCAAAACTTGTAATGAAGTCAGAGAAAAGAAAAGCGGTGATGCCTGAGCTGAGTCTTAAAGTATGAACAAGAACTGACCAGATGAAACAGTTGGAAGAGGGGGATGGGAAGAACAAAAGCCTCTTTAGAACTGCAAGTCATTGCTTTTAGTTTTACATAGACTGTACATGGTAAAAAGGTGAGAGACGAGGGGCACCTGGTGGGCTCAGTAGCAGGAGTATGCAACTCTTGATCTCAGGGTTACGAGTTTGAGCCCCATGTTGAGGGTAAAGATTACTTAAATAGATAAATTAAAACAAAAACAAAAAAGGTGAGAGATGAAGTAGCAATATTAGAGTACACAGGTTAACTTCCACAGTAACCCCCACAATGTACATTTTCATCCTCCTCTCTGTTCTATAGAGGAGAAAACTAAAGCCCAGAGATTAAGTAGCTTTCCAGAATTCTGATTTCTAATCCTAAGTCTTTGGTAATCAATTATACTTCCCTATATAGAGTCTGCTGTATGAGAAAATTTGAAGTTTTTATTATGCATTAAATTTAAGAACAGAATGATCCTATTGTAAGATAAAGAGAATTTTTAATGGACAAGGCCTTTAGCTATTAAAGTAAAACCAATTAGGTCTAGGGTTTGAAGACAACGGGTTTGTTCTTCTTAGCCAGTTAATCATTCCCACACAAGAGCCTACCTACCCTGCCTAAGCTGATCACAATGGGGACTAAATAGGAATGCAGTGATCCATATATCCAACTATGAGTGCATATCTTCTTGATTGTGCGTTATACATCACTTTTAGAGAAGAATGTTTTAAATTAGTATTAGCCCTATATTGACATATTTATTATTTATTGTTTTTTCTTTTTTTAAAGATTTTATTTATTTATTTGACAGAGAGAGAGCGAGAGCAAGAACACAAGCACGGGGAGTGAGAGAGGGAGAAGGGTGAGCAGGGAGCCCAACGCGGGGCTCAATCCCAGGACCCTGGGATTATGACCTGAGCTTAACGACTGAGCCACCCAGGCCGCCCCTCTTTTTCTTTTTTTAAAGAAAGCTCTACACCCAGGGGTGCCTGGGTGGCTCAGTCAGTTAAGTGTCTGCCTTCGGTTTGGGTCATGATCCCAGGGTCCTGGGAGCCCCACACTGAGCCCTGCATTGCGCTCCCTGCTCAGCAGGGAGTGTGCTTCTCCCTCTGCCTCTCCCCCCACTCATGCCTGCACACTCTCTCTCTCCGAAATAAATAAAATCTTTAAAAATAAGTAAATAAAAAAATTTAAAAAAAAAGATCTATACCCAATGGTAGATCAAGAATCATATGATCTACCTTAGTAGGTAGGCACCCCTTTATTAATTTTAATTATCTATTATTTCTTGTCTTTTTGATACCAGCCATTCTGACAGGTGTAAGGTCATATTGTGGTTTTGATTTGCATTTCCCTGATGATTAGGCATGTTGAGCATCTTTTCATGTGCCTCCTTTCTCTTCTTAGAATCATGATTCTAGGGGTGCCTGGGTGGCTCGGTCAGTTAAGCGTCTGACTCTTAATTTTGGCTCAGGTCATGATCTCAGTGAGATTGAGCCCTGCCTTGGGTTCTGTGCTCAGCACGGAGTCTGCTTGGGACTCTCTCCCTCTGTCTCCAAAATAAATAAATAAATAAATAAATACCTTAAAAAAATCAGAATTCTAACATTAGGAACCAATTAATTAATTGACACTCCACCTCATTTTTTTTTTTTAAAGATTTTTTATTTACGCATTTGACAGAGAGAGACACAGCGAGAGAGGGAACACAAGCAGAGGAGTGGGAGAGGGAGAAGCAGGCCTCCCGCCAAGCAGGGAGCCCAATGCAGGGCTTGATCCCAGGGCCCCGGGATCATGACCTAAGCCGAAGGCAGACGCCCAACGACTGAGCCACCCAGGCGCCCCACCACCTCACTTTCATAAACAGAAGAGCATAATTCACTTTATACCACTGTTAGGGAAGGGGTGGGAAGCAAGGATGGCAGGAGGAGGAACACAGCAGCTTTTCAAGTAATCTTTGAAATAGATCTCCACACATTGGTCTTGTTATTTGATTTGGATTCCCCACACAAACTGATATTAAAATACTAAGGATTAAAAATTAAGTTTTTGCTATGAAAGCTTTAAATTGTACCTTTTTATGAGACCTCTCTGTACCTATATATGGGTAAGTTTAAAGAAGCCTAACTAAAGGAAAGCTAAGGCTCACAGAGGAGGAAAGCTATTAATGTACAATGGGAGATTTCCCTCTTCATAGCCCCTTGTATAGATATGCTGCCTAATCAGGTACACACTTTCCTTTTTTTCTTTTTTTTTAAAGATTTTATTTATTTATTTGAGAGAGAGAGAGAGAGCACGCACAAGCAAGGGGAGGGGCAGGCAGAGGGAGAAGCAGGCACCCTGCTGAGCAAGGAGCCCGATGCAGGACTTGATCCCAGGACCCTGGGATCATGACCTGAGCTGAAGGCAGATGCTTAACAGACTGAGCCACCCAGGCGTCCCAGGTACACACTTTCTTTAACACCATCCTTGTCACATCAGACCTGTCTGCAAAACTGGGATAATGTTTCCTCAAAACTATTGTGCTTTGAGGCATTACTAATAGCTTTAGGAATATTTGATTCAAGAATGTGACAAACTGGGGCACTCGGGTGGCTCAGTTGGTTAAGTGACTACCTTTGGCTCAGGTCATGATCCCAGGGTCCTGGAATCGAGCCCTGCTTTGGGCTCCCTGCTCAGTGGGGAGCCTGCTTCTCCTTCTGCCTCTCCTGCTTGTGCTCTATCTTGTCAAATAAATAAATAAAATCTTAAAAAAAAAAAGAATGTGACAAACTAACCACCTATAATCACCCAAACATACAAATAAACTTCAAAGTGACAAGACACTCTAACTAATGCAGTATTATCTAGTAACTTGACTGCCTCTAGAAAGGAAGAATTTGAACTATATTCTAATCATAGCTATAAAATTAAATCAAATTAAATCGATGAATTAAAAAATTTTTAAGGATAAATTCTAAAATTGTATATTTGCAATATGGCAATCAAATTAGTAGGAAAATAGACATCTGCTAATATTAAGAAACATCACAATAACTTTATTTGGACTCTGGTCCAAGTCTCAAATAAATGAAGATTTAAAAGGTATTAATTCTGATTGACTAAGTATTAGTAGGTACCATCTGTATGGTTGGGTGTTCCATGTTGTGGGGAGGTGTACCATGAGAACTCTGGCTCACCCTTAGCAAGTCGGAGTGCCAAGATGTAGTTAGCCTAGGTTTATATCCTGGTTCTACATCTTAAGTTAATAACTTTTGTTTTAGTTTCCTCATCTGCAAAATGAGGTTAAGAATAGTACCTACTTCATAGGGTTGTTGTGAGAATTAAGTAAGTCAATATTTATAAAATATTAAGTGTCTGGTGCATAGTAAACATTTACATAGTAGATACTATGTTAAGTGTTAGCTGTTAATGTTGTTAGTACACATGAAATAATTACAATAAAGAAAAGCACACATAATACGATACAAAACCTACAAAACATAGCATGGATAATTATTACTACATTGTTGAAGAAAATAAGAGATCCAATAGGCTGAAGTTTGTGGGAAAGGTCCTGAGGAAGAGCTAGGACTGCTTATTGAAAAGACTGCAATAAAAGAGAAAAAATGGAAAGAATTCTACCATAGTATAATAGCACAAACACAGACATACAGAATAGATATGGACTAAAAGAAAAGTAAGACTGGGTTGGCTGATGAAAATATTGGCTGGAAAGGTAGTTTAGGGCCAAATTATGCAGACTCTTTCATGCTGAAGTGATGAACTAGACTTGATTCGACGGGTAACAGGAATCTTTTAAGGATCTAAATGGAAAAATGGTATGAGAAGGTAACTCAGAAGATATCTGCTTGTATGGAATGAAAGGGTGTGAGAAGCACAGCTAAACAACAGAGAGATTTCTGCTTTTACCCCTAGGGATAGAGAAGGGAACTATTCATGTGTCAATATATTACAATGATCTTATATATTTTTTAATATATTGTGCTGTTTCATAAAGGTGATGAGGACCAAATGAGATAACATGTGTGAAAGCACTTTACAGGCTAACACGTGCTTAAAAAGTGCTAATACCCCTACCATTATAGTTGCTATAAAAGAATTTTCTTTTTAATTTTTAAGAAGTACTACTTTAATAAAAAGGAATAATGGCAAAAGGTTCCGCTATCATGGAGCAACTGCCAGTATTTTTATAAAAGGAAAGAGGGACTGGTTCAATATCTGTATAGCCAATAAAATTTTAAATATGTCACAAAGGAAAAGTCAACCATCTCATGCCAGAAGCCACAGGGTAATTCCTTGTTCCATTACTAGTAAATGATTTCTCCAGTATGTACTTCTTACAATTCTCTATAATATAGGCACAAAAGAGATGCATACAGAAGCTGCCACTTTACAGTGAAACATGTGGCCAGTCACAAAGGACCAAGAATGTAAAGATCAGGACTAGGTAGACTACGACTAAACCACAGGAAAATGTATATGGATCCATATACCTTACCACAGTCCTAGTATCACTGAAGAATGAGGATGGCTCCACCTGGATAGAGATGATATTCTACGCAGGTGACAAGACACTTCATTGACCTTCTCAACATACCTACAAAGATGAAACCCTGAACAGAGAACTTGCCCATTTGGATTGCTAAAAAAGTAACTTTAGTCAGTCAATATGTAATAATACTCAGGCTAGAGAGGTAGTATGTTATAATGGAGAGCCTAGGCTTTGAAACAGGAGACCTGAGTTCAAATTCTAACTCTATCACTTTCTAGTTGAACATTCTTGAACAATTCACTTACTAAGTATTCTTAAACCAAACTGAACTGTCTGAATCTCAGGCTTTCCAATTGGTAAAATGAATTAAACCTTACAGTGTTTGGATTACCAAACCAAAATGTGAAAGCACTTTGTAAACATCCTAATGGTAATTTACAAGAATGATAATTATCTTAAGGTCATAGGCCAGCAGAGGATCCTGAAATCTGCTTACTTGTAACTTGATTACTCCTTCTGAGAGCCATGAGAACTTCATAACTTCAATTTTTTAGCTTTACTATTTGGATTCTGCATTGCTTAAGATGCACAAAGTTGAAGCATCCCTCCTGGGGGTCAGAGGTCAAACACCAGATCTATTACCGTAGAGAGTAGGGGAAAAAAAAAGCAAGACTCACAGGAATCGCAAAGATGATTTGTGATCACGGTCACAATTCCAAGTCTTTGGGAAATTCTGTGATTAGTCTTGGGAGATTAAATTTTATATATGAAGTTATCAGAGAATGATAGATTAATGATAAATAAATTAGGAGGGAACGACTTTAATTTTGCCCAAACTCTGTAATCTTAGACTGTGGGATAAGGATACAAGCTCCTAATGAAAAGGGAGAAGATCTCACCAATGGATATAGTCCTTTCCCTATTGAGAGGAATACTTGTCAGTGGAGGAAGATGGCAGCAGGAAATTAGTAATCTAACAAACAGGGCATCAATAACTACCAGAATATTCTATTCTAAATGGCTAATAACCTCTTGGAAGAACTATGAAATACTAATAAAACCAAATTCAAATATCCACAATTATTGAAGAATTTCTTGTTGGTTTTTTTTTTTTTTAGGTGATATCAACAAACTTTAACACTTAATGAAGCAGGCAGTCTCCTTTCAGAGAATTGCCCAGAATTTCTATTTAGAATCAATCACTCCCTAAATCAGTAGCAAAACAAATTCTGATTCATTAGATTCTGTCACTAGTAAACTGGAGCCCTGAAAACTGACAAAAAGAAGTAGAGCAAACACTTACCAACTTCTGAAGTAAGTCATCTTTCTTATTGTACTGAGAAAAAATCCAACTTTTGATGGTTTCAGCCACTTTTAACAGGATGCCTTGCTGAAGGAGATGAATAACATCATATAGGATTTATTAAATCACACCCAAAGAGCAGAAAAACTCCATATAACTTACTTCTAATTAATCAGAATTTTTATTAGAAAAAGAGAGAAAAAAATCATCTAGGTTATATCCTTTGTCAATATGTTCAGGCTCCTTAATAATTCCCAGATTTACTTGCACATCAGAATCACCTGGAGATTTTATTTAGAAATATTCTTGGGTCCCCAATCTACAGGTTTAGATTAAGTTAAAATTAAGTTTTGAATGAGACCTGAAAGCAGATTTTTTAAAGAGCACTCAGAAGAATTCTTAATCTCAGGAAACAAACTGAGGGTTGCTGGAGTGGTGGGGGGTGGGAGGGATGGGGTGGCTGGGTGATAGACATTGGGGAGGATATGTGCTATGGTGAGCACTAATGAAGGGGGGGAAACAGGAGGGGGAAATGAACCATGACAGACTATGGACTCTGAGAAACAAACTGAGGGTTTTAGAGGGGAGGAGGGCTGGTGGCATGGGTTAGCCCGGTGATGGGTACTAAGGAGGGCACATATTGCATGGAGCACTGGGTGTTATATGCAAACAATGACTCATGGAACACTACATAAAAAAATTAATTATTATTTTTTTTAAATAAAGAGCACTCAGAAGTTATCTTGATGCAGCCCATTTATTGGGTATACTATATACTAGCTATATCAAGATGATGACAGTATGTATTTCAAAATGAAAACCAGGGGCGCCTGGGTGGCTCAGTTGTTAAGCATCTGCCTTTGGCTCAGGTCATGATCCCAGGGTCCTGGGACCAAGCCCCACGTTGGGCTCCCTGCTCAGCGGGAAGCCTGCTTCTCCCTCTCCCACTCCCCTTGCTTGTGTTCCCTCTCTTACTGTGTCTCTCTCTCTGTCAAAAATATAAATAAACAAAATCTTTAAAAAAGAAAATAAAAGAAAATAAAAGAAATGAAAACCACAGGATGCTCCAAGTTTGCAAATACTAAGAATATTTTATTCCACAACACTAAGGCAGAAAGACATTTTAATCAATTTTAGAAAAAGTGTCTCATATTGAAATAAAAGTTATATTACTGAAAAAACCAAAAATTAAAATTACCTTAATGTTAATAGCCCATTTCCATGCTAGTAAATGGAGTTTATATTCATTGAGTGGTTACTATATCCCAGGTACTGAAAAAGGGTGACAGGAACAAAGATGAATACACATAACTGCTGTTTTCAAGAACTTAGTATAGAAGAGATGGTATAAATAATTATAAAACAAAGTAAAGTCTGGGAAAGCGTGGGGAAAAAAGGTCAAGGGGTGCTAACACTGAAGCTATGCCCTAACAGATGAGCAGGAATTTAACAAAGGAGGGAAGAACATTCCGGGCAAGAGAACAGGATGAAGAAAGGGGACAGCCATAGAAGCATGTCACGGGCATGGTGACAGAGTCTGGGACAGGCTAAGACCCAAGGGAAGAAGGGAACAGTAATGATCACTGATAGCGGTTTTAAAGGACTTTGGTCTTATATGCCTTAATAGTTTAGACTTTATCCTGTAAGGCTGTGAGGAGCCACCAAAGATTTTAAGCAAGGAAATGAAACAATAAAAATCAGCATTTAAGAAAAATAACTGTAGAGGCAATACTAGCAGGAAATGACTGTAGCCAAGAAGCCTGATTAGGGGGATATTTAATAGTCCAGCTAAATAATGACAGAGGCGTCAAGTAGGGTAGCAAAAAATGGTAATGGATAAGGGTTGGATTTTAGAGACATAAGAAGTTTACGTGATATATCATTTAGTGACCAAATTAATGTGGGAGCCATAGGAAATCTTAAGATAACTGAGAGTGGTAATTTGGGAATATGGAAAGAATATTTTATTTGTTTTATACATATGAATCTGAGTTTCCTGGGGGCACAGGCCATGTGAAATGTTTAAGCAACGTCCAGAACTCAGTGAAGATGGAGAATACACGTAAGTAGCTAATGAGGGCAAGAAAGTAGATGAGATCACTCATAAAAACAGACCAAGAGAGATGAGGCCTGATGTTAAAACTTTATGGAAGGAACATTTAAGAATAATCACAGGAAAAGAAACTAGAAAAATATAGAGAATGAATATTGACGGTGAGAATACCAGTAAGAATACTCAATAAGTACTTCACAAGAACATTAAAAAATGGCGATGAAGGCTAATGACAGTTTCATTATGATCTCTTATTATACAAAAACTTTGCTTTCCAAAGAAAATAACTGGTACTTCACTGCTTGAACAGAACTTTGGGGGCAATTCTAAAAATATATCCCCTGAGAAGGAACTAAATAATACAACAAATCTTTCTAAAATTTAGCTGTCCCAGATTTAGAAAAACTCCATTTTAGAAAAATATAGCTCATACAGTTGAAATGTATAATATGAAAGCTAAAGGAACTTTCGAGACATATGGTAATTTTGAAAAACATTCTCTGGCTATTGCTCAATTTCTGAGGACCAGTAAATCTTAAACTCTCATTTTATTTATTTATAAATTAATAACACTTCTATATATAAAAATACATTTCATAAATGAAAAGGATTAAATACCTTTAAAACCCAAGTTTGAACAACAAAAAAAGGCCAATGCCCATATCCTGCCTAAGACTATCCCTTGGCCCATTCTTTGTCTTTTGTTGCCAAGTAATCTCAAATCCAAGTTTTAATCTATAAATAACCTATTAGCTATATCGTTCAGTTTTGCTTTCAAAACTCTTCCCAGGAACATTCACATTTGAAAGGGGCAGAGAGAAGAAAGAGTTTAAGTCCAGAGGACTAGCAAACTGGTTCTGATCCATGTAAGCTCTAACTCTCTAATTCCTACCCTGTAAGTATCAGTCAAAAAAACATTTCTCTCATATTTATTCTACTCTTGCAAATGGGCCCAGCTTGGTTACCTCACATTTTAGGGGTTTTTCTAAGAACAGAAGAAAAGAGACTTCCCTCTCTATCACCACAGAGTAAACAACTAATTGAAAACTTTAAAAGCCTCCTCCAAAAAATAATGATGTCTTTATATAATAAAACACTGATTAAACTAGAATGCTCAAGAAATGAGGTAATCTGGTTTATTTTTTCTATTAAATTAGAATTCCTTTTGTTAAAACTGAAATGTACTGGAATTTTATTTTATTAAATATGGCTAATAGAACATAAATGAATCCAGTAAATATATTTTACAGAACATAATTAATGGAGATTCTTCCAGTATCTCAGCCTCACAATGTTGTAATCAACTGAAATATTTATTGCATAAGAGGATACTGCATAGATATAAAGGGCATCATACATTGAGGTAAATAAACCCACTCCATCACATATCCTTGAAATTGCTCATGAAGTATGTTATCAATTTGCTTTCTTATAACTTGTGCTCTCTTTTAAAAAATATGCGAAGAAAAAAATTCTAATTAATATAAAAGTCCTAATGGTTGAGTTCTCATCAAGGTTTTAGTATATTTTTCTGCTTCCCTCCAAACAACTTCAATATTTAAAGAAATAATATATTTTAATCCTCGACCATATTAATTTCCATTCATTATAGGAATTACTATGATAGTCCAAAACAGCAAGGATTTATATTTATCTAAACAGTTTTGTACTACTGATGAAATAAAAAATAAAGTCTTATCAGAGTCGGAAAGGACATGGAGGTGCTTATAAGATTTTTTTTTTTTTTTACAAGGGTAAGGGTAAAGGCAGTTTAAGTATCAGTGAGGTGAAGAACAAAAGATTAATCATAGAGAATGAACATGCTTTCTTACTTTTGGCAGGGCTCTTGCAGGAGGCTTTTGTTGTCCCTCTGTCACTGTGCTTTTTCCTGGTTTTGGTGACAGAGAAGAGCATATTTCAAAGTCTGTGTGTCCCAGATCCTGTAAGTACTGGTAAAGTGGAGAATTCTGAAAGAGACATATAAAATAAAGCAAATTTCAATATCATTACTATTTCAAAAATTTTAGTATATGTGCTGCCGAAGCGAGCACTATTTCAAAAATTTTAGAGGCCAATCCAACACCAAACTTCATTATCATGACCAGTATGCACAAATTCTTTAATGCTTCATCTATTAAAAAGTGAATTATCTGTCACAATGTCATCTAACATTAAAAAAAAACTAAAAACAAACTACAAACAATTCAACAGAGGGACCCAAAAAAGGAAAAACTCTAAACACAGATTTTTCTGAGTGGGTAACCAGCAAGAAAAAATGAATTTAGGAATATAAATAGATTTGTTAAGCAATTTCTTTGCCCAAATATTTGTAGTATTAGAGTAGATCGCTTCAAAATAGCCAAGCCTGGCTATAGATAGCTCCTAAGAGGGCCTACATTGAAAAGCAGTTATTACTTGAAGCCAAGAATTAAGCAATGATTATATACTGCACTAATTATAATTTTATCATACCATCATATTCATTAATTCATTCAAGCACAAATATGTATTATCTACCACACACCCAGCGCTGTAAACAAACTTAAAACTCCAAGAAAGTTACCTAAAATAAGCTGTATCTTACATACAACCATATGGCAAACAAGAGACTCTGTGGCTAATAAAAGTGTTAGAACATGGTGGTTAAGAACACAAACTCTGGGGCCAGACTATAGGTTCAAATCCCAACTATGCCTCTTAACTGGCTAAGTATCCTGTAACAGTTTATAATCCTGTGTTTCAGCTGTCTCACCTTAAAATAGGAATAATAATAAGACCTAGTTCATAGGGCTCTTTATATGGACTAAATATATACAAACACTTAGAACAGTAACTGGCCCATAGTAATCACTCAATTTACACTTCAACTTTATATAAGCCAGGTGAAAGAGCACAGGTTTTAGAACAGACCAAAAACAAACCCCCCAAAAAACAAACAAAAAAACCCAAAACAAACTCCAATCCCATCAGATACATAAGCATCACTGTTAGATGAAAACCTATGGGACAAATTTCTGGATAAACAGCAAGCTTTAGTTTTAACTTTCAGTCTTCTCTAAAGCACAAAGCTGGTAACATGTTTAAAAATAAACCGTGACTCCATTCAACAAAAATATTTAATACTTTAAAAAAGATCTTATGTTAGGTAGTAGAGATACAGTAACAACCACCATCAAAACAACAGTAAACAGCAACACAACTAACATAGTACCATGTGGCACAAGCCTAACTAGCATTCTACTTGCATCATTTCACTTAAGGTTCACAACCAACTCTACAAAAGTATTACGATCATTGCTATCATTGTTATTGTTAATTCCCATTTCATAGAAGAGGAAACAGATTCACTCAGATACAGAAAGCAGGACAGGTCTGACTCCAAGGCCAACACTCCAAAATATTATATTATACTATCTAAAGTAACAAACAGTCCCTCCTGTGTCTAGAGAGGAAGATACCAGGGAAACTTCCTTATAGTCTAGAACAGAAACACCAAGCAAATCAATAATTACAGGATTGTACTGGATGCTATGGAAACAAAGGAGAGGCAGTTAAATTAGACCAATATTTTTAGGGAATATATCCCTGAGTTTGGGAAAATGAGGAACAGTGGGAATTTGCTTATACTGGTAGCAATTTGCTGGGTATCAATTTGAGAGAATAAAAGATACATAAAATGCCTCCTTTTAAAGTTATTGGGAAAAATAGACAAAAGATTATAATGAAAGGAGGAATATGTTTCTTATCTCTCTACCAGACTTAAATTTCTGTTGGCACAAATGGTTAATTTTTGTATCACCCATAATGTATCTTCAAATATTGCCTTGAATTACTCAAGTATTTCCAAAATGAATTGTGAACTCCTCTCTGCTCTGTCCCCAGGGTGGCAAAAGAACAAGAATGCTTCTTCGGTTGGGGTGACCTTTTGAAAAGTTTATATACTTAAAAAACAAAAACAAAAACAAAAAAAAACAAAGCTTGTTTTTAAGGCAGAACCCTTTCTTCAATGAACTCCCATGGGGAAGAACAATAAATAAGATGGATCAAAGTGGAGTTACTCTAATTCCAGGGTTGTCAAAGTTTTTCTGTAAAAGGCCAGACAGTAAATATTTCACACTTTGCAGGCCATATGGTCTCTATCATAACTAATCAATCCTGCTGCTGTAGTGCAAAAGCAGCTACAACAATACATAAACCAATGAGTGTGGTTATGCTCCAAAAAAACTTTATTTATGGAAATACTGAACTTCTTATAATTTCCATATGTTACAAAATATCACTCTTTTGATACTTTCCCCAACCGTTTAAAAACGTAAAGTCCACTCTTTGTTCACCAGTCACAGAAAAACAGGTGGGGAACAGAGGACAAACCTGGCCCAACAGCTAGTCGGCTGACGCCTGTTCTAATTAAATGCTCAGTCGATATACTGAGGCATACTCTTGATTGCTACCTGTTCTCTGGCAAGAGGCTTCGTGGGTGGGGATGGGGTCAAACTTCTTTTCATTCAAATTCTAGCACCTTTCTTACTACACACTTAGCTGATGTTGTGTCAGCACCGACCCCAAAGTCCCTTCCCTTTCCAGTTTATGTCACAGCTCACAAAATAACAAAATGGATTATGTGTAACATGCTTGTAAACGTGATTAAACAGAAGAGAAACAATGAACACTTTGTTCTCCATATGTTCTGCACATCAACTAAGAGCATACATATACATACTCAGTTGGAAACACCATTAGCTGGAACACCTACTATTTGACATTTTGCAAAAACAGCAGCATTAATCATTTGCCTTGAATAACACCAATAATGTCCAATGGTGTCATTTGATATAGTAATTTTGTCAGTACCTTATTCTGCCTTTTCTACAAATGTTAAAACTTTTCAATAACTTTTTGGTTGGTTTCACAACGTTCTTGTCAAAGGTGTAACATCCATCTATTTGAGCTATGCAACTATGAATGATGCTTTAGTAGTCTGATTTCTTCCCCATCTCTAGTGACAGAATTCATCACTTTCACCCTGGAATGCACTGTTTTACAGTTATGGGAAATTCTGGCTTGCCAAAGCTATCACTATGCCTTGTTTCATGGCTTTACGTAACTAAGTATTTGACAAAATTTCAGAGTAGATAATCTCTGGTGACTAGGGATGAAGGTATTGCAGATCTGATAGAATGTAATTCCAGTCACCATTGTTATCTCATATTTGAACTTTCCTCTTTTGGACTGCTACTACAAATCATATCACTTTCTAACACATATAAACTCAGACTGTATGAACTCTAAAGCTCTTATTCATTATTTTTATGACAGTATTCTGAGTTGTAGCATTTATAATAATGTTTTATTTCTATTTCTATGCTTCAATCACTTTTGAGCCAAAATAAAATTTAAAATTTAACCAATGATAACACACAAATGAAAAACAAAAATCCCTTGGTTAACAAACTGAACATTAGCTAAGATGAACTGACTGAAATAGACCTCGTAGCACATGAGCAGTTTTTTAAGAGTGCAAAGGGTTTTGGCAAAATCATTATTTTATTAATTAAAAAAATGTTTGGGGGCTAAGATTACTATCACTTTTTCTCTGAAACTGCCAAATAACCTGTGTATTATTTGACAGATCTCAGAAAACCACATCATGACTAGGGGTTCACAGATTTTTTTGGGTCTCAAAACCTGTTTAAAGTTTTAAAAATTATTGAGTGCCCCAAAGAGTTTTTGTGGATGTCTAACAACATTTATCATATTAGAAATTAAAACTAAAAAAACTTAAAATACTTATTAATTTACTTAAAAATAACAACCCATTCCAAAATGGAAAAAAAAAATGTATTGAGCAAAGTGGATTATTTAACATTTTTTGCAAATCCCCTTATTATCTGGCTTAATAGGAGATAGTCGGATTCTTACATGCTTCTTCATTCAATGTGTTGCAATTTATTGTTCTGGATGAAGTATATAAAGAAAATCAAGCTTTGGGGCGCCTGGGTGGCTCAGTTGGTTAAACATGGGCCTTTGGCTCAGGTCATGATCTCAGGGTCCTGGGATCGAGTCCCATATCAGGCTCCTTGCTCAGCGGTGAGCCTGCTTCTCCCTCTCCCTCTGCCTGCCACTCCACTTGCTTGTGCTCTCTCTGTCAAATAAATAAAATCTTTAAAGAAAAAAAAGAAAAGAAAATCAAGCCTTAAACAGGTAAGTAATTGGGAGGCCAGGGTAGCTCAGTTGGTTAAGCATCTAACTCTTGGTATCAGCTCAGGTCTTGATGATCTCAAGGTGGTGAGTTCAAGCCCTGCATTGGGTTTCAAGCCCAGCGTGGAGCTTACTTAAAACAAACAAACAAAGATATGTGGTTGGAAAGGGAGTATTTTATTTTTAAAAGATTTTATTTATTTGAGACAGAGAGAGAGAGAGAGCACACGTGGAGGAGGATCAGAGAGAGAGGGAGAGGCAGACTCCCTGCTGAGCAGAGAGCCTGATATGGGGCTGGATCCCAGGACGCTTAGATCATGACCTGAGCTGAAGGCAGATGCTTAAACAACTGAGCCACCCAGGCACCCTGAAAAGGGAGTATTTTAATAGTCTTTCCTGATAACTGCATTAACAAAGAATAGCTATAATAAAAGTCAACAAGTGATAGTTCTTTTTTTTTTTTTTAAAGATTTTATTTATTTATTTGACACAGAGAGAGATAGCTAGAGAGGGAACACAAGCAGGGGGAGTGGGAGAGGGAGAGGCAGGCTCCTGGCCGAGCAGGAAGCCCGATGCGGGGCTCGATCCCAGGACCCCGGGATCATGACCCAAGCCAAAGGCAGACGCTTAACGAGCTACCCTGGTGCCCCTCAACAAGTGATAATTCTGAAAAAGTTAATTTTAATGTGGGATATAAAACCATGTTGATGAGCTTTTCATACTCTGTACACGAATGAGAGTGAAAAAGGTAAATGTGTTAATATTAAAATGTGATTGTCCACAGCAAGATGAATCACCACACTGCAACTGCCCTAACCACTCTATTTACAGGTTTGGGGTTGTTGTGTTTATAAACAAATACACTGAAATTTCTATGTTTCATATAGTGAATATTATTATAGGTTGATGGCAGCCCCAGAAAGGGACTTTTTTGTGGAGGGTAAGGCAGAGTAGGTGATGATAGGTAATTTTCTGTTATAACTTTTTTTCCTTAGTTCAAGCAAAATAGAACCGCAATGTTTCAGTTAAGTTGTTTTCTTGAAGAGAAATTATTAGCACTGGACTCAAACTATAATTTTGTAGTATTGGAGAATGTTATTGTTGCCAAAAGAAACATGAGAAACCTCAGACACAGCATGTGGGAGCTTCTCCTCAGGAAATCCTTGTGGTTCACTATTCCTGTAAATTTTAGCTGACAGAAAACACACATCATAGCACCAGAAAGAATTTTGCTAAATGAAAGACAGCCAAGAATCTTTGGTTGTGCTGAAATTTTTCTGATGGCTGAAACATATTTTTGTAAGAAAAATAAACAAAAACAGACAGGAAACCCCAACATTTTTGCTGAACAAGCACTTCAAGAAAATGACTCATTTAAGTCCAAGACTTACCTGCACCTCATGCCCACCCACCCATTAAAGAAAACGGATCCCACACCAATGGATATATAAAGCCTGAAACACTCATTTAATGCATTGATTGCTTTCTGCAGGATTTGTGGTGCATTCTATAGAAGTGCCAGTACCATATTGCTGGTTTGCATTTAAAAAAGAAGATAAACTGGTGCCAAAATTGAGGTGATGGGTAAAATACTTTCATCATTGTTCTCTCTTCTAAGTGACTTATTTATTTTTTTCTTTTAACAGAGAGAAAGAGTGTGCACATGCATGGGGCAAGGACAGAGGGAGAGGGAGAGAGAATCTTAAACAGACTCCACACTCCATGTCAGCACAGAGCCTGACATGGGGCTTGATCCACAACCCTAAGATCATGACCTGAGCTGAAATCAAGAGTCAGATGCTAAATCGACTGAGGCACTCAGGTGTCCCTCTTCTAAACTGCTTAAAACCTTGCAGAGAAAACAAGTTGTAACCTTCCAGGTTCTAGGCCAGAGAGGGAACAGGCAACATGACAACATGGCAGAATTAGGCAACTCATTCAATAATAAATACTGATTGAACATCTTCTATGTACCAGGTAATATCTAGGCACAGGGAAGAAAATAAAACAGGTGAGGTCCTCACTAAAAAGTTTCATTATATGATTCTTCTGATAGGACCATTGCTTTCAACTACCAAGGAAAATACTGAGTGTTCTGATACTTTCCAGGTAGGCTGCTATGTTTCAGGAAAATCCTCTCTTGGTCCCAGCTTCCTTAAGTACAAAATAAGGATGCTATGGGTCTCTTAAACTTGTTCAAGTGGTAAAACAAAACTCATGATGTTCTCTGAGAAACAAGATAAAAAAGTAGTATGGTAAAACATAATTTTGTGCTAAATCAAATGCCATCTTATCCTATGCAATCAGTCAATGCCAAAATAGAGAAGTTCTACATATCAAATTACCCAGTTTCTTCAACAAATAAGCGATATAATAAAGGCGGAGGAAGTGGAGAAAACCGCTTAAGACTAAAGGGACATATCACCCAAATGTGATGTATGGGTTTTGTTTAGATCCTGGTTTGAACAATTATAAGAAGACATTTCTTAGATACTCGAAATCCAAATGCAGACTAGGTATTAGGTGATACTATAATCGTACTAACGTTGAGTTTGTTCCTTGGTGAGTCACAGATAGAAACTACCCCAGGTGGGTTGTCACACAAAGGAAACTTTATTTGCAGCAAATAAGGAGAGCATGGGAAAAACTTCCAAAGCCTGACTCCCCAAGCAAGGGCGAATGAGTTTCTTTTATTTAGGATTAGAATGAATATTTAGATTGGGGTGCCTTGCCACCACTAAAGATGGGCTTAAGGTGGCACATGTATCTTAAGGTAACATGACTATAGGGGCACCTGGGTGGCTCCACCAGTTAAGCGTCTACCTTTGGCTTGGGTCATGATCCCAGGATCCTGGGATCGAGCCCCACATGGGGCTCCCTGCTCAACAGGGAGCCTGATTCTCCCTCTCCCTCTGCCTGCCACTCCCCTGCAAGTGCTCTCTCTCTCTGTGAAATAAATAAAATTAAAAAAAAAAAAAAAAAGGAGACATGCCTATATATATCATATGTTCTATAAATGAGGATTGTGCTCCTTCCTGGGTGGAGGTTTTAGTATTAGAATGAGGTAAAGGTAATTGTTCATCACTCTAAGGGTCATTCCATCCATGGTCCAACTGTGTAGGTGCAAGTTGGGAGTTAAATTCAAACCAGTCTGGGTGGTCGGGGCTGGATGGAATTGTCTGTCCAGGCAGTCCTTACAGCTCGAGGGGTAGTTTCAGTTTATATCAGGGGATGCTATGCTCCTCAGGTCTTTTGCCTGACCTAAGAGATAAGCTGTAAAGAAGAGCTTAAGGAAAAATGTGGGACAAAAGTCAGTGGGTAGAAGCAGGTGAGTAGGTCAGGTCTCAGGGTCTAGCTGGTGATAACATTAGGGAATTATTACTAATATTATTAAATAATTATATGGGAGTTAGCATTAAAAAAAAGAGAGAGAGCATACTGATCTGTTAGAGATGTATACGGAAGTACTTACAGGTGAAATTAGATAACGTCTGGGATCGTCTTTGAAATAGTCCAAGAAAAAAGGTGGGGGTGGGAGAGGAACCTCTGTTCCTCTGCATGTTAACACCTGCTCTAGCTGAAGCTGGGTGATGGGTACATGGAACTTTCACTGTATTCTTCTTCTTTTTTTTTTTTTTAAAGATTTTATTTATTTATTTGACAGAGAGAGACAGCAAGAGAGGAAACACAAGCAAGGGGAGTGGGAGAGGGAGAAGAAGGCTTCCCACTGACCAGGGAGCCCGACGCGGGGCTCGATCCCAGGGCCCTGGGATCATGACCCGAGCCGAAGGCAGACACATAACAACTGAGCCACCCAGGCGTCCCTATTCTTTCTTTTTCATGTATAATTTTAAAAGTCCACTGTTAGTTTTAAAAAATCAGATGCCAGTTAAAAGATTTGTATGCTAGGTCGCCTGGGTGGCTCAGTTCTTAAGCGTCTACCTTCGGCTCAGGTCACAGTCCCAGGGTCCTGGGATTGAGCCCCACATTGGGCTCCCTGCTCGGTGGGGAGCCTGCTTCTCCCTCTCCCACTCCCCTGCTTGGGTTCCCTCTCTCGCTTTGTCTGTGTCAAATAAATAAATAAAATCTTAAAAAAAAATCTGTATGCAGTTAACTATAGAACACTTATGAAAGAAATTGAAGAAGCACAAAGAAATGGAAAAACATTCCATGCTCATGGATTGGAGGAACAAATATTGTTAAAATGTCTATACTACCCAAAGCAATCTACACATTCAATGCAATCTCGATCAAAATAACACTAGCATTTTTCACAGAACTAGAACAAATAATCCTAAAATTTGTATGGAACCAGAAAAGACCCCAAAGAGCCAAAGTAATGTTGAAAAAGAACAGCAAAGCGGGAGGCATCACAATACCAGACTTCAAGCTCTATTACAAAGCTGTAATCATCAAGACAGTATGGTACCAGCACAAAAACAGACACATAGATCAATGAAACAGAATAGAGAACCCAGAAATGGACCCATAACTATATGGTCAACTAATCTTCGACAAAGGAGGAAAGAACAACCAATGGAAAAAATACAGCCCCTTCAACAAATGGTATTGGGAACACTGGACAGCAAAATGCAGAAGAATGAAACTGGACCACTTTCTTACACCATACACAAAAATAAATTCAAAATGGATGAAAGACCTAAATATTAGACAGGAAACCATCAAAATCCTAGGGGAGAACACAGGCAGCAAGCTGTCTGACCTTGACCGTAGCAACTTCTTATACTAGACACATCTCTGGAGGCAAGGGAAACAAAAGCAAAAACGAACTATTGGGACCTCATCATGACAAAAAGCTTCTGCACAGCAAAGGAAACAATCAACAAAACTAAAAGGCAACCAACAGAGAATGGGAGAAGATATTTGCAAATGACCTAGTGGACAAAGGGTTAGTATCCAGAATCTATAAAGAACATATCACACCCAAAAAATTAATAATCTAGTTAAGAAATGGGCATAAGACATGAACAGACGTTTCTCTAAAGACATACAAATGGCTAGCAGACACATGAAAAAAAGCTGAACATTACTCATCATCGGGGAAATACAAATCAAAACCACAATGAGATATCATCTCACACTGGTCAGAATGGCTAAAATTAACAACTCAGGAAACAACAGATATTAGTGAGGATGCAGAGGAAGGGGAACCCTTTTGCACTGCTTGTGGGAATATAAGCTGGTGCAGCCACCCTGGAAAACAGCATGGAGGTTCCTTAGAGTTAAAAACAGAACTACCCTATGACCCAGCAATTGCACTACTAAGTATTTATCCAAAGGATACAAAAATGCTGATTCGAAGGGGCACATGCACCCCAATGTTTATAGCAGTGCTATCAACAATAGCCAAATTATGGAAAAAGCCCAACTGTCCATTGACTGATGAATGGATAAACAAGATGTAGGGTGTGTGTGTGTGTGTGTGTGTGTGTACACACACACACACACACACACACTGGAATATTACTCAGCCATCAAAAAGAATGAAATCTTGTCATGTGCAATGACGTGGATGGAACCAGAGGGTATCATGCTAAGGAAAAATCAGTCAGAGAAAGACAAATACCATAAGATTTCACTCATATGTGGAATCTAGGAAACAAAACAGATGAACATAGGGGAAGGGAAGGAAAAATAAAATAAGAAAAAACAGAGACAGAGGCAAACTATTAGTGACTTTTAATTATAGAGAACAAACTGAAGGTTGCTGGAGGGGAGATGGGTGGGGGGATGGGCTAAATTTGTGATGAGCACTGCATGTTATACTTAAGCGATGAATCACTAAATACTGAAACCAATACTACACTATATGTTACCTAACTTGAATTTAAATAAATAAATAATCAGATGTCAGGTTTTCCTAGAATCTGGTATAAAAGCTTTAAGAAAATAACATGGCAAAAAATGTAAAATTGAGAAAATTCAACTTATTATTTTAATCTGGGGAAAAGATAAGCTTATTAAATTTTAGAACAGAACATCCATGTCTTTTCAAACTTCCATATAATGGTAGTAGAACTTCTAATATCTACTGAAAGAGAATATAATAAAAAGCAAATGTTAATTTAGCTATATCTTTAAATGAAACCACACCAGCACCAACTATTGTAACACATGCACATGATACTTTATGTATTCACTAAAAGTATTCATATACTATTGGAAATATTTGGATTAGCAAATTTTCTGCAACAATGCCCAGGTCACTCAATACTACCACCAAGGATAACAAATACTACCACCAAGGATAACCAACAAGGATAACAAATGTCAAAGGCATCCTCTAGCAGTAAGATTTCAAGTTACCAGTCTCAGTGGAGGTACAAATAAATGACCAATTACTTCTCAATGTCAATCATTCATATTCACTCTCCACTGACTAATGAAAAGGTTGGGGAAAAAGCAAGTCTCAGTTCTGTGATTTATGGAGCCATGTTTTAAAAACAGCATTAAGACAATTAAATTTAAAAAACAAAAACCAGGGGCGCCTGGGTGGCTCAGTCATTAAGCGTCTGCCTTCGGCTCAGGTCATGATCCCAGGGTCCTGGGATCGACCCACATCGGGCTCCATGGGGAAGCCTGCTTCTCCCTCTCCTACTCCCCCTGCTGTGTTCCCTCTCTCGCTATGTCTCTCTCTGTCAAAAAAATAAAATCTTTAAAAAAAAATTTATTAAAAAAAACCCAAAACCAAAACCAAACAGTATGTTCCTATAGAGAAGTCCTCAAAGTAGATTTTGCCCCCATCCTCCGACTCCAATGTCTTAAGACATTTTTGGCTGTTATAACTGGGGAGGGGAGGAATGTTACTGGCAGATAGTAGGCAGAAGTCAGGGATGCTATGTCACATCCTATAATACAAAGGAGAAGCCCCACAAAGAGTTATCCAGCTCAATAGTGCTGAGGTTGAGAAACCTCGTTTTAGAGCATAAGAAATCAGACTGAAAAAACTCACAAGAAATAAGTAGCCCAGCAGGTTTTTCCCTTACTTCTTATTTTGGGAGAATGACAGATTAAAAAAGCAAAAACCGAAATGGGAAATTAGCTATTTTTCCATGACTTGTAATCTAAAATTCAACAGGCATTCTAAGAGTGAAATGAGTTATCTTCAAAATAACTGCATCCAAATTTATGCATTAAAATTTTAACCAGCCATCAAGAGAAGAGTGATTTCCTTTGGTTACAGGCACATCTCTGTCAATGCTATCGGCTCACAACCAAGCCTGCGTCAGGCTAAGAAAGAGCTGACAGAACCCTAGATGCTCTTTTCACACTAACTCTGATGCACCCTATGGACTCTCTCCTTCTCTTTCCCAGAAGGAGTGGTTCACAGAGCTGTACACTCTTAGAAAAGCACTTTGTAGTCTACAGTAACTAGAAAAAACAAAACTAGAAAAAAAACAACCCACAAAACTATGTGAGGTTCAGCAGTTGAACTTAATTGGCAAATTCTGATTCTAGTTTCTATATTGGCAAATTCTGATTCTAGTTTCTCACCAACTATCTGCTCTGTCTTCTAGATGTCATTGAGTGCTAACAGCATTCCACTGGAAAAATAATTTAGCTAGAAAAGGGGAAACAAATGGCAATCATCATTTGTTCATTTATCATTAATCATATATTTATTGAGCACCTACTTTATGTCTGGTACTAAATTACAGGAATTTTCTGCCATTAACTTCTCTCCGGAAATATTCAAGAAAAAGTTAACTTTTTTTTTTTTAGCTATAAAAGGAAATTAAGTTCAACTGCTGAACCTCACATAGTTTTGTGGCTTGTTTTTTTTCTAGTTTTGTTATTTTTAAATAAGAAATTCAAATAACAAAAAATATATAAAATGAAAAGTACCTTTATCCTACCCTTCACCCCTACTCCCTCTCCCCAAATGTAATCAACATTCTTTTGTTTGTGAATACCTTCTCTCCAAATTTAGTACCCATTTATGCTTGAAAGTGGCTGACAATGGAGGAGGCCAAGATGACTCCTACCTAGATTTCTGGTTCGGACAATTAGGTGATGCTATTTACTGAAATAGTGGCAGGACAGCAAGTCTGAAGAGAGAGCCTGTGAGATACTCAAACATGAATAACTTAGACCTAAAATATCTGGAGATCAGGAAAGTGGCCTAGTTTGAATGCACAGATCTGAGCTTTTGCAAATAGGTATGGTGGCAAACCCACAGGGTAACAGGTATAGAAACAAAGAGGTGATGAGATCAGCTAGATCAGAGAATAATACAGAGAAGATAAGAGGGCCCTAAGAGAGGCCAATATTTTAGAAAAGCGTAGAGCCAAAGCTGGGAAATAGTAAAGATAGTTAACATTTCTTGAGTTGCTTATATGGAAGGCATTAAGTTAAGGATGTTTTGTATCTTATTTACTCCTAACAACAAACTTCTAAAGACAAATTATTACTACTCCTCCAATTTTAGAAGGAAATTAGGGCATGTGGAAATTAAATAACTTGTTTAAGATTACCCAGCAGGAATGTAAAGGTAGCTGATGTTGAGTCCAAAGCCTATACCCTTAATAACACAAAATTCTCTTTGAGGAAAAAGGGTATCTAGGAGGAAGAACCAAGTCTTCTCTTGTTGGTCCTTTTTCAAAATTAAGCTCCATGCCTAACGTGGGGCTTAAATTCATGACCCTGAAATCAAGAGTTGCATGATCTACCAACTGACCAAGCCAGGCACCCCTTATTGTTTTAAAATACTTGTTTTAGGGCGCCTGGGTGGCTCAGTTGGTTAAGCATCTGCCTTCAGCTCGGGTCATGATCCTGGGGTCCTGGGATCGAGTCCCGCATCGGGCTCCTTGCTCTGTGGGGAGCCTGCTTCTCCCTCTCCTCCCCACTTGAGCTCTCCCTCACTATCTCTGTCTCTCGCTCTCAAATAAATAAATAAAATCTAAAAAAAAAAATTTAAAATACTTGTTTTAATACTCAGGTATGTTAAGGCCAACAGATCAAGAGATGTCTGCAATTGAAAAGACAGTTATATTCACAGATCTCAAAAGATGGGGGCAGGCCATGCCCGGGGGGGGGGGAGGACAGGACATGGTGGGCAGCACCAAGGTTGGTCAGGAGGGGAGAAGGGGAAAATTATGGACCAGAGCCTTTATTGTGGTTTCTTTGGGAAGGAAGGGGCAAGGCAAGGTAAGCAGGCTTAAGACTGGCTAGTTTAAATAATTGCAGCAGGCTCTGAAGCATAGGGGCTGTCCATAGTAGGGTCTGGGATGACTAGGGCAGGTATACAGTGGCCAGGTGAGATGTGTAATCTAGATGAATAGTTTGCTGTCTCTTGGGAATTGGTTAATTCTGGGAAAGGCAGTCCCTCCAGGGTCAGAGAGGCCCTGAGATGATAAATGCATCAGAATACAGAAAATAAAAGACATGGTTAACATACTCATACACCAGAGTTTATATTCTGTAAGGTCCAAAATGATGATCCTGCATGGTACAATTTTTAATTCAGTCATATATTTTCCTCTCTTCAGGTTGTCCTCATCTCAAATTATTCCTCTTTCACTGGTGGCTTTAAGTTTCATAGAACTATGGTCACTTGAACCTGAAAACACAAATCTGGGTTTTTTTTTTCCCCCCTTCTGTGAATATATTTTGGAGAATGGCAACTCCAAATCTTCATAGCATTGCTCTTATGATCTCCATGCTCCATGATTTTTCTGTTTACTCATCCTTAAGAGAGTTCTATATTTATTAGCCTAGAGTTAACAAAGTAACAATTGGGAATAATTCAGGCAGAAACCAAAGGGAAATTTTCAGGTATAAATGCAAAGAAGAAAAATAATCAGCAGGCAATAGATTACCAATTTAGAAATCCAGTCACCAAGGGTGACAGAGCCGATATGATCAAGATCACACAAACACAATTAAGCAAGTATTCCAGTGCTGCAGTTTCCCACAGGTTTTGGGGGCCATAAGTAGTGGGAGTCTGGAAATGGTCCCTGACCTGCTCTGTCAGCCCATTTCTTAGATTACAGCAATGTTTACCTCTGGTTTGGAGATGTCAGTGGAGGCTGCTAATTCTTTTTGATACTACTGAGATGCACTTTTTTCTCACAGGAGAGTATCAGTGTCAGTTCACATCTGTTTGGTTGATTTGCTCTCCACTAATTCCCCCCCCGCAAACAGCAGCAGCCCCATTTACTGGGTACCTATGTTGTGTCACGCACATTTCTAAGCATTTTTATGTACTAACTCATTACGTCTTTATAATAACTTTATGAGGCAGAGCTCATTTAAGATAAGAGGAAACTAAGGCATACAGAGACCAAGTAACTTGACCAAGGTCACAGAAATAGTAAATGATAGAGCCAAGATTTGAACATACAAGGGATCAACAGAGCCAAAGCTGTTATTTATTTCACTACAAACAATTTAGAGTAAATAAATTCAATAACTCAGTTTAATATAGTACTTTGCATAGTTTTTTTTTAAACCAGAAACTGTACTTAATTTTAAAATTATCTAACAGATTAAGTTAGAAAATTCAATACAGCATAACTCCTGATAATATCTACATTTATTTCCAATCTTTTCTCTTCAGATGAGCTATAATTCGTATGTATTTACCTCAGATTACACAACCTTAAAAATGGCTACAAAAAATCTTGGGACTATAAAAACAATAGTACTTGATTCTTACAAATTACTTTCAAGTCCAGCTCACTAGGTTTTTGAAACAACTCTTAAGATACTAGAGAGAAAATATGGCCAACATATGATAATACTGATTTCTTTAATTTACAATAAGACCATATAATACAATAAGAAAATATTAAAAACTGAAAATATGGGCAAAGGATAGAAAAAGGCAGTTCAAAGAAAAAAAATACAAATAGGTGAATACAAACAAAAACATGTTAGACTTTATCCATGACTGAAGAAGTGCAAATTCAAACAAATACATAATTTTAATCTGGTAGTTGGCAACAGTTAAATTTGATCATGTTTCGTGTTGGCAAGGGTATGAGGAAAAAGATTCTTCATACACTATTTAGTGAGAGTGTATCTATAAAAATGTGAATATATCCATTGGCCTAGCAATTCTACTAGCTATCTATTTTATGATATAATTATAAAATGTTTAAATGTACATATAAGAATACTGACTATAGCCATTGAAGAACCCCATTTACATTATAAAAAAGTCAAATTATACTTTTCTATGTGTATTATGCATATATATTTGCATATACGTATATGTGAATATAACACACTGAAAATGATCTGGAAGAAAACTGGTTACAGTGGTTACTTCTGGGAAGAAAAGAGGAACAAGGGAAGAAAGGAGGGTTAAAGGAGGGCTGATGCTTTCCCCGTATTATTTGACTTTTTTATAATGAGAATATATTCACGCGTTATTTGTGTGGGAAAAGGTGCCCAGCATAAGGCCTGATATAAAAGGTGTTGAACTGTTAGTTTAGCAAATGAATAGAATGATCCTTTGTACTTTTCTATATCAAAATTAATGATCTAGTCAACATTACACAGTTCCATTATTTAAAATGTCAGTACTGTATCAAAGCCATACTATTAGGTCTGATAAAATGCTAACTATTGTCAGATGTCAGATACCATTTGATCTCTGCAAGTCTATATTAAACACAAGAAGCAATAGGAAAAGGCAGTTAGCTACTAACAGAGGCGGTAGGAGACAGGAGGCATTGGCAGAGAGACATGAAATTGTATGGTGGAGAAGTGACTTTGTTAATGAAGCCCTCAACTTATAATAAACCTGTGCTTACCTAGAAGCCTTTGTTTCCATTCCCTTGTTAACAGAATTCATCAAATTACTTATGGGTAACTTTTTTTAAAAATTTGTATCCATCTTTAATTTCTTCAGGAAAGAAAGTACTATAATGTTAAGTTATATATTTTTAAAAGTTTCTGCCATGCCAAAGGAACCTCTAAAATATCTTTTACTCAAAACAAAATCTTTAAGGAAAAAGATATCTGTAATTAAGGGCATTTGATGGAGAATATTTGCCTGGAAATGTTATTAATTATTAGTGATTAAAAATATTTTAAGTCTTTTATCTTTGAATATAGTTTAAAGCTATAGGTCTAAATGTAATTATCAAGGATAGAACAGCAATTTTCTGGGGAAAATATGGTGAAAAAGGAGCAATTCCCGTTGTCAATTGCTATGATTTCCTTATTTCTTCCAGGCTAACTGCAGAACACCACAAAATAAGCTGATGAGGAAGGCTGTCATTACCAAATTACACAAGGTAGCGATTTTCTCTATTTTTAATGAAGACCCTTTTAGTTATAAAGAGCTAAAACTGTCATAATTAACAAACCCTACAAAAAAATTTCCCTATTACTATTAATTATATTGCCAATATAATGAATTTCTACAGGCTTTTCACATCTTTAAATCAGTACACAATCAGAAAATATAATTTGAAAATAACTACTCACTGCCTCCCCCACCCCTAACCCTTAAATGTTGGATAGATAATATCATAAAAAAGTACCTTGCAAGATTAATTAGAAAATAACAAGAAATATCTTTTGGAGCTCACAATTTCAACATAACTTCTAAGTTACTACACCCAAAGCCTTGAATTCAAGCATTAATTTAATTGTTCTTCAATATGAACAAAGCAAAATCTAATCATAGAAATCAAAAAGATTAAGTAAACTAAAAGCATCCATAAATATTGGTCCTACTAATTAAATAAACTACTCACGGACAGCATAGTTACAATTTCTCCAATTGACCTAGATGAAAAATTTATAGCCTTTTGCCCATATTCTTTTGATCCATACACTTTCTTTCTTTGATGGTTCCCACTTGTTTCTCCAGAAGAGCTACACTACAAAATGGCCACTGAACTGGAGGGTGTGTCTTCATCATTACTAAGCATTTTCCTATCAGAAGCAGCTCTTTGAAAAAAATCTCAACATAATTTCTTCATTGCCACTCAGTATTACTCAGTGACCACAGAAGTAATAGAAAGAATAGGCTTTTTAAAATACCTTTAAAGGATATTAAAACTTGTCTTTAAAGTATTTTTACATTAGCAGCAGGTTAAGACATATATTCAAATTTTCCTGGCTACAGCCTTCTAAAATTTTCCAATCAAAATGCATCCTATCCAATTAATCTTACATGAAATGTTATACACAACAAAAAGTTTTAAAAAGAGTAACTACATTTTTTTCTATACAAAAGCACAAATGTACTTAAGAACAATAGTATCTAGTCCAAAACAAAACGTATTTATCAAAAGAAAGCTGAAGAGATGCAAAGGGAGAACACTGACTTGCACAGCTCACACACTTGATTAAATATAAAGAGCCACAGTGACTTGGTCTTAACTAAGGGAAAGGAAGACAGCAATGCTTGACTGAATGCTCTCTAGTTCTGACACTACCCTTAATATCATTCAACATCTGGTTAATCAACTGGCATTTAATGGGCACTTACTGAATGCAGGGCAAAAGCAAAGGGAGGAAGTAAAACTCAAAATTTAACTACTTTAGAAAAAAAAAAAGAACCAGGTCAAACACACTGGCAACATGTTGCTGTGAGAAGAGCATGCAATAAACATTAAAATGAAGTCTGGATATTACTAGATCACATCCAACCTTCTTTTCTTTTCTTCTCGTCCCAAATGATAACAATAAAAAAAGTGGAGAAAAAATATGTGGTTCTTTTAAGAGATAAAGGAGAGATTTTTACTCTCAAAATGATGCACTATGTCCTTTCATCAGAAAGGGAGAATCAGTAAGGAAAAGTAAAACTAAAAGGACAGGGCACTTTAATAATAAAGGTTAAAGAGACACGAGATTGATGGTATGGATTAATCAGCAGAATCCCAACTTTGGGAATTTAGGCAACACTGGTACAGCTAAAATTGAGTAAGGGTTTCTGATCTAAAAAAGGACTGGAAATGGGCAGAATTTCTTCCTGTATTTCCTAATTAATGGAAGACCCTAAAGGCTTACTCTCATTTATTCAATCTATGAGATTTGAGAAAAATTTAATACTAAAGCATGATCTGGTGTAACTCCTTTATAGTAAATGGGAAGCAAATTTTAGAGAAATTAAATGATTCATTCAAGATATCCCTGTTAATTAACGTCAGTCTCCTGACTACTAGTCTAGTTCTCTTTCCCCAATGCTTTTAAAAATGAAAGCCTTTGAGGGCACCTGGCTGGCTCAGTTGGAAGAACATACAACTCTTGAACTCAGGTTGTGAGTTCAAGCCCCACTTTGGGTGTAGGGATTACATAAAAAACTTAAAAAAAAAAATGAAGGCCTTTAATATCACTATACCAAGACAAACATACCAAGACAACCATAAAAATAATTTAAGCACTGTATATCATAACTTGAGACAAAGAAACTTGCATAAATGCAATAAACTTTTAATAAATGTAATAAAAATAAGTAAAAAAGAGAGACCCACTTACTACCTTTTAGAATGCTTATATTTAAAAAAAAATGTTAAGGTCTTTTTTTTTTTGCCCCAAATCTGTTCTGTTTCATTGGTTTTATTTTCTTTTTTAAGTGTTAAAATCCTTATTTAGAGCTCTGAGGATATGTGAAGAAGCCAAAATGAAGAAACAACATGACCCATACAGAAAAAAACCAGACTTGTTCCCCAAGAATAATTTTTATAACTCATGTTAAACAAACTTACTGTACATCTGGTAATAGACTAGTTTTGGCCTTAATGGTTAATCTTTAATGTCAATAGGGTTCTAATTTAATAACTCCATTAATAAGTATTCTTTCTACTACAGATAGTGATAAAAGCATAAATTTTGCTATGATTCCAATCTCAGCTACTATTCAGAAGTAGAGTATTTTATATAATACAATTGTGGAGCTTTATGTACTACAGAAAACTGAACATACATTTTAAGTGAAAATAAAATGATAAAACAATACCTTAAATTTTATAATTATTCCAGACAACTCCATTATCAAAATAGCAAATATTGTCAATGTATACATGCACAGAAAAGAACAATTTACTTCCACTAGTCAAACCAATAATGCAAGGAGGAAAGAATCCACAAATGACTTACATGTTCTTTAGAGATGTATAACAACCTTTAAAAATATAATGGATACTGGAATTAAAATTTTAAAAATAAAAAATAAAACAATAAAAATAATATAAAGATAGGAGAATCTCTCAAGTAAGAGAGTTGTTTTTTTTTTTTTTTTTTTTTTTAGAGAGAGAAAGAGAGCAAGCACAAGGAAAGGGCAAAGAAAAAACCCCAAGCAGGCTCTAAGCTCAGCACAGAACCCAACACAGGCTCAAAGCCACAACTCTGAGATCATACCTGAGCTGAAATCAAGAGTTGGACACTCAACCAACTGAGCCACCCAGGCGTCCTGAGTAAGACAGGATTTTTTAAAAATTTACTTTTAAATGTGCGAGATTATGTGGCAGCCATCTCACATTTATCTGATTGATTTAGTGTGGGGATGGGGGGGGGAGCTAAACCTGAACATACTCCTGACAAAGAGTTAACATTTAATACTTTACTGAGAAGTATGAAGGAGGGAAAGAGATCCATATAAGAGGGGCAAAAATTAGCTTTCCCAGTCATTAACAAAGGAAAAGAGAATGAATTTCATCAAACACCAAAAAGAGTTCAACTACAAAAGTAAGGTTACTACAGACAGGAATGTGAAAGAATAAAGGGTCCCTTGAGGCGAACTCTGTCCCTATAGGGAAGTTACAAAGAAATGGTTTAGATGTACTACAAATAATGCAAAGAGGTAGAAATATTTGTCCTTCAGATAAAAAGTTATTTTCAGGTACTCTTCCCTCTGGGAGTGGAAGGATTAAAAATAGGATGAATGACTCAAAGTTTCTGTAATTAATTAATAATGAAAAAATATGAAAGCTATAAAAGAGCAACATCAGAACTTTTTAATACCTGCCTGAGGTCAATAGACTTCCTACTCTCAAAACATCTTAGAGATAACATTATAGAGTAAAATGATGATATTGGTATTTCAGTATTTATTTTGCTTAGTACCCATGTTAGTACCCATGCTGTTCATCATTTTCTAAACTTTGTTCAGCCTGAGAGGTCCAAGTCTGAGGTTATGCTGTCCTTTCCACTGGAGCCTCTTGGGGTAGTTAGGCTCCAAGATAATGGAATTAACTTTGAACATATATATGGAATATAGTATTGATAAAATGAAGGTGGTCAGATTCTCAGGCAAGGACTGGGCCCGGACCTGGGAATCTCACTCTTCCTTTCCTTTCTGAATTCAGCTACTACACCATCTTTCAGTGCACCCCTAGTCCACCCAGACTAGCACAACTCAAATGTGACCTCTGGACCAAAATTATAAGAAAAGATAGTAGGTTTATTAATACTCCAGGAAATTGATATTAAATTGCTATTAAATCAAGACACTTAAAAAAGAGTTTTAAGCAGGGAAAGAAGGTATCTGGAGTATTTTCCAAAACTTTGCTTGACTTAAAATTTAAATGTTAATGTAGCATATGACATTCTGAGTAGGTGTTAAGATGTAAATTTGAGTCTGATTTCTGACTCTGGTAGTCATTAACAGTATTAAAACAAATACACCAAAAATATCCAGTCAAATTTTCTTAGGGGAGGAGAAGTTAGGTCCTATGATGGCTATGATAGACCAATTTGTTCAACCTCCATTCTATCTTCCTTCTTTATAGTGTGCCTCTTATTTTAAACAGACAGGAAAGCTAAATGTAAGATTTCCCAAATTATTTTGCAGCTAGAGTGCTAGATATAAATTGGGCTTTTTCTTTCTCCCTTCCTTCCTTCTCTTCTTTTCTTCTCTCCTCCCTCCCTTCCTTCCTCCCTATATGTGTTACCAGCTTTCTGGTAATGCAGAGCCAGTTATAGAGGGAGACGCAGGCCCCCCGCCGAGCAGGGAGCCCAATGTGGGGCTCAATCCCAGGACCCTGGGACCGTGACGCGAAGGCAGACGCTTAACAACTGAGCCACCCAGGCGACCTAGCATACAGATCTTTTAACTGGTATCTGATTTTTTAAAACTAACAGTGGACTTTTAAAATTATACATAAAAAAGAAAGAATAGGGACGCCTGGGTGGCTCAGTTGTTAAGTGTCTGCCTTAAAGACTCATGATAAATTTAAATGAAAAATACATACAAAATTCTATGTGGTATGATACGTTTTGGTTTAAAAAATATCACACGCTAAACATACACTTGCTTAAAAAGAGTCTGTAAGAACACATAATACTATAATGTTAATAGCAGCCATCATTGGGTGGTAAGATAAAGGATGATTTTAATTTTATGGCTTGTTTTCTACAATGAAATGATTTTTGAGCATGCATTACTATTATATTCAGAAATCTAAGAAAATAATAGGGTAAAAAAAAATAATAACATCCGCCCAGGTTTCCTTACCCTACACATCTGAGCAACCTAGATTTTTGTCTCCTTCAGCTCCCACATTCAATCTCTGTTTCCTTGATTTTACCTTTAATTCTAAGAATTACCTGTCCAAGCCATCAGTCCAATATTTCTTCTCTTATTTCCAAAATTCAGACACTTGTCTTCCCAAATGAGCTCTTGGAATCCAGACTCTTCATTTTGGTAAAATGACCCTATCTTGCACTACTTCTACATTCTAGCCACATCAAACCACTTTATACAGCGACCCTCCACACTCATGCCCCTGAAAAAATCCACACCAGGTACTTTCACACCTCCTAACCTTGGCATGCTCAGTTCTCTTTCCCGGGAATGCATTTTTTCCTTTCGTTCTAATCCGATTCATAGTTCAAGATTTACCTCCGATATCATTTACTGGGTGTAGCTTCTCTGAGGCCACAAGAACAGACTGCCGTTTCCACATCAATCCTCCAATAACAGTTAATACGTATTTCAACACATCATTCTGTACTGTTTAATGGTTAGCTTTCCCAGTGTATGGAATGGGCCATTTCTTTTTCCTAAAATTTCTTAAAATCCGGTTGGATGAGTAAACATAAAGCATACATATATGCAATATATCTACGCTGCGTATGAGCTTTCGCCTGTATCTGATAGATAAATGGCAACAAAAACACTCGCCTGCTTTTGTTTTTTGTTTTGTTTTGTTTTGTTTTTTCATTCAAGATGGCAGAAAACGTCTTAAAATAGTCCCACACAAAAGCACTCACACCCAGAGCCTCGAGTCAGAAGGACTGGCTACACCTAGAGCAACAGCAAAGGACAAAAGAATTGAGCCTAGATGTTGAGATGCCTCGGTCCTAATCACTCAGTAGGTCGCGCACACAGATTTTAAAACGTGTTAGAAAACTGGCACCTGCTGCCTTCATTACGAGGACCACGTCTCGACCGTGAATGGTGACCTGAGGCATTTCTGGATACTGACCCAAAAAATCGAGCACGAAAAAAGGGGAGGCTAAGTTGTATAGAGGAGTATCCAAAATGCACGATTGGGCCCCGCCCCACCCGGGTGCAGTACCCCCGCAGCATATCCATCTCCCGGGAAGGAACAGGCAGGGCTCTGGTCCACCGGCCTAGCAACGGGGCCCCAGCTGGGAATTCTGGGCGGGCCTGAGGCAGAGATTGCCGCGGCAAGGGTGCCTGGGGCTACACCTGTCAGGCTGCGACCAACACTAGGCCCAGAAATTGTCGAGATTCGGTGACCGAGGCGGGCAGGAGCGTCACCCGATCCATTCTGCCGGGATCGGCCCTTCGCCTTCCCTCTTGTCCTTCTCAAACAAAGGCAACCCACACCCACCGCCATCTTCCCCTTACCTCAAAAACCACCTCTTCGTCAAACTCCGGTGTCATCCTTCTCCGCCATGCCACCCGCCTCAGCACGATGGGAAATGAAGGCGGGAGAACAGGCGGCACCTCGGCGTCTGCTACGGACCGTCGCTTCTGTCCAGAAAACTACAATTCCCAGATTGCCTCGCAGCCCACGCCTCCTTTTCAGGACCACTGATTGGAACAAAGCAAGAGCGTGTGGGCGGGAGGGGCAGGAGCGGGAGGAAGCTCGAGCCCACTGATTGGAGGAGGCTGGAGCTTTTGTCCGCCTTTTACGGCCGCGACTAGCAGGGGCGCCTGAAGCCCTGATTTTTTTTTTTTTTTTGGAGCTGGGGAGGAGCACGCGCCCGAGCCGCCGTGAGCTCTGCTCGTGCCCGCTCCTGGCCGTCCTCCGGGAGCTCGGCTGGGTGGCGCTCGTGCCCGCCCGCCCGCCGCCTGCGGCTCGCTCTCGGGTGCGCCGCCGGGTCCCTGGAGCCGGCAGCGTCCTTTGTGCGGCGCTCGGGTTGCGCCGCTGGGCAGCGGGACGGAATGCGGGCGCTGCAGAGGCTTTTCTCTTCTGCTCAAACTCTTGAAACAATGGACTGTAAGAGGAGCATGGATTGAGGGGGGCGAGCAGGGAAGCGAAGCGAGCTGCGCGGGGAATCATGACTTCTGCCGCCGGTAAGTGACGGCGCTCGCGCTGCCGCTGGAAAGTTGTAGGGAGCGCTGCTACTCTCGGGCTCTGGAGCAACTTTCTCCTCACGGGTGGGTTAACGGTGTTCCGCCTACCTTTCCCGAGGGCTGTGCAAGTGCGGAGCAGACAGCGTGTGCTGCCGGATTTTCTCGTCCCTTCCTGCCGAGAGGGACTGGTTGGAAATCGTGTATCTCTTGGGACCTCCCTTTACACGGAGACCCGTGTTGGGAGCTCTTTGCGCCAGGTGAATCACGAAATGCGAAGAGGGAGAAACATTTGCTCGTCCCTCCTAAAGTTTGGGGGACTTTGCCTTTGCGTGTGAAAGTAGCTTAGATTTCCATGTTAAGAAATCTGTTATTCTAGGAAAGGGCAGTGTTCCCGGACTGTTGAACTCAGCCACTACGCTAAGTCACTTTGAACCTAGTATCTACTGGAAACCCTGACCCTTATTAGATGGAGAACTTTAGACTTTGTGACTCCTGTCCTGGTGGTTTTTCCTCTGTTACCTGAGAAGCAGAGGAGTAGAATTGTCGATGGCAGTTTTTTGCTCATCTTCACCCAGTTTTTATGGATTTTTTTCTGTTTCTACCTGGTTAGTGTAAACGAAGCCTTATTTTCTGTCTGCCTTCCATAGTCCTTTCTCTTCATCCAAATGACAAAGCCTGTAATTTACCTTTGTGTGGTTTTGAGCAATTCTCGACGTTGTATTTCTAAACAGTCTTAAGGAACAGTTCTTATTTTCCAAAAATAATTAGTAAAGTAATTGCTAATTACGATTAAAATCACTTTTTAAGACCTTAGGTTAATTTTTAAACCAGAACTTAATAATATATTAAGTATTGCGGGTTTTTTTCTATATGTTTTTGCCCATGTTGAAAGAAATACACTTTCATTAGAAATTTCGTAGTAAAATAGTGTAAGGCTTCCCCTCAAAGTTACTTCTAGAATCAGCACTTAAGCACAATTAAATTTTCTTTGCTTTTCTTGGCATTTGTTTTAAATTCCTGCAAGTTGAAACTGTCAAACAGCACTCTAATAAATGTTCTGATTTGTATTATTTCTAAAACATATATTGGAGTGTTGCATTGCTAGATGTAATCAGATGACAACTAACAAGGCAAGAAGTTAGCCAACAGGAATAAGAAAGCAAGGAGTGAAATATTCCTGAAGATGTTGTGGATCTTTCCTTTTTAATGTTATATGTATGTATAGGAGATATGTTATCATATACTGTGGAAGTTATTTATAAACTCTCTTTTCCTTACTAAGGAGAGACTTTCTACTTACTTGAGGTGAACTATTTTCATCTTAAATTTCGGTGCCTCGCCTTTCAATTTTCTTTATTACTGACCCAGTCCAGTTAATTTAAATTTAAAGTGGTTGGATATTTAAAAATCTTTCCAGCCATTTTAGCTCTCCCTTCCTTTGGAGTGTCAAACACATTTAAAGTATGCATTCCTTAAATGTATCACTTTCAATTCTAGTCCTACCAGTTAATAATGAACAGGTACAGAAGCACTTAAGTTGACATTTAGATGTGCAAATCTGATCGGGGGTTCAGTCTGGAAGTTTATGATGCTTTCATTTGAATTACCCTAGAATAATGCAAGCTATTTTTATATTTTATCAACTTTACAATTAAAGAAATCCACAGACATTTTTGTGGTGTTTAAAAGAGGAACACTTCCTGTGTTTAGCTGAGTTAGTTGGTTTTTAGCCTGGCTTGCTGAGAAGCATTAACTACCTTTTTGTTCACCCATCTGTTAAGATTTTTTATAATTCTTTCTCATGTCTAAATGGAGAATATGGAAGAAAACTGGGGTTTTACTTCTATTTCATTCTCATAAAATTATGTGCTCATCATTCTTACAATCTCTTTATGATACTTTTTTGGTATAATCAAATTCTTTAAAGCTTTAGGAATATTATTTACAATTGGGGGAAGGGATGTTTGTTTATATTGACTCTAACCTGTGATATTTGGGATGGTTGGCTTAATTTTAAAATAAGATAAATGTTAAAAAAATTAAAAAATAAGATAAATGTTGTAAACATCCTGAGTTATATGTATCCTGAAGGAGAGCTTCCTTGGTTTTTCTGCATCTGTGAATGAGTAGGCCCATAATAGAGATTTTAGAATTATTCTAGTCACTATATGAAAAAGGAGAGATATTTATCGGTGTATATTTTGTATCCTTTAAAACACATACAGCGTCATTAATACCTGTGCTTTGCCTTTTGGCTGGTCCAATAGCTAAGAAAGTGTGCACACGGACTACCGCCATCTGTGTGTAACACATGACGAGTATGTTTGTAATAGTAAAATGGTACCAGTGCTTTACTTTCTTACCTTATTTTTCCCTGGAGCCAAACAGCTGTGTAAATAAAAGATTTGCTGCTTTGCTCTACAGCTTTTGGGTCTAAATGTTGATACAGTTTTAAAATCCAAAGGTGCTGGGTGCATTTCTAAACATCATGCACTTACTTCAAGAGTGACATAGGAGCAGGCTGTAATATAATGGCTTGTTATTTTTTTAGTTCTGTTTCTTTCAAAATAGAGCCACTAAATATTACTACTACTACTACTACTACTACTACTAATAAAGGATTTTGGATATTGCTATACCAGTGACTTAAAACACTTGCTCTTATTAATAATTAAAAATTTATTCAATAATCCTATTGAAGTTGATTCCTGCTAACTTTTCAAAATATTCTACATTTAAATGGATACTGATTTTTTTTTTAAAGAAATTTCCTGTTACTGAGGCGTATTAAAGAGTAGGTATATGTAGCAGCTCTGACTATTCCCAGGCCCTATTTTGAGCATTGGGAATAGGGCAGTGTGTTAAAATGCCTCCTCTCCTGGAGCTTGCCTTTTAGTATGAAGACTGACAAAATTATACTGAAGAAAAATCACATGGGGAAAAGGGACTAGAGAATATAAGGATTCTCCTGAAGCAAGGATCCCAGAGGTTATAATCTCAGAATCATATAGGCTTTAGAGATCTGTTCAACTCCCTCATCTACAAGTAAGGAAACTGAGGCAACCAGATCTCTGAGTTAATGTTATCTGCTTCCTCCAATACACGGTTTAACTAAGAGGAGCAAGCTAAAGTTCACAGTTATTTACTTAATTAAATGAGTATGCATTGAGAACGTTAGGTACATAATGCTATGCTATGTTTGTTGGGAATCAACCACAGCTCATACATAGTTACTTGAATTTCTACAACACTAAGAGAGAGCAGGGATTTATGGCTCTTGGAAGAGGACTCGTATAAAGCACATTTAAAGAAAAGAGTAAAACTGGTACCAAAGATTAAAAAACAATTTTACTAAAAAGCAAAAATTGATTGGTTAAATGGCTTTTGACAAGGCAATAAGATTGAGAAAGTAAAAGATTAATTTGATGAGACTGGGTTTTTGTTTTGGGGTTTTTTTAGTTGTGGAAAATACACATAAATTTACCATCTTTACCGTTTTTAAGTGTATAGTTCAAGTTGCTGTGCAACCAATCTCCGGAACTCTTTCCATCTTGCAAAACTGACTTTTTTTTTTAATTCCCTCAAAAATCCCAGAGGTAGGATGTTTTAAGAATGGTTACAGAAATCAACATGACAGTTTGTCATGCTTCATTCCCTGGGATAGGGTGGGAGGTTTGGAAGAGGCTCTGGGCATTCATACTTTTATCTTAAGACTTAATAGGTCAGTAGTTTAATTTAATAGACTATTATAGCAAAGTTTATCATTAGGCTTTGAATGGTTTTACAATTTTTTCTACTTAAACAAAAATCACATGCTATTGAATAGCTAACTGCAATTGTATAGCTTTGGGAATTTGTATTAAATTATTTTGGAAATATTTTATCATCTTCTTTATCAGGACATTACACCCAGGAATTGAATGAGAAAGCATATGTTATCATGTGACCTTGGTTTGGGAAAATGGTTGGTGAAAGGAAATAGAACTGCCTATTCTCTCTCTCTCTCTCCCTCCCCCTCCCCCCTTCATATAATATCTTCCTAACTGTTGTGACTAATTTCCTTTGTTGAAAAAAAAAATCACTAAATGAAGTATCAAAGCCTCTGTGTATTCAAGTACTTAATGTCTAACATATATTTTGAAAAATTTGTGGGGTTTTTTTTTTTCAGTAAATTTTTATTAAGCATTAGATCCTGTTGGAGGAACAAACATGAAGTGTAAGAAGTATAAGATAAGGTATTTTTACTTCAGGTCTCCTTGGGGAAATGTGACTGGGTGATGTGATAGTATAGGTAGAAAAACTTAAAAGAACAAAACAAACAAACAAACAAAAAACCGATGTTTGGGCCCCTTATATCTTCATCTTTTGTGTGAGGTTTTTACTAGGTGCCTTTAGGCTAGGACCAGATCTGTACAAATCTAGCATAGTATAATAGGTGTTTATTTAAAAAAAATAGGTGTTTATTAAGTGCTTTTTATATAATGTTGAGGAAGGATTGCTACAATAGAAATTGTGGTCATCTTTTAAAGGCTCTAGAATAGTGGTTATTAATAAAGGGAACACAGTATATTCACCTGTGGAACTTAAAAGAAATACACTTGTCTAGTCTGTATGCCCAGAAACTGATTGATTAGACATGATATAGAACCTATACACATGACTTAAAAAATAAAGCTCTGTGAAGGTTTATAATGAAAATTCCCAATGACAGTATCCATACGGAGAAGTACCAACTTTATAATTAATCAAATAATACAGAAGAACTAGTTTTGTTTTTAAGTTTAGAAAATTTCTGGTTTCTGTATTCCTTTTTAAGATTGCTTTGCTGTTCTAGTGAGGTAGATTCTTGAGAAAAGGCACTTATACAACTCTATGGTATATCCCTGGGGTGGAAGAATACTACTACTTACTGATACGTAAGCTTAAGGGTTTCATTTCTATATAACAGGCAAATTCACTCACTTAGCACTCAGCAGATGAACTGAAGTGCTTTCTTCTCCTATACCAATGATTTCATTTAGTGTCTACTGAAGATAAAGTAATTCAGTTCCAGAGCTAGAAGGAAAACTGTATTGGACTTGCTAAGAAATCTACACTCTACCCAGAGCTTTGTATATTGGAATTGAATGGCAGTTTAAGGAATTTTCAATAGTAATGTTGACTCTTTAATGTAACATAATCTACCTAGTAAAATGCAAGTTCGCCGTATTATCAAAAAAAGTAAAAATGTTATCAAATTTACTTATTTATCATCTTTTGCTTTGGAGTTTTTTGTTTTGTTTTGTCATCAAATTATTATTTTTTCCTTTCTAGAGACTAAGAAGCCACCAGTGGCCCCCAAGCCAAAGTTTGTGGTAGCAAATAATAAGCCAGCTCCACCTCCTATTGCACCTAAACCCGATATTGTGATCTCTAGTGTTCCACAGTCAACAAAGAAAACCAAACCAGCAATAGCCCCGAAACCAAAAGTTCTGAAGGGCTCACCTGTTAGAGACATCGGGCAGTCACCATCGAGGAAAATCATTGTGAACCTGGAAGAGCACAAACAGGAATTACCTGAAAATGCTGACAACTCTAATTGTAAAAATGTAGGGCATCAGAGCAATGATTATATTTTACCAGTGTGTTCATGCAGTTCTCAGTGTATCCATAAACTTGGGAATAGAGAGAATTTGTGTGTAAAGCAACTTATCTTAGAGCCCCTGGAAATGCATGAAAATTTAGAAAATAGTAAAATTGATGAGTTCTCTTCAGCTATAAAAACAAGGAGTAAAGGTGATTGTAATGTTGAAAATGTCAAGAGCCAGAGTGGAGTAGTTTTAAAGGCAAACATCCTAGAAGAGAAGCTTAAAGATGTTTTAACACAACGAACATTACCTTTTATTTCCCTACAGAAGCACAGATCCACAGACAACTCAGAAATTAATGATGGCTGTAATTCCAACAGACAATTCAGAATTGAGTTTGCAGATTTGTCACCTTCGCCGTCCAGCTTTGAAAAAGTTCCTGATCATCACCACTGCCACCTACAGCTTCCTAGTGATGAAACTTACCAGCATAGCAGTGAAAAAAGCGATACTTGCTTTCATTCATCTGAACAAGAAGCTCTGGAAAATGGTAAAAGGAGTACTTTTCTGTCTTCAGATGGCATTAATAAGAAATCAGAAGTCAAAGACCTTGGTCCCTTAGAAATTCACTTAGTACCATATTCCCCAAAATTTCCAACCCCCAAGCCCAGAAAGACACGGGCTGCTCGTCTGTTACGTCAAAAGTATATCGATGTTCCTAGTGAAAGTACTGAAAAACCAGAGAATTTAGACAGTAACTCTTCTTGTCTTTTAGAAGCTGGTTTGAAAAACAATAAATTCAGTGTTCTTCATCAGAATGTTTTGTGTAACCAGGAACAGGTGGACAAAGTGAAGCCAGGAAATAAAAGTGAATTGAAGGTGGACTCCAATGGTGACCGACAAAATTTAGTCAATCCACAGAAAGCTATGTGTCATGAAACATCTTCCTTTGAAAAAATGGAAACAGATTCTAATTTAAGTTCTGACAGCAAGACAGTAGATGGTTCTAGTATGGCACTTGCTGTGGACAAAGGGACCAGCTTTATAAGATGTAGTACTTTATCTATGAGCCTGCCTAAGCAGCTCAAATTAACCTGCAATGAACATTTGCCTACCACCTGTAACCTGGGAGTGTCTGCCCCTCAAATGCAAAAGGAATCTACAATAAAAGGTGAAAGTTCCTCAAGGATTGTCCCGAAAAAACCTCAAAGACACAGCTTGCCTGCTGCAGGAGTGCTTAAAAAGGCTGCCTCAGAGGAGCTTGTGGAAAAAAGTTCTTATCCCTCAAATGAGGACAATAATTCAGAGAAGGGTCTAGAAAGAAATCACCTTCGGCATTTGTGCGCCCAAAACCTCAGTATATCGTCCTCCTTTGATATGCCTAAACGGGCTTCAGAAAAGCCAGTGTGGAAGTTACCTCATCCTATTTTACCCTTTTCAGGGAACCCGGAATCCTTAAAGTCTGTCACTATATCATCAAATAGTGAGCTTTCAACTGCCATAACTAAGCCTAGAGCAAAATCGTTATCTGCCATGGATGCGGAAAGGTGCACTAAGCCTTGCAAAGACACTCAAAAGAAAAACTCTTTAAAGAAGTTGCTCAACATGAAACTGTCCATCTGTTTCATGAAGAGTGACTTCCAGAAATTTTGGTCCAAGAATAGCCAGCTTGGAGACACAACCGCAGGCAGCCTCTCAGGTGGGGAGAGGAAAGGAATTGAAAGTGATTGGCATGGCATGTTGGTAGAAGAAAAGACAAGTAAACCCATCAAGGCATATTCTGCAGATAACTACAGCCTAGAATCCCAAAAGAAGAGGAAGAAGTCTCGGGGTCAGACCAGTGCAGCTAATGGACCAAGAGCTGAGTCTTTGGATGATCAAATGCTCTCCAGGGACACCTCATCTCAGGTGTCTTGCAAATCTATTACAAGTGGCTGTGCACCAGAGTATGAAAATGTACGCCATTATGAGGAAATACCAGAGTATGAGAACTTGCCATTTATAATGGCCATAGGGAAAACTCCCGAGTTAGAATGGCAGAGTTCCAGAAGCGTGGAGGACACCGATGCAAATGTGTATGAGGTAGAAGAGCCATATGAAGCTCCAGATGGCCAGGTGCAACTTGGACCCAGACATCAGCATTCCAGGTAACACTTAGGTGCCAGACGGACACTGTGCTTTTGCATGGATCACTGAAATTAACCTTCAAGAACCCTGTGAGATGGGAAATCACTTGGTGGGGAGCGTGGTTTAGTTAAGCATATATTAAATTATTCCAAACTGCAGTGTTCTTTTATCATATAGTCAGTATGGGTATTTTCAATGCAGCCTACTTGGGTCTGTAGTTGACTTATTTTAGTAGCTGATTCAAAGAATTTGAACCAGTGGTAGTGTAGGTAATATAAAGGAGACCTAGCACAGCAAGGTTGCAGGCCCTCCAAGGAACCAACTTATAAGTCATAGCAGGAATCTAGGGGAGAAAATTGGTCAGGTTTATTTGTTAGGTGTCAGAAATGTGTGAAGTTAAGGAGCGCCTGGGTGGCTCAGTTGGTTGAGTGTCCAACTCTTGATATGAGCTCAGGTCTTGATCTCAGGGTCATGAGTTTGAACCCCACACTGGGCACTATGCTGGGTGTGGAACCTACTTAAAAAAAAGAAAAGAAAGAGGAATCTGTGGAGTTTGAAATCCATGCATTTGCCTATGATGCCCTTGTCAGTTAAAACCTCTAAATTTACAAAATTTCATACTCTGAGGATTATTTTGCTTGTTGGAGACTTAATTGCTGGCTTCATATGGACATAGGAAAAAATACGGGAAATGGAAAGCTACTATCTTTTCTTTCTCACTTTTTTGTATGTATCTACTACCTCTGGTATCCCTCCTCCATCCATCTTACTGAAACCTTGACCATCCTTGATGGTCCAGCTCAGCAACCATTGACTTCATGAAGCTTTTACAGACCTAGTAGGAAGTGTTGATTTCCTATCCTGATCTCCCCATTTTGCTGTGGGAGCCTTACAGTCTTTATCTCCGTCTTATGGTATAGTTGTTTATTGGTATGTCTGATACTCTGCATTCACTTTTAAGCCCCATGACGAGTTTGAGTCATATCTTTTATCCCTTATGAGGCCAAACAGGGGGTTTGGAGGGATGAGTAGATGTTGGTTGGGTGAGAGAATGAATGAAAAAGAGCTAAACAACCACTGCAGGAGCTTTGTTCTCGCTCTGTAGTCACAAAGAGGGCCTTCACAATGCATTTAAAGTGTTTTGTGTATAACATAAAGCACACAGGCCCTTTTTGAAGTCTTCATGTTCTTAGGTCACTAACCTCAAGCCTTTGAGTACTCAGGTCTTACGGTGGGGCTTTTGTAGAAATAGTAACATCTATGGTGACATAGTAGGGGCTCAGAGGATTATCAGGTGAATTGAATAAATAAGAATGTCAAGCAAAATCTTTGCGTACCAAGTAAAATTGTTCTAATTTCTTTTAGCTTTCAGATGCTCTCCTAGCATGTTTCTTTACTCATATCTGTGCCCTTCCTCCTTTGAGCTATAAAAGACTTAGCTTCCTTGCCTGACTTTTCTCTGGCTGACTTCATTCTGCTTACAACTGTCTACTCTGAACATTAGTATCTAGGCAGAAGCCTTTTCCTTGGCATAAATATTTTGACAGAGACTTGAAATTAAGTATCCAACTTAAAAAAAATTTATGTATTCTCATGCTCATTCTTCTCTCCATGTAACAGTTTTGTTGGTATTGCCCCCCTTTTAATATGATTTTGTATGTTATGTGTGTGTGTATGCGTCTGTGTGTATCTGGGTGAAAGAGGAATTAATTTGGCTTCTTTATGATAATACGGCTATCCTTAGCTAAGATGAAGTGTTTTTCTTGAAATTGGAGGTTTGGCGGTCCCATTGGCCCTCAGGCTTAAATCCCAAGAATTTGTCATTATTGCTAACACCAGCTGTAAATGTCTGGAACTTGTTCTTTTTCTGATATGTTTCTTATGCATTGAGGGCACTGCTGCTCTGGGGGTAATGGGAAACCAGGTTGGAAGGGGTTAATGTACACAGCCAGCCAGTGCAGCTGGATGGCATTCTTAAGGAGGGTTCTTTCTCAAGGCCACAGGAAACCGAGGGCGGCTTTGGACAGGTTACAGGCTGTCAAGTAGGGCAGCCTGGTAGAGTGAGTGAGCTCTGCTTTTGAATTAGCTTTCCACGGAGATTTTTGTTTAGGCCTGGAGCAGGGAGCCAGGCTTGAGAGTCTTGAAATGTGCCAGCTGAATCAAAAGCCTTCGGTCATAGGGTCAGACTAACAGCGTTTCCTGGGAGGTTGGTTGTACCTTTTGTAAAACACTGAATAGACAGAGAGAGCAAAATCCAAGCCTTCATGAGGAGGACACCTGGACACCCTAAAACAAGGTAAATGAGAAGTGGGACCTATATTTCAGGTGAGCCGAGTAGACCCAAATGGAAATCCTGTTTGGCAGTCTGGCTGTTGAAAATATATAGACCTCTGCCTTGGAGTAATTTAAAATCCAACACAATAGAGGTCTAAAATGATTAAAAAAAAAAGAAACCATAAATGAACCCTATTTAAGATTCATCTGCTGGAGTGAATAAAAAAGTGTCTTAACAGTTTCTCAATCCTCAGGGAAGAGATTCTGGATGTTCACAGGGGACTGGTTCACAGAGACTAGTTTTGCAGAGTTCACATATATAACCAACAGATTCTGGATTAGTAAACAGACCTTGCCAAGCCTGGGATGGCTCATACTGTCACCTTCTCTAGAGTACAGATGTTTCGTGAATCCAACAGCTTAATATTTACTAATTCATAACATGTTTGTAATTTATCAGGAAATAATTGTATGCAGTCCCCAGGTTACAAATCGGATTGTGTTCTAAAAGTTCATGATAATTTGGAACTTAGAGTATATTGCCCAAAGAAAGAGTTTTGGAAATGTTGGTAGAGGATTCAGGTTAGCACCCACGTTATATTAGCCACTTCTGTACTCAAACTTTCCCTTCCCCTTTCCTAGGTGAATTGTTCCTCCCAGGGCTAATTTGTGCTGGGGCAGGAGCTTTGACGAGCCCGGGTGGGGTTGAGCACCACCGTGTCTGAGGAGCAAATCCCCTGGGTCTGAGAAGTGTTTGTGGAAAGGGTGAGGTGACTAAAGAAGAATGAGGAAATTGGGGGCTGGGTTTGCTTTGAGAAAGACTGCAAGGCATTGGGAGTGATAAGGAGAAGGGAAGGGCTGGGTGGTTGGGATTTAGTGTGCAGTGGATTTTCTTTCCCTTCTTTCTCCTCGCTGTTCCTATCCCTCCTCTCTTTCCGTCCCCATTCTCCTCTGGGCGATTCTGCTAATTGAGTTTCTGACCTCAGGCAAGAGTGAGTAGGAGAGGGACGCCTGGGTGACTCAGTCGTTGGGCATCTGCCTTCGGCTGAGGTCATGATCCCAGGGTCCTGGGATCGAGCCCCGCAGCTCCCTGCTTAGTGGGGAGCCTGCTTCTCCCTCTCCCGCTCCCCCTGCTTGTGTTCCCTCTCTGGCTGTGTCTCTGTGTCAAATAAATAAATTTTTTTTTTTTTTTTTTAAAGAGTGAGTAGGAGAAACCAGAGGCAGGGAGTTGAATTTGGGTTAGGAGTGGCTCTGGGAAGCCCTCCAGCAGGAAAAGGTGAATAGCCAAATCTGAAGGTAAACGAGGGTGAAGGGAATTCCTCTGGCCATAGAAACAGTTGCTTTACATGTCCCCGGATAGGATGCCATTTGCTTACTGCTCTGTTCTCAAAAGCAGTTTTGTTGCAAGCAAGATTGTGAGAAACTCAAGTGTTCTGGTGCCTTTTGGGTATAGTTATAAGCTCTCTTTGCTGTAATGTTTCAAACATATTTATCCTAAAATACCTAGCTGACAACTCTTTCACTGGCACGCAGGTTAACGAGTGCTCATTTATTGGCATTATTTTAGACGTTTGATTTTTGTAGGGAAGTTAGTAAATTTGGGCCTTTAATATTAAAGAGTTATAGACAAATAGCAAAATAATAGTGTGCAAATATGTGCAAATAGTGTGCGATTTCCTCTTGAAATTGTAGCAGATTTCTTAATTCTCTAACCAAGAACTTTCCTTGGAACCTTTCTAGGTTTTTCCTCTGTTTTTGTTGTTACTATAAGCACTTCAAAGAAAATGAATGATTATTGGGTTTTCCTGGGTAGCTTGGCAAGCCTTCAGATTATTTATTCCACAGTCTTGACCATGTGTAAAGCCCTGTGCCTTCAAAGGTAAAAGGGAGTTGCCTACTCCCAGGAGTTTCTGTCCAGAGAGACGGCAATTATAGGGCAACATGGTTTTGTTGATCCAAGCTTTGTCTGAGTTATACCCCAAGTAAGATATTAAAGATGACCTCACAGATTTGTAACACTTGACCCAAGGCTTATAAAACGGACATGATTGAGTTTGGCATTTAGGAGGTCATTTTCTAACCTTGATAAGAGGAGTGTCATTGGTGCTCTGGGGGAAGAAGCTGGATTGCAGACTGAGCATTTCAAAGAGAGGAAATGGAATCAGCCAGTGTGGACGGCTGCTGCCTGAACCTTTGCCCAGAAGTCCCCGTCACTTGACATGTTTGGATTTATCTTCAGGTTTTCCTCAAGTACCAGGATTCAAAATAAAGTGAAGTTCAAAATAATTTCTTCTTAATTAATCAGTAGATCCTTATTTCTGATGAAGGAAAGTATTAAGTTTTTGTTTGTTTTCTCCCCATTTTAAACACAAAACTGGGCTCAACAAGCTCCCAAATAACAAATCCTCTAAAATCCTGCAATGGCTTTTGTGTTAACAAATCATCAGACCCTGTCTAGAAGATTCTCTCTTGGGTTGCTTGTACCATCTGGTGCTCTTGTTGGATCTTAATGTAATGATTAAAGTATAAAGTAATAGCCCTAATAAACATCTCCATCTTGTCATAGCACTGATAAGATATTATGTACGGTTAGAGGGTGAAGGTTAGGACTCTTGTATCTCAAAAGAAGCCCTTTCCTCTGAGTTATTTTCAGCATCAGCTCAGGAAATATAAAAAATTTGCATGACTCTTTATCTTTCTTGTGTTGGAATCATAACACACAATTTTGGCAAATCTGTTTGTTTACATACTTATCCTACATTTGGAACTGCAGCTAGACACATTGGATTTTACTTCTTGGCAATAAGGCTTTTCCTTTTTTCCTTTCAAACTAATTATTAAGAATTAGTGAAACTGCAGCTCTATCACTTCGGTCTCATTTCCTGCCAAAACAGATAAGTGATATTTTATCAAATATATATATTTTATGTGGTAGAATGTCACTTTATACTTTTAGAAGTATATTTTTAGTCAAGAGGTAGAAGAACAAATATCCTACTTTGTGATTGTGGGTACATGCACACACATACACACACATCCTGTCTTCATAAAAATACATTGTTTTGAGATAGCTGATATCTGCACATTTGTAGGGGGGGGAGGTGGCATTATTTTTAGGGATAATTGGTTGGTTTTCCATTGCTGTAATTTTATTAACTTTTTGAATCGTAAAAGTCTAAAAATTTTATAATTTAGCCCAGCATATCATGATTTTGCTTTTTTAAAATTACAATCAATTATATCAATGGGACAGAAATTGCTTTGCAAAATGAGCTTCTGACCTATTTCCTGGAAAAATGTTCTCAGTGTGAACCTTTTGGGAAAGGGCACGTGGGGAAGGGACAAGGAGGCCTCTCATTCTTTTCCTAAGCATTTTTAATTCCTGTAAGGACCTGATAGGTAAAAGATAATCCGATAATCCATCAATCTGTAAATAGATTAAGCCTATTAATAGGATGTTTGGAACTCAGTGCATTTTTGCAGTAGAAATAATTGTGAGTACGTCTTGGGTTCCTAGCCAGCACACAAGAACTTATTTAGCTTCTAATATATGAAAAAAAATGCATTGGGAATTAATAGCAAATGAGACTATGACAATACTAAAACAGAGCAATGAAATAAAGTTTTTAAAACTTTTAAATGCTGGTATATTCAAAAAGGTAGAGGGTAGTACGCTGGGGAAAATATTAAGGGGAAAGGAACGGGATGAAGAGGAGGAGAAGGTAAACTTTGGCTCACTATCCCTCCAGGTGGTTCAGGGGAATTCCAGATCCGGGCTCATGTCTTATGTAGGGGGATGAGTATGTTCATCTTTCAGGCATTTCTAAGTAATGCCTGTGCTTTGTATATTACTTTTGTAAGCTTTCTGTGTTCTTCCAGACGTTTCTTTTAAATGCATCATCTTTTCCTGGAATTGCATAGATTAATTTTGGTGTTTAGGGAAAGCCCTTTATTAAAAAAAGTAGACATATTTGTATGAGCCTATTAATTTTAATATTTTTTGTAACTATATTGGGAGCAAAGTGTAGCAAAATGTGCTACAACTCAAAGAGTGGTTCCATTTGTAACACAGTTATGGAAAGCTCTAAAGAAGTGTTTACTGACCTCTTTATTAAATACTGAGTTTATTTATTTTATTTTTTTAATTTTTTTTTATTTTTTTTAAAGATTTTATTTATTTTTTGAGAGAGAGAGAATGAGAGAGAGAGCACGAGAGGGAAGAGGGTCAGAGGGAGAAGCAGACTCCCTGCCTAGCAGGGAGCCCAATGTGGGACTCGATCCCAGGACTCCAGGATCATGACCTGAGCCGAAGGCAGTCGCTCAACCAACTGAGCCACCCAGGCGCTCCTAAATACTGAGTTTAAAAGTTAAGTTCAAGGGGCGCCTGGGTGGCTCAGTCGTTAAGCGTCTGCCTTCGGCTTAGGTCATGGTCCTGGGGTCCTGGGATCGAGCCCCTCATCGGGCTCCCTGCTCAGCAGGAAGCCTGCTTCTCCCTCTCCCACTCCCCCGGCTTGTGTACCTGTTGTCGCTATGTCTCTCTCTGTCAAATAAATAAATAAAATCTTAAAAAAAAAAAAAAAGTTCTAAGAACTGAACTGCCTCGTTTCTTCTGGGCGGTATAGAAAAACTATTTTGGATTAGTCCGGGTCTTGTAATTGTGTTAGTGGATCTCTGAAGGGGAAAAAAAAAAAGTATTAGTATTGACATCAGGCAGAGATAATCTATATTTGGAGTTAATAAAACTTGAGTTGACCAAATAGACTATATCATTGGAGTAAAGTGTGATGGTAGTATTTCCAGGAAGAACAGCTGTCTTCTGCAGTTTTCTTTCGGATTTCTCAGCCCTCGTTTGCATGTGTCATAGATCCATTTTGGTTCCTATATAAGTGTGAACTGGAGTAATGTTGTATTTGGTGTTATCATCACCTGTTATACAAGAAGAAATCAAATCATGATGATAGTGACTTCAGGAAAAATGGACAACTAAAATGCAACTGGATTAGTGGTTCTAAGCCCTAATATCCAAGGGTCTGTTTACCAGACTCTCCCATTTATCAAAGTGTTTTGGTTTTTGCTTCAGGAAAGGTGAAATAATAAACACTGAACAAAGAAAGTCAGTTTCCCCTGAATGTTTGGATAAAAATAAAAAGGAAAACAAACACAATTAACCTTTTTCTGTTTGAAATGGTGCAACTGCTTATTCTTTAGCTCCTGTGGATTCCATTGAAAACTCTGTTTTACTTAGGTCATATATTTTTTTGAAGTCAGTTTCTTGGTAACATATTTATGACAGTTGATATATTTTGGTGTATGTTAGTAACATTAGGAATTAAAGAATAGATTTGGCTTTTAAAAAATTCAGAATAGGGGCGCCTGGGTGGCTCAGTCATTAAGCGTTTGCCTTCGGCTCAGGTCATGATCCCAGGGTCCTGGGACCAAGCCCCGCATCGGGCTCCCTGCTTGGCGGGAAGCCTGCTTCTCCCTCTCCCACTCCCCCTGCTTGTGTTCCCTCTCTCACTGTGTCTCTCTCTGTCAAATAAATAAATAAAATCTTTAAAAAAAAATTAGAATAGCTTGTTCTTTGTTTTCTTCATCTGAAAGCAGTTCTGATTTGAATTGTTTGGCAATTGTAATTTCAAGTCCAGGAAAGTTGGTAAAATGTACAAGAAGGAATAATTGGTGACTTTTTTCCTTTCTGTTGGTCTTTAGATGTATCCACAGTCACAGGTCAGCAGAAATTTCCATTTAAATGAGTAGCTGTTTCACTTAGATTTTCTTTGCATGATTTCACTGTTAGAAGCATGAGGGGAAAGCACAGTCCCTCACTACTGCTGTGTTAGGTTGTGGGAAGGACTTGGGACAGGGGAGGGAGGGATAAATAATGAGATTGTTCACTGAGTCCAGATATGATTTATTTGGTATCAAGTTTGGGTGACGAAACTTAAACGGGGCCTTTTGGGTAGTTTGAGAAATTTGGAAAGTTAGGTATGCCTTTTGGTTGTTTTAGGTCAGATGTAGTCATAAAACCATTAAATTTTAGAACTAATGGAGTCATTTTAAATCATCCAGTGCAGCCTCCTCGTTCACTGATGAAGCCAAGCCCGGCAAGACTTGTTGACTTTCCCCACACCACAGAGATGGTAAATGGCAAAATCAAGGCTCCAACCTGCTGCTTCAAAATACCACATTGCCCCTTCTAATGCTGTTGTGGAACCTTTGCAGAGAAAGTCAGCAAGATTTCGAAAACTCAAGTGATCTTAGTTGTTGCAAAAAGGTTCAGGTTTGCTTGTGACGTTGCCTTTTTTTCTTCTGTTATAACAGATGGACAGGAAAGGAAGGACAGCAGCATACAGCTTATGAACACAGGGTTATATGTGCATATGAACACAGGGTTATATGTGCATATGAACACAGGATTACATGGCTCCTATATTTAAGGTGATTTCAGGGAGATGAGGGTTCAGACTAACCAGAAACTTTTTAGCCAGCAAATATCTGGTGCTACTAACATATGTTAACAAAACTTTCTTCCCTTCATTATCTGACTCCCCGTCAATCCAGTTTCTCCCCCGCCTTCACCAAAAGTTCATCAGCCAGATAATACCAAAGATAAGAAATGCTGTTAACATCACATAGCTCAGACTCTGTGCTAAATAGTAATAGCTACTGTTTACTCAGTATTTCTGCTATGCCAGGCATCATGCTAGGAGCTCTTGCATGTGTTTATTTTAGTCCCTGCTATCCTGTAAGACAGATACTATCTTTTACAGATGAGGAAACTAAGACTTAGTGAGGTTAAGGAACTTGCCTACGGGCATAGAATTAATATGTAGGTAAACTGAGTATGGAACCAAGTTTTCTGATCCTGAGACATACTGATTTTAAATCAGAACATGTTCATATTGTTCTGTGCTGCAAGGCATTGGTTTTGCACTTTTGTTTCTTTTTATGTTTGATATTGGTAGAGGTCTGTGAATCTTCTGCCCAGGGGACAAAATATTTCTGGCCCCAATTTGTTCAGTGTCTAGAAGGAAAACCCAAGGACATCTGCAGTGATATGTATAGACATCAATGAGCATTTTCAGAGGCCCCATTTTTCATGCAAGAAAAACTCATTGGTTAGAAAGTTTTTATGGTTAGGAAATTGATGTTTTATTTGCATTTAGTCAAGTTAGTGGTGGCTGCTATTCAAAGCAAGTTAAAATGGTTCCTGTCATTTAGCCCCATTTCATGGGGACATCAGTGACACAGAAAGGACCATGCATGTCTCATATTTTCCCACTGATTTACATGAAAGTTACTTTTTAGCTGTTATCACTGTTTTTGATTTCATTTCATTCCCTGTCAAATACTTTCTGACCTCTAAAGCACGGTAGTTTAATAGTTAATTACTATTTATGGATCCCCAAAGTAAATAATTTTGTAAGGCTGAAATACCTTTTATGATAACATCCTAGCCTTATTATCTTAACGAAAAAATAGATTTAAATGAACGGTAGGGTTTTTTTCCCCAAAGAAGCAGGTGATACACTAGTTGAATATTAGAGGAAATAGGATTTCTGCAATCTTGTGAATTATGAGGGGGCAAGATCAGGGAACTGGGCAAGGAAGCACATTCATTTGGGCTGTAGGTTGAGAGAAATTCTTAGATGAGCACTGCTTGCACCATTTCTGGGGCGGTTGACATAGGTCAGGATCACTGACCATGTCTACCAAGAGGCTTGCAGATTCTACCTCCAAGGTGACACTGATCATGATGCCTCTTTGTGACTTTTTAATTTGGCATCTGTAGTCATCCTTCCTCGGCTCAACTGAATTTGGCTAGTTTTATTTTAAGCAAATAAAGGCTGAAAATCGTATTCTAGAAAACATATTTAAATTCCTTCTGTGCACACCCTGCTGGGGTTTTAACACCCTGCTTCATAAAATAATTACAGGGCTGATTACAAGCTTCTCTAAAGCAAGCCTGGTAAGACTTCTACTTGGGTATTAAAGGTAGATACATGTTATGAAAGAACTCAAACTATATTTCATTTGAAATATCCTATAATTCCAACTTCTAATGAATTTGTAGTTTTTTTCCTCTCAATCCAAATTAAAATCTATCCAGAAATAGCTACACAATGGACATCATTGTGAGGATGGTTCATTATCAAAGAACATGTAAGTGTATGCTTGCATTTTTTAAAAAAGATTCATTTATTTGAGAGGGAGGAAGAGAGAGAAAGCAAGCAAGCATGAGCAGGGGGAGGGAGAGACGGAAAAGCAGACTGCCCACTGAGCAGGAAGCCTGATGTGGGGGCTTGATCCCAGGACCCTGGGATCATGACCTGAGCTGACACTGCCCTGTATATCACTGGTTTCCTGCATCTCACATTGTTTTATGCTAAAACAGGATAGAAAGGGGATAGTGGAGTGCTACTGCTCTGAAGGCTTTCGTTAGAAGAGGCTGCTGAAATCCCATGGCCTTAATATGCCAGTTTTCCATGGCTCTGATGCCCAAAGACTCCTACCTAATGACAGTTGATTTCAAAGGCGTCTGGTTCCCATGTAAACATAGTGAAATTTTAAAACTGCTCGCGGGGATATTTTCAAGTGTTTTTATTCCCTAGTAAGCTAATGAACTACTTCAGAGACAGTTGTTTTAGATTTTATTTTAAGCAATTTATATAGAGAATTTTGATAAAATATAGATTTTACGTTTATAGAAATTAGTAAACTTAATTCCCCTTGGATAAACCAGAAACCAAATAATTACCTCTTATTATGCCCTTCTCTCACACTGGTCTCAACATTTGGGAATTGCAGGGTGGGGAATCAGACAAGAAGTCAGAAAAACTAAGGACAGTTCCTATTGATAAGGAATTTACAATCTGGTTTATTAATTTTTTAAGTTGAAATTGTTACTGATATAACTGTGGATTCATTGTAGTTGTAAGAAATAGTACAGAGAAAAACTAGTATCCTTTAGCTAGTTTCTCCTCATGGTAACATTTTGTAAAACTATAGTAAAATAGCACAATGAGGATATTAACATTGATACAGTCTGCTAATCTTACCTAGATTTCCCTCATTTTACTTGTACTCAGTGTGTATATATGTTTTTAGTTCTATATAATTTTATCACACGTTGGTTTGTGTATCTACCATCACAGTGAAGATGCTGAGCAATTCCATCATTGCAGAGACCCCCCTTGTTATCCCTTTATGACCACACTCTCCTCCCACCCATCTCATTCCCCAAACCTCGGCAACCAACAATCCATTTCAAATATTTTGTCATTTCAAAAATGTTATATATAATGGAATCATAATTCATTCAGCATAATTCCTGGAGATTCATCCCAAGTTGTTGCATGTATCTGTAGTTCTTTCCATTTATTGCTGAGTAATATTCCAGTTAAAGGACATCCAGGTAAAGGGCCGTTTCTGCCGTTTGGCTCTTAAGAATAAAGCTATAATGAACATTCATATATAGGTTTTTGTGTGAACATGTTTTCATTTCTCTGGAATAAATACCAAAAGTACAATTATGGGTTGTGTGGTAATTGCATGTTTATTTTTAGGAGATAACTGCCAAACTTTTCCAGAGTAGCTGTACCATTTTACTTTCCCACCAGCAGTGTACAAATAGTTCGGTGTCTCCACATCCTCTTCAGCACTTGGTGTTTGCTACTTTCTTTTAGCCATCCTGATAGGTGTGTAGTGACATCCATTGTGATGCATTTTTCATTTCCTTGATGGCTGATGATGTTAAATATCTTTTCATGTGCACATTTGCCATCTATATATCCTCTAAGGTGAAATCTCTGTTTCTTTGGCCCATTTCGAATGAGAATTTCTGGTTTTTTGTTTTTAGAGAATTATCTTGTAATTCAGCATATTTGGTGCCTTGCTCCCTAGAGAATAAAATTCAAACTCTTTACCTTAGTGTATAAGACTTTTTGTAGTCTGGCCCCAGTTGGCCTTTCTAATCTCATGAGTTTGCCCACCTGTATGAGACTGACCAACATTACTAAGCACTCTGTTCCCTTTCATAGCTTTGTTCTACTGACACACCCTTCCCCCTAGACAGATTATGTCATCCTTCCTGACCTAACTCAGATGTTACCTTTTGTGAAAATCCCCCCTTCCAGTGTAGGAAAGGTAAGAAAATAATCCTACCTCCTCCACCTATCCACTGTCCCACTTACCCAGTTCTGTTGTTCTAACACTTCTTATTCCCTTTGGTATATAATCTATTTACTTACTTGCCCATATGTCTCTCTTACTAAAATACAGCCTGCATGAATGAGAGGCATTTAATTTTGCTACATCGCTTTTTCCCCAGTGCCTAGAACAATGCCTGACATATCATAGGCACATAGTAAATATTTACTGAAACACTGAATGAAGAAGTGAATTTGTAGGTACTTGTGTTGCCACTCCCTTCCATAGCATATTGCCTAGCATATCCTGTTTATTGGTGTCATAAAATTAGTAGATGCCATCTACTGTATTGATTGTGTACCAAGCAGTACAGGTCACCCCTTTTCTTGGTCTGCTTTTGGAGAGCACTGCCTCATCATTTTTTCATAGCAATTTGTTAGCCTCACCCTACGACTCCCTCCAGAAAAAGAAACATAAGATACAAGAAATATAAGAATAAATATTAGAGTATAAACATCTTTGTGTCCCTGGCCTCAGCAGATACCTGGCATAAAATAGGTGGACACATCTGAGTAAATAGTTGTCAGGTTATATGTTGCTTTTACTTGAGTGAGGTCAGAATCCAGCTGCATTTTGAGTAAACCTGTGTCCCAGTGACCAGGCTTCTAGAATGCACAGGAAACATCTGTTAATTTTGGAAAGGAATTACACCGACTTGGAGAATTACTGCTATTTGTTAAAACAGAGCTCCCTTAGAGAAGAGAAATTGAGCTAAAAGACTTCACATGAGTATCTTTATTAGATAGTGAGCATCCTTCCATGTTGTGGAATTGCTTGTTTTTGTTTTTGTTTTTGTTTTTAAGATTTTATTTATTTATTTGAGAGAGAGCATGAGAGGGGAGAAGGTCAGAGGGAGAAGCAGACTCCCTGCTGAGCTGGGAGCCCGATGCGGGACTGATCCCGGGAGTTTGGGATCATGACCTGAGCCTAAGGCAGTCACCTAACCAACTGCGCCACCCAGACACCCCATGTTATGGAATTGTTAAGCAAGAAACATTCCATTCCACTCATTCCATTGGTAGTCTTACCAAAACCGCAGAAAGAAGCCATAGGCCTAAATTCCTGTGCCAATCAAAAACCATTTTTGACAGTTTCTCAAAGTAGTACAGATCTTAAGGTACCTGTCTTGATGTGCTATGCAGAAAATGCAGACAATTACTAAAAAAATAAATAAAAATTTTTATGAAACTCTTCTTAAAGGAAAGACCTGTCTTTATGTCTTATATGTAGTTAGAAAAGTGAAATTAAAAAAAAAAAATCCTAGCAGTTTGTAGGTACCTTTGGAGTTAGCCAGAATTTACTAAGATGCCCCCAAGTCCTGGTAAAGGCCTTGTGCAATTTTTATATATATGGGGAAACAATTGAAATGATATAGCTACAGAAAATGTGCCTTCTCTTATAGTATGAATTACTATTTTAAACTCTTTGTTGTTTGCAAATAAAGTGTATTATGAACACCAATCTGGAGTAGTTGGGTATCCAGATGGGAAAAATATAAGAGTCTTACCTAAAAAAGTTATAAAATCATCTAGAAAAATGCTAACTTAAGAAAACTTCTTACCCTTCCTTGTCTTTTAGTATTCTCACTGTATAACTGATAAAATCCCATGTTCTAGCTATTAAGAAGACAAGTAAAATATAGAATATGCTTGTGAATTTGCACAGATAACCTGTGAAAGCTATTTAATAGATTACATGTTTCCACTTAGTGTGTTAAATACTATTTCTAGGTAATGGGTTCTTACTGCACATCAAGTGTATACTGAGTACCATATTTGGAGAAGGATAAAATGACATTTTTTTTTAAAGATTTTATTTATTTATTTGACAGACCAGAGACAGCGAGAGAGGGAACACAAGCAGGGGAAGTGGGAGAGGGAGAAACAGGCTTCCCCCTGAGCAGGGACCCCGATGCGGGGCTCCATCCCAGGACCCTGGGATCATGACCTGAGCCGAAGGCAGACGCTTAATGACTGAGCCACCCAGGCGCCCCAGTATAAAAGGAATTTTAAAATGAGAATCAGTACTAAGGTTTTAGTGAAGAACATAAATTAAATATATGAAGGGTGAAAATTTTCTGTGACTATTAAAGAAATGGGTTTTGGTCTCATTAAGATATAGGAACTCTTTGTAGAGCAAAATTTAAACACTGAAAATAAGCAAATACGTTAGCTCTAATAGGTTCAGGAGCTTTTTTGATAGTAAAATTAGTTTAGGTATATATATATATTTTTTAAGATTTTATTTATTTATTTATTTGAGAGAGAGAGAGAGAGAGAGAGAGCATGAGAGGGGAGAGGGCCAGAGGGAGAAGCAGGCTCCCTGCTGAGCCGGGAGCCTGATGTGGCACTCGATCCTAGGACTCCGGGATCATGACCTGAGCCGAAGGCAGTCGCTTAACCAACTGAGTGAGCTACCCAGGTACCCGAGGTATATGTATATATTTTTAAATTATTTTTTTAATTTTTATTTAAATTCAGTTAGCCGACCTATAGTACATCAGTAGTTTCAGATGTAGTGTTCAATAATTTATCAGTTGCATATAACACCCAGTGCTCATCACATCACGTGCCCTACTTAATTGGGTGGTGGGCATTAAGTAGTTTAGGTATATTTTTTATACCCAGTGGTTACTTGATTGTTGATGCTTTTGTATGGTAGGCTAAAATGAGATCTTAGCCATTTCATTGAAGGTAGCCTTATTTGATTGATTCTCCATAGTAGTAATTCTAAGCATCTTTTATTTTTATTGAGCCCTTGCCACTGTTAAGGAGCAAAGTATTTTCATGTGCTCTTCTGTACTGTACAGATTAGTATCTTTTCAGCTTGCTCATTAAAATCTTGGCCCCAGTAAATATTTCTTCTGGCCTTTCTGCTAATGCCCTCTGGGTAGATTCCATAAGTTAAAATCTGTGACTGTGATAGAAGCGTTGAGTTTACAGTAGCTTCTATTTTGCTATGCTTATCTGATGTTAGGGTGAAAACATTATTTCTTCCTTGGTTTTACCATACAGGGAATTTATCATTTTCCCTGACAGGCTGTAGGCAGTCTGGAGGGTTAGAAGTATGTTCCTTTATAGTCTGTCTACAGGAAGTATACTGAAAATTATTGCCGTAATCCACATGTCACCAAGGTCTGTTTTTTTTGCATTTTATGGGAGACTTAGATGGGGATGGCTGTCTCCAGCCCATCCTCCCCCTTACCTTTGATCTTTTCTTCTTAAGTATTTTTAAAAAATGCTGTTTTTGAGGGAATCTTACAATAATTGAGATAACTAAACTTGGGGGAGGGAGAACAGAGATTTTCAATTCTTTTGTGTTTTAATTTTTTTAATTATAAAAAGTTACATAGACTCCTTTTTTTTCCTTTTAAAGTTAAATGTGCAAAAGGTGAAAAGTAAAATGCTCCTTCCTTTCCCTCTCGTTATCCCCCTCCATTCCAGTTGAGAGAAGAAGTTTTCTGGGGGTTTTGTTTGTTTGTTTGCTTTTTTAAATACGGAAAGTTTTAGAATAAATGGAAAGTTTAGGGGTAGTTAATCTCTGTTCACAGGAGGTTTTTCTTATCTTGGAGATACTTGAGAAAGGCAGAGGTTGTCAGCACTGTTTCCTCCTAGGCAGGAAGTCTTCCTTGTGTCACCTCAGTGCCTAACACAAAGCCTAACTCACCAGAAACTCAGTGAACAGCTAGGATAATGCAGACACACGTCACAGATGGGGGAGTGCAGCACGTCTGTCTTTGTACTTGCTCATTTCTTTACTTTTTCCCTCTTTTCTACTGTTCTCTGGTACCTGCTTCCTTCCTTCTCCTCCTTTTTGGTGACTTAAGCTAGTGGCTCAAAGTTAGGGATCAGGGTTTTGAAGTGCTGTCTGCTAAACTCTACTTTAGGATGAAAATCTGTAATTAGAAAAGAAATACAGGTGGGGCGCCTGGGTGGCTCAGTTGGTTAAGCGTCTGCCTTGTCCCTGGGTCTGGCCCCTGTTGGGCTCCCTGCTCAGTGGGGAATCTGCTTCTCCCTCTCCCTCCCTCTGTTCCTCCCCCAGCTTGTGCTCTCTCGCTTTCTCTCCAATAAATAAGTAAAATCTTTAAAAAATAATAAAAGAAAAAAGAAATACTTCTCTTTACATTACATTGCAAAATAAAGTTCCCATAACCAAAAGACTTAGCAGCTTCATTGCATGACACATGCTTTTTATAGCTTTCGGAGATCTTTTCAGTCTGTGTTGTTCATTGTGATCTTTATTTGCCAAAGTGGGATAAAGCTAATGTTTAAAAAGTTGCTTTTAAAAGTATCTTAAGATCTAATGGGACATGTCTAAATTAGTTGGTAACTGAAATTCTTCTAGAAATAGGAGACAGTGTTGTGCTGTAGGTAAAACTGATTATTCTGAGCTTCAGGATATTACTGTACAGTGAAATCACTGCTTCTTTTTGGGAGCTTACTGCTTGTACGGTAATATCCTGAAGCTCAGAATAATCACAGTTTAGAACAAGACCAGGGGTGACCTGCTGTGAAACCATGGCTCAGATGATCTCATTGCAGGAGTTCTTTACTCAGCCATGTACACTGATGATGAGCTGTTTCACATGACCGATAATGCAGAAGCTTCTCTCTGAAGTCATTTTTTTTTACAAATCTAGGCTTTTAATTGTTTAGAGTAATTATTTTTTTTAATATTACAGATGACGCTAAAGGTGTGAGGAGGGAGAGCATGCATACAAGCGAATGAGCTTTCTATGTACGAGGCATTGTTGTTAGTACATTATTCATATAAATTCATTTAATCCTCATAAAGCCCTTTCAGGCAGGCACTATTATTATCCCTATTTTATGGATGAGGAAACTGAGGCAAATTGAGGTTAAGAGCTTATTACTCAGTTTTGTTTGGATAGTAAGTGGCAGAGCTCAGATGAAAACAGAAGCAGTTTTTGGCTCCAAAGCAGATATACTGCTTTTTTCTGGGTAAGCTACTAAACCGAGGTACAGTAAACTTTTTCCCTAAAGGGTCAGATGGTAAATATTTTAGACTTTACAGGCCATGTGATCTCTGTTGAAACTCTTCAACTCTGTGGATATAGCATGAAAGCAGCCATAGACAGTCCAAAAACAAATGTGTGTGGCTATGTTCCAATAAAACTTTATTTGTAGACACTGAAATTTGAGTTTTCTGTAATTTCCACATGTCACAAAATATTACTCTTGATTTTTTCCACCACTTAAAATGTAAAAGCCATTCTTGGCTCGTGGGCCTTACAAAAAGAAGCAGCAGACTGGACTTGTCTACGCATACCATGCTATTTTTGTGTGGGATATAAGGATAAAGGTGTCATACTAAATTCTGTGGTAACCAGGGGTGAACAAGAGCAAAACCTTCCAGTTCCTCTTACCATTCATTCCACTTATGTAATGGACCAATTTGTTCTCTCCTCATGTCTGCTTTTTAAAAATTTGTCTTTATTTCCTGTCCGTTACATGTACTAGACATGTGCACATTATCTCATTCAATCTTCATAGCCTGTGGTATTATCTCATTTTGTAGGTTAGAGAAGAGTCTAAAGAGCCAGCCATTTGCACATAGCCAGGTGAGCGGTAGAGCCTAGATTCAAATGCAAGTCTGTCTTAGGTTTAGGTGTTTTTTCTTTTCTTTGCTATTGCCTTCTCTCTGCTCCTAGAAATGTGTGAAACTGTAATGAAATGCTTCTGACCCTGTCTAAAGTGAATCTCTGTATCTCACTTCTTAAATGCATGTTTATTTTTGCTTCCCTTCCATTGTCCTGGCTTCAGCTTTCAAAGATGCTGTGCAGGTTTGTTAAAAATGTTAGGATGTTTCTTGATTTCCCAGTCAAGAAACCTAAAAACAGGGCCTAGTTAATAATGTAACTAGTGAAAAGATATACCAATGCAGGGGAATAAGAGTGGAGGAAGAAAGCCCATGTCTGTTCCTGATGCCCTATCCAGCCTCCCAGTCTTGAAAAAATAGACCTGTGTCTCCAGTGTGCTCTGAGAAAGAAATGGGTTCCTCATGGGTCTCTGGAATTACTGATGATTCATAGGTGTGGCCTAGAGTAGACTTTTAGGACAGTTCTTTTGCAGATAGTACCTGAGGAAGACAAATGATAAGTAGAATTGTTCATGTATAGTTTTAAATAACAAAGTGAACTGATGTATTCATGAGTGACAATCTAACCTCCCCATCTTGGCTACTTATGGACTCGCAAGAAGCCTACCATCTATTCTTTTCCCCATAACAGTGGGAAATCCCAATTACAGGTTGTAGTTCCTGTTAGAAGATGGGCACACTCAAGTAGGCGTGGCTAAAATAAGATCTTGCGGGTGTCTGGGTGGCTCAGTCGCTAAGCATCTGCCTTCTATCCCAGGGTCCTAGGATTGAGCTCCGCATCGGGCTCCCTGCTCTGCGGGGAGCCTGCTTCTCCCTCTCTCACTCCCCCTGCTTGTGTTCCCTCTCTTGCTGTGTCTCTCTCTGTCAAATAAATAAATAAAATCTTTAAAAAAAAAGGATCTTGCATAGAAAGCAGATGTCCTTTGAGTTTAACTACTGGTTTCCTGTAAGTCCCTACTACTTTATTATAGTGGGGTCTGTATTTAATGTAACATTGAATATTCTGTAACATGGAATGTGCTGTATTTCTGTTAACACATAACATTAATACCTGTAACTTGAAAATTGCTTAAGTTTATCATGGCAGATTTTGGATATATATACAAAATATAATTAGGTGTATAGGAAGCTAACTTGATATACCCTTCAAGGGGATTTATCAGGATAATTCTATTAGAAACTACCAGTGCACCTGCCTCGTACTTAAAGATCCCAGAAAATGGCACCCTCTTTGGTGGTTTTAATTATTTTTAATAATTAATACTTAACTTATTTGCATATAATTTTAAAATATATAACTTCATATTTAATTAATTTATAATATAATTAATGATGTAATTAATGATGTTTTGATTATTTCCTTTTCACCCCTGGGTGAGGAAGGGATTCCTACCCATGGGTTATGGGATTACTAGACACATGACACCAGACAGATGAGATTGACAGCAGTTTGTCAGTCACATACAGCCTAGGGGAGGAGGACAATGCATGGAGGGCCACCGTGGGCCTCCAGGGCCACATGGAGATTGCACTTGGGAACAGAGTGAGTCATCAGGGGCTGTGGAAGCAGACGTCTATATGGTATCAAGGGAGTAGGGAGACCTTTGGTTCCCATGGGACGATGTGATTGGCTGGTTTGAATAATTGCACATGTTGACAAGAGGCTAAAAATCCTCTACTCAGGTGTACTGTCTCTGTGATAGAGAAGGTTGTGTGGCTAGGGCACCCTATCTGAGGGAACAGAGTAGGAAGGGCAACTTGTACTTGGGCCATTTGGCGTCCTCTTGGATTTCCATAGATGTCAAGGCAGAACACAATAGGTATTACACCATAGTGGTTTCATACCAACTCACAATCAAGAGCATAGCATGGGCAGAGGAAATGATCATATCTTTCCAAAAGTCTCACCACCTTTTCAGTGGCTGGTCTAATTATGATGAAAAGAAATTAGCAGAAGCAACATGGCATGTACAATTGACACAAAAACACATGGTTACCCTGTGTAAGAAGATAGTCAAAGGATGAAGTGCTTATCTTTATGTCCTCATCAACCAGTCTTTCTCCCCTGGCCCAGCTCCCCCACTAGGTTCCCTACTCTAGTGTTAGAACCTGGCAAGGCCAAGGAGAGGGCTTGGGTTTGGATCCCCAGTTCCTATCATCCCAATCCCCATGATTGTCTTTTCTGCTGTGGCTGCCTGCCAAGAGAGGGATCTCGCTCTCTAACTTGGTAGACACCCTAACTTTTCATCACACAGAAATCCTCGCCACCACCTTACTCCCAAATACCTGTACCTCAAGCCTCTGACTGCCCCAGCCTGTATGCGGTGTCTCTTTCTCTGTTTCTGTAGCCCTCAGTGTCTGTGCACTGCCTTTAACATTTAGCGTGCACTAACTTTTAGTTGTACTCTCTTCAGGAAATAGTCCCTGCCTTCATGCTAATTATTGTGGTTATCCCAGTTCTTTCTGCCTTTACCTGGTTAGGAAAGTTTCACTCAGCTGGTAAAAAGAAAAGCAACCAATAGAATGTAGAGTTTGAACATTAAATAATTCTATGAGATTATCTTCATCCAGCCCCTAAAATAATATGATATATAATAAGCCCTCGATATTTATTGAAATAAATGGCATAGCAGTTTTACGTATTTTAAATATTATAGGATATATATGAAAATATATGTATAAATATGTGTAAATATCTGTAAATATGAAGCATCTCCGCGCGCGCGTGTGTGTGTCTAAATGTGAAGCACTCTCATGTAGCCATCCCAACCTCATTATTTCTAGTGTCCTTTACTCATGAGTTATATATTACATAATGAGGAAGTAAAGGGAAGAAACGATGTTAGGTCAACTCTAACTTAAAATTTTTTTATTTTTCCACGGATAAACACCATGTTTGCTACAATGACAACTGGATTGGCAACCTGCTGTATTTTATTTGGAGGCAATTCTAAGCTTGATCAGTGCTTTTCTATCTGTATTAAGAAAAAGATTTCGGTGCACATTTCTTGAAGAGTATTTTAAGGAATCACTCTCAAACCTCTCCAAATTTTAAGAAAACAAAATTGCTGGTAATTAAATGTTTGGTATTTATTTTAGCTAGTCCTTGTTTCAGGAGGCATTTTTATAACAATCTATTCCTCTTAGCTAGGAGCAGCTCATGCTTGAATCAGATGCCTTCCAGCTAAGCTGGAGGGACAGAGTGCCTACTGGACTATGATCAGCTCTTGTGTCACTGGGATTGCACCAGGAACCCTGGAGAACATGATCATTCTTACTTATAGGCCAGGAATTCTCCCACAACCCAGAATGCTGTACGGTACGGTTCACTGTGGCATATGCATTAAGTTGTGTGTTTACTCTGTGGCTCCTGCAAAATGTTGAACAGTCCCTTTACAGCCTCTTTTTCTTTTTTTCTTTTTATGTTTTTTAAAAGATTTATTTATTTGAGAGAGAGAGAAAGAACAGGGGGAGGGGGAGAGGGAGAGAGAATCCCAAGCAGACTCCCCACTGAGCACAGAGCCCAGCGTGGGGCTGGATAACATGACCTTGAAATCAAGAGTCTGATCCCAACAGACTGAGCCACCCAGGCGCCCCTCTTTTTCTCTTTTTAAAGTCATCAGCTGGCTGACCAGAAGGTCATTCCTCCCTATCTATTTTCTAGAGGCATACTAATGGTTTTCCTGAACAATCCCCTACAGGTTGTAAGGGTAAAGGCATAGTCTTTATACCTTTCCCACCTAAAAAGTAGTTAAAGGGATCAAATAAAGGCAATCTTGAAAATGTGCAGAGCTCCAGGGGGCATCTGACTGGCTCTGTCTGTGGAGTGAGTGACTTTTGACCTTGGGGTTGTGGGTTCAAGCCCCACATTAGGTATAGAGATTACTTAAGAATAAATCTTTAAAAGAAAATGTGCAGGGGCGCCTGGGTGGCTCAGTAGTTAAGCCTTTGGCTCAGGTTATGATCGCAGGGTCCTGGGATCTAGCCCCGCGTCGGGCTCCCTGGTCCGTGGGAAGCCTGCTTCTCCCTCTCCCACTCCCCCTGCTTGTGTTCCCTCCCTCACTGTGTCTCTCTCTGTCAAATAAATAAATAAATCTTAAAAAAAAAAAAAGAAAGAAAGAAAATGTGCCGAGCTCCAAACCTGGGGAGGGGGGCAGGGAGAGGGACAGGAGTATCTTTCTTGTTTTGGTTTGTTTTTTTCTTATCTCCCTGAGAAAGGACTAAGCTGTACCTAAAGAGTTGGTGCTCTGAACCATCTTGATAAAACTTTCCAAAGTTTCTGGGTTTGTGGTGTGTGTGTGTGTTTGTGCATGTATGTGTATGTGTTGTCTTTGAAAAAGTAATAATACACATATTAAAAAATGTTTTTTAAAAACACCAAAGGGTAAATTATGAAGTCTGTCTTAACTCAGAACTTAGTCCCAGAGGCAAACATTGTTATCAGTTTCTTCTGGATCTGTACAGAGATATCTACTGGCATATTTGTACTTTTGGGTATGTGTGTACATTTTATATACAAACATATACATACACACATAAACATGTATATACATATATATGTTTTTATGTGTATGTGTTCTTTTGCTTTTGCTTTTTTACACAAATGAATGCACAGTGCTCCATGCCTTGATTTCTTTTAAACCCAGCAATATCCTTGGAGAACAGTCTATATCATCGTGCCTAGATCTACTTCATTTTTTATTTTTTTATTTCTTTAAAGATTTTATTTATTTGACAGAGAGACACAGCGAGAGAGGGAACACAAGCAGGGGGAGTGGGAGAGGGAGAAGCAGGCTTCCTGCTGAGCAGGGAGCCCAAAGCGGGGCTCGATCCCAGGACCCTGGGATCATGACCTGAGCTGAAGGCAGATGCTTAACAGCTGAGCCACCCAGGTGCCCCTCTACTTCATTTTTTAAACAGCTGTTGAGAAATTCATTGTATGGATGTGCCCCAACTTATTTAACCAGACTCTGATATTAATGGCCATTGATGCAAACTCCTTTTAGCACGGTTTCTTTGTAGTTAAAAACCGTCCTGACTCTAACATTACTTAAATAAAGCAGGTGTGGCATCTGGGTAGGTTCTCTTGACTTTAAGGAATTTTGAATTCTGTGGAGTTTTGTTTGTTTGTTTTTTGAACCATTTTCGGAGTTGTCCTGTGATGACTATTTTAAATAGCAGCCTCAGCGTACTGACTCTGATTTTGTTTTTAATCATTAGGCTACAGTTTAGAGAATCCTAGTGACAATTCATTTCTGGGGGAGGGAAGGGGAATGGTATTTAAAAGGTTAAGGTTGCCCCTGGAAAACGAAGTGAGCGTGTTTTTCAGGTCCGTCGCTGAAGCCTAGTATTCCTTCTTGACAGTGTCCGCCAAAACCAGCTTTTAAACAGTCCTCCAGTTTATATTTCAGGGAAGCTGGGTATTTCTCTGTGGTTCCTTCTTCTGAAGCCGTAGAACCCCAGCTGATTAGTTTCAAAAGGCTTGGTTGTTAACACCTCTAAAATTCATGAACCAAAGAGTGAAACACTAAGTGTGTGCATTTTATGCTGCAAGTGTCTTTTCACTTACTTTCCTTTTTGTGGTAACAAACTCCTGCTGTGCTATCTCCCATTGTAGTGATTTTATTTATTCATATTCTATGTTTTATTAATCAAAGTGTTTAACTGAAAGAAGTGATTATGTTTTATACATATGTGAAATTACAGACCTTTTTTAACTAAAGTCCAGATAAATCATTAATTTTTAAAATTAAAATAAAGTTTGTCCTAACAGTCTTTCAAAAGATTAAAAACTAATGTATATTTAAAAACTAATGAATACACCTTTATTTAAGGGGAAGGATTTCTGCTATTATAGTGTAATATGAACATCACCCGTCCACAACCTTATATGTTATTGAAGCATTGAAGTTTCTTTTTAGTCAAAGCAGTCAGTAATAGAGAAGACCTATGATGTGGTTTGCCTCTTAGCATGGAGGGGTCACACTTGAAGAATCTGATTTTTGTTCAGGTCAGACAGGTTTGCTTCAGACTCTGTGTTATCTTTTGGCTTGTATGTTCTGTCACCCTGTCTCTGCATGTACTTAAAATAATTGTTCAAGATCCCATGTTTGGAAAACCTAAAAACATGCCACAAGTCCATGAATCTTGCTTTATTCGAGGATGAAAATGGCCACATATACCTATTTCACAGTTGTGTCAGGTTTCCTAAAGGTAGTAGAGAAATAACTTACTCATTTTAGGGGTAGTTCCCAGGTAAGTCCTCTGAGTGGAAAAATGGAGAACATTCTCCAAGTACTGTGTAATTGTGGATTTGATTCATGGCTTTCAACCTGATACTGGAATCTGAAATTCAGTAAAGGAGCTGAAGTACCTGAGTAAAACATATTCTGGTGAAACTAAATAGAAACACTTCTGGTGAAAATTGTGAACCAATAGTATGTAGTTGGCATATAATAATATGTAACTTGTGAAATTTTTTTGCTTATTTTTCTATGTAACGTTCATCCTTATGTGCTTCCCAGTAGTTTTTTCCATTCATTCTGCAATAAATATGAAAACAGCCAAAGGAAACGCATAATCACCAAGTCATAATGAGACAGCATTTGTAAAAGAATTATAACAACATCCTGAGGACTAGCAGTTTCTGTTCAGTTTGGTCCAGGAGTAGAAGGAAGAGGAAGAGAAAAATCACAGAGGTTCAGATTTACATGTTGTGACTTGAAAATGAGAAAGAAACTTTGAAGCTGAGGATATTGGAATAAACTTTTTTCTTCCAAGTTTGGAAGGAATTACATGGAACATTCATTGTTTAAGGGGCTCAGAATAAAGTGGCAGACGAGAGAGGAAAAAGGTAACTGGATTCATCAACAACAGAGGATAGGATTCAGTGCTTTCAGAGTGTTCTTCAGTCCACTCTGCTGCTCCTTTTCCTTTCTCTGCTCTCCTTGTCCCCCTTCCCCTCCCTTTGCTGGAATTTTCAGTTTAATGGAGGCTCACAAGAATGTTTTGGTGGTGATGTCTGGCCTAGCGCTGTACAGGTTTCACTTTCCTGAAAACTCTCAGGGGAGATGGATTAAATACGTATTTTTAAAAAGACAATTCCTTCTAAAAGAGAAATCCTTCATGTGACGTCTTAACCTGAAAGAGAAATTTGATGTACTTCCAGTGAAGGGTATACTGTCCCTGTATCGCAAAAACATAAACAAAAAATAAGTAATTTTTTAAAAAGTGATGGCATTAAATAACCAGTCCAAATGTGTTGATCTTTGACTTGTGGAACTGAAGAACAGCTGCCTAATCAGTGGGAATTTATTTCTGGTGTTATTTTCTCTGTCCTTACTCCATCCAGAAACAGATCGAACTTGGAAAGGATGGCCTGGGAGGTAGAGCCCAGTCCTGATTCTGTCCTGGTTGTGGTTGCAGCTTACTTTCCTTTTACTTCGATTATCAAATTATGAAATAACTGGGCAGGAGAGTGTAGAGGAAACACTATGTCCTGTTCCTCTAACCCAGAAAGCCAACAGTATTAGGACATTATCTTCCTGATAGTGGGAAGGAAATGTAAAGAATACGAGAGCCCCCAGCTTAATGACTGGCATCGGTAAGGAATCCATATTTCATTATCAGAGATCTATAGATTTGAAAGCTGTTAAGGATTACATGGGAAAATAGATTAATCAACAATTTTTCTTGGTTTGATCACGTAGAGATGAACGTGTAAGTGTGGATACTACATGCCATCTTTCTTGATTTTGCTGCTAAGCCCGTTATCTTTCCTTTAATATCATATCCCTTGTTAAGATATTTCTATTTCAGTTAATGTCCCCCTCATTTTGCTGGGGACTGTTCATGAAATCTTGAAGGAAGACTCAGATTTTTTCCTACCTCTTTACCCTGATGATTTTTTTTAACTCTTATATCCAACCCTTCCTCTTAATTCCTCATGTAGCTAACCTCATTTCTGCACTGTTGAAATTACTTCTTAGATCCCCATCTACTTCTGTCATGGTGCCTGCCTCCATTCGGCCCCCAGTTAGTTCACTGGCATTGGGTTACAAGATTAGCCTTCCTAAAACCTCACTTTGCTCACTTTCCTCCCTTCTAAGCTCCAGAAATCATAAACGGTCTCTCCTGTTTACCGTCCAGAGGGATGGGGAGCTCCTTTCACTTCAGTTTAATCTTTTGAGATCATCAAGAGGATCTCACTGATGCTAATTAGCAGGGCTGTCCTTTTCCCTTGTTGGGTGGGGGGAGTGGTGCAGAGGCTGTGCCTACAAGGCTGGATTGATGGAAGAGGTGTTATTCTCTTCCTTGTTGGCACTAACAAGAGAGAAGTACGGTAATGACATTCGCCTTGGAGTTCTCTTAAGGAAATCTCTGAGGTCTGCTGGAAGATTTGAGTCTTCTTGTTAAAGGCCTACAGGATGAGTATGGACTCTTCTATTGTTTATGACCTTTGACAAGCTGGCACCTGTCATCCTCTCCAAGCTTTTTTTCCCATTAATTATGTATAGGAGACTCCTGCTGCAGCCAAAGTGTTATTTTTCTTTTCTGAATACAGACATCCCCACTTCCACACCATTGATTATGATGCCTAGGATGGCCCTTCTCCTATAAACCACACACTATTCCAGTATTACCCCCCCAAACCTTTCTTTGTGATCACCATCGCCATAAATACCGTCCGAACTTCTGAAATTTAACACCCTTTGCTTTCTAATATAATTTTTGTGTATTCAGTAAAAATTTACTGAAGGCCTATTATGTCTTAAGCAATATGCTGAGGATTCAAATGAAAAAGACCCTTTACTTGTTTTTAGGAGTTTACATTTTAGCTCGGGAAACAAATAGGTCAGCCTGAACAGTGGAAGGAGATGATGTGGGATTCAGAAGAGACAAGTAAACTAATGTGGGAGAGGGAAGGGGTAGCCAGGGAAGGTTTTCTGTAGGAAAGCAATTTTCAGAACTAAAATCTCCCAAGATGGGACGCGTGGGTGGCTTCGTTCGTTAAGCATGTGCTTTCGGCTGAGGTCATGGTCCCAACGTCCTGGGATCAAGTCCTGCATTGGGCTCCTTGCTCAACGGGGAGCCTGCTTCTCCCTCTGCCTTCCACTTCCCCTGCTTGTGTGCTCTCTCTCTCTGACAAATAAATGATTAAAAAAAATTTTCCCAATATTTTGTGGCAGTTATGTTTTGATCCATATCCTTTTAATATTTTTTTTTTTAAGATTTTATTTATTTGACAGAGAGAGACACAGCGAGAGAGGGAACACAAGCAGGGGGAGTGGGAGAGGGAGAAGCAGGCTTCCTGTGGAGCAGGGAGCCCGATGCAGGGCTCTATCCCAGGACGCTGGGATCGTGACCTGAGCCGAAGGCAGACACTTAACAACTGAGCCACCCAGGCGCCCCCATATCTTTTTAATACTTAAAGGTATTTTTTTTCCTTGTTCTTAAATGTTAACTTTTGTAAATATTTATATCCCTAATGGTTGTGGCAACTAGATGCATACTATCTCCTTAATAATGTCTTTCCAAATGTTGGACCAAGAAACACCTCTCAGGGTGCCTGGGTGGCTCAGTTGGTTAAGCGACTGCCTTGGGCTCAGGTCATGATCCTGGAGTCTAGGCTTGAGTCCCGCATCGGGCTCCCTGCTCAGCAGGAGTCTGCTTCTGCCTCTGACCCCCCCCACTCATATGCTCTCTCTCCCTCAAATAAATTAATAAAATCTTAAAAAAAAAAAAGAAACACCTCTCAGCTCTCCTTTCAGACAAAATAAACTTAAGTTCCTCGCAGCTGCTACAAGCTCTGTTACTGATTATTCAAAAATTTTATACTGTTGAGTCTAAAAGAGTGCACTGATTGAAAAAACCAGATTACTGGGATTTTGTTATAACCAGATTGTGATTCAGTGCAGTAGGGTGAGGCCTGAAGTCCTGTATTTTTAAAAAGCTTCCTGATGATCGCTTCTCGGCCTTTTGGCTAAGATCAAGTGTAGTAAAAAGCTTCCTGGTGATGCTGAAGCTGCTCATAGATTTGAACATGTTTTGAGTAACAGGGGTTTAGAGGATGTAAAGAGATAAAGAATTAACGATAAAAAACGAGTGAAGGTACGTTTTATTTATATGGATGTATCCTGCAGTCTCTCTATCCTGTTAACTTTATTTACTCTAGCTGATTTAAATCACATAATTATCCAACTGCGTTGGGCTCCTCTTCCTGCGCCCAGAGACAGTGAATCTTACCCGTGATCTGACTAGGAAGCTTCCGCTCTCCACCCCCAACTCCTCCCTGGGGAGTGAGTCTTCTCCATGTCATGGAGCTATGATCAGGTGCGCACCCACCTACTTGAGGCTGTGATATGATTCCCCGAGGCCCTCCAGCTACTGAATAATAAGGAACCCCTGTCTTTGGAAGAGGGAGGTGTTCCTTTTGGCATTCTGCCTTCCTCAAACTGGTTTGTATAACAGTTGAGTTCCAGGAATGGCATCTGAGGCTGTCTATATGTGTAATCAGGAACTGGCAGAGAATTCAACTTTAGCTTTTAAGATTCCTGTTAGAAATTTTCATAACTTGCAGGAGCCTTAGCAGTTGAGTGACCTGCCCTTGACCCGTAAAGGGACCTGCCAGGGTGAAATGCAGCTGTCTCTTTATTCTGAGTGTTTCCCCCTGATGATTTTCTGTGAATCTTTTACTGACTCTTCTATTCTGCAGATATTCTTTTGGACTGCAGACAGGAAAGCAGTTGCTGCAGATAATTTGTTCCTGAGTCTTTACAACCAAAGTTAGAAAGAATTATTTTTGTTGTCTTCCTGGGGAACTTTGCTATGGAATTCCCCCCCACAGACTGGATTGCAACAATGGCTCTTAGATTGAAGAGATCTGCCTCAGTACAAAGTGGGAATGTTGATATTAGGCTGGCGAGGCAGAGTTGGTAAAAATGGCCTGGTACAGTGATATTCAAACTTCCAACATGTATCCCCTAAGGGCCCTTCACCCCTAGAGTTTCTGATTCAGCAGGTTTGGATCAGAGCCCGAGAATTTTTAACATCCTTGTCCCTTCCCATTCCTTATGATGTGGTTACATAAAAGGAACTGGGGATAATCAGGGAGGCTGGGCACATGTTCACAGTAGCACATTCATTGTTTATTACCTCCCAATTCTGGTAGATTTGTTAGATGCTTTAAAAAAAAAGAAAAACAGACACAGGGAAACACCACCTCTTCTAATGTTCCCATGTAGCCAGTGAGTGCCCTTTTGTGGTAACCTAGCCTACATACTTAGGAGGCTTCTTGGTTCATAGGAGTAGAGACCTGATCTTTTCAAGGAAGAAGCTATGGAAGCCTAGGATTAGGGCAGCTGGGAAAATGAATTTGGGTTTTTGACAGCTGAGATAGCGAAAGAGAAGGGGAAGTTTGGCTATTTCCATCCTTGTGTTCACATCCCTTAGGTATACCTAGCTTACATCATAGGAATAAGATGGTTGATCCTGTGTGGGTTTTGGGGAGTATTCCTTGTTATTAAAGGTGACTAATGCGATACTTTCTACTGAAGCAGTTCTGGAGCATCCCAGGAGGGACACAATGATCTTGGTCTTAGCGAACTTCCTTCGGATGAGGAAGAAGACATCAACACTTCTGACGAAGATGATGTCAGCTCTGACTCTAGTAAAGGGGACCCTGACCTGGGAGACAAACAGGTATATGTTGGTATTTAATCGTTTCTACTTTTGTGTTTGTTGGTCTCTCATAACATTTGGAAATAATATTTATTAGCATGATAGACACAAGATCCCCAGTTAGTTTTTTCTTAAAACTTAAAAAATAAAATAGTTCTAATTTAAATTTAGTTCCTGCTATAATGTAGTATCTAAGATGTTATCACATTTCTAAACACACATCACTTAGAGTTTATTTAGTAATTTTTTGAGAAATTATTTTTGGCACTGTCCTTTGTTTCCTTTTGATAACAGAAATCCCCTCTCAGGATTATTCCTTGTATTGCTAGCAATTCTACTTGAAAGAAAGGAGTTTAGATGCATTTCAGACTTAATGAAATCTTTTTAGAGATAGAATAAAGAGTGCGATTAATAACATAGCGGGATTTCCTTTGAAGTGATTCAGTATTTGTATTTTCAGTAAACATAAAACAAGATTGGCCACATGTTGATAATTATTTAAGATATGTCTATACATGGAGGTTCATTATATTGTTTCTCTAGTTTGACAGGAATGTTTCATTATAAATATATGTTTTTTGAATAAAGACATCATTACAAAGGAAAAAATAGTATATTAACAATAACCCCAAGATGTGTTGGAACATTACAGCAAGACAGAATTTGAAAGGATCCACATAGCAAGCCTATCAAACCATAGAAGAGAAAATCCATGTCACCTAACTTCTATGCCATAACTTACCAATCAGTTGTTTCCTGTTTAATATATTTTTGCTTTGTTTAAATTTATTTCAGCCTTAAATGAGTGGCATAAGTTGTGTAATTGTCTGGATTTAAATCCCGGCTCCACCACATATGAGCTGGATGAGGAACTTTGGGCAAATTATTTAGTATCTTTAAGCTAAAGAGCCCCCATTTTATGAAGAAAAGAGTTTATCTCAGAATTATGAGGACTAAATGATTTGATTTGTGTAAAGCCTTAGAACACTGTTCAGTACATCATAATAACTTAATGATTATTTGTTTCTTGTAAGACTTCATGCTGTAAAGTATTGAATCATAGAGTTGGAAGTAACCACTAGAAATTATTTAGCCTTAAGGCAGGTGAGTTTGTAAGATACCTAAGACGTACGAGTGACTGTTCTTAAAGGCTCACAGTATCCTTCAGCAGCGTGTGGGTTTTACTTTGACTTTTAAGTAATTCCTGTGGTGTTTTACTGCTATCTGCCATCTCTGATTTGAAAACTTATTTTCCTTGTTGCTTCTTCACAGATGCTACAAATATTTGTAAAATGCTATTTCCCAGATATATACCAGATGTAAGAAGTATGTACTAGACAAAGCAGTGTTCGAGGTTTTTGCTCTTGAACAGCTTGCATCCTAATGAGACAAGAGGGTATTCATTAGGATAGTGAGAACTTCAGATTGTTACATGCTACGAAGGGAATAAAACAGAGCAATGTGCTAGAAACTGAGGAGTCTGCTTAGGATAAAAGCCTCTAAGAAAGTAATATTTGACTGAGAAATAAATGACTGGAAAGAGCCAAAGCCTGCAGGGTTCGGGGAAGAGGCTTTCAGTGGTCTTCCTCTCTTAAGGGCCATAATTAAATCAACCTTTGCTGTCTTAGATAAGCTGCAAGGTCTTTTTCTAACAAGTACTGTTTCCTATTGTTTGGGTCTGTTCGTTTCTCTTGCTCAAACCCTTTCTGATTTCCCCCCATGCTTCTTGAAGTATGGCACCAAAAGTGGTGTCCACATTCTACTAGGGGTCTCACTGGCATTTGGTATAAAGGAACGACTTCTCTCTAACCCTTTTGTGTTATGCATCTTCTCAACACATCCTGTCACAACACTGCCTGGTTGACTCATTCGTTTTGTGGTCATTGGAGACTTCCAGAGTTCCTTCCTCTGTATTTATACCGGCCTTTCCTTTCCCTTCTGGTATTTATATTATTGGTTTTTGTCTTTAGTTGTGCCACCCACTGCAGTATCTCTGTTAAATATTTTTCTGTTTTTATTTTTATTTTATTTTTATTTATTTGAGAAAGAGTGAGAGAGACTGATAACACGAGCGGGGTGGAGGAGCAAAGGGAGAAGAAGACTCCCCACTGACTAGGGAGCCTGATTCAGGGCTCGATCCTAGGACTCTAGGATCATGACCTGAGCCGAAGGCAAAATAGGCGCCCCTATTTTTCTGGGGTTTTTTGTTTGTTTGTTTTGTTTTAAAGATTTTACTTATTTGAGAGGGGGAGAGAGAAAGCAGAGGGGAAGGGCAGACCTAAGCAGGGAGCCTGATGCTGTGCTCAATCCCTGGGATCATGACTTGAACTGAAGGCAGACGCTTAACTGACTGAGCCACCAAGGCACCCCTATTTTTCTGTTTTTAAAATGAGATTATTTCTTCATTTAATCATCAACATTTAATATGTTTATACCTGATTCTAGTGTATTAATAATTTCCCTCTTTTAGAGCTGTTGGCCATCCTGATGAGCTTACTCTCTGTTCACCTGAGACAGCAGTGGCAATAATTAAAAGAGCTAAGTCTCCCTTTCTAGATGGTTGCTGATCCATTTAAGCATAGCCTGGTGAATGCTTTTCTCTTAAGTAACTTGCTTTCAAAGAGGTTAAGAAGAACATGGACTTGGGGTGCCTGGGTGGCTCATCTGCCTTCGGCTCAGGTCATGATCTCAGGGTCCTGGGGTCGAGCCCCATATCGGGTTCCCTGCTCAGTGGTGAGTCTGCTTCTTCCTCTCCCTCTGCCCCTCCACTCCACTCGTGCTTGCTCACTGTCTCTTTCTCTTTCTCAAATGAATAAATAAAATCTTTAAAAAGAAGAACAAGAACAACAACAACAATACAGTCTTTGAGGCTGGATTGCCTGGGTTCTTATCATTTACTATGTAATCTTGAGCAATTTACTTAACATCTTTGTACCTTAGCTTCCCCATCAGTAAAAAGAGGAGGGAGTAGGGTAAACACTTGTTTTTCTTTTTTTTTTTTTAAGAATTTATTTATTTATTCGAGAGAGAGAGCAGCATGAGAGGGGGGAGGGTCAGAGGAAGAAGCAGACTCCCCGCTGAGCAGGGAGCCCCATGTGGGACTCGATCCTGGAATTCCGGGAGCATGACCTGAGCCGAAGGCAGATGCTCAACCAACTGAGCCACCCAGGCACCATCCTTGTTTTATTTTTTTTTTTTTGACACTTGTTTTTATTTTCTAAGATTGTTGTGATGATTAAGGTTATACACTGTTTAAAACAGTTCTGACACAAATTGCTCAACAGATTTTATCTGTTACTATTGGCAGATATAAAAAGAAGCAAGCAAAATCTTCAATATCTCCAGTCATTCCTTGTATAACAAAATATAGTTTCAAGCTTACCTTTTCTTATCTTTGATGAATAAATCTAAAACATGTTTACATGAAAGGTAATACTGTGTTCTCACAGAAACATGAAAATTGACATCCTAAGACCTGTGGTTCAGTCCCGGCTCTGACACTTACCAGGCATACGACCTTGGTCAAATAATTATTTTAAGTCAATTACTTTATTTACACCAATCTCATTTCACAATAGATTTCAAGTAACAACAAAAAAAATGTAATACAAAAAGTCAAAATATGTAGTTAAAGAAATCAAGGGGTTAATAAGTTGTGCTGCGGCTATTGGACATCCACATGCCAAAGAATAAAGTAGAACGTCTTCTTTTATCTTACACAAAAATTAACTCAAATGGATCATAGACGTAATGTTGGAGCTGTACAAAATAAAGGAATAACTCTTCATGACTTTGGGTAGTCAGAAGCTTCACTGATGCAACAACAAAAGTATAAGTGATGGGAGGGAAAAATAGCCAAATTGGACATCATCAAAATTAAAAACTTCTGTGCTGCATATAGTACCATCAAGAAAATGAAAAGATAACTCACAGAGGAGGAGAAAATATTGGCAAACATCTCTGATGAAGGACTTATATCCTGAATATATAAGGAACTTAATCAAGATAAAGAAATAACCCAATTTAAAAAATGGGGTAAGGGTGCTAAATGAGAAAAATAAGCAGCCAAGAATACTTTATCCAGCTAGGATGTCATTCAAAATAGAAGGAGTGATAAAAAGCCTCCAGGACAAACAGAAACTAAAAGAATTTGTGCTTACCAAACCAGCCCTACAAGAAATATTCAAAGGGGTCCTGTAAGTAAAGATAGTAACAGACCAGAAAGGAGCAGGGACAATATACAGTAACAGCCACTTTAGAGGCAATACAATGGCACTAAATTCATATCTTTCCATAGTTTCCCTGAATGTAAATGGGCTAAATGCCCCAATCAAAAGACCACAGGGTATCAGATTGGATAAAAAAGCAAGACCCATCAATATGCTGTCTGTAAGAGACTCATTTTAGACCCAAAGATACCCCCAGATTGAAAGTGAGGGGGTGGAAAACCATTTACCATGCTAATGGACATCAAAAGAAAGCTGGAGTGGCAATCCATATATCAGACAACAACCAAAGACTGTACTAAGAGATGAGGAAGGACACTATATCATAATTAAAGGATCTATCCAACAAGAAGATCTAACAATTGTAAATATTTATGCCCCTAACGTGGGAGCAGCCAATTAATAACAAAATCAAACACATCGACAATAATATAATAATAGTAAGGGATTTTAACACTCCTCTCACTGCAATTGACAGATTATCTAAGCAGATGATCAACAAGGAAATAAAGGCTTTGAATGACACACTGGACCAGATGGACTTCACAGATATATTCAGAACATTCCATCCTAAAGCAACAGAATACATATTCTTCTGGAGTGCACTTGGAACATTTTTCAGAATAGATCACATCCTGGGTCACAAATCAGGTCTCAACCGGTACCCAAATATTGGGATTATTCCCTTTATACTTTCGGACCACAGTGCTTTGAAACTGGAACTCAATCACAAGAGAAAAGTTGGAAAGAACTCAAATACATGGAGGCTAAAGAGCATCCTACTAAAGAATGAATGGGTCAACCAGGAAATTAAAGAAGAATTTTAAAAATTCATGGAAACATTGGGGCACCTCAGTGGCTCAGTCGATTGAGTGTCTGCCTTCGGCTCAGGTCATGATCTCAGGGTCCTGGGATTGAGCCCCATGTTGGGCTTCCTGCTCAACAGGGAGTCTGCTTCTCTGTCTGCCCCTCCCTTCCCCTTGTGCTGTCTCTCTCTCTCTCAAATAAATAAATAAAATCTTTAAAAAGATTCATGGAAACATTTTCATGAAAATGAAAACAACTGTTCAAACTCTTTGGGATGCAGCAAAGGTCCTCAGAGGGAATTATATAGCAATCCAAGCCTTTCTCAAGAAACAAGAAAGGTCTCAAATACACAACCTAACCTTACACCTAAAGGAGCTGGACTAAGAACAGCAAATAAAGCCTAAACCCAGCAGAAGAGAAATAATAAAGATTAAACCAAAAAAAAGAAAGAAAGAAAGAAACCAAAACAACAGTAGAACAGATCAATGAAACTAGGAGCTGGTTTTTTGAAAGAATTAATAAGATTGATAAACTGGCCAGACTTATCAAAAAGAAAAGAGAAAGGACCAAAATAAATAAAATCATGAATGAAAGAGGAGAGATCACAACCAACACTGAAGAAATACAAACAATTATAAGAATATATTATGAGTAACTATATACTAACAAATTAGGCAACCTGGAAGAAATGGATGCATTCCTAGAGACATATAAACTACCAAAACTGGACCAGGAAGAAAGAGAAAACCTAACAGACCCATAACCGGCAAGGAAATTGAAGCAGTAATAAAAAAATCTCCCAACAAACAAGAGCCCAGGGCCAGATGGCTTCTACCAATCATTTAAAGAAGAATTAATACCTATTTTTCTGAAGTTGTTTCAAAAAAATAGAAATGGAAGGAAAACTCCAAACTCTTTTTCTACAAGGCCAGCATTACCTTGATTGCAAAACCAGACAAAGACCCCACCGAAAAGGAGAATTACAGACTGATATCCCTGATGAACATGGATGCAAAAATTCTCGCCAAGGGCGCCTGGGTGGCTCAGTTGGTTAAGCGACTGCCTTCGGCTCAGGTCATGATCCTGGAGTCCCTGGATCGAGTCCTGCATCGGGCTCCCTGCTCAGTGGGGAGTCTGCTTCTCCCTCTGACCCCCCCCCCATGTGCTCTCTCTCATTCTCTCTCTCTCTCAAAATAAATAAATTAAAAAAAAAAATTCTCGCCAAAATACTAGCCAGTAGGATCCAGCAGTACATTTAAAAGGATTATTCATTGTGACCAAGTGAGATTTATTCCTGGGCTGCAAGTTTGGTTCAACATCCACAAATCAATCAGTGTGATATACTACATTAATAAAAGAAAGGACAGGGCGTCTGGGTGGCTCAGTTGGTTAAGCAACTGCCTTCGGCTCAGGTCATGATCCTGGAGTCCTGGGATCAAGTCCCGCGTCAGGCTCCCGGCTCAGCGGGGAGCCTGCTTCTCCCTCTGACCCTGTCCCCTCTCATGCTGTTTCTCTCTCTCAAATAAATAAATAAATAAAATCTTAAAAAAAAAAAATGAAAGGACAAGAACCATATGATCCTCTCAGTAGATGCAGAAAAAGCATTTGACAAAATACAGCATCCTTTCTTGATTCAAACTCTAAATAGTGTAGGAATAAAGGGTACGGTACATACTTCAGTATCATAAGAGCCATCTATGAAAAGCCCATGAGTATCATTCTCAATGGGGGAAAAACTGAGAGCTTTTCCCCTAAGGTCAGGGACATGGCAGGGATGTCCACTATCACCACTGCTGTTCAACATAGTACTAGAAGTCCTAGCCTCAGCAATCAGACAACAGAAAGAAATAAAAGGCATCCAAATCAGCAAAGTCGTCAAACTCTCATTCTTTGCAGATGACATGATACTCTATGTAGAAAACCCAAGAGAGTCCATCCCAAAATTGCTAGACCTCATACAAAGTGGCAGGATATAAAGTCAATGCACAGAAATCAGCTGTGTTTCTTTGCGCATGTCTGTGTGTCTTCTCTTCTTCAAGAATACCAGTCAGATTAGGGGCCCATCTTAGTCCAATATGACTTCATCTTAATTTACTAATTTTATTTGCAGCAACCCTATTTCCAAAAAAAGTCACATTCTGAGGTCCCTGGGGCATAGGATCCCAGAATATCTTTGGAGGCCATGAATCAATCCAAAACAGGTGCCATATTCCATGGACATATTATGAGCACGTAGCTGATAATGTGTCTCAGTGCCAGTAACATCTCCTTATGATATTGCCAGACTCTGTGGGACAAAATAAAGGATATGTGCCACTGGGCCCATGTTTTAACTTTGTGAAGGGAGAGCAAACAGATGTTCAAAAAGATACTCCTGCAAAGATAAACAGGCTACCAGGAAGGGGAAGTATATTAACATTGTACCACACCTGTGTGCCTATGCTTGTCTTTGTACTGTGGGTGCAGGTATTACGTTTAATCTTTAAAAACATGCTAGGATATATATATATATATATGACATATATACTATTCTTTTTTTTACACGAAGAAAAGGAGTTTTTTATACAGGTAAAGTAACTTGGCTTGGAGCCGCCTGAATTGGGTTTTTTAACAAAAATCTATCTCTAATCTATCTAATAACTCAGGATAAGCCACAGAACCTGAAGGCTGTTGATGGAACATGTTTGGGATGGTAGTGAATAGCCATGGTAATCTCTTTTTTTTCATGTTCCAAGTTTTTAGTTTTATGTTTTTGAGGTTTTACTTTCAGTGCTTAGTAAATGGTTATTTGAAAATGAGATCTGTTCATTCTCCTTCATTATGGTTAGAATATTCACCACTGTTCACTTTCCCTGCATATTGACTTCCCTGCTTTCTTTTCTAAATTTTCTTTGTAAAATAGCTGATATGATATGTACCCTTAGGAAGAGAGGGGTGAAAACCCAAGAGACTTTGTCCTTTAGCGGTTAATCATGGTGCTACCTCATTTTGGGGATAATTTAATGATAAAGGTGTTTCTCAGGGAGATCTGGTTGTTCAGTGTTTTGCTTTTTTAGTAGAGCCCTTGAGTAGCATAGCAGAGGCCTTTTAAGAATTCTATTAAAAAGTGGGGCACCAGGGCGCCTGGGTGGCTCAGTCGTTAAGCGTCTGCCTTCGGCTCAGGTCATGATCCCAGGGTCCTGGGATCGAGCCCCACATCGGGCTCCCTGCTCAGTGGGAAGCCTGCTTCTCCCTCTCCCACTCCCCCTTCTTGTGTTCCCTCTCTCGCTGTCTCTCTCTCTCTGTCAAACAAATAAATAAAATCTTTTAAAAAAAAAAGTGGGGTGCCTGGGTAGCTCAGTTGGTTAAGCGGCTGCCTTCAGCTCAGGTCATGATCCCAGGGTCCTCGGATCGAGCCCCACATTGGGCTCCCTGCTTAGCGGGAGACCTGCTTCTCCCTCTCCCTCTGCCTGCCTCTGCCTACTTGTGCTCTCTTTATCTCTCTGTCAAATAAATAAAATCTTAAAAAAAAAAGGAATTCTATTAAAAAGTAATGGATAGGATGCCTGGGTGGCTCAGTTGGTTAAGCTACTGCCTTTAGCTCAGGTCATGATCCCGGAGTTCCAGGATTGAGTCCCGCATGGGGCTCCCAGCTCAGTGGGGAGTCTCCTTCTCCCTCTGACACTCCCCCTTCTCATGCTTTCTCTCTCTCTCCTCAGATAAATAAATAAAATCTTAAAAAAAAAGTAATGGATAAATTTCACTGAATTTTACTTGTAGTGAACAAATATGAATAGAGGAGAACACAGTTAAGAATTTACAAAGCTAATGGTGATTAACATAACAAAAAATTATTAAAAATAAAAATAAAAATAAAAAAGAATTTACAAAGCTGGGCTGTCATCAAGTGATCAGAACATAAAACTGGGTTTCAGATCAAAGGTTCTGTTTTGGAATTTGTTTGACTTATTTTATGATCTTCACAAAGTAATTTCATTTGTGGCTAATGTTTCAGCTTCCACAGCAGGGTACTTCTGAGAGATGCAGTTATTTAACAGACAGTCTGCTTTGAAATGCGATGTAATTTAAGTGAGGACTGTCCTTAACTGAAACGTTGAGATGTCAAATATGGCCTCTCGAGGTTTTACAGTGGGGTGTATTTTTCCATCACTGTTTGACTTGGGTCAGAATAAGTCATTGTTCCTACAAGTTGAAGATAATACAGAACTTTTTATTTTGTTCTGTTTTTTTTTTTAGTTATCTTTGACTTTCTGTCTACTTTGAAAATGATTATAATTCATTGAATAAATTTCTAGTAGTTACTACTCCTCGATAGCTCTGTAGTTGTCATAGTTTAAAAGGTAAAGGAGATAATAGAATACATAGACTCCTAGAATTTTAGAATCACAGAAGGCTTTAATCCTAGGCCAACCCCCTACCTTTTTCTTTACATGATAAAATGTCTATAATGACCTATTAGTTTTTTTAAATTACATTTTCATGTTACTGAATACATATTCAAAAGCAGTGTGCTCCATTCTTAGATTCTGAGAAGGTGACAGCCATTGTACACATTTGCTTATTCATGCATAACAGTTGGACCAGGCATTGTGCTATGTACAGAAGGATACAAGGGTAAATAAGGTCCTAAACTAGAGACAATTAAACATATCAGCAAATAAACACAATCCACTGGATTAAGTTATGTAAATACTACATGAATAAGAGAATAATTTTTCCTATGACAGTGGTGGGGAGAGAATATCAAGGTAGCCTTTCATAAAGGAGAAAACCTTTGAGTGCCATCTTAAAGGATAAGTCAGAATATGACAGGCAGAAACCTTTGGGGAGGGGAGAAGTGATAAGGAGGGAAGACAAAGCAGAAGGAAAGGCATATAGGGACAGACATGGAGGGCACAGCACACTTGGAGTTGCAAGGTGATTCCAGTATGGCTGGAGGAGAGACTACACAGTGTTGGGGAGCAAGAATGGACTAGTGAAGATAACTAGACATACTATGGAGTGTCTCAGATACATGGCAAAGGAAACTTGGGTCTTTGTTGCCCATAGGTGATAGGGAGTTGCTAATGTGTTTCAGCCTGAGAACTAAGGTGATTGTATTTGCATTTTAGAACTATCACTTTGGTGGCAGTGTAGAGACTGGATTGCAGTGGGGTAAAATCTAGAGCCAAGGAAACTACTTAGGTTCCTGCAGTAGCGTAGGCAAGAACTAAAGAGGCAGTATTAAAGAAGAGGTAAGGATCAATGAAGCTTTAAGGAAGCATTCAGAAGGATAAATTATCCGGACTTGATGACTCAGTTGTGATCATAGAAGGTGGAGAAAAATGGAGTCCAGGTTTCTGACTTTGATGAGTGGGTTTCTATAGAATCTAGTATGCAGACACTTGATGACTTGCTTAAGGAGTGACAGAAGGGCATCGGATGCTTTATTCTTTGTGAATTACATACTGCTGCCTGTTATAATCTTTCACTCCTTTAAGATGTCAGCACATTTCATAGTTATATGTATAATTATTTGTGTATTTGATATGCTCTCCTTATTCTCTTCTTGAAGGCTGGGGCTTTTTAAAAATTTATCCTTAATTTCATCTTATGACAGCCACTTTCCTGCCCCATCTCAGACCTATAGAATCAGAATTTCCAAGACAGTTCAATGGGAATCTGAAATTTAAGAACAGCCTGGAGGTTCTAATGATCCAGTAATGTTATCACATTTAACTGTAGAGCAATGAATCAGCTGAGGGTAGAGCCGTTTTCTCTTACTAACCTTGCTATCAAATGATGGATAGTCAGTTACTATAGATTTTTATTTTATTTTTTTTAATATTTTATTTACTTATTTATCAGAGAGAAAGAGAGACAGCACAAGCAGGGGGAGCAGCAGAGGGAGAGGGAGAAGCAGGCTCTCCGCCGAGCAGGGAGCCCCATGTGGGACTCGGTCCCAGGACCCTGGGATCATGACCTGAGCTGAAAGCAGACGCCTAACCAACTGAGCCACCCAGGTGTCCCAGTTACTATAGAGTTTTAAATGATGGCATAAGGATGGTGGTCCCTTCTTTCTCCTGGAATGATTTCAGAATGACAAGGTGGATAAGAAATGCAAATTCTGCCTTTAGTGGTATTAGAAGACAGCTAAAACTTCCAATCACAATATATGAATAAAGGCTCCCATTTCCACCAGCAATAGATAAAGATTCCATTTTATCCACATCCTTACCAACACCTGCTATTTCTGATTTTTTTTAAGTTTATTTATTTTTCTAGTAATCTAGTATTTCAGTATCTAGTAATTTAGTAATTTAGAACCCATGACCCCAAGATCAAGAGTTGCATGCTTTTCTGCCTGAGCCAGCCAGGCAACCCAGTATTTTCTGATTTTTTTTAATCCCATTCCGTGGGTATGAAGTGGAATCCCACTGTGGTTTTAATGTGCATTTCCCTGATGACTGATTATATTGAGCATCTTTTCATGAAGTTATTTGCTATTCTTATATATTTAATGAAATGTCTATTCACATCTTACATATACTGGAAAAAAAACCATGTTTTTCATTTTTTTTTTTTTTTTTTTTTTTACCACCTATGGCTTATCGTTTTATTTTCTTTATGGTGTCTTTTTGAGCCTAAAAGTTTTAATTTTATGAAGTTCAGTTTATCGCTGTTTTTTTCTTTTATGGATCATGCCTTTGGTGTTATATCTAAAAACTTACCCTATACGGGGTCACAAAGGGTTTCTTCTAGAAGTTTTAAGAGTTTTAGCTCCTACATTTAAGTCCAGGATACATTTTTAATTATGTGGTGTCAGTTAGCTTATAAATTCATCTTTTTGCTTATGGGTATCTAATTGGTCCAGTAATTTTCAACCTTTTGTTGAAAAACAAAATCCTTTCTTCCATTGAATTGCCTTGACAACTTTGTCAAGAATCCTTGACAAAATTTAAGGGCTTGCTTCCCTCAGTTTTTTCCCATTGTCTGTCTTTATGCCAGTACTCCTCATTTCCCCCCCAAAGTTTACAATCTCAGCTTCTAGAAAGGAAACACATACTTCTTAGTCACCAGCTCCAGAGCGGCCTCTGAATCGCTGCCACCCTCTTTCTCACTGACCTTCCATGCTACACCTGAGACACTGAACGTTTGAATCTTAAGATTTTAAAGTTGGTTCAACACTTTCATTTTATAGATAAGGAATGTCAGGCCCACTGTAATTGTGTTTCTGAGTTAAAGTACTTTTGTCCCCTGCTAGAACAGAAGCATGATATCTGCCTGGGGCTAACATTTATTAGGAGTCATCACACAGTTCAGAGCAAGGTCCTGAAGAGGAAAAAAATGTTCGGAGTAGAGACTTAACAAGCACAGAGTTATAAAATGAGGAAAGAAGGGGCGCCTGGGTGGCTTAGTCGCTTAAGCATTGGACTCTTGGTTTTGGCTCAGGTCATGATCTCAGGGTCTGTGTTGGGCTCCGCACTCAGTGCAGAGCCTGCTTGAGATTCTGTCCCTCTTTGTGCACCACACCCCCTCTCAAAGCTTGCTTGCGTGCATGCTCTCTCTCTCTAATAATAAATAAATCTTTAAAAAGAGAAAAGGAAATAAAAGGGAGATGCCAAAAATAAAGTACTTGAAATCTTTGTATAAAGTTGGTGCACATTTTAGGTGGCTCTGCTAGTCAAATGCTTCAAGTCTATAGTGTACCTAGGTTTCTTTTTTCTTTTAAGATCTTATTTATTTCTTAGCACAAGTGGCGGAGGGGAGAGGGAGAAACAGACTCCCAGCTGAGCAGGGAGCCCGACACTGGGCTCAGTCCCAAGACCCTGGGATCATGCTCTGAGCCAAAGGCAGACGCTTAACTGACTGAGCCACCCAGGCACCCCTGTACCTAGGTTTCTTTAAAGCTACTGCTAAGAGCATCTCTTGACCTTTATGGGACCTCACATCATTTGAAAATAAGAGTGCTGAGTTAAGGTTTTAGTTATTTCAGTGGTTTAGTTTCTTTTTCATATTTTTTTTAGAGATTTTTTTTATTTTTATTTTTAAGTAATCTCTGCACCCAATGTGGGACTCAAACCCACAACCCAGAGATCAGGAGTCTCATGATCTGCTGACTGAGCCAGCCAGGTGCCCCCTGTTTGTCATTTTTAATGCATTTCTTCTGGCCTTCAATTTTAAAAAGATATAGTGTGTTTTACAAATATTAAACTTTATAGCTACAGATGATGAAACTCATTATAATAGGAAAGCAATGACTTGGCTAAATTTTTCAAAGTAACAATTATCCTTGTGTGTGTGTGTGTGTGTGAGTGAGTGTGAGTGTGTGTTTGTGTGTGTGAGTGTGAGTGTGTGTGTACACAGTCATGGTTATTAGCACATGACATACATGGTCTGCAAGATCACACTGTGCTTAAGACTGCTTCCTGAGGAATGTTAGCTGGTGAATGGAGCTGAGTATCTTATGCTGCATCTTGCTCAGTTGAGCAAAACTTATCCAGTCTGTTGGTCACAGTCATTTAACAACCTGTCTTAGAAAAGCAGCATAATGATGAGGATGGAGATCAAATTCATCTATCTAATTGTTCCTCTAAAGATAGAGTTTGGGAGCTATGGTCAAGTAGCAAGGCACAATATCCTAGGCTAATTAGAATACAATATTAATGCATTCTAAATTAATAACTGCTCTTTAAAGATTATTTTTGTAAGTAGTTGGTTTCATAGCCTACCTTGAATATTTTTTGCATAACAATATTTATATTCTGATGGAAGGGTTAGGATTTTTTTATATCATATTTAAGTTCTGTACTAAAATATGAAAACATGGAAGGGATAAATACACACTGCAAGATTAGTATTTACTCTTAGAGGGGGAGAGAGACGTTAACATTATACATAACAATTTGTTTCATGAAATTTTTTAAAAAATTTTATTTATTTATTTGACAGAGACACAGCGAGAGAAGGAACACAAGCAAGGGGAGTGAGAGAGGGAGAAGCAGGCTTTCCACTGAGCAGGGAGCCCGATGTGGGGCTTGATCCCAGGACCCTGGGATCATGACCTGAGCGGAAGGCAGACGCTAACGATTGAGCCACCCAGGCGCCCCTCATGAAATGTTTTAAACCAGATATTGCAGAATGTTTGGGATTTGTTAAATCTTGAAGGGAGGGGGAGATATATCCGGGTATTTGTTTAGCAGTGAATCTTTGTGAGGAGATGCCATGATTACCAGCAGATATTGAAAAGAAATTCAGGGTAGTGGAAGAATTCCTAGGTTAGATATTGGGAAGAACTCATGTTTATGTTATATCTGTAGGAGTCATTTCTCCTGCAGAATGTGACTTTTCAGTTTTGAACCATTGGCTTGTGCTCTACCAAGGCTCAGGCTCCTCAGGGCAGTCATCAGTCCAGTGCTGTAATAGTCCAGTGCTGATAACAGTGAGGATCACCGATTGCTCTCAGCTCTTCCTGTATTATGCTTTAGTAACTGCATCTAGTTTTCCATGTTTCCATTTGAGATGTTATATAGTATGAGATGTGTTCTGATCAGAAACCTATAAGTATCAGAGCTTGAATTTAAATCTGACTAGCTCAAAGCTGATCTTCATTATCCTTTTATGAGTTCATGCTTTCTTAATGCACTCTTATCCACAGGATGAAGATACTGGAATGAAAAGTAAAGTCCATCATATTGCCAAGGAGATTATGAGCTCAGAGAAGGTGTAGGTATTCAGTTCATAATTCAGAAGACCATTTATTTCCCCATTGGCTCATTTAAAACATTTCTTTTATTGTTGTCTTCTACAGGTTTGTGGATGTGTTAAAACTTTTGCATATTGTGAGTATCTACAATATTTTCTTAAAGTCTGAGACTGTCCTCTTTTGCATCTTTCCTTATGTCAAAAATTTTATGCATAACTTAAACACTATCATATGTATCCTTTTAATATATGGTTACATGTTTACATTCATATATATGTGAATATAGATATTTTTCTGAAATGTATGTTTCTATTGTCTGTGTAGTATACCCAGATGATTTCCAAAACATAGAACCTTTATATCCATATTTCCAAAGTTTCCAAACTTTCTGTGTTCATAATAAAGAGTTTTTAAAGTGATAATATTTCTTCTTGTGCATTTGCAGAAGATGTCTATCAGAATTTTGCACTAGCAATGTATAAAGAATGTCACGATCAGTGTTCAAAACTATTCTATCTGAATCTGCTCCCAGTAATAGACACTTAAAATAGACATTTTTTACAACTAACTTTTTAAAGTTCTGTATTTAATTTTTATAACTCTCAACTTGAACGAACTTGTTGGGAAACAATTATGATGTGTCTGACAGCATACTCATTTTTCTCATGCACTTTTTTGTACCTGCAGGTTTTTACAAGTTTCATTATGCATTGGAAGTTAAAGCACTTTTAATCCTACTTTATTCCAGTTATATTTTGGCAAGTTATTAAGACTTAGCAAAAGAAGGGTAAGGTAGAGGAAACAATGAAGAAAGAAATTGAAGTGAAAATTTACTTAGATGGTATAATTATTAACATCATCTTAAACTTAGTTACTGAGAAATGGTAGGTTCACACCCACTAATGTCTCTAAGAATATCATTATTTCCAGTTTTCCTTTTAAAAGATACATGTGAACATGAAAAGTGGGGTACAGTTAAGGGTGATTCACATTCACTAAATGATTCCCTGTGCTCTATACGTGGTACAACGGAAACCTGGAAATGTAATTCCTGTGTGAAAAATCTCTAGTTTTGGAAACATTTTCTAAAACAATTCTTAATATTACTAATTTGTTTTGAGAAATTACTGTCCTGTGAATAGTTTCTTACATAACTCTTGACTGTATTGCTTAGTTCTCTTTTTAATTCATTTTTAAAAATTATAGCATGATATTTTTTGTTGAGTTTGAAGTATATTGCCATTTCAAATACATAATAGCATGATGAATAAATAACTTTTCAAAATAAACTCCATTTTGAACTGAATAAATTCTATTTTCTACTGGGAGCCAGAAAAACTTGAGTTGGAATTTCAGTGCAGTAGATCAGCCAATCTTGGCATGGAACATATGTTGAAGATTCCACGATGAACAGCAGAGTCCCAGACCTCATAGTGCTTACAGGCTAGGGTAGTGTTTCTCATAATGTGGTGAGGGACTGGATTTTAAAATTTCCAATCCATGTTGGACCAGAACTTTTGTAAAATACATTAGATAGGTCATGGCCATGTCAAGGTGACATAAAAGTTTCCAATCCCTTATTCACCCTTCTAACTAATATCTTTGCAGACCAATAACAATTTTAGGACCGCACTTTGAGAATGTTGGCAAAAATATCGGTGCCTGTCCTAAGTACATTCTGTTAACAGCTTTTTCTTTTTCTTTCTTTCTTTCTTTCTTTCTTTCTTTCTTTCTTTCTTTCTTTCTTTCTTTCTTTCTTTCTTTCTTTCTTTCTTTCTTTCTTTCTTTCTTTTCTTTCTTTCTTTCTTAGCTTTATTTACTTTGGAGAGAGAGAAAGAGAGAGACAAAGAGGGAGAGAGTGCACACAAGTATGAGCAGGGGGAGGGGCAGTTGGTTTTGAGAATCCCTGAGCAGACTCTCTGCTGAGTGGGGAGCCCATTGGTCACAGGGCTTGACCTCAGGACCACTGAGATCATAACCTGAGTGAAAACCAAGAGTCGGACCCTTAAACAACTGAGCCACCCAGGTGCCCCAATTCTGTTTCTTAATAGCTATGTGAATTTCAGAAAATAGTCTAACCTTTGGCCTAGCTTTCCTCATTTGTAGAATGGGGATATAAATACCGATCTCTCTGGTTGTGAGGAATCTGTGGAATAAAGTATGTGAAAAGAGCCTGGTATTGTACACAGTATACAGTAGGTGCTCAAATTGCCTTTCGTTACCTTCTTCATCTTCCCTTATAGGAAGATCAATGAATGAGAAGAATTCATTCTGTTATCAAACAGTAGCCTTTTTATAATTCTGTTCCTTCCAAATGCCTTTTTTCCTCTGTACTAATACTTCATTTTAATGAGGAAGTTCTGATTCCAGTAGGTAGAGAAGCAATTAAGAGCTTCATTAGTTTAATGGGGTCCCTGGCTAGCTCTTGATTTCAGCTCAGGTCAGGATCTCAGGGTCATGAGATGGAGCCCCAGGCTCCTGTGCTGGGTGTGGAGCCTGCTTAAGATTCTCTCTCTCCCTCTGCCCCTCCCCCTTCCTGCTCACCTGCATGCACTCATGCATGCTCCCTCTCTCAAAAAAACAAAGAAGCTTCATTAGTTTATTTACTTGATTATTAAAAACTATGTGCCTTGTTCTTACCCCTGTATTTTTGGAACAAATCATAAACGCTATACGAATGGACAGCAGACTGAAGTATTTCCCGTATCATCTCAGATCTTATAGATCTCATGGATGGCCTTGGCCTCTTCCCAGATGGTGTTGAACAGAGTGAATCATCTAAAACCCATCTTGATTTGTACATTTTCAAAACCTCTTAAGCCTTTAATGTAGGAGTGAGAGTAGATCATCTGCCAACCTCATGTTAACATCCTGTCTGGTATGTGCAAATGTTAACTCAGCAGAGCCTGGCTCTAATGGGAATGTTAACAACAGAGCATTAGCCAGGTGAGAGCCATTACTAGGAGAGGCTTGTTACCAGCATATCGTGGGTGAAATCAAAAAGAGTCTCTTGTTTCATTTCACCACCCCCACCACACTGTTAAAGCTCATATTTACCCTTCTACCAAAAGGACCCCACAAAGGTAGTACATGGATAGTTTTAATCCTAAGCACTACTGCTATCTGACTTCATAGAAGTGAGTTCATGTCTGTGTTATATCCTAGAATATGACTGATTTAAAATATCTAAATAACAGGATTTTTAGATAATCCAGTGGATTTTTTTTTGGAAATAAACCAGGTATCCAAGTGGCTTGGGAGAAACTATTGTTTCAGTTACACGTGATTTCCCATGAATAGTTTTCTGTATTAGCAACTCTAGAATGGCATTAATAGATCTTTCTATGATGACAGACATGTTCAGTATCTGCACTGTGCAATATGTCCAATATTTTTTAAAATTTAAATTTGTCACTGTAGCTCACTAACACTTTATGTCTGTAGCTCACTGACATTTCTTTGTTTAGAATTTGCTGAACTAGGTGACATAGTTCATAGAAAAAAACTTAAAATCTAGATGAAAGAATTTCATCATTTAAGTTATTATGACATTGGAAGGAAGTAGGCTTGGATGGAGGCATGCTATTTAAAATCAACTCAAGATTCTAGGAGCCAGTATATTCAGTTGAGGTCTTTGATTCATCTGCCTGGTGTTTGTGAGGAAAAACTAGGCCTGTAGCAGTAGTGGCAAGACTTTACAATTAGGGTTTTATTGTGATACTGCTCTGCAGTATCTGCCATGAGCTCCTGGACTTGGAACTGGATTTTTTTTTTTTAAGATTTTATTTTTAAGTAATCTCTACACCCAACATGGGGCTCGAACTTGGAACCGCAAGATCAAGAGTCACATGTTCTACTAACTGAGCCAGCCAGGCGCCTCTGAACTAGATTTTTTAAAAAGTCCAGTAGGGCACAGTGTCTCTAAGTCAGTACCCAATACCAGTGTTTCCCTTTTCAAAATGGTAGTGCTATCCCTGTGGCTGCCAAAGCCAGAAAACTCGGATTTGTTCTTTAGTTCTCCCTCTCACTCACTTCTCCAGCCAACCCATCAGCGAACCTACTGATTCTATTTCCACTTTACTGCCACCGAGTCCAGAATATCATCTCTTAAACAGACAACCATTCCAGCCTCCTCACAGGGACTCCTGTTTCCATTCTCACCCTTTTCCCAATCTGTTTCTTAAACGATTTTTTTTCCTTTTTTAAGAGTTGTTTTTTTAAAATATGTATTAGAGCTTGTCACTCCCCTGCTTAAAACCCTTTAAATGATTCCCATTGCATTAAGAATAAAGTCCACGTTACTCCCCAAGGCTAGTGAATAGAATGGCCTTATGTCCCAGTCTGCTTTGATAGTCCTGGTTATTGTCTTGGCATAATGATTGCCTTTTCTCTTGTTGGGTCATTAAATTATGGTTCCCTCTGCCTAGAAGGTGTTATGTGATTTGGACTCTTGCTAAGATGAGATGCTGGGGAAAGAGGGGTGTTCTTTCACTCATTGATGACCACGTTCTGGCCATACAGGCCTCCTTCCAGCATTTAGTTCGGTGCTAAGGTTATTCCGGCTCACAGCTCTTGCTACTGCAGTTTCCTGGAATCTTTGTTCTTCATTTCCTTCATAGCTAGTTTTTTCTTTATTCTTCCAATTTGGGCTTAATGCAACCTCCTCAGAGAGGCCTTCCTTGACTATCCTTTCCTCTTTCACTTTCCCTTCATGTTCTTCTTGGCATTTAATATAATTTGTATATTTGTTTGTTTACTTGTTTATTTTTGGTCTACTCTACTAAAATGTAAGCTAGCTGTGGGCAGGGATCCTATCTCCAGCACCTAGCATCATTACTCTTCATTGGAAGGCTTTCAGTAAAATGAGTGAGTGTGACTAATTGATCAGTGGTTAAGAATTCTGCCTCTGCCACTATGTGCTCTTGGACAAATTAGTCAAGCGTTGGTTTCTTCTGGAAAATGGGAATAATAATAATCGCATAAAGTTGGTATGATGATGGGGGGCACCTAGCTGGCTCAGTCAGTGGAGTGTGTGATTCTTGATCTTGGGGTTGTGAGTTTGAGTCCCACATTGTGTGTAGAGATTACTTAAAAAAAAAAAATCTTTAGGGCGCCTGGGTGGCTCAGTTGGAGCCTGCTTCTCCCTCTCCCTCGGCCTGCCACTCTGCCTACTTGTGCTCTCTATCTCTCTGTCAAATAAATAAATAAAAATCTTTAAAAAAAAATAAAATCTTAAAAAAATATAAAGTGGATGTGCCGATTAATTGAGATCATGCAAAATAAATGTTAAGCACTTAAATAGTTTTAGCTGCAGGGTAAGTGGAGGGCCTTCAAAATAAATTGCTCTGTTATTCAGAACTTATTTATATAAATTAAAATGCATACTATTTAATTATGATGTTATCAAATAAACTTTTAACTCAATCAAAATACTTTGTTCCTGAAACAGACCCTACTAAGTTTCTTCCCTAGAAGGTAGGTTCCATGAAGACAGGGATTTTTATGTTTCATTGATTCTTATACCAGTAAATTCATATCTGTTGAATGAATGATAGACAAATGATGAATAAAATAGTACTTGGTAAAACTCTAGTTGTTTATATGTGTTTTTCCCTGTTGTAGCAGATGTTGTCCAATTCCGAGGTTGCTATTGTATTGTATATAAGTGCACATTTTATAGGTAAAACACCTTAGATACTTAATATAGTTCAGTGCAAGTGATAACAGTTTTTGTTGTTTTTATTATGTTATTTTCCCTTTGATGGGAGACTGGTTTAATAAACAGGCTTATGATTGTTCAAATAGGATGATTTAAAAAATATATATATTTGCAAGAGAATGATCAGAGATTTTGAGGTCTTTTTTTGACAAAGATGGGCGAATTAAGTAGTAAAGTAGTAATGAAGCATTTTTGCCTCACTCATTTCTTTAGGTTGGGACACACCTTAAAAATTTGAAGGATTCTCAATAAAATCCGTAGAGTTAGAGGCAGAGTTACTTGGACCAATCTGTGTGTCTGTTAGTAGCTAAAATATATCTTTCCTTTTTTTAAAATGCATTATAAAAAAGAATAGAAGACTTTCTCACAGAACCTTTCAGTTTTTCCCCCCGTCTTAAAATAACCTCATCCTTTTCTACTGAATACACCCTGTCTTTTGAGTCTTGTTAACCATTTAATGATAATTTATTTCTTCTTTAATGGTAAAGAATGTTCTTTTACCATCTCTTCACATGGCTGCCTAACCTTTACTTTCTGAGCAGCTTCCTTCATGTGACTGCCCTTCACTGAATGAAGTCATTGTTCAGAGCCCCTTTGTCATACTGCTGAGGTGTTTGTTTTCCCTACTTTGGTATTTCCTTCTCATGATATGCCTCTACTTCAGCATTCTCTTTCCAAACTTTTAGGGACTTGTGGATCATAAATGATACTCGTGTGATCATTATTAATCAAATCTTCTTTACTTAAATAAATGGCCTTCTACTGAGCACTCTCTGTGTGCCTTGAAGTATGCTAAAACTATGTTACATAAATTGTCTATTTTAATCCTCTTAACAACCCTATCAAATGGATGTTATTTCTGTTTCTTAAATGAAGAAAACTAATTGGCAAACATAACCCACTACTAAATGGCAAAGCCAGACTTTGAACTCTGGTCTCTCTGAGACCTTGCATTTAGTGATTGTTCAGAAATTGATTAAAAATTATTACTTGTAATTTCTAGCATGGGAATAGTAGTATATCTTTGGGTATATGAGCTTGTTTTCAGAATTCTTTCAGTTGGCTCAAGAAACCAGAGAAATTCTAGTTTTTCATCATCTAAAGAGGAGAATGAAGCTAGATATTGATCACTTAGGATATATTATGATGATTGCCCGTTAATGTTGTTAAGGGAGTTAGAGACTGGAGATAAAGGATTGGTTTTGGTCATGTTTTATACAGTTTGCATACATTGATGACTATGCATAATATCACCAGGTCTGAGCATACCGAGAGGGAGGAATCATTTCATTGGTCAGATATTTTAATTTAGTAACAAAATCAAATTGTTAATGTTAGTACTTTCTACCCCCTCTACATGTACTTCATAGTTTCACACTCCTTTCTGCATATTTATCATAGCTCTTTGACCTTCACAGCTGCTTTGCTTTTGCTTAATATGAAGTGATTCTTAATGCCCTTTATGAAGGCAGGGAGCCCTGCAGAGTTCCCTGTCCATCCGTATGTCCATTTAGTCTTTGTAATCCACTGTGTCATCATAGTGGTTAAGTAATGCCCTCAGGTCAGGAAGCCCAGTCCGGACAGCTTAATTAAGTCCCTTACTTCTCTTTGGCACCAGAGACGTAAAGCCTGACCCGATGAATAAGACCATCTGTTTTGTGCTTCACTGCTTTAGATGTTCATACATGACTTTATTTGCATTGATTTTTGCTTAGGTCTTGCCCAAGTGATCAGAGCTTGTAAGGCTAGTATGTTACTACCTCAAAGGAACTGAATGTGTTTTAGAAGTTGGATCTGGTTCTCATTTGTAGATTTTCTGGGAATTATTAAGAATAATATTATGATATGCTTTATAATTCGGGAGCCTATTTCTATTTCTAAAAGTGCCAAGTTGAACAGACATTTAGTTACTGTAATGAGAAACTGGAGTGTAGGTGGTTCCATTTTACATACAGAATCTTTGGTGGGTTTTATGTTGGAAGCACAGACTGAAGTACATGTGATTGATATCAGTAAACTCTATTGCTTGCCTCACATTTTCACACCCCAGTTTCCACACCCCTTCCATTTTAATTACCCAGCTTTTCCAGTGTGGAAAAGTATACTCTGGATCTAATTTTTGAAGTGCCAGTCGTGTGGTCTTGCATCCTCACTGATTTAGTCAAGGAGGTGTTGGGGAATTTAAATTCCTCTGCCCAAAAATAGTTTTGCTTCTGGCTCTGAAGTGTCATCACACTTTCCCAAATTATCCTGGCTGTTAGCATTTAGAAAAATAACCAGACATATGTTGTAATCATCCTTTTTATTTAAAAAAAAAATGTTTTCCTCCTTCTAGTGGCAGCAGTTCTGGAAATGGTTGAGGTTCATGAAGAACAGAGAAGTTAAAGATTCTGCGTGTAGTTCTTATGTGAATTAGTTACATCTGGCACCGGGGCCATAGTAGGTTGCTTTCAGGGAATGGTGACCCAAGAGGTGAGGGGATGAGCTTTGGGCCAGAGCTGATATGTACAATTATGAAGGCCTTGGTGTGAGTTGCATTGGCCTCGGGTAAGGGGAGGCCCTTTTCTCTTTTCAAAAAGGTACCCTGAAGACTAATTGATGGCCCTAGTAATGCCTACTTAGAATATATAACTTCCTGGGGCACCTGGCTGCTTCAATCAGTTAACTGTCCAACTCTTGGCTTTGGCTCAGGTCGGGAGATCAAGCCCTGCATTGGGCTCTGTGCTCAGCCCAGAGTCTGCTTGAGATGCTTTCCCTCCCCCTCTGCTCCTCCCTGCTTCCCTCATCCATGTGCGTGTGCACACACATGCTCTTTCTCTAAATAAATAAATAAAATCCTTAAAAAAAAAAAAATATGTAACTTCCTGAGTCCTAGGAAGAATTTGTAATAGGTAGATAGAAACTCTAAATTCCTTTCATCTCTATTCTTCTTTTGCTCTTTTAAAGATTTTTTATTTTATTTTATTTATTTGATAGAGACACAGCTAGAGAGGGAACACAAGCAGGGGGAGTGGGAGAGGGAGAAGAAGGCCTCCTGCTCAGCAGGGAGCCCCATGCGGGGCTCTATCCCAGGACCCCGGAGTCATGACCTGAGCGGAAGGCAGACGCTCAACCAACTGAGCCACCCAGGCGCCCCTCTTTGGCCCTTTTAATTATTAAATTTCTATTGTATTTAATCGTGCTACTCATAATTTTAACAAGGACAGTATGGGCCACTAGTTCATCCAGACCTACCTGTCATCATCCTCTAATACTGGAAAAAGTGACACTTTGCCTGATATGTGACAGACCTCTAGTTAGAGGCAGCCCTCTCACTGGTCAGCCCAGTGTGAATTTGGCTGGCCTCTGTTGAATGTTTCTTAAATAAACAAGTTTCCCTTTTGGCAATGGTGGCAGACATATGGAATCCAAGAGTCTGGCAAAAGCCGTATCAAATAGGGTCCTTAAGCTACTTAGCTGCTTAATGGCTACTCTCACTGCTGTGACTGAGGAAATACCTTCCAACTGGAAAATAAAAGTCATCTTGCTGCCAGGGGACAAACATATTCATCATTTATTCTACCAGAAGAAAGGGCAGTGCTTATTGCTTTGCTGGACAAGGAATTTTTGCATTTAAGTTATAGTAATCATTAAACTGGTACCAAAAAAAAAAAAAAGTACTATAGAAGATGTTTAACTGTGCTTTGAATACTTCTACAATTGAGGAAGTTATTTGTGACATGTAAATATATTCTGTAGTTCTGCCTGATGGAAAAATCTAATGGCTTTCAAAAGCATTAAGTAGCTCTATTTTCTCTTAGTAAATGTGAATGCTAATAGAAACAAGCTGCTGGGAGGTGGAATTTGGCCAATATCCATTTGGTTTCTGGAGATGTTTTGTGTGGTTTTCCGGATTGGATTTTATGCAAGTTACAAATTCCTATTTTATATTACAGTAATTAGCTGTAAAAGTAGTTCTTTAGTTACTGCTCTAAGTACTTGGTTCCTTTGGGCCAATGTGACTGTTGGACCAATAAAGTTAGTCCCAGGAATTGAAGCCTGAGTGAAGGGTTTATCAGCACCTTTTCAGCACAGGAGGGTTTGAATTGTCTGAAATGACCATCCTTTAGGAAAGGAATCCTTTCATGTACTTTTAAGTTTTACATAAGGTTTTTGTCCTTTACAAGAAGCATAAGAAATGCCTATGGTTAATGTATGTATGTTGGAGGCAAGTGGTTGAAGAGATCAGGGGAGAAACCAGTTTCTTTTTTGTCTATCACATTTGCCCAGTGAATCCCTGAAGGGAAAGTAGTTAGAAATAAAGATAAAGGAAGCTGAAGCCTAGCAGAGAGTCTGTTTTACCCAACCTTTGCTTTAAGGTTTTAATTAAACCTGCTGTTTCTGAGAAGGAACAGTCTCTGTTTTTGAGTCCTTAGGACTTTGGAACAGATTCCACTATTGTTTTACTTATCCCGAGGGTGGGCCTCAAGATAGGGTGAAACCAGACAATTAGGATCTCAGACACCACCACCCTTTCCAAGTCCTCTGCAGTGACAGGATGGGATGGTGTGGACTTGTCTTAAAACATGGTATATAAATAATTGTCTAGGGAAAAGCTGACAGAAAAGAATATACAAGGAGAAAATTTTTTATTTGTGAAAAATGTAAATCCTGGTGAATTTATTGAGAAGTGAGTAGGAGGGAGAGGAGAGTTTAAGGTCCATAGTGAAAATATTTTGTTGATTCTGTGTGCCAAACACATTGCAAAAAACTTTTAAGTGTGTTATCTGATGATGTGCGATATGAAAGTCTCATAACCCACTTAACAGATGAGGAAAATGAGGCTAGCCCAGGGAAACACAGTAATACTGGATCTAGTATTCTCTGATTATCAAGAATGTGCCAGTCTCCTCCACATGCCTTACCTAGGATGCTCTTGTTGGGAAGTAATTACTGAAAGTGAACAAAGGGACTTTCCATAATAAAATTAAGTAAGATCTCTTGGGGACTTCTAAAATGAATGGACTGTGTTCATGTAGCACTATTGGAATAAGTTTAAAGGCTACTTAGAGTTGCAATACAATTTCCAGATACCCTTTAATATAATTACGAAGTTTGGAGATCAAAAGATTTAAGAGAAACATACAGATTGTTTTAGAACCAAATATCTACCCTAGCCACTTTGTTGTGGTGGGTTTTTTGTTTTTTGTTTTTTTCTATCTAGCTAAGTGGGATAGAGGAAGTAGGCACTTTCAATTTGTAATTCTACTTGGAAAATACAGTTTGTGATTTATGTTGTTTTAAAGGGAAGCACTGGGGGAAAGAGCTTTATGTCAAATTATATGTCTATGTATGTTATTTTTCCTCCTCTGAACTGTAATAGGATTTCCGAGACGCCGTGGCCCATGCTTCCAGGCATCTTGGGAAACCCGTGATTGAGGACCGGATCCTAAATCAGATCTTGTACTACTTGCCTCAGCTGTATGAGCTCAACCGGGATCTCCTGAAGGAACTGGAGGAAAGAATGTCAAACTGGTAAAAATGGACTGACCAGCTTTCCCAGAGTTCCACTTTTAGATGAAGCCATAAGGGCCCGGCTTGTGACAGAGAGGTGGTGTTCTTTACATTGAGTTGTTTCAGTGTATTGAATTTCTTGGCAGTTACCTGTAGATTGGTCATTTTATTTTATTTTTTTCCAAGATTTTATTTATTTGAGAGAGAGCAAATGAGAGGGAAAGAGTCAGGGGAAGAGAGGGAGAATGAGCCAGGGGGAGGGGCAAAGGGAGAAGCCGACTCCCAGACATGGGGCTAGATCCCAGGACCCGGAAATATGACCTGAGTGAAGGCTGACGCTTAACTGACTGAGTCACCCAGGCGCCCATAGATTGGTCATTTTAGATGGCTGAAATTCACAAACTTGACGCAGTGACCTCAATTCTAGAAATGTTTAAATTCTTTGGTAATACTGCCTCAAAAACAAGAAGGTCCATATTCAGCCAATTTAACTTTCTGTAGGTGATAATCAAGGTTTTTAAGATTGAGGGAGTTTACTTGATATATTCCCATTAAAATGTTTTTAAATGCTTCATTATCTTTTCTAGAATTTCATGAGTCTTTCTTTACATTTTGGGAAATAGGCCATTCACTGAGATAATAGGTTTGTTTGGTTTAGAAAATTTACATGTGGGGCGCCTGGGTGGCTCAGTCATTAAGTGTCTGCCTTCGGCTCAGGTCATGATCCCAGGGTCCTGGGATCGAGTCCCACATTGGGCTCCCTGCTCGGCAGGAGGCCTGCTTCTCCCTCTCCTACTCCCCCTGCTTGTGTTCCTGCTCTCGCTATCTCTCTCTGTCAAATAAATAAATAAAAATCTTTAAAAAAAAAAAAGAAAATTTACATGTGTATATCATTGTAGTAGATTTCCAAACTGGAAAAGAATACCAAAAGGTTAACTACTTCCTTGGGTTGTAGAAAGTAAGCAGACACTTTGGTGACATCTTTGGAAATATGTAGAAAATTTGTTCTAGGGGTTTTGAATTTATTGTCCCTGGGGAGCCCCAAATGATTAGCATAACAAAATAGTGTCACCTACTTTCATGATCAAAATTTCCCCGTAAGCTTTCTTTTCTAGAAAAATACCTCTTGCCCGTTTTGGAAGTATCGTGCCTCTGCATGTTGGGAAAATATGTTAGATGAGTGATTAATTCCTAGCTGCAGCCTAAGTGTAAAATAAAACAGGGTTAAGGACTGAGGAATGACTAAAAGGTATTTTTAAAAGTCACAATAGAAATAAAATGTGATTACAAAGAATTTTCCTATACATACTTGGTCATTCTTATAAAAATTTTTTAAAAAAAGTAAAATGACTCAGTTGCCTTTAAAAGATACACATATTTATGCAAGCGGGTGTTAAAAGAGGTTTAAATTTATTTTTTGCTTGTGTAAAGGTTTTCTCAAGTTTAGATTGATAGATGTTCTGCATTAAAGTATTAAGCATTCCTAAGAACAGACTAAATTGATGAAAGGGACAGCTAAAATGATATTTATGGGAAAAGCTACACTTGTTACTGACATAAAATTCTTCTAATCCTTGGATAAGAATTTTTCTACTTACTAAAATATTTTTCTCTCAGGGGCCTTCAAGTTAAGACATACTCTTTGGTTTTAGTATGCTTTCTAAAATAACATTTATTTTTACATTGGCTTTTAATAACTGTTGAAATACTTCATTTCTGCATTCAACAAGGTTTTGAGTTATCTTTGGTGTGCTGGTCAGGGCTCTAAGCATGGCGGGAGCATCACATTGCACAAAATAGATAAGGCTCTTGCCCTCATGGAGTAGGTATTTTAGTGGGGGGAGAACTGGAAAAATGGACAAGAAACAAGATACAAGCAATATCTGGAAAGATGTAAAATAAGATGACGTGCTGGCAAGTGAAGATTGTCTGACCAAGGAAGGCCCTCTGGAAAGGAAAGGACTTTAACGTGACATCTGAACTAAATGGAAGAACTGGCCAGGGTTTCCTATTTCCCAGCATGCAAAGCCATTAGTAAAAGTTTGCAAAGTGGGAATGACTCCGTATGTCAAAGGAATATAAAGATGGCCACTGTGGTTGGAGAGGACTGAGAAAGAAGGAGAGAAGCATGAAATGGGTCAGAAAAGTAAGCAGCAGCAGGACCAGTGGGGCTTTTGTAAGCCAAGGGAAGGAGTTTGTTTTCCTGCTGAGTCCCATAGGAGGCCCTTGGAAGTCACATGGTGTAATTTAGGTTTTTAGACTCTCTGGCTGCACAGTAGGATGAGATGGTAGAAGTGGGAGACCAGTCAGAGGGCTGGCAAAATCCAGGCGACATGTGATGGTGGCAGTGGGAATGGTGAAGAGTAGGCATTTGGGGATAGGAGATGTCTTAAAAGAAGGGAGAAGAGCACACCCTGATGGCTTAGACACGGGACTCTCACTGGATGTGGGATATGTTTTGGAGACATTAATGACTCTTTTCATGTTTTTTGTATCTCTTCTTTATCTTAGGACTGAACAACATAGAATTGCTGATATCTTTGTAAAGAAGGGACCATATCTAAAAATGTATTCCACGTACATCAAAGAATTTGACAAAAATATAGCTTTGCTGGATGAGCAGTGCAAGAAGAACCCAGCTTTTGCTGCTGTTGTTAGAGATTTTGAGGTATTTTTGCTTCCATATAATGTTGAACCCTTTTTTCTTTATTTTTTTTGTTTTTAAAGCTGTAATAATTTGTAATTGTTGAAAACAAAAAAATATTAAAGTATAATCCCTTCAAAGTCAAAGAGGGGCTGAACAAATTAAAAGGTGAGAAAGTGTGTACAAGATTTAATTTTGAAAAATCTATGATGGCATGCTAGAATATGTTGATCGGTCTCCTTTTTTTTAATTGTGGAGAAATACACATAAAATAAAACTTAACCATCTTAACCATTTTTAAGTGTATAGTTCAGTAGCATTAGGTACCTTTACGTTGTTTTGCAACCAATCTCTACAACTGTCTTCATCTTAACATTGCAAAACTGAAACTATGGCTAAAACAGCATCCCATTCTCCCCTCTCCCAGCCCCTGGTGACCACCATTATATCCTTCTGTCTCTGAATTTGACTACTCTAGAAACATTTCTTACTTTTAACTCAACCTTTCCTTTTATTCTTCTCACAACTAATCTACAGTGAAGGATGGGAAATGTAATTTGTTTCCCTTTAGATAAATAAGTAACACAGGTTCAGTGTCAAAGTTAAGAAAAATTAATAACGTGTTTATAACCAAAGCATTGTGTTTGGACTCAAAGCTATGAGGGTACAAGCCTGATTTGATTGGGGATAAATGATATAATACATCTCTTAAAAATTAGTTTTAACTAAAATTTAAGTCCTTCCCCCAGTCTTGGGTAAAATGTGAATTATTATATGTTTTAATACTCATTTCTCTCTTTTGTAACTAAAAAAAAAAAATCAGCGAATTCTAGTCACGCAAAACTAGAAAAGTTTTAGAAGTAGTAAGATATTGCTGATTTCTTATTTGTACATTAAACACAAATTTAAAATCATTTGTTGTCTTCTTTCCTTTTTTTTTCTTTTCCTCTCCTCTGATGTTTTCATGCTGTTAAGAAAGGAAGTGTGATTTCTATAGCTATGGCAACTGATAATTGACCCAGGTTTTCATCAGTGTCCAGTGCGTTGTTCCGTTGCCTCGGCAGCAAAAGAACATAGGACAGGGGAAAATTAGCTGTCTTCGTTAATGGTGCTTGCATGGTAGACGCTTTCTTAAATGCGGTATAATTATAACTTTTTTTTTAAAGATTTTATTTATTTATTTGACAAAGAGAGAGACAGCGAGAGAGGGAACACAAGCAGGGGGAGTGGGAGAGGGAGAAGCAGGCTTCCCGCGGGGCAGGGAACCTGATGTGGGACTCGATCCCAGGACCCTGGAACCATGACCTGAGCCAAAGGCAGACGCTTAACAACTGAGCCACCCAGGCGCCCCTCATTATAACTTTCTAATTATTCTGTGTACCAGACCCTAGAGGTGCATATTTAGAAAAAGATGAAACGATCTGAGCAAATCTAAGAAAACTCTTTTCCCACCCACCTGAGCTGTGGAAGAAGTAGAAGTAGAAGACATCTTAGGATGCAGGGACATTTTCATTTGGCCATTTTGATGCCACCTCACAGTACATTCCTGTGTCGGAGAATGCGAAGCCTAGGATTGGGCAGAAGTGTCTGTTGTACATACTAAGGAAAAGAGTTTTAAAGGCAAAATCAAATGTCCTTTTGGTCAAGTTAGAATGGCTCTGGAATCAAAATGTCTCTCTAGAATGCTGATTTGGGAACTGTCTTTTATAACCATTCATCTGAGAAAGAAATTTTACATCCATCAGGCTTATTATAAAAGGTATGCTCAGCAGGGCTGCTTTTCAGGTTATCTTTAGTTTCTGCAACACTCCCCACTACCACCAATTGTTATCATGGGTATATTGACCGTAGGCTCTGCTTATTATTTGAGTCCAGTTCCCAGTAGCTGTATTTCTTCTGCCTTATCTTGAGGGCCATGCAATTCTTTAGGGTCTGTTTGTGCTTGTGGATACACTGGCAAATAGTTGCTAAGTGGCAGCTGCTGAGTATGGTAGGCTCTCACTGAGCTGGAGCAGGCTGCAGCCACCCCTGTCTGTGAGAGTGAGCCCGGGACTTCAGAGACCTCCCTGCGGGAGAGAGGGGTGGGCTAGCTGGTGAGTCAGCTGTGCCTTAATAGCTGCGCCTTAGAATAAAGGGAGCTTCCCCATGAGTCCCCTTCCAGAGTTGTTGGCTTTCTAAAGTTTGGCTTCCTGGGCACTTGAATCTGGATCCCTTCCTTCTTAAAAGAATGCTTGTGTTTACTCTGGATACGTTTTCCTTTCAGATGAGCCCACGCTGTGCTAATCTGGCCCTCAAGCACTACCTGCTCAAGCCAGTTCAGCGGATCCCGCAGTACAGGCTGCTCCTGACAGGTGGGCTTCTTCGGCAGTTTGCCAGCCGACCAGCTGACACTGCTTTTATGAAACTCTCCCTCTCCTAAGAATGCCTCTCTTCCTAACACTCCAATAACCCCTTATCTAATATACGGATCTATAGACTGATTACAACTTCATGTACATATCGCCAGAACTACACTTCTCTGGGTTCTTCAATCGTCCCTGCATGCATTCTGTGCTCTGGGCACTCACATGTGTACGTTGTACTCTCCCAACCCCACATCCCTGCATCGTTTTACCTGGTTAATATTATTAATCCCAAGAATGTCCTTTCCCAGCCACTCAAGATTGAGTTGTAGGGAGTCACTCCCACATATTCATGTAGCAACAGTTGTTGCCCCGGTCACTTACCTTAGAGGGTGTAAGGACTGATTAATGAGCTGTGTGCTTAGAATAGTGCTTTGGTCATAGTAAGTTCTAAATCAGTATCAGCTGCTATTAATAGTAGTTGTACCCTTATCGTCATCATTACTATGTTGTTGTCATGGTCATTGTCTGTATCTTCTGCTAGACTGTAAGCATCAAGATTACAGGGCTGTGTCTATCTGGCTTACTGCTATAATAGTAAAAAGAAAAATGAAGAAGAGGGGAAAGCTGTGAGTTGAGTGAAGGCATACACTGCGCTCAGGGCTTTATATTCATTGGCTTTCCCAAGTCTTCACCATAGCTGTGCCTGTCACAATATTATTTACATAGATGTAATAACAGGCTTATAGAGATAAGAATTTGACATCACAGCAAAGCTAATACAGTCTCACACCAAATCTAGTATCCAGCACATGCTACTAGGTCCTCTGGAGTATTTTTGAAATGTAGTGGATGTAGGGTGCCTGGGTGGCTCAGTCGTTAAGCGTCTGCCTTCGGCTCAGGTCATGATCCCAGGGTCCTGGGATCAAGCCCCGCATCAGGCTCCCTGCTCCGTGGGGAGTCTGCTTCTCCCTCTCCCACTCCCCCTGCTTGTGTTCCCTCTCTCGCTCTGCCTCTGTCAAAAAAATAAATAAAATCTTAAAAAAAAATATAGTGGATGTACATTGAATTAATATACATATATATAGTGTGTATTAAAAATTATGACAAAATGGGGCGCCTGGGTGCTTAGTCAGTTAAGCGTCCGACTCTTGGTTTCAACTCAGGTCATGATCTCAGGGTCATTGGGATCGAGCCTGTCGTCGAGCCCCGCTCAGCTCAGATTATGCTTAAGAGTCTCTCTCTCTCTCTCCCTCTGCTCCTCCCCCTGCTCGCACCCTCTCTCTCTGTCTGTCTCAAATAAATATATGAACGAAATCTTTATAAAAAAAAGAATTGTGTCAAAATGGATAAGAATATCAAAATGCCACCACAACTGTAAATCAATCTGTAGCAATTTTATCATGTAAATAGATTTTGAGGTACTTGGTTCCTGTGGGTATTCTTTAAAAATGGTGTGCATGCTCCTTTCCTTAATCCTTTCTCATAAGCCAAGAACTATGTTGGATAGAGTTAGGTGAATGCTGGAAAGCCAGGATTTCCGGCTATTCCTTTAGGCAAAGCCTTCCTGCATTGCCTTTTAAAAGACACAGTGCTGTTGAGGAAGGCCTGCCTTCAGCATCAGGACCTGACTACCCTAGGTGTTTCAAGTGTTTGCTTTGAATTTCTAACTGTGAATCAGACCCTAGATTTTTCTCTGGAATGACATAAGGCAAACCAGATAATTTGAGGATATCCTGGCCATTTGTACTTTCTTTCCTCTGCTTTTGGCAGAGATTTAGAATACACAGGACAGAAGGAAGTACCGATGCATGTGTTGTGTTTTTGCTAGATAAGTTCAATGCTGTATCATAAATGAAGCTATCAGATGGCTTAGGCTATTTCTACAGCTGTGGAATGAAATACTGTTTTTGGTGGTAAAAGACTACTGTGGTTTCCAATGAGAGAAGGATGGAGCAGGACTCTGAAATTTTAATGTAAAAAATTTTTCCCCCACACTATGACTGATCTGAGTAAAAAAGTTACACATACATTTAATTTAGGATTCATGAAGAGGTTGGTTTTAACTGAGAAATGATGAAGTAGCAAAAGCAAGTTAAAAAATTCTTTCTTAAGAAGAGATTTCATGTGTTTTATGATAGCAACATAATGTGAGCTTGGGTTTGTTTTAGTTTTGAGCTTTCCTCTTCTTTAATCTTAAAGCCATTTACCCATTCTTTAAGTTGAAAAATCTCCATTATTTATTTATGTATGGTAGACCCTCAGTAATTGTGGATTTACTGAAGGGTAATGGTGATAAATGGATTGTTCAAGGTCACAGCGTCAGGACTAACGTTTAAGAAAGAACATAGACTTTGTAAAGAAATAACATAGACTTCATGTTCTTCATCCTTTGCCTTTTCTTCCATTGATTCAAATTCTTCCTTTTCCTCCAAGCCTGACCTGAAATCCCCCCTTGCTTTTGAAGCCATCTTTCATTACTCCAGTCCTCCTTGACCCTTATTATTAGTGCCATGTGACCTAGCAAATATTTACAGTAGTCCCCCCTTACTCACCAGGGATATATCCCAAGACCACCAATGGATGCCTAAAACCATGGATGGTACCATACGGTGTGCATACTCTTGTTTTTTCCCCTACCTACATACCTATGATAAAGCTTAATTTATAAATTAGTCACAGTAAGAGATTAATAACAATAATAATCAAATAAAATAATTATAACAATATACTGTAACCAAAATTAAGTGAATGTGCTCTCTCATCTTATCGTACTGTGGTTACCCTCCTTGTGATGATGTGAGATGATAAAATGCCTATGTAATGAGATGAAGGGAGGTGAGTGACAATAGGTACTATGTGTCCTTAGGTTGCCTTCGACCTTCTGTGACGTGTTAGGAGGATCATCATCTGCCTCCACTCGCACAGCAGTTGACTTTGTGTAACTGAAACCATAGAAAGTGAAACTACAGATAAGGGGGGAACTGTATTTAGTTTCTTGTGAATTTGCTAATATTTTTCTAATTTGAATAGTGGTTCCTTAATTTGATTATAAACTCCTTGAGGTCAAAGAGTGAGTCTTTACCAACCATTTAGTGCACCCCAATTAATTGGATCAGTTTGGGTTACCTTGGAAGCCATTCAGGAAATAATTTTGGCTGATTTTAAGCTACGTTTAAAACGTCCCATTAGGGGCACCTGGGTGACTCGGTTAAGCGTCTGCCTTTGGCTCAGGTCATGATTCCAGGGTCCTGGGATTGAGTCCCACATCAGGTTCCCTGCTCAGTGGGGAGCCTGCTCCTCCCTCTCCCTCTGCCTCTCTCCCTACTTGTGCTCTCTCGCTCGCTCTCCCTCACTCTCTCAAATAAATAAAATCTTTTAAAAATAATAAAAATAAACAAATAATGAAACATCCCATTAGCCAAAACATCTTTAGCCTGAAGGACAACATTGAGATAGAGAATTTCAGAGGTGATGTCTTCTCCTAAATGGAAGACACATTCGGAGATGTTGAAATGGCCTTCCTAAGACTACACAAATGGTATTGATGGTATTGTACGTATGGTTATGTAATCCTAAGGACACATGGAGGTTGTGATGCTATGGTTTTGTTTCATATTTTTATTTAAAATTCTGATTTTCCAGTGCTCATTTTTGTGATGTTCTGATTGCTCCCTACTTTGCAAGATATTTCTACAGTTGCTATCAAAGTGCCCTGTCCATGCACTTAAATTTTTAGAAGTTGGATTTTAAGTCTTTAAGTTTGCATCTATTTAAACATGATAGTTAACTGGGTCCTCATCTTTGGATAAACAAGCTCAATGTTTTAATCCTCTGAACAGCCTTGTGGGATAAATACTTTCCTTTTCTTCCCGCCCCCCCAACTTTTTCATTTTAGAATTTGGAGTAATTCCAAGTGCACAGAATATATAGGCGCAGAGAGGAACAGTGAGACTATTTGGGGCAACTTTTGACAACTTTGATTTGTTAATGAGTTTTAGGCAGACAAGGGGAAGAATCGCTGCCTGACTCAGTGTAGATTTGTGCCTGCCTTGGTTTCTTAAGAGGGGAAGATTGAAAAATGTAGAGATGAAGTACAGATAAGCTAGGATAGTTTCTTTTGGAATGCTTTTAGAGAGAGGTAATTGGAAATTCCCAGATACAGCGACCTGCCCCTGCTAGTCAGACAACCATCCTATTGTCTTGCACTGTTTTCTTCCTGGACATAATTTGGGCTTCAACTGGGTATTCTACGTAGGCTTTCATAGTAAAAACACTTCCAACTAAATTCCTGGTAGAACTTTTTTAAGCTCAATCTAAAATAGGATTAAAGAAAATGTATATGTCGTATGATGAATGCTTAAGATTAGAATTATCTTTTTAAAAAAAAGGTAAAATAAAGTAAGTAATTTACTTAATTTAAGTAGAAAAACTTATAAATTTTACCTTTATATTGGCCACTCAAGGCAAATGAATCTAACCAGATCTTGAAATCTCTATGGGACCCACAACCTACTTAGAGTTAGGAGCATGAGGCAACAGTGAAGAAGCAATGGAAGGAAACACGTGCTGTTATAGGAGCAGCATTAGTTTTTTACCTCTGCTTATGTCCTTCCTCATCTCTTCAGTGTTGAGACCGTCTTTATTATCCTGACTCTGGGCGTGGCATAGATTCTGGCCCATAACAGGGACTCTACTGAGCTGGAAGGTTTAGGGAATTAAACGTTGTTCCTTTTCACGAGGTTGAGAATCCCCTGAATATTGGATGGATGAATGGGTCAGTAAATTGTTAAGAGTTAAAAACACCCTTCCAGTTACCCAGGCACAAAATTGTGGAGAAGACTCTGAAATGCTTCCCTTTCTTCCTCGTTCCTCTGTTGTGGTATCTGCCAACGAGGTTTCTGCCGCCTCTGCTTCCTGCTCTTTCCATTTCCCTTGTTATGTTCTAGACCAGGCCTTTCTAAATGCACGCCAGGTTGTGGCCGTATCTTCCTTCTGGTCGCGCTACCTCTTCGCACCACCGCCACCCTCATGTAGCCTGGCACATTGTCACTTCATCTCTTTTCCAAGGACACCAAAAGGAAAAACATACTCCTCCCATGTCTCCCCTTTACTCACACACCACCATCACTCTCACAGTACTGACACCAGGTGTGTAGTTTTGTCCCACACCAGGCAATTCTCTTTGACACTAGCGAGGTGTCCTATAATTTGTTTCAATTCTAGCATGATCTACCTGGAAATAGTGTCCGGTTCTATGGAGTTCAGGGCTCAGTCCCACAAGACTGCCCCCCTGCAAACTTCATATGCCGTTCGCAAGTCCCAGGCTGTCACCTGTAATTTCTGATCAACCAGCTATAAATCTGGGGTCTCCTGATCCCCTCCTTGGGTTTGGTAATTTGCTAGAATGGCTCATAGAACTCAGAGTAACGCTTATTTACATTTGCTGGGTTTATCACAAAAGGGTAGGATAAACGTTATAAGTGAGCATCTAGGTGGAAGGGGTGCATAGAGCAAGCTATGTGGAGAGGATCTTGGAGCTTCCCTGCCCTCTCTGGGCATCACTTTCCCAGTGCCTCCACATGCTCAGCGACTAGAAGCACTAAACGCTGCACCTGGGGACTTTTATGGAGGCTTCATCATGTGGTCATGATCCATTATCAACTCCACTTCTAGCCCTCCCCGCTTCCTGTAGGATGGAGAATGGGGCTAAAAGTTCCAAGTTTATAATCCTGGCTTGATCTTTCTAGGGACCGGTCCTTATCTAGGAGCTATTCTGGAGCCCACCCAGAGTCACTTCATTACAATAAAAGACATTCCTATCACCTAGAAAGTTCCAAGAGATTTAGGAGTTCTGTCAGAACTAGGGTCAAAGGCCAAATGTTAGGACAAAAGATGCTCCTAATGCTCTTATCACTTAAAAATTACAAGGGTTTTAGGAGCTCTGCGCCAGGAATTGGGAGCAGAGATCAATATTTTTTTCTGTTCTCTCACAGACCTACTTTAATTCTGCTTATTAGGAAGGTTGAAAACTTACTCTCCCTACCGTAATGGGAGATACTTGTCATTTGTCCAAACCCATAGAATGTATACCACCAAGAGTAAACCGTAATGTAAACCATGGGCTTTGAGGGGGTTGTGATGTGTCATCCATTCTAACAGACCACTGTGTTGGGGGATATTGATAGTGGGGAAGGCTATGCATATCGAGGGAAGGGGGCATATGGGAAATCCCTATGCCTTCCTCTCAGTTTTGCTGTGAACATAAAATTGTTCTAAGAAAACAGAGTCTTAATTTAGGGGGCTGGGGTGAACCTTATTATTCACTATGAGGGCCATAGGTTATAACCCAGAATTTCCCAAATCTCGTTTTCCTTTGTTCTAGCTGTAGTAGTATTCTTTTATGTGTATATATATATGTGTGTGTGTGTGTGTATATATATATATATATATTTATTATTATTATTATTTGACAGAGAAAGAGCACAAGTAGGCAGAGTAGCAGGCACAGAGAGAGGGAGAAGCAGGCTCCCCACTGAATAGAGAGCCTGACTCAGGGCTTGATCCCAGGACACTGGGATCATGACCTGAGCCAAGGGCAGACACTTAACTGACTGAGCCACCCAGGCGTGTAATGGGATGTTTTAAGTGTAGCTTAAAAGTAGTTTTTTTAGGATGCCTAGGTGGTTCAGTCGGTTAAGCATCTGCCTGCTTAATCCCACAGTCCTGGGATCAAGTCCCATGTCGGGCCCCCTGCTCTTCGGGGAGCCTGCTTCTCCCTCTCCCTCTCCCTCTCCCTCTGCCTGCCACTCTCCCTGCTTGTGTGTGCTCTCTCTCTGTCAAATAAATAAATAAAATCTTAAAAAAAAAAAAAAAGTAGTTTTTTTACTCTCTCTTGAATCCTGTCCTCAAGGTCAGATTCTTTCTTTCACTAATCAGTATTTATATGGGCTGACCTTGAGCTGGACACCTGTATACACTGGCAAACACCAAGGTGGTCCTTGTTCTGATGGAGCCTGTAGTCCTCTTTAGGGCCACTCCCAACCAGTCAAGCTTCCACCGAGCTCTTCTTCTTCTCAAGTCCTGAAAATTAAACTGATCTCATCACTTGTTTGAGTGAGTATATTTTGAGGATTTATTTTTGTTAGGTTCCCCTTTTTTCTTTAAAGGGATCTTTTGTGTCTATTAAAAAACATATAAGTATTATAAAACAAAGCCCCTCTTTATCTTCTGCCATCCAGAGATGACTGTGAGCCTTTTAGATCTTTTTTGTCTCTGTGTTACAGGCAGGATAAATTTCAACAACAAAAAAAGTTTTATTTGTGGAAAGTTACTACAGTGGTGTTGAAAAAAGTTGAATCAGTGAGGATCATGTCGAGAAAATAAAATGAAAAACATAATTTAAAAATTCCTCTGAAATATCTTTTCCATTTCTATATTTAGGGGGAAAAACAGTCCTTTGAACTTTGATTAAATTTGGATCAGGTAGTTTTCTTTGATCTTGTTCAAAATATTTATGTTATAAGTGACTAACGACATATTATATTACTTTTCCTGTAATCTTTGCCTTCAGTCTGGGATGGTATTAACTCCCTCTAGGTTTTAGAAATCCAGGATTTCCCATGTTGGTAGAAAATGGGATATTAAAAACATCTGTTAGAGTGTTCTGAAGCTATTAATTTGAGCTATGAACGGACTAATAAGCAGATTCGAGAAAAGGTCAGAATCATATTAACGCATGATTTTTTTAAAAAATCCTTACCGAAAAACAAAACTTGTGCTTTAGCAAGTATTTGTTTTCTAACCCAGGGCTAATTGTCTCTAGCAAAAGTCATTCTAACACTTTCTCTAGGGCAGAACTTGATGAAAGTTAGGGCTGTTCCAGGCACCAGCCAAGGAATTTCGTTTCTGAAGAACCCAAAGACCCTGATGTAAGGCAGTTCCATCCATGTGACATGGGAGGGTGATGATATTCAGAATTCCCTTTGTTATTAGGTCAGCTCTTGTTTCTTTTGCAATTAATTTTTTAAAGCCTTTTTATTTATTTTTGCAAGCGAGAGGGAGAGAAAGGGAGAGTGAGCTGGCATGAGTGGGGGGTAGGGGCAGAGGGGGAAGCAGACTCTGCTGAGCAGGTTGCCCAGTGCAGGACTCGATCCCAGGACCCTGGGATCATGACGTGAACCGAAGGCAGACGCATAACTGACTGAGCCACCCAGGTGCCCCTGTTGCAGTTAATTTTTAATTGTAGTTGTGAACAAGGTATTTTGAAGGATGATACTTAATCAATTATATCCATGAAATATTTTGGTACTGTGGAAATAAATATTTAGTACTATGGAAAGACTTTAGGATATAAGCATGTCTTATCTGCCTGATCTATTAAATTACAGCTTTTAAGTGTAATCTCACTTTCTTTATAGAACAGAGGTTCTTAACCTTTTTTGTGCCTGGATCCCCATGGCAATCTGGTGAGGCTTATGGATTTCTTAGAATAATTTTTTAAGTTACAGAATAAAATACCTAAGACTAAAAGGAAACCAATTGGCCTGAAATGCAGTTATTAAAATAGTTTTAATGTGCTGCTTTAGTAATGCATTAAATAAGAAGATCTGGTGGTAGATCTAAGAACTCCCATGACATTGATACAGTGGTGACAGTAAACAATATTTTGAGAAACGTGCAACATCTGTAATGTGATATAAAAAACGTGTGACTTCTCTGGTGGTAACGTCACTGATACTATGATAATACTATGGTTTGTTGCCTATATTCATAATGGAAGGAAATTCTGTATTTCACTTAGAGGTTGGTGAAACTATTTGTTTTTTTGTGTTTTGCCCATCCAGGGCTGCAGATCTCCAGAATCTTACCCATAGGCGTTCCTACAAAGCCATTCTTTTTCCAATTCTCAGTGTATATTTAACTCAGATTCCCTGCAGGTAGCTAAATGCCTCTGTTTCTGGAACTTGCCTTGCTAAAGATCTAGCATGCTGACTGTGTTGCTAAAGAGTTTTCCTCCTAAGTGTTTGTCAGAGTCTTGGGCTTACATCCACTTGAAGAAACACTGAAATTCAGTCAAACTTGAATTCACTTTGGTGTTTATATTTGCTTTATTCGTCTCTTGGCTGTTCTTTGGGTAGAAAAAAAATATACTTATCTCCCTAAACCTAAATTTGCTCTTTGTTGATAATCAGGATGGTAAGAACCAAATATGGATAAGAACTTCTGTAAGTGGGGCTTGACTGTGCCAAGACTGAGTCTAAGCAAGTCTAAGTGACTTTTGCTTGGTCTGACCACATAGTAAATACAATTAATAATTGTGTCCTTTCCTATTAGGATATAGAAGCTTTATGAGACCAAAACCTTTTCCTGGGATGCCTGGGTGGCTCAGTTGGTTAAGCGTCTGCCTTCAGCTCAGGTCATGATCCCAGGGTCCTGGAATTGAGCCCCACGTGGGGCTCCTTGTCGGCGGGGAGTCTGCTTCTCCCTCTGCCTGCCGCTCCCCCTGCTTGTGCTCATGTGCTCTCTCTCTCTCTCCCCTTCTGACAAATAAATAAATAAAACATCAACAATTAAAAATCCATACTACCATTGCAAAAATAGATCTACTGATTGAAAAATAATTATTCTATTATTAGAATAGGTAGGTAACTTAAAAAACACCCTGTTAATAAGAATCTAATTTATGACAAAGTAGCAAGTATAAGACAGTAGAAAAAGGAAGAACTGTTTGTTGAGTAACCTGTTAAAATTTGAAAAATTATCAGATTCGTATGTCAGTGGATATACTAAAAATCAAAATATAAATAGAGCACAGAGGATTTTTAGGGCAGGGAAAATACTCCGTACAATACCATCATGATGGATAAGTGTCATTTTATATTTGTCCAAACCCATAGAATGTACAACCCCAAGAGTGAACTGTGGACTATGGGTGATAATGACGTGTTAATACAGGCTCATCAGTTGTAGTAAAAGTACCACTCTGGTGGAGGACGTTGATAATGGGAGAGGCTGTGTATGTGAGGGAACAGGAAGTGTGTGGAAAATCTCTGTTCCTTCTCCTCAGTTTTATTGTGTATGTGAAACTGCTCAAAGAAAGCCTTAATTAAAATAAAAACTAAATATAAAGCAGTAAACTATAGTAAAAACAGGAAAAAATAAAATGTGTTATTTATTAAAACTCTAAGGATCGAGAAAGGAGGAGACATGGTTTTCTAAGCCCAGAAAAATAAAGAAATTATAAAAGAAAATACTGATACTTTTCCACTATTCTAATTTTTTACATTTTTTTTAAAGATTTTATTTATTTATTTGACAGAAACATAGCGAGAGAGGGAACACCAGCAGGAGGAGTGGGAGAGGGAGAAGCAGGCTTCCTGCTGAGCAGGGAGCCCGATGCGGGGCTCGATCCCAGGAGCCTGGGATCATGACCTGAGCCGAAGGCAGATGGTTAACTACTGAGCCACCCAGGTGCCCTTTTCCACTATTCTAAATAATAAAAACATTATAAAGACTTAAGGTACAGTCAAAATTAAAAGATAAACATTCATTAGAAAATATATTAGTAGCAAATATGAAAAAAATTGCTTTTTCACTGAAAATATTAAAACTTCCATAGATATATGGACTAACAAAGGAGCAAACAGTTCACTCACAAAATGCATAATAAATACATAGTGGCATCCTCTGAATCATAAATATCAATTAAAACAAGTTTTCAGTTCCCCCTACTACATCAGCAATAAAAAACTGGATATTAGAAGTTTATGAGGATCATTTTGGTGAAATTGATATTCTCATGTCTTTATTATTTTTTTTAAGATTTTATTCATTTATTTGACAGAGAGAGACACAGCAAGAGAGGGAACACAAGCAGGGGGAGTGGGAGAGGGAGAAGCAGGCTTCTTGCTGAGCAGGGAGCCCGATGCGGGGCTCGATCCCAGGACCCTGGGACCATGACCTGAGCCGAAGGCAGATGCTTAACGACTGAGCCACCCAGGCGCCCATCTCATGTCTTTATAATGACATTTTAAATTGGTATATCCCCCCTTCGGGAGGGTTTCTCATGATATATTTATCAGTACTTTAAAAAAAAACCTTTATTCTCACTGATCAGGAAATAGTCTGACCTATGGAAAAAGACAAATATATCAAGGTACTGATCAGTGTTACTTATAATTAAAATGATTACACAGTTTATTATTCATTTATTATTATTCAAGCCTATTAACTTTCAAGAGTATGAAGGGCATTATTTATAGTTATGCGTGGTCAATAGGTATACAGCAGAATCATTATGGGCAAATTAGGATATATGGCCACCCTATTTACAACAGCCAAAACAAGATAACTTTAAAATGACCTAAAAGTCTAATAGAATACCTTAAGTAGCAAATAATATATCCCTGTCATGGGATAGTATTTAGCTACTCCTGTGGGGAAAAAAAGATATGTGGGCTAGAATACTAGAATGGGCTATAAAATCCTATGTATTATTAAAATTATGTGAAATCAAACATTTGTAAAAACAGGAGGAGATAATTTTAAATCATAGTTATTTTAGAGAGATGTGCATGGTTTGAGTTTTCTCCGGTATTTAATTTTCCAAATTTCCTATTCTGCATTTTAGAATTTTTTTAAAAAATATGCTTCATAGGGACGCCTGGGTGTCTCAGCTGGCTAAGCATCTGCTTTCAGCTCAGGTCATGATCCCAGGGTGCTGGGATCAAGGTCCCGCATCAGGCTCCCTGCTCAGCGGAGAGCCTGCTTCTTCCCCTGCTTGCCACTCCCCCTGCTTGTGCTTTCTCTTTCTGACAAATAAAGTCTTTAAAAATATATATATGCTTCATAATATATTAGAATGATAATCATGACAGTTTTCCAATCTGGTCCACCCTACTTACTTTATGTATGAGGATACTGACACACAGAAACCCTACAGGGCATGGCCAAAGTCACATGCCTCGGCAAGAGGTAGCTGGACGGTTAAGAATCTATCCTCTCATTCCCAATGAGGGCTCTTGACCACTTTACCGAGCTGCCTTGAAAATGGCAGCAGTATGTCTTGCAACATAACACTTGACCTTTATTTTTGGTATTTAAAATAATCTGTACTCTGTTTCAGAAGTCAGGCTTGTTCTTAGGTGCTTCTTTTAAAATTTGAATCTTTGACAAAGAAGCTTATTGACTAGACTTACTTTTCTCTGGATCCCATAATTCTGGATGTGTCACTGATGTCATTACATATTGAAGGAGGAAAGACGAAATGTGGGTAATACAAAGGAAGACACGTCCTCAAATTCCCAAAACGCTTGACTTTGGAACGTTACTGTCCTGTATGCTCCATTTCCTATGTACTCTGCCATCGACCATTTCTCAGCATGCAGTCCAGGAATCTGGAGGGGTGTTGTTGAATTAAAATGTCCCAGAATCTCACAGATGACTCATTTTTAAGAAAGGTTAATGTACTTCTGAATAGTTTTCTGCTTTAAGTTGATTATTTTTTGATTAGGTAATCAGGGTGATAAGGCTTACTAGGAATATTATTTTTATTTTTTTTATAAATATATAAAACTTATTATTATAAGTTTAGGCCTCTCAAAAGATGTAGCATTTGCTATGTTCTTATTCTTTCATTCTGGGCCTCATATATGAGAACAAAGTTAACTTGCATATCTCTTGAGGCACATGCTGTGTTTTGCTTAATTTTGTGCTTCTAATGGTGATGATAGGGGTTAATTAACTTTTATTAATCAACGATGCCACCTGGTGGCCAAAAGTACATTTTATGGCACCCGTGCACGCTGCAATCAACTTTTTGTCCTTTGATATAAATAACCTTAGCAGCATTTGAAGCATTTTTTTATTAGTGAAGTTTTTAAAAATGCCTACTTTGGTTTGGCAAAAGCAAGAAAGTCATGGAATACTGTAAGTCTAACATGGCACATCGAAATGACTAGTCTGTTGTCATTGATTCTCAGGAAACTCATGCAAGATACTTGGTTCTAAATGGTACGAAGTAAGAATTCCCTATGACTAACACAAGCGTGTCTGTCTGGTCTCTGTACCTGGGTTTCACCTGGGTTGTAACAGTCACTGGGGCACCTGGTGGTTTCACTGCTCCTCCCATCTGACTCAGAGGCTGATCGGTCACATTCTCATTCTGCAGTTAAGGCACTGAGTGATTCTGAACTGAGGGGGTCATGGTCTTGTCTTCCTGGAAAAGGTAGTTCTCAAAATGATATCCTGCAACAAGGTGCCCTGGAAATATAGATGGGTGGATGGATTCACTGGAAAGTTGAATTTCTAAAATTCAGTTTTGGAAAATTGGATTTTGAAAGTTGAAATTTAATTTGGCCAGGAAAGTAAGCCTAACTCCTTTACTTCCTTGGTTAAAAGCATGATTTTGCAACACGTTAGTGGTGGGTTTTCCGCTCAGCTCGTTTGTATATTTCCACTCTGTTCCTTAAAGTTCAGGATAGCAGGTAGCAGCTGAACTTAAGCTCAGGGAAAGAAAATGAAACTCAGAGGCTTATCAGGCTCAGCCCCATGATTCTGAGGTCAGTATTTCCTAATTTGGACATCTTCCACAGAGCTCTCTTGGTTTAGAGAAATGTGTCCATTTGCTTGGGTATATTTCTCTATTAAAGAACAAAAGTTGAAGACAAAGTAGGAACTTGACACGAATCTGATACTTAGGTAAATTTGCTTTCCTTTCCACACTCTTCACCTCACCAGAGGCTTTAAGGAACCTCACTCTTGATTAATGAGACAGCCTAGGTACGGAGAACATGTAGGAAGAAGAGTATGTTTTTCTCCTTAGCCCCATCACTCTCGCAGAAAAGTTAAATATTTGGACTCACCGAAGATGGCTTATAAATGGAATGCATTCTGAGTGGGGTCAGAGTGAAATTAAGTTAATTTTTCATCTCCAGGTGAGGCAAAGTCTAATGTGTAATCAATGTATTTTGTTAATTTTTGTGGTTTTCTTATCCATGTGATTTGTAGCGTTCTCTCCAACTTGTGCATTCAGATTGCTTTAAGAGCTAAATTGCTTGTGGTGGTCTCCAGCAAGATTGAATTTACCCGTGGTGTCCTCATACATAGTGTCTCTCCAGGGCTTGTTGCCGGGGGTGGATATTTACAATGTGCATGTCTAGACTCATACAGGTTCTTGTATCGCTGTCTCAAAGATGTACAGAGTTTCAACAGTGGGGTGTGTGTGTGTATGTGTGTCATCTGTTGAGTTTAAAAAGCTGACACTAACATCCAAGTTTCCCTTTGTGTCTTTGAGCATGACTTCATCAATCCATGGCATGAAATTATACCTGTTCCTGGAGATTAATTCTGATAAAAGTGCAGTCTCTTGCTATGCCTTTCCTCTTTTAATTTTCTCAACTCCCACTGGCATTAAGATTGGTTTCAGCCTTTATTGTCTTTTACCCAAACACAATCCTGGTCTAAGAAAATTATTTATATTTTTATTCATTAAGCATTTCTTGTCCCCTGTATGCAAAAGCCCTGGCTAAGTGCTGCCAGGAATAGAAGGATGAATCAGATATGGGTCCTGCCCACAAGGAGCTTTGAGTCTAATGAGAAAATGATAGAAGACATAAAGTAACTACTGTAATCTATTATTCAAAGGGAGAGAATATTTCTTTCAAATGGAAAGTTTGATAAGAGAAGAGGAATTTGAGATGAACCTTGAAAAATAGGAGTAGAATTTTTATATGCAGAGACAGAGAAAAGGATTCAGTAGAAGGGAACATTAGAGACAAAGAGTATGGAGCCAGGGACCACATGGGAAGCATTTAAGGCATTATGCTGAATCAGACTTTGGTCAGAACAAAGGGCCTGTGTTAGGTAGTAGAGAAAAAAATCAGAAAAGTCAGTGGGGATCGTGTAGTGGGGGGAATTTAAATTCCAGGGAACAGAATTTGTTTTGGGGTGTGTGTGTGTGTGTGTGTGTGTGTGTGTGTGTGTGTTTGTTTTTTGGTTTTTTTTTTTCAGAATTTGTTCTGAGAAGTAATGGGAAGCCATCGAACATTTCTCAACAGAGAATGAAGTACCTTGAGATCCCATGGCATTCCTTGCTGTTAAAGACTTTTAAAATATAACCTATTGCTTTAATTTTTTTCTGTATTATAAGAACTATTATATACCACATAGCTTATTTAAAGACCATCTTCATCGAGACCACAGTTTCTCAACTGCAGCCCTATTGACATTTTGGGTCAGAGAATTCTTTGTTGTAGGGCTGTTCTGTGCATTTGTAGGATATTTAGCAGCATCCCTGGCTTGTAGCCACTAGATGCCAGTAGCACCCCCTTTTCCGTTGTGACAATCAGGAATGTCTCCAGACATTTCCAGATGTCCCCTGGTGGGCAAATTCGCCCCCATTTGAGAACCACTGCTCTAGACATATGTATTGTATTCCTCTGCTGTTCTCTGATTGTTAGACTCTTAGACTGACAAATCCCTTAGGTGTTAAGTCTATTAATGCTTAGAATTTTGTACTGGACATACATCTGATTTGAAATTAAGGCATTTCATCTTTGTTGGACTAAAAGCGCTGAACTGGGCATCAGGAGACCTGGATTTCTAGTCCTAGCTATGCCACAAAGAGGTTGTGGTTTCGGTGAGACCCTGTGCTCAGTAACCTGATATCTCTTAAAAATGACCAGTGTGACCCCTGATGCTCTTTCTACCTCTTAGCCTGTGTCCTGATTTCAGATGCATCTCAGCCTTTATTCTTTCACATTTTTAGAAAGTTAGCACACATTGAACTAGCACCTATGTTAATCAACAAGACTGAATGACATATTGAATAAGAAAGATGAAATTTTTTTTCCTTTGTGCTTTATTTTACTAAGTAATATAATCCTTTCCCTCTTCTAGATTATTTGAAAAATCTTCTAGAGGACTCTGGAGATTACAGAGACACTCAAGGTAAATAACTTTCATGGTATTAATATGTTGCTGAAGTTCTTATATTACAGCTGGCCATGGGACCCAGCATTGTCTGGAGTGAGGAAGGTTCCTTCTTTGTACAGTCACTCTGTGCCAGTGGTAAATTCACTTTCTCTGGATGACTGTTGCTTTGAAAAGCAGGGATTGAACCAGTTGATCTGCTAGGTGGTTTCAGGCTTTAAAATCAGAGTCCGTGAAGTGATCAAACTATACAAATCAAGGATAAGGTCTAAAATAGCACATTCTGGGACTCTTTAATGCTGGACAATTGCCTTACCACCCTTCTACCCCTCACCCCTAGTAGCACTTATAGGAAAACTTCCATTACAATACAAGGGACTCATTGATATTCACAGGTTAATCCAGTGTGTATGTGTGTGTGTGTCTGTGTGTGTGTGTGTGTGTCTCTTACACATACACACACACACACACACAGGGATTAATTCTGTTCAGGATAGTAGTGTTCCTTTCAATTTATCCCCTAAGTACCTCTTTCAAATGCTATAGGTATATCACTGGCTCTAATTTGAAGTCCATGTCCACCTCATTAATTTTATGAATTTTTATCACACTTCTTGTGCATACTTTATATTTTCAGATTACAAAATGGAACAGGTTTTTAACCCATTTTGTAGAGATTCTTATTTGTTCTCTTAATCATTTTACTTCTACTTCTTTAACATCTATTTGCAAGTGTTTCACCCTTTTTTTTTTTTTTTTGGGAGAGCAGGAGTAGGGGGAGGAGCAGAGGAAGAGGGACAAGACGACTCTGCGCTGAGCACAGAGCCCAACTCGGGGCTCGATCCTACAACCCCAAGATCATGACTGACCCAAAACCAAGAGTTAGCTCACAAAGTAATGCATGTCATTTCCTAAGGCCTAGTATGCTTCTTTGTGGCATTTCTTCCCTCTTGGGATCAGACTGAGAGAAGGCAGTTAAGCCCTGACCCTCTAAATCATCACTTTTCATAGTGCTGGTTTCCTATCCCAGGGTACCTCTCTCCCAAGGCAGTTCATACTGGAATGGTCCTTAACTTCCAGGTGAAATCCTTTCCTTATCCTTGTAAGCTTCAACAGGATAATCAAAGCTCAGCACAAAGCAAGCCTGACATTCATACTGTTGATAATAATGTCTCCCTTAAAGTCTTTCTTGGGCTCATTTTTTTTTTTAAAAGATTTTATTTATTTATTTGAGAGAGAGACAGTGAGAGAGAGCATGAGAGGGGACAGGGTCAGAGGGGGAAGCAGACTCCCCACTGAGCGGGGAGCCGATGTGGGACTCGATCCTGGGACTCCAGGATCATGACCTGAGCTGAAAGCAGTTGCTTAACCAACTGAGCCACCCAGGTGCCCTCGGGCTCATTTTTTTCCTGAGTCCTGTTTGTCCTTCGCTGTTGCCCTCATCAGACCTCATCGTCCATATTTCTGCCTACCCCAAGTTAACAGAGCTCCTCCAGTGGCTGTTGCTACCAATTCTCCGTCTTGCTATTTGGACTAACCTGGTGTTCCTTCTGTTTCTGTACATTTTAGATGCCCTTGCTGTCGTTATAGAGGTTGCCAACCACGCCAATGACACCATGAAGCAAGGAGTAAGTATCTCGATTTCAGTGGCTGGCATAGTGTTGAACCTGGGGGCCCAGGCCTTCATATGCTACATATTCTCTTTCTATAGGATAACTTTCAGAAGCTCATGCAGATTCAGTACAGCTTAAATGGACACCATGAAATAGTGCAACCTGGACGGGTAAGTGGTTTAGACTGCCTTTTGCAAATTTAATGCCATGCATTTAGACACCTTTTGTAGCTGTTTTGCATTTCAGTTATGAAAATAGGTTATTATTTGTTGTTGTTACTCTCCACTGACTCGATCTGGATCAACTCTAAGTTCATTCTATCCATTCAAAACATTCATGATTTAAGTCAGTGTGACAAAAAGTCCAATTCAATTAGGAGAATGGCAAGGGACCCCACAAAGTATCTGATTAAATAGGATCATTTTATTGTGTAATACTAACTGACCTCACACAGCTTTAAAGACAACTTCATTTAAAATCTTTAATGTAAGAGGAGATTATGAGGGGAAGGAGAAAATTGGTGTTTTCGTGCTCCTTATAGAGCACAGAAATGGCCTAGGGAATGAATTCAGGAAAATTACAAAATGCAATTGTCAGGATGTTGGCTGTGCCTCAGGATCAAGTACACGCTCAGTCGATTACATTTCAGACCACATAGTACCCCTGGGACCAATCCTGGATTTATGAAACTCTGCCGGCTTCTCCAACTCCTTAAAAGGTTTAAGAAGAACCCATGACTATAAAAAGTCACATGGAAATTATGTCCACCCAATCCCGCCTCCAAAAAAAATTCTGGAGAAAGAAAGTTGAAAAACAAATTATATGCATATTGTAGTTGTGTAAGGTGGGACTAAACGGGCATTTGTTTGGATGAATCAGGTTTTTCTCAAAGAAGGAACTCTGATGAAGCTGTCTCGGAAGGTCATGCAGCCCCGAGTGTTTTTCCTGGTAAGTGGCATTGTGTGTTTCTGATGAGCCAGAGGAGGGGATAATTGCCTAATAGAAGGAGACATTTGTATATGATAGATAAGCTTACACATTCAGAGAGTTTTAGTGGGATCTTTGGCTGACTGTCTTGCTTACTTGCATTTCAAGTATGGGGAAAAAAGTTCTTCTATAATGCATAGCCAGAAAATTATTTCCTTTTTGAATTCAGTTTATGTCATTCCTGGTGACATTAGAAAAGTTGATTGTAATACTTTAGTGGTATTTAGAATTCAGAAAACATATCTGTTACAGAACTGGGAAAGAAAGCACATTTTCTAGAAATTGCCTTTTTATTAATAATTCTAATGAAGCATTCTGGGTGGCCTTGGTTTAAGCAGACATAAGTGTTTTTGTTCAGAGAAATTTTAATAAAAAAGTAATATTTTTCTTTTATTTCAGTGTCTTATCAGTGTCTTGGTAGCTGACATTTGTTGCTTTACTTCATTCTATGAAATATTTCTACTTTCAGTTTAATGATGCCCTGTTGTATACAACACCAGTGCAGTCTGGGATGTATAAACTGAACAATATGCTCTCGTTGGCTGGAATGAAGGTCTGTGGGTCTGTTAGAAGATATTTATTTTCTTAACCCAAATATATTTAGAGAAGAAGCCCTAAGATAATCATCTTTCTCACATCCTTGACTTTTCTCTCTCCCTGTTACCATTTATGTGTTCATTTATTCATTCATTAGTCATTTGTTCACTCATACATTTGTTTAATCATGAGGTATTTATTGAGAACTATAAACAAAACATGGTAATAGATTTGGTAAAAAAAAAATACAAAGATGGATTGAATCATGATTGTTTTTGTTTCTGCCTTACCCAGTCTCCCTCCCTCCGCCCAGGAGCTTAGCAACTAGTTGGGAAGATAATAGACAGTAATAAATATCACTGTGAAGTTTCGGTTAACGTTTTGGGGAGTTCTGGGGCGCCTGGGTGGCTTAGTTGGTTAAGCATCCAACTCTTGGTTTCAGCTCGGATCATGATCTCAGGGTGGTGAGATTGAGCCCAGAGTTGGGCTCCACACTCAGTGCGGAGTCTGCTTGAGATTCTCTCTCCCTCTCTGCCCCTACCACCCCCTCCTTAAATAAATAAATAAATAAAATCTTTTTAAAAAGAAAAATTGGGGGGAGTTCAGAAAATAAGGAATGTGCAGCTTTCGGTGGGACCTGGTGGAGGAGACAGGGAGAATTGAGGAAGTCTTTGGAGGAAGAGCCACGAGCCTTAAAGAACAGGTCACATCTAGCCACACTGAGATGCGGGGAAGGCATTCCAGGTAGAGGGACTAGTGTGAGCAGAGGCCTGAATGTGGGAAAGTTGGGCCTGTGTGTATATAGGCATTTAACTCTGGCACACAAGAGCACATGAGGGAGAGTCATGGTACATAAAGTAGAGGATGGAGGTTGGTGATGGCTGACAGCAGCCAGGGCATTGAGCAGTTTTAGCTACGCTTCAGCGATGAGATTTGCAATAGGCTGAATTTGCTCAAACTGTTTTGCTTTCTTTAAGGTCAGAAAACCCACCCAAGAAGCATATCAGAATGAACTAAAGATTGAAAGTGTAGAACGTTCCTTTATCCTCTCAGCCAGGTAAATTTCTAAAATCTGTGTGTGTGAACATTTGCCAGTATTACTGGGTCATACATCTCCAGCATTTTTTACATTTAGGTTAACTACTACTTTGTTTTTTCCTTCTTTTCAGTCCTAAAACCATGGAGTTTATTCTTGGCTTACCATGTAGGTAAAATATCTGATTGGTGATCCAATAATGTGTTTGAAGCACAAAAATAAAAATGTTCCTGTGAAGAGAATAATAATGCTGAAAAGTGCCATGCTGATCTTTTTTTTTTTTTTTTAGTGAATACTTCAAACTTTTACAATAGTACCTAATGTTTTTAAAGACACCTAGTGCTTTATAATTCACTAGGAAGTTTTCACGTAACACTGAAAGGTTATAACAAACCTGCGAGGTACGTGTCATCTCACTAAAAATGAGGAAGACTAAGAAAAAGTGAATTGCTGTCTTCATGATACATAGCTGGCAAAATCAGGATACAAATAGAAATTTTTTACCTTTAAATCTGTTGTTATTTATGATACCACATTGCCTCAAAATGGAACCTGCAGTGACTTACTATGTGTACATCAAAACATATTGCCATTATTTAAATCAAGTGCCAAGGAAACCAGAAGCTGTATGACTCATACGTGTACATTACTGAGTTACTGGCCGAGTAGCAGAAGTGAATGTTTGGCAGGATTTGGCTGGTGTTGGGAGAGACACCAACAGCCACAGCATGTTCCACTGCAGGATCTGGATAGCAAGTCTCAGCAGCTCTCAAACCTAACCTTTAATGTAATAAAAATAGTAGCAAACACTTATGTAGCATTTACTTTGTGCCAGGCACTCTCTGAAGCACTTTCATTCATTAAATCTTCATAACAACCTACTAAGGTGAGTTTACTAATTTTATACCCATTTTATGGTAAAAAAAGCCACCCAACTATTAAGTGTCAGGGCCAGGATTTGAACCCAGGCAGCCTGCTTCCCGCTGTGTCCGTACCAATAAAATCAACTGGAATTCTTAGTAGCAGCTGGAGTCCTAACTGGAGCCATTTATTACCTGGCATCAGGCACAATGCTGAACTTGTCATTATTTTCTCTTTTAATTTCCATGATAATTAGGAGGGTAGGTGTTGTCTTGACCTTCCAGATGAGAAAAATACAGGCTCAGAAAGGTTAAATAACACATCTAAGATTATACAACTACTAGGCAGTGGAGCCCAAATTTTAACCTAGGTATATCTCAGTGGAAGTCATGCTTTCAACCATTATAATATTGCCTATGTCCATTGATGTCAAGGACTCAGACCAAATGTCTGACTTCCCATAATCAGGACAAAAGCAGCCCCCTGGGTCATTGTTATTCTTCTGAAATGGAATGGCCACTGTGCCTGATACCAGATCTGGGGATGAGAAAAGACAAATAGGCTTTGTTCAAGGTTTGTCAAAAGCCAACTACCAGCCAAAGCAAGCAGGGTCTGGGGGATACCGGGTACCTGAAGCATCCTACAGATTAGTATTTGGAGAGTGATGGTAAACTCTTGGTCACCTGGAACTGAGACCCTTTTTTGTTTGTTTTGTTTGAGTTTGAGTTTGAGTTTGAACAAAAGTGCAAGGAATATCAAGTCTTTATGCAGCAGGCTCCTAGCAAATACTTAAGCTTGGTTCTTAAAATCAAGAAAGTGACTTTCAAATATCCAGAGAGAAAGTACCTACAGGAAAGTCAGGTTTTCGGTTGCACTTAAATATCCTAACTAAAAATATGCTTTGGTAAAAACAATTACATTTTATTAAAAACTAAATAATTACGAAATGATGGTAAGTCCTTTTCTCTTTGGTTGCCATTCAGGTAAATATGTGGATGTCCAGATTGGCCTCTTAGACCTTAGTAAGGTCTTTGGAATTTTATGTGTGATAGGAAACCATCTGAGGGTCTTAAACTAAGAATTGGTATGATCTCATGTATATTTTTAAAAGAGGACACTGGCTTCTTTGTAGAAGATAGACCATCAGAGACTAGTTTGGAAGTTGGGAGACCAGGTAGGAGGCTAGATGATGCTCTCTTGGACTAAAATGGTAAGAAATGGTCAGAGTCACGTAGAGTTAATAGGATTATGATGGATTGAACGTGGGTTCCGCAGGAAGAACAAGAAAACCGGAAAGTTCTTGATTAAGGGAGAGTAAATTTCCAAGGGAGGATTAAGATGGCCTGGGGGAAGGGAACTGTTGCATGCTGAATGCCTCCCCCCAACCACAGCGAGTGGGTACGGTATAACCTGTAGGAAGGAGATGAGAAGGCCTCCTGTGATCTGGGTCCTGTCTACCTCACCAGCCTGATTTCCGTCCCATTTGCCCTGTCCCCCACCCCTCCAGAGCATGGCATATCCTGCCAGCATGGATCTGCTTATTCTCCATGCATGCCAGCCTACCTCACATCCTTCTGCCTTTTGCACAGGCAGCTGCCTCTGCCTGGAATTCATCCCTTCGTTCAGTAAGTAATGTGGATCCTCTGCCCTAGGCCAGGCATGTGCCAGGCATCAGGATAACATGGAGAATTAAGAGGGCCCTTCCTTCCCTGACCTTGCAGTCTGTTAGGGAAGACATACGCTTAGCAACATGTCAACACAATCAATTATTATTGTGATTAAGGAGTACACAGGAAAACTACCCGGTGCTATGAGGCTGTAAAACAAGGAGGCTTGAACTACCTTTGGTGGAGAAAGGGCAGTCAGAGATAGCTTCCTGAAAGACCTGCTGTGTCCATTGAGTTATAAAAGATAAATAAGATTTGGATAGCAAGACAAAGAGGAAAGGAAGGGGCTGCTGGTCATTGGGAATAATGTGTACAAAGGCCCTGAGGTGGAAAGGGCATAGCAGATTAGAAGAACTGAAAGACCAGAATGGCATGAACATAGAGAATGAGAGGGAAGAGGGAAGAGAGCCAAGGTAAGCCTGGAGGGACAGGGGAAGGCTGAGGCAGAACTTGTGGATTTTGGTCTTGAGCCAAAGAACCACAGGAAACCACTGAAAGGTTTGTACCTGGGAATGATGTGATCAGATTGGCCTTTTTAAAAGTTGGTTGGTAGGTGGAAAATGGTTTGGGAGGGGAGGTAAAGGAGATGATTAATTGGACAGGGGTTGAAAGCCAGAGGCATTAAGAGCGAGTCTCTGGGGGCGCCTGGGTGGCTCAGTTGGTTAAGCGACTGCCTTCGGCTCAGGTCATGATCCTGGAGTCCCGGGATTGAGTCCCGCGTCGGGCTCCCTGCTCAGCAGGGAGCCTGCTTCTCCCTCTGACCCTCCTCCCTCTCATGTACTCATTCTCTCTCTCTCTCATTCTCGCTCTCTCAAAAAAAAAAATCTTAAAAAAAAAAAAAAAGAGCGAGTCTCTGGCTCTTAGCCTGTGCCGGGTAGTGGTGCCATTCCCTGTGATAGGGAATGCCGGGAGAGGAGCAGCGTTGGGCGAAGAATCAGGAATTTAGTTTCAGATGTGCATATCGAACATGAGGTGCCTATCAGTCATTGAGCCATCAGGGCACCTGGGTGGCTCAGTCGGTTGAGCGTCCAGCTCTTGATTTCAGCCCAGGTCTTGATCTAAGGGTCATGAGTTCAAGCCCTTAGTTGGGCTCCAGACTGGGCATGAAGCCTACTTTAAAAAAAAAAAATGGAGCCATCAGTGAGGCAGTGCCTATAAGGATCTAGAGGTAAGAAGGGAGCTCAGACTTGGCATATATTTGGGAGTCATCAGCTTAGAGAAAATAACCAAAGCTAGGAGGCCGAATGCAGGTGCACAGAGACTGTTGAACTCCTCAGTTCTTCCAGTCCTAACATACTCATCCCCTCTGCAGAGCTTTCCCTGCTACCTAAATAAGGTAATTTACTGCTTCTCTGTTCCTCATTTACCTTACCTTTATTGTATCATGCAGTAATTACTTGTTTTTGTGTCTCACCTCAATTAGATAGAGCCCTTACAAGTGGTATGTTTTTATGTGAGATTCGTGGCTGAGTACCTGGCCTTCGGTTGGCTCCCACTAAATGCAACTCAAATGAATTGAAATGAAGTGATGTGGCCTTTAGACCTCAGAATAGCATTCCACAGTTAGACAAGGAGTAAACAGTGTGTCAAGATCTAACATACCAGAAACCCTTTCTATTGGAGGTTTTTTGGAATGCATCCCCATCAATGGGAGAATGGTGCTTATTTAATACAAATTTGCTCTCTGGGTAATGTACACATTCCATAAAGAAAAGAATACTTGGTTTAACTGCATTTTAAGTGAGTTTAACTGAGGAAGGTGCTGATTCTTCTGCTAACTGTGTTACAAAAGAAGACCTAGAATGTCTCCACTCAATACTGCAGGCAAATGTGTGTGGTCTATGAGAAATGTGTTATCAAGAGCTGGTAAACATTGTTTTGGCAGATCCCCACAAAACAGAGAGCCAGGAATGATTAGATGAAAGAACAGCATATGTGACATGATTTGCACAGTCAAATCACATTCCACATGCTCCCAGGGCTCCAGAAAAATAAGACGGCAATTCTCAAATTAACCATCTGCCTCTCTGCTTTCTTTTACCTCTTCCACTGAAAAGAGAGGAAGGGGAGAGAAAGGGAGGGACAGAATTATTTTGTGAATGTTTACTTGGAAGCTTAAGCATATATTCTCATAGCGTAATTCAGAGAAGAGAGATGAATGACACACGGTGGTGAAGGGTTCAGTCTTTAGCCACGTTTGGGTCTGATACCAAGTCATGTAGGCTGTTGTCTAAAGCAAATTGTCTAACATTTCAAATCCTCAGATTGCTTATCTGTAAATGGTGCTGGTTGGTGATGGTGATAGTGATGGTATTGGGGAAAGGAGCTGTAAGATCCAGTATGTATTCCATGGGGTAGCTCTGAGGATGAGATGTGATGACATTTGCAAAGCATTTAGCACAGTTGGCTGACGTGTAGTAACTTGAATAAATGGCAGCTAGTTGGGACAGTAATGGTAGAGTGTTTGACTTAGAGAAATAAGAGCTTGTTCTATTTGATTTTTAAGATTCTGCCACAATAATTTTTTTTCAAAGTATTTCAAAACTTAAGATTAAGATTGCTGCCATATAATTTTTTTTTTACTTAAGATTCTGCCACAATAATTTTTTTTCTCAAGTATTTCAAAACATCACAGATATCAGGTCATTTTACTCCGACATATTTTCAGATGCCTTTCTAAAACAAATAGACATTTCCTTACATAATCATATTCCCATTATTATGATAGATTTTATTTTATTATGAGAGATTATTAAATTCTGTCTACACACACACACACACACACACACAACCTAAAATGTGCCTCTCACTCTTGAGTATTCAAAACTGAATGTGCTGATGATACCAGCAATGATTTGGAGTCACCAGAGTTTTTTTGGGAGGAGGTGTGGTTACAATAAAGCAGAACAAGAATGCCTTTTTCTGAGCAGGCTTTCCCCCTCTTTGGCCCATCTCTGTCTGGATTTGAACCCTGTAGCTCCTTATGACCTGAGGGTAGGAACAGAAAGCAGGATGGGCTGAGTAGGTAGAGGATTTCCCTTGTTACCCACTCCCTAAACATCTGTCTGTGGTACCAAATATACGTTTCCTTTACTCCAGTGCCCTTTCTAGAAATTTTTAGTAATATTTAGTAACCTAAAAAGAATTAGTATTCCATGTTGTAAATCTGGATTTGAAACTTGATTCCTTGGAATATTTTTTAAATTCTATGATTATATCTCAGGAAACTCCCTGGTTGTGTAAATAACCATAATTATTAATTGACTAGCTCTTAAACCAAGCAAAAAAACTTCCACATTTAAGAGACTTCAAAAGTATAAAGCAATACTTTGGGGAAGGAAAAAACCATGGTATTTGCTAAAATGCCATGTGTTCTTTAAGAACCTCAGAGCTCCTGCCTGTGACTGGCATTGTTGGGGAAGGTGGTGGCATCTGTTGCCAGGGCAGGAGGAAGAGAAGGAAGAAAAAGGCAAAGAACAAAAGCTGACATCTGGCTGATGGAACCTTCTTTTGCCCCCACCAGTTCTGCCGCAGAAAGGGATGAATGGCTAGAAGCGATTTCCAGGTCAATAGAAGAGTATGCCAAAAAGAGAATCACATTCTGTCCCAGTAGGAGTCTTGAGGAGGTATTGTCTTTTCCTTCTTGTTTTTTTTTTCTCAGTGCATTTCAAACAGTTTTTACCCTAAAGAACTTTTCCCAGGGGTTTAAAAAAGCAACATGTGTTTCACAGAAAGATCCATGTGTGGGTATAATTTCAGAGCTAAATATCCTATTAACGTCTAACTGCAAGTCTGTGATAACATACAGTATATTCATATTTTTTCTGGTTGTAAAACTTCATTGTAAAAAATTGGGGAAATACAATATAATTTAAGGAAGAAACTAATCAGCTGTCATGGCACTACCCCAGGTATCTTTTTAAGTTAATTTTGCAGCAAAGGATTATTAGGATACCACTAATCTTAATATCCTGGGAACCTGACAACTATAATAGCCCATCATTTATCCCATGTCCTTAATGACACCATCAGCATTGTGAGCCGCCATTGCCCCAAGGGAAAAAAAAAGGCTCAATTCTGTAGCACTCCATGTACATGGAAGTAATGAAAAGTTGTTCTTCCACAGGCTGACTCAGAAAATAAAGAAGAAGTTAGTCCTCTTGGATCAAAGGCTCCCATCTGGATCCCTGACACCAGAGCCACAATGTGTATGATCTGCACAAGTGAATTTACTCTCACCTGGAGAAGACACCACTGCCGGGCCTGTGGGAAGGTTGGAGAAGTTCACACCCATCTCCATTGTGATTGTTAGCTCCAGGCTGTACATAGTGAGGAAGCATCTTTCCTCCTGTAAATCACAGCAGGGGGAAGGAAGATACCGAATCATGGATGATATTTTCTCTAAATATTTAGGCATAGGGCGTCTTACCCCTACCTACCAAGGTTATTGTAGAATGTCAATAATAGATGATTTTCATGAAAAAAAAATTCACAGTTAACTAGACTCCCACATTTACTGATAATAATTTAAACTACCCTTATCTAGATACTAAGTATTTAATAGAAGTACTTTCAGTGTTGAAATTATCGCCAGTGAGGTGTCTACTAAGCCTTCGTGACCTCGTTAGTTAGATGAGCATGGTAACGTTGATGTCAGAGAGTTACCAGGAAGATTAAACAGGGCCTCTTTAGGGAGCATTTAGTAGAGGGCCAGACACTTCGTAGAGTCACAGTAGATCTGGTCGTGGTTACCTAGCAATGATGACGGGCAACGTCGGTGATGATAAATACAGCTAACAGAGGACTTCGTGCATGCCACGCGTTGTTATAAACATTTTGTACACGTTAATGCTGTTAGTATTCTATTTTATGGAGTTAGCACTCGGTCATAGTGTGTGGCCTCTGCATCTTCCAGGGTGGTGATATGTGGAGTTCACCATAGGCCTGACCTCCACAGAGGTGTTAAGAGTCAGTGACTGAGAAAAGGTACTGAAACACTCTAGGTAGATAGCATTATCTGTTGTAGCATAGTCGATGGTTTGATGCTAAGGTTATTCTAAATAAAATAATTCCAATGTGTTTTCAGATTGTATGCCAAGCTTGTTCATCAAATAAATATGGTTTAGATTACCTGAAAAATCAACCAGCAAGAGTATGTGAACACTGTTTCCAAGAACTGCAGAAACTAGGTAATATATAAGTAAAGATTTAACAAATTCCTTTATTCCCAGATGCTTTCAAACACCCTTCCAAAAGAATCATCTTAGGTGCATTAGCAACATGACTAGTGATACTCATCTCAAAATATTAAGAATTTTGCTTTCGTAATTTAATTAAGCTTTCTTAACTCGTAGGATACTAATTGTAGAAATGTAATTACAGGGGTGAAATGCTTTAAAACAGTTACAAGGGAAATTTGACTTTCAAGTAATTTTGAAGTTTCTAGTTCCACAACTGTGCTCTTTACAGATCATTTTTATCTATCTGTGGATAGATCTGTCTCTATGGACATATACTGGGTGACCCTTTGTTAGCCCATTTCTAATCACATGGACTGATTGGTGAGGTTTTATGATATATCTAAATGTTCAGCTTTTCACCAAATACAAAATGATAAATCATATCTGCCTGCTCATTATTTGCAGGTATCCATCCCCACAGTTAAGATGAATGCAGCTAGCAGGACTGCTCAGGTCTATATTTTGGGAAGAGAGTTTTAGTTAAATTCCTGAAACCTATATATAGGATCTAAATTTCAAAAAGGTTGTTCTTCATTTCCATGAAGAATAGCTTTCCATCAGCAAATGAGAATGTCTTAGTGAATAAAGCTGGATGGCATGCTATTTCAGAATCCACATATTTACAGAGTAATAGTAACTGTACATACATTGTCCAAGAAGACACATTTATCTAATCCTTCACTGGCCTTTTTGTTCCTCCCTTTGTTCTGTGGGTGTATCATGTAGGTTGTAAATATTCAACATTCATTTTTTAAAATCCTCTTCCCTAGTCACCCATACCCATTTTCGTCAGTAAATCTTGACTAATTTATCTTTGAAGACCTTTCTCTTGATTTCTTCATCTCAGCCCTATCTTTCATCTTGGACCACTGTCATAGCTTCCCAGCAGGTTTTCTGCTGCAAATCCTTCCTCCTTTCTACTGCCAGATTTTTTTCTTCTAAATTCAGTCTGCTTCTGTCATTTCCCAGCCTAAAAGACCTTTGGTTTCCCACGGCTTAAACAACAGTCCACATTCCTTAGAACCAGCCTTTTTCCCTCAACCTTATTATTCTCCAAATAGATGATCTAATTTCATACCTCTGCTTTTGCTTATGCTGACTTCTCTTCGTGGAGTGTTCACCCTCCTCTTTTTGACTTGGCAAACTCCTGTTATACCTAATGGCCAACTCAAATATCTTACTCTCTCCCACCTTTCCCCGAACCTCTGCACTCAAAATTAATGGTTTCCTGATCTTGTCTTATAGTCCCTTTTCTAATACTTGGTTCATTATAATATTCCTATTTGGTCATATATCTAGGTACTAAGTGATGCTGTTAGTGGGTTTTTTTAAGTCAGGAGGGAAGTTTATATAATTTATTTAAAATTGGTAGTACATTAACATGTTTCATTAGTCCAAAGGCACAAAAGGGTCCTCCTTTCTCATGGTTTACAACTGAAAAAGCATAAAATCATAGACTGTGGAAAGTCTTCCTCCCACTCAGCTTCCGGCCATCCGTTTTTTTTCCCCCGGAGGTCTCTGTGTCATCAGTTCCTCAAGTATCCCTTCCATAGATATTTTATGCAGCAGTGTTTGTTGATCTGAATTAAATTGAATTGCAAAATGCTACCACTGGCTACATAAATGCACCTGATTTGTTTTAGATCACCAGCATTCTCCTAAGATTGGATCTCCTGGAAATCACAAATCTCCTTCAAGTGCCTTATCATCAGTCTTACATAGTATTCCATCAGGGAGGAAACAGAAAAAAATTCCAGCTGCTCTCAAAGAAGTAAGTGTTTCCATTAAACTTGCATCCTGATATAAGCTGAATTATTCATATCCATTTAATACACAGTTTTTCTTCCATAAAGAAAGAGGTCATTTCCCACTAATATTAAGACATGCATTTTAATACTGGTGCTGGATGTGGCTGAATCCTCACTCTCTTCCTTGGTCTCCCATATGACCTAAGTCATTCAGAAAATGGCTGTTGAAAGGTTTGGAGAACATTTTATAGCAATGGTAGCAAGTAAAGATAATTTAGATAGGGCGCCTGGGTGGCTCAGTTGGTTAAGCGACTGCCTTCGGCTCAGGTCATGATCCTGGAGTCCTGGGATCGAGTCCCACATCGGGCTCCCTGCTCAGCAGTGAGTCTGTTTCTCCCTCTGACCCTCTTCCCTCTCATGCTCTCTAGCTCTCATTCTCTCTCTCTCAAATAAATAAATAAGATCTTTAAAAAAAAAAAAAAGATAATTTAGATATATGGGGATTTTTGTTTTAAAAGATTTTTATTTGTCAGAGAGAGAGGGAGAGAGATTGAGAGCACAAGCAGGGGGGCGGCAGGCAGAGGGAGAAGCAGGCTCCCCGCTGAGCAGGGAGCCCAATGTGGGACTGAATCCCAGGACCCTGGGGTCATGACCTGAGCCAAAGGCAGATGCTTAACAACTGAGCCACCCGGGTGCCCCGACACATGTGAATTTTTTAAAAATTACTTTGAGGAGACCCCATGCCAGAGGGAAGAAGTCTACAGAATATTTCGGGTACTTTATTATCATTTACTAATCTGCAGTGTTTGTTATTTGTAAGTATTGGTTGGCTATAGACAGCTGCACTGGTAGTAAATTGTCTTTCCTTTCAACTTACAAGAAAAATTTAAAAAGTTAGGATAGTCTACACAGTTAGAACTGCCAGGGCTTAGTCCATAGGCATCACCAGTACCCTATCCCATCTCCTCAAATTCAAGTGTTCAGTCATCCAGTGTCAGGTAACACATAGCACTGCCTATCTGGGCCACCTCCATTTTTTTTTTAATTTAAAAAAATATATTTTATTTATTTATTTGTCACACAGAGAGAAGATGGAGAGAGCATGCACAGGCAGGGGAGAAACAGGCTCCCTGCTGAGCAAGGAGCCCCATGTGCGGCTCAATCCCAGGACCCTGGGATCATGACCTGAGCCAAAGGCAGACGCTTAACGACTGAGCCACTCAGGCGCTGCCCCTGGGCCACCTCCATTTTTATTAGTTTATTAATTATTTCCACCTGTGACCAGTTTTGTGGCCAGCAGAGTAGAGTTTTAAATGTTCTTACTTGGTTACTCTGGAGGTGTTCTACCGTGGAAAGTGGAAGCAAACAACTCCAAAAATTTGACCAAGATCGTGTTCTTTATGTAAAGTTGACTGTATTCCATCATGGTAGTTAAAACACTAAGAAATGATTCATAGCCAGCCTCATGAAATATTAAGGAGAGGACTTACAGTCCTAATTGCCAGGTTTCTTAAAGTGGTGAAGCCACTTTAGTACTCTGAACTGTCTCTTCCATCACTCAGTTCTTGAATCTAAAGTGACTTTCAGAGCTTTTCTTAACCAATGGAAGTCGTTTTCAGTTTTCTATAATTGTTCGCCTCTCCATGCTAATGTCATAGTTTATAAATATAATTCTTAAATTTGTTCTCCTCGTCAGTCTAAACTCCACAGTGCTAGTTTTACAAAAGTATTTCTAGTCTAGACTAGACCCAGCCTGACTCCAGTTGCATTTTGTACATGTTTTACCCAACCACACAAACAGACCTTCCACTGCAGCCATTCCTTCCTTTACTCCACTGGCTCTCAAAGTGTCCTCCAAAGCAGCACATCAGCATCACCTGAGAACTTACCAGAAATGGAAATTCTTAGGCCCCACCCAAGGTCTACAGAATCAGAAACTTTAACAAGCATTCTCTGTGATTCAGATGTATACTAAATTTTGAGAACCACTGCTTTCTCCTTTGCAGACTGGGAAAAATAATTTATCTGGTTACGTGCCATAAAAGTAAAAGTTTTCTACTTGGGAAGCTGTGTTTTTTGTCTTTTTATTTGTAATTGAAGTGAATTCACATATAATTAACAATTTAAAGGACACAGTTCAGGGCTGCCCAACCAGCTCTGTGGGTGGAGCATGTGACTCTTGATCTCGGGGTCCTAAGTTCAAGCCCCACCTTGGGTGTGGAGTTTTCTTTTAAAAATATATATACAAGGGCGCTTGGGTGGCTGAGTTGGTTAAGCGTCTACCTTCGGTTCAGGTCATGATCTCAGGGTCCTGGGATCAAGCCCAGCATTGAGTGGGGAGTCTCCTTCTCCCTTCCCTCGGTCCCTCCCCTCCCCCACTTGTGCACTCGCTCTCTATAAATAAATAAAATCTTTAAAAAGATGAAAGGAATCATATAATACATGACCTTTTGTCTGGCTATTTTCACTTCTCATAGTATTTTAGAGGTTCACCTAAGTTATAGCATGTATCGGTACTTTGTTTCTTTTTATATGTGAATAATACTCCATTGTATGTATATACCACAATTTCTCCATTCATCTGTTGATGGACATCTGAGATATTTCTGCCTTTGAGTTATTATGAATAGCAGTGCTATAAACATTGTGTGGACATATTGCCATGTGGACATTTGTCTTAATAATATACCTAGGAGTGTAATTGCCTGGTCATAGGGTAATTTGTTTAACTTTTTTTTTAATATTTTATTTATTTATTTGACATAGAGAGAGAGAGAACAAGTAGGCAGAGAGGCAGGCAGAGGGAGAGGGAGAAGCAGGCTCCCCGCTCAGTGGGACTCGATCCCAGGACCCTGGGATCATGACCTGAGCCGAAGGCAGCCGCTTAACCGGCTGAGCCACCCAGGCGCCCTATGTTTAACTTTTTGAGGAATTGGGAAGTTGTGTTTTTATTCCAGTAATGTTCAATACATTTTTAGAAACTCCTCGTTTTTAGAATTCCATTCAGAGCCTCAGTACCCTCAGTAATGGCACTCTGTGTCTCTTGCGTTAGACTTGATTTATATTTTAAATAATCAGATCACTAGAAGGAAAGTTTTGTGACTCATGTGATTAAGTTGCTTAAGACCAATTTTATCTTTAAGAGGGTAATAGGGGCACCTGCGTGGCTCAGGTTATGATCCCAGGGTCCTGGGATCGAGCCCCATGTCGGGCTCCCTGCTCAGTGGGGAGCCTGCTTCTCACTCTCCCTATGCCTGCTGCTCTCTCTCTCCGTCAAATAAATAAATAAAATCTTAAAAAAAAAAAAAAGGATAATAGAGGACAGGGGCACCAGGTGACTCAGTCAGTTTAAGCATCCAGCTCGATTTCAGCTCAGATCATGATATCCAGGTCATGGGATCAAGCCCCGTGTCTGGCTCTGCACTGAGATTCTCTCTTCCTTTCCCTGCTCTCTTCCCCCTGCTCATGCTTTCTATAAATAAGTCAGTAAATAAAATCTTTTCGAAAGTACGATAATAGAGGACCATGCATGACTATCCAGTATTGTGACTGTATTCTTTTACAGTTTATCAACTAATTTAAGAATATTCCAAAAGAGCATACAAAATATTTTGATCAATGATAATAACATGTAACATAAGTACATAGTGGTATCCCAATGTAACTACATTTTAAGCAAAATCTCATTTGAATGTAAACATTGTAATATTTAAAAAATCACCTGGCTGTCTTCTATAAGGGTGTCACTTTTTTATATAAATTTACTTGCACTTAACAGATATTTCCCATTTAACATTAGATGTTAAATTTTCTACTAGACAATAATATATCATCCTTATAAAATTTGTAAGAAATTAATACAATTAATACATGATTAAAGGTAGACTTTAAAAATTCATAGAATCTACCTCTTTTTGTGTTGCCACATAACGAATTACCACAAACTTAGAGGCTTAAAACAACATACATTTATTATCTCAGGAGTCCAAGCACAGCTTAGCTGGGATCTCTGCAGGACTGCAGTCAAGGCGTTGGCCAATGTTGAGTTCTCATCGCAAGGCTAACTAGGGAGGGGCCTACTTACAAGCTCACTCAGGTTAGCAGAATTCATTTCCATGCCACAGAAGCCTCCCAAGACAACTACTTCAAAGCCTGCATGGGAGAAAGTCACATCTACTAGCAATATGGAGTTTTACAGAACGTAACATAATCATGGGAGTGACATGCCATCATCTTCCCCATATTCTATTGGTTAGGAACAAGTCTCCCTACACACAAGGGGGAGGAGACTGTATAGTAGTGTGATTATCAGAGGCAAGGATCATGGGGAACCACCTTAAAACCCTGTTCACCATTCTAGGGGTGTCTGGGTGGGTCAGTTGGTTGAGCAGCTGACTCTTGATTTTGGCTTAGGTCATGATCTCAGGATCCTGGGATACAGCCCCACATCAGGCTCTCTGCTCAGCAGGGAGTCTTGAGGATTCTCTCTCCCTCTCCCTCTGCCCCACCCCGCCACGAGCATTTGCCCACTCAGCACTCTCTCTCTAAAATAAATAAATCTTTAAAAAAAAAGTCTGTTCATCATTCTAACAACATAATTCCTAAACTTGACTTTTTATTTCTGTTGTTCTAGGTTAAAAAAAGTTTCAACTGCCAGATTATGATCATTGAGAGCTTACTACCATTTTGTGTAGAGATTAAGACATTTTCATCCTTTTATGAAACAAAATAAGCTTCTCTCAGACCAAAATTTGGGGATCAGAAACTAATCCTTAAAATCACCATGAATAATCGAATTTTCCATTTACCTCTCTGTTAATAGTTTTTATAAGTCCAAAAAATGATTTCAGGAACAGAGTTAAAGGTTTAAGTAATTTTCCCTAACATTGCAAAATTCGAAGAACAGTAAACAACATATACAGTCCCAAAAATGAAACTTTCAAAAAGCACTTCTGATCTTTAGAATTATTTTTGTTCTTCTGGCAACCCAGAAAACACAGATGACGCCACAAAGAAATACATACATGCAAGCTCAATTAAACCAGGCAGAATGCTAGAATGGTTTTTTGTTTTTTGTTTTTTTTTTTGAGAAGTGGTGGGGAAGGGCAGGGAATCTTAAGCAGGCTACACGCCCAGTGCAGAGCCTGATGTGCGGCTTGATCTCACAACCCTGAGATATGACCTGAGCTGAAATCAAGAGTTGGACTTTTAACTGACTGAGCCACTCAGGTGCCCCAATGCTGGAATTGCTTCTAAACGGAAGGGTATTTTATGCCCCCGGTAATGGCAGTATTTGATTTGTCCAGTAGCAGACTTTGAAAATAAACAATTTCATTCTGAAACATTATATCATTATGGTTATTGCTTTCAGCACCAGTGATCAAAAGCAATTTTGTTACTTTACCTTTTGTTTCTTTGAAAACCATTAAACTATATATGGGGTTTGCTTATGTAGGTATCAGCAAACACAGAAGATTCTTCGATGAGTGGCTACTTGTACAGATCAAAGGGCAATAAAAAACCTTGGAAACACTTGTGGTTTGTTATAAAAAATAAAGTGCTGTATACATATGCTGCAAGTGAGGTAAGATCTGAAATCTAAAGATAAATGATTGTGGGGTCTGGTTTTATAATGCCAATTGGAAATAATTACATTATCTGTTTAATCTACTTGTTTTGTGTATATTTTTTGTTTTGCTTTGCTTTTGGAGGGGGAGATGTTGCTGTGATTTTTAATGTCAACAGTGTCCTAGAGCTCTTATTCAAAAATGTTAGGAATTTTCCATAATATTAAAATGTAACTTTTTTGGTGTCATGTGACTACTAAGAACTTCACTAAAGGCAAAGGTTCTTACCTTTCTGCGAAGCTCTCTTGGTTGACACTCCCTTGACTATCTCCAGATTGTATTGATCAGGCCTCAAGCTTAGATAAAATAGACTTTTTTTGTGTTATAAACAATGCCTGGCTATTTGCTCTAGTATTACCCTTTTCTCCTATCTGATCACCCTGTGTTCCAGTAACATCTTATAAAAACCACTGCTCTGGGAGCCAAGCTTTTCCTTAGTGGGACCGGGTAAATCACTTATATTTCTGAGCTTGTTTCCTGCATCCATAAAATGAAAGTAATATAATTACCTACCTCACATGGTTGTAGGGAAATATATGATACTCAGTGGACGTGAATACATTGAAAACTGTTTAGCAGTGTCTGACTCATGAGGTAGGTGGGGAGGGGTCAGCTTAATATTGTTGAATAAATGAAAATGAAAAACAAAGAATTATTGTTTTATATATGTGTTTATATGAAATTAAATTATAGCTATACAGTTCAAGAGTTTGCAAATCTGAATTTTGTTATCAATTTAAAGTCCCATCTCCCTTTGTATCTTTTTAAATTAGGACGTGGCAGCTTTGGAGAGTCAGCCTTTACTAGGATTTACTGTCACTCAAGTCAAAGATGAGAATTCAGAGTCTAGAGTGTTTCAGTTACTACATAAAAACATGTTATTTTATGTGTTCAAAGCAGATGATGCTCACTCAGCTCAGAAGTAAGTAATTTAGGCATATTTTTCTTTTATACATGAGTTTCAAGTTGTTACATGATTGATTTTTAAAATAACCTACTTTTGTATGTGGGGACAATTAAGAATTTAAATCAGAGATCCAAATTAGTTAGATTTCACATATTTTTCAAAGTCTTTAGGACTGTTTTAAGGACAGGCAGGAGGATCTGGAATATTTTCAGGAGACAGAGGGGAAAAGAAAATAGGTAGTCCTGTCCAAAATATTTTGTCTATACATGACCTCTGAGGAAGCAGCATGAAGCTGCTCTGTTGAAAGGAAAGGAAGCTGAGGCATTTGACCTCTCCTTCCATGAGGGTAAGGCTCATCTCTTAAAACATTCCAGGACTTTGGCAATCCAGTGATTCAATTGTGCCTTGGAACAGCAGGACTTTAAACAGCTGCTTGCTAACTTACTTCTTTGGGGAAAGGGTCAAACACATTAAGAGGCTCCCATGCTGTTCCCAATAACTGAGTAGAAGGAAATGGATATCATTTTAGATGGTAAAAGGGTTTTTTAAATAGTTTCTTTAAAATTCCAACAAGAATATTTATTTTGATATCATGAGGTTGTTTAACATAGAAAAGCATATCTCTCTGAAATTCAGGTCCTTTGTAAACAAAATAGTGCAGTTTACCTTCCACCAGATCTTTCCTGTGATTTTTATTTTGGTCTCACAAGTTACACGTTTTTGTTTCCACTAATAGCTTAGTGCTCATGTTTTCTCAATAGGCTTAAAATGCGCATGCATATAAAAAAGAATGCCTTTAGTAAACAAGGCTTGTCTTTTCTTAAGGCAGTTAGAATTAATGTACCAGAATTATATATGTTCCTGGATATTAATCAGGTACAATGTGACAGATAATCTGTAAGATTTTTTTTCAGTCTGTGTTAGGATATCTAGTGCATATGTGTTACTCCAAAAAATTCTTTTTCAAGTGAACTGAAGAATATTTAAAATTATGTCACTTAACTATTTTTTCTGTAAAAACTACCTTGGATAAAAGAGTAATTGTTCTAATATTCTGTTAGGAATTGCATTTCTCATGATTTTTATCTGTATTCATCACCAAACTGATAAAAATTATTTCTTTTGAATATGCATCTTTTGTTTATATCATTAAGTTGACAAAGGTAGAAAAACCTTCAATACAATTGGATGTAGCTGAGTGAAGGAAATCTGCTTATTTGTAATTTAGAATTAATACAGGCTAAATTATAAGTTTCTTTGAAGTCACCAATATGGAGGTGGTTTTACACATTACAGAACATTAAAATGTATTAATTTTAATGGAAATTTTTAGCTTTTTAAAAGACTTTTATTATAACTTATGCCATTTGCATTTAAAGTTTTGAAAATTCTATCCTTGAAATTTGAGCCATATCTGTGGTAGGCTATGTTTACTAATTAAATTGAGTGATTTCAAATGTTCATAGTAAGTTTGGAAGCAATTACAGTACTAGGGAGGTACAAAAAGTGTCTTCTGAATAATTGCAGCTCTGAGTATTGTCAGATAAAACTTAGACACTAACAAATTTTGGAAAGACTTCTAGAAACTCTGAGACACTTTTTTTTTTTTTTGGATACACTTCATATTGCATGCAAAATTTTGAGCAACTGAAGTAGATCAGATGTTAAGATTCTCTTTCATTGGAAGTATTAGAACAGGTCTGGACTATGGATGCCCAGGGAGTTAAGAGAGAAGGAGACAGAGACAAAGCTCGTGTTCCTGAAAGCAGAAAGGGGGTTGAAATAAAAGCCTTGGCAAATGTAATTCATTTCCCAAACCAATCGTATGGAATCATCAGGACTTCATAGAGCTTTTACATGAAATGGCCCCTTCTTCAAGCCTCATGGACATAAAAGATACACTTTTCAGTCCAAATTTTCGGCCATATTACCAAATAAAGGACAATTCCATATACGCAGAATTCTAATTTGGTATAGGAAACTTCTTAAATATACTGCTAGGTGATTGGATCCACAGACACAGCTGTGATCTATATTGTCTTAACATCTATCGGAGGATTGCATTTTACAAATCTAACAAATTTCTCTTACCAATAGGTGGATAGAAGCATTTCAGGAAGGCACAATATTGTAGCGATATTGGTTTCATCCCTTCTGTGATTCCAAATGGGTGGAATTTCATCAGAATGGAGTAATTGCAGTACAAAAATTTTATATAAATGAACACTGCCAAGATAAATCCAGCCAAAATCTTCATCAAATATTATGAATTATTTTGTTAGGTATAAGGTAATTTTTTTTAATGTTTGTTTTTTTGTGTATATGTTATTTATTAAAATTTTGATGTTTACTTAATGGTCAGAGTTATTTCTGAGATTCACACTGAATTCTAAAGTACCTTTTCTTTAGAAACCAGAAAACTTATCTTAATATTGTATACTGTATTAACTGTTTGTGACACAAGATTTCTCAGTGTTTTGTACTGTTACATTGTAACATTCTTACTTGAGGTAAGTCTTTGTAAATAAAAAACACACATCAAGGAGCAAATTTCCCTGCAGTGTTTGGTTTAGAAATTACTCTAAAACTGCTGATGAAAAAAATGTATGTTTTGAATCAATAAACTTAGATGAGTTTTTGTATCTTAATGGAAAAACACACGGCCAACTCCTACCTCAGTAACTGTGAAATGAAATTCCAGTAAATTATCCAGAGTATTTCTGTTGTACCTCTTTTGCCATGAGATAATGTTACATCATCAAGGAATTAGAGCGAAGGCATAGAATGTGAGAATTTTCATTGACCGGAGCTATGAGTAGGAAAGAGGATGGAGGAACACAATTAACTCTATGGTCTTTATATTAAGTCTCATCCTTTTTTTAAAGCTACCAGTTCAACACAAACATAAATGTATTATTAAAAAAAAAAAGAGCAAAATACGGCAAGCATTATATTACACAATATCCTTTGCTATTGTAAGTGTTCTGAGCCCAAGTCAGTGGTGGTGTTTGCATCTAAAAAGAATGTTCCATTCCCTATAATATTGTGCTTTAAAAAAATGAACTGGAATTACCATACCAAAAAAGCACAGATTCAAAGCCAGTGTTAACTGAAATTGTATTCATTTTTAAAGGTTATTTAATATTACTTTGTGTTATGCCCTCCCTGGTAATTAAAACAAATCCTTTATTTCTTTAACCAGCTGCCAAATGCATCTCATTAGGAAAGATTGATATTCATAATTCTGGTGCACTTACTATTTAACATGTGAACTGCTTTGTACATAAAACTGTTGATGAGTAGAAGAAAAATGAAATTCACACTATGATTACAGTCATTCTTGATGTTTATAATATACATTTGACTGAGCTTAAATTAAATTATCTTAAAAGGCAAGGTCATCCATAGAATATTTCACAAAAGGGCACAAGAATTTTCCTTTCTGCTTCTATATAAAGTATTTCCTAATTCAATGTGATACCATTGCCAAGAGAATTACTGAGTGCCTTTCTGAAGGTGTTTGTTGAAGCACCAGAGTCTCTACTAAATCTAGAGTTGGCTGCTTAGTTTTTCTGGCTGTTTCTTGCTGTGGGATCATTTTAAACCCTGTTGCACCCTTACACACAATCCTCACATGCTATCTCCCCAGTCTTTCTGTCACAGTAGGTAAACTAATACTTTGCAGCTCACTAATTTTAATCAAGAGAGCATAAATAAGGCTTCCACGTTAAAATCCTTGCATTTTTTAGTGTATCCTTTTTGGAGACCAACGTTATACCTTATAAAGTGTTTCCTTCTTCTTTGGGTCTAGCATTTTGCAAAGGACAAGTTATTTGAAGTTCTGCCCCGCTCCTCACGAGTTCTCAGCCTTCTGACTGGAAGGTTTGGCTTAAACCTCAGAATCTAAAAAAAATATCAGCCAAGCTATTTTGTCTTCCAACAGCTGGCTAAATCAAGAATGATTTATAAATCTAAATAGAAAAAACACTGCACAAACTAATATTCTAATTACATGTAAAACATATGTATGATTGTACTGGCTATTGGCTTCGCCCCATGGAGGGTTTTGAAAATATAAAATATGTATAGCCTTTTGAGGAAGCTATCAGATTACCATCCCCCCCCAAAATGTTTTAAATATGGAATGGTATTATGTTTCCTTCCCCCCATCAGTCCTTCATAATTTACCAAAGCCTATCAATTATTTATTTAACCTGGCTCATTTAGTGTCAACTGAAAAACCTAACTATATATGTTTTATTGTAAAGTTACTTTAAAAAATACATATCTTGATAGCTAACATTTTAGAGGAAAAAATGATATTCGGTGCATTCAGCGGGGGGGGGGGTGTGGGGCAGAGGGAGAGGGAGAATCTTAAGCAGGATCCCTACTGAGTGCAAAGCCCAACACCAGGCCTTGAGCTCCCTGAGCCAAAATCAAGACTTGGAAGCTTAACCGACTAAGCCCCCCAGGAGCTCCTATTGGGTGCATTCTATGAGAAAGTATACACAGTACCCGGATCCCAAGAATACTGTATTTATTACACTAATGCATGTGTTCCATCACACCCTTTTCAGGTTTTTCCTTTTATTCATAAGGAGGAGAAAGAAGAGCAGTTGTAAAGCCAAGCAAAAAGGTGCTAAAAGTAACTTTGATAAGAGATGCCAGGTTAAACTGGGGGAAGGCTGGCATTCTTAGTGTGTCCCCCCCAGTCTAGGTTCCTCCTCAGCTGTGACAGCTGTAAATGTAGAGAATCCATCAGAGTCCTAGAAAAATAAGGTTCTCTTAGGCATTGTCCCACATTTCCAAACCTCTCTCCAACCTATTTTCCCCTGTTCTGTAATATACCCAGTCTGATCCTCTTGTCCTTTGCCCAAGATCCTTAATTCTCTTTTCAGCCAAAAGCTTGATTCTTTGAGTATGCAGTAGCGTTTCTTAAAATGAGGTCAGCAGAGCAACTTTAATATAAAGCAGTAATGAAAAAGTAAGTGAAGAAGGTAACTTTAAAGTGTAGTTTTGTTAACTAGATGTTGGTAGGATATGTCCAGAAATAGGGAAAGCCTTCTATTTAGTAATTTAGTTAAAATGTAAATGTTATCACAGCATATGTTGATCTGTCTTAGAGTATGCATCGATTTGTACTCCCACTTTTGAGATTTGGGATCTGCTGTACTCAAATGTAGTCACTAGGATTTCCAGAGAGGTAAATCCTCTTTCTTATACTGTACATGCCTTGAAGGCAAATACTGTATCTGTGTCTCACAAAATACCTATCCTGTGTCTTTTAAGAGAAAATAGTTGTGCATAGAAGGTGAGGACAGGAGTCTTGTCTACTGCAACTCAAACTCAGCCCACCACATGCCCTCCTTATAACTCAGACCTTAGACCTACTCTTTGCACCATCCTGCAAGGCCATATCTGCAACTACCTGTTGGACAGCTACATGAGTCCTTCTTAAGCATTTTAAACTTTATAAGACTTCACTTTCTGTTCCTTCAGATCTGTTTACTTTCTTCTGTAATGGAAAAACACCAATCTAGGCTCCAGAATCTGCCTCCAAGTCTCAACAAGACCCTCTGCTATTGCTCTTGTACCCAGTCCATCTTCATTCCCGTTACTGCACAGACCCTGGCTCAAGTCCTTGTTACCTCTTCCCAATGATTAGAATAACTTTTCTTCTAATTCCAATGCCGCCTTTGCATGGTCTCATTTTAAACACTGCCAGAGCTATCTTACAAAGCATAGCTCTAACCTAGATTCATCCCTGCTCTTTGCAACCTCCATTGGCTTCCCAGTGGCTCGGCATGGAACACTTCCTCAGTTGTCACACACTCCAGCTAACCCCACCCCAACCTTTCTTCTTTGTTCTCACCCTCTTCCCAACCCATTTCTGCCTGTGTACCCAAGACTTTTCTTTCTGTGATAGTTGCTCCTAGTCCTTCCTCCCTTATTCCTCAGATTTAGTCTCTCCTTTCTCTCTGTCTCCATAGCCTTTAGCTAGAAACACACTTTCATTCGGTGCCTATCACATTCTATCCTTGAGAATCAGACTCCTCAGCATCTGGCAGAGTACCTTGCATGCTATGGACACCCAGTATTTGGTGAGTTAAATTACTCCAAATGGATACTTTCTGATTTTTTTTTTTTAAGCTCCCCTTGAGCTTTCTCCAACCCCCGTCTCTTCCCGGAATTCCATATACAAATATTCTGGAGCCTATGCCACATTTAATATTCTCTAAAGGAAAATCTTATCTATGACTTTCCCTTTTAAGAAAAAAGATAATTTCTAGTAGGATTTAATTTTATTTTAAGATAAAGGTAGTAGAAAATTTTCAAAAAGCCTCAATATCAAATTCCCTTCGTGGGGGGAAATGAAAGGGGGCAACTCTCTTTAATATGAGTTGGTCATAGCATGTTAAGAACCAATCTTGAAATACTATATTTTTTTTAAAATGACATGAATTTCTAGAAACACTTTTTACTTAAAGTGATAATAGTTTGTATCTTATTGTCCATATAGATATAGATCCTTTATAAATACTAGTATTGTAAATAATGTCCATATGTATTATATTTATACAAAATAAATTTACTGTATCTACTTTTGGTGTGATGATGTCTTTAAGCCATATATTTTTCTAGAGTCATAGTTAAAGACGAACCACAAAGAGGGGTTTTCAGAGAATGAGGCATAAAGCATATTCCCCTTCCTAGGGATTGTTGCATGACATTTTTCTGTGTCCTGCTGCCTAGTTCCAGAGGGAAAGGACAGAGGAGATGTTCTCCTTCCCAGTGCACCTTTGTTTTTCCTGACTTGGGTTTCTGGCGTGAATCTGGAACTGCTTTTCTAGTGCTGATCAATACTAAAGAAATTTCAAGGACCCCTTCTCTTAAAAGTCCAAACCACAGTGCTTTGCACACAGGACAGCTCTTCCTGCCACACCTCTGTGCCGCAGGTGGTCACCGTCATAATGTTCTGTCAATGCCTCTTCTTTTCATGAATCTTTATTGACCACTAGGCATTGTCCCGTATGCTTGGGAATACACCACTGGACAAAAAAGCCAGCCTTCCAGAAGTTTACATACTAAGTGATAATAATTCTTTTTCTCCATTTAGCCATTATACGTATTTACCCACAAGAGCTGATAAGTAAATCTTTGCCTGACTAGAGGATTCTGCCCTAGCTTGTTTTATTTAAGGGAATTTTATTTTATTGGGATCTACCCAGACTTGTTAACTCCTAATAAACTATAAGGTAAGAGATACCCTAAAACAGAGCCCAATTTTCCACAAGTTAGAAACCAAACCGCCCCAAAATGATGAGGTTATCTAGTATTACTGAAATCTGAAACGTCTCAAAACTTCCTTTAACGACCTTTGGCAAAAGGGATGCTAAGCGCACGCGGCTTCCGAAAAGTCCTTGATGGGGCTGCTCTGGCGGGGCAGTTTCCCTCCCAGCCGATAGGGGGCACCGGCCTTTCTGAGGCTCGGTTTTCTCTTCCGACCCAGGGAACGTCACGATCTCCTCACCGCTTCTCCCCCAGTAATGCGCAGGCGCGGACGGGAGCACGTACTGCAGAGCCGAGGGAGGGGTCACGAACTCTGACCCCCCAAATACACAAACCCAGAAAGCTCCCTGCCCCCACTTTTCTTTACCCTACCCCCTTGAGCTTTTCTCCAACCTGTCTCTTCCCGGAACCCCAAGCAGCCACCAGAGCGGGACTGTCCGGTCTACGCCCAGCGCGGGACGTAGCTCGTCGGAGAAGCGCCGGTAAGAAGTGCCGAGTAGGGAGAAAAGCAGTCGTGGCCGTGCCTGGGGCGGAGGGCGGGGTGTCCCTTCCTCGCAACTGCCAACGGACGCACCCCCTGGTCCCCCAACAGCCTCCGGGCTGCGGCCGGCACGACCGGCCCGTATGGCAGCGCAGCGGCAGGCTGCTCGGGTCGGGAACGCGCAGAGTGGCCGGAGTGGCGGGACGGAACGTGCGGGGCTCCCAGAGTGGCTGAGGCAGTAGCCGGAGCGCGGGGCACGGAGCGGGGCCGGGGCGCGGGAGGCAAGTCCGCGAGCTGCACGGCGCGCGCAGCAGCCTCTCCCCCGGCGCCTCCTGCGGCGCCTCTGACCTTTCACCTACAGGAAAAGCTTCCGTCTCGGCGCCGCTGCCGCCGCCGCCGCAGTTTTCCCCGCCTCAGAGAGCCGCGCGCAGCGGCCGGGCTCCGGGGGCGCACCGTGGGCTCGAGCGTCCGCGAGCCGAGGCCTCCGTCCCTCCCGGAGGCCGCTTACTAAACTCGTGCCTGCGCGGGACGGACGGAGCAACGCCCTTGACTTTCACGACAAATAGGGCGAGAGCAGCCGCTGCCTTTGGACCCGTATCTTTTGAGAAAAACGGAACGGCCCGGGGTCCTCACTGCCCTGGGCATGTCTAAACTTCCAGGAGTTCTTTTGTTAAGGAACTCTGCCTGCAACTCTTGCACCTAATCGTTTTATGAGTTACAAATGTTGCCAAGGTGTCTCATAACCTTCACTAAGTAGGTCGGCCAGTTTAAAACAAACAAATAACTAGAAAGGAGAAGCAAAAAGACTGGAAATTAAGGCCTTTCAGGTTTTTGTTCCTCTGGATGTTGTAAAAAGGCCTTCGATTTGGACGTTCTTGAACAATGTTGTGTGGTTGCTTGGTACACGGTGATTGATTTGAAATTTTGCTTTTATGTCCAGTTGGTAGATCTAGAAGAGGGATGTTTCTGTTCTTGTATATATTTAAAAAAAAAGGTGGATCGCATATAAATGTAACAAATTTCATTATTTGTAGGGGCATTTCAGTCTTTTAGGAAGAGTTTTGAGGGAGACGCAAATCAAAGGCATCAAACATTCCTAATATATGTTCTGTTTGTGTTTCTGCCACACAAAGCCTTTAATTCCTGACCTTGGTGGAATAGAAAAGACAAAAGAAACAGCATAAATAATGGTATAAATATAGTTACCTTTTTTTGATTCATTGGACTCTGCAACTTAAAATCTTTTATGAAAGCCCTGGGGAAATGTATCTTTACAGAAATTTTACATATGATACTAGAAGTTAACAAAAGTCTCAGTGAATTCTGGTCGGTTGCTTTAGTATACACAATAAATGCCGGACCCATCTCAAAGGACTGGATTTTTTAAAAACTTGAACTGAGTGTTAAAGGTCAGGTGGAATTTAAGGGAAGGAAGAGGAGCTTAGAATGGTACATTGAGGCATAAAGAACATCCCTGTTTGACCCAAAGAGAGGCCCCTCTAGGGAGCCATAAGAGGTAAAATGGGAAGATGGGGAAGTAAGACTATAAAGAAACTCTGTGTCCACAGTGGCAGGCATGTTTCAGATGCTTAATAAATACTGAAAAAATAGGAGAAGGACCGAAACTTTATCCTTTGTCCATTAAAAAGACATTGATGGTTCTGAAGCAGGGGAATAAGGATGTTTCAGTCTTTAAGTGTCCTGAGATACTGTTGCTTGTCAAGGATGCTGAACACTAATGGTTTTTGCCTTCTTGGCACTTCAATATACACAAAGATGGTTCTTGCCTAATAGGGGCTTTTCATGTACACAAAGTCGTATATATTAAATATATGTTCCGGAAACTCAAAAGTAGCTGAAATTTTACCTGAAGAGTTAACTAGAAGGCCTTCAAGGCTACGAGAGGCTTTATGAACCCCTTGAAATTCAGCATATACTGTCATTTGTAGTGTGAGTGAATGTGAATTTGTGTTTTCTAGTGAGAGAAACCTTACCTTCCATCAGTTTTCAAAGAGAGATTTGACCCACTCTACTGGAAAAAATAGGATCATTGTTTTATGTCATATTTATATCATATTTTCAAACTTTGCATCCCCCCGAAGGAAATACATTTTGCATGATGACTCAGCACACTCACAGATTAAACTGAAATAAAGTCTTAATGAGACTATTCTTATCCTCACTATATCTGATGCAGTCTTCCATTTTCCTTTTAAAGAAAATCTGACCTAATAAATTAATTTCCCCATCCATAAGTGGCTCACAACACAAAGTTTGCAAAATACTGTTTTGGATAATAGCAGCATTCAGTTGATGGTAGAGGGGCTGGTGGGGAAAAAATGAACTGTTTCTGTTGTCAAAATGCACAGACTTAAAACTTTGAATGGAAAAAGGATAGCACCATTCATACTCTGCTTTTCTGTGGAAATAAGTAGAAATGAGATCTTGGTAAATTGGAGAAACCCAGGGCCAAAAATGCAGGACTGTTTGTTTTCTGTATGTTAATTAGCTCTAGAGCAGTAAAGACAGCATCCTCATGCTTTTTGCTTTGTTCCTCAGGCTGGTGAAAATACTTAACCTTCAGTGCCTAACTCAGATGTCTCTTCTATAAGGTTTTTCCAGAGCCTACCTCTCTAGTGTGGTGGTTCTGAGCTCCTCTTGTTCATTTATTGAACACTGTTCATTCAGCTTTCAGGAAATAGCTCTTTCCTATAAAGAAACTTAACCACTGGGGTAGATATTTTCACTGACATTGAATTTTTACAACCTTTTGAAATAAATTATATTGAATCCATTTCATTTGTGAGGAAACAGCCTCACAGTGAGTGACATGTAGTCATTTAATAAATAGTAAAATGGGTTTGACTTGAGGTCTAAGACACAACCACCTATGTAAACTTTCGCCGTTTCTCTGTTTTTCTCTTCATCACTCCTTCCTAGTGTGCTTCATAGCATTTAGCACATGGTAATTTTTAAAAATCTGTTTTCTCACTAAAATATAAGCCCTGTAGGGCAGAGATCTTTTCTGCCTTGTTCACTGTCAAGTCCCAAAGTCTCACAGTGCCTGGTAAATATGTTCCAGTAAATACTTACTGAAGTTAGATATGAATACTAGGCACTGCTAAATACTAGAGGTTCGTTGAAAACTACAGTTCTTTTCCTTAGAAGTCTGTTAGAGATGGGTCATCTACGCAAAGGACAGGGTGCTGTAGAAGATAAGTGGGCACAAGATACAGTAGGCTAAAAATGAGGGAATGCTTACTTTATCATTACAACTGTAGATACCCATTCAAAAAGCAGAAAAAAAAGTAAGTAGCTTATAATTCTCACCTAGAAAAGTCACTTAACATTTGAGAATGTTTATTTTTAGTCCTTGTGTGTTTTGCATAGTTAAAATCAGTTAAATAACATTCTGTTTCTTGATCTTTGCATTTAGTTTGGCATTGGCATTTTCTCTTTGTCATTAAACATTTTCCTCATGTTAGCAAAAAAAATTTTTGTACAAATCTTTGTTCTTTGTCTTTGCTAAGATGTCACCTCAGAAAGGCCATCTCTGACCTCTTAATTTAAAAAAAAAAAAGTTCCTTTCCTGCCCCAAGCATTTTGTCACTAGTCCCTGCTCTACTTTTCTCCATTCCACTTTTTGCCATTTATTGGTATCGTGTATTTATTTGTTTGTTGTTTGTTTAACCTCACCAAAATAGAAACTTCACAAGGGGAAGTTTGTTTTAATACTATCTGCTGTATCCCTAACACTTAGAAAAATGCCTGGCCTATAGTAAGCACTCAGCAAGTATTTGTTGAGTAGAATAGTGAATGAATTATTGGGTCAGTGAACCTCTTGATACACATTGGCAAATTAACTTTTCAAGAAGGTTATAACAATTTAGACTTCCATCAGTATGTGAAGAATGCTTGTTTTGCCTAATTTTGGGAGTTAAATTTAGTCTTAGAAAACAAACATTGATCTCGTGATTTCTTGGTCATGGTAGAAAGAGAAGCCATTAGCAAAGACATGAGAAACATGGTAAATTCAAGGAATTACAAGTAGTGTGTATGGCTAGAATATAAGATTTAACAAATGACACCTCAAGTCCTATAGATGAAGGGAGGGCTTTGAAGAATATTAAGAGTTGAAATATTAAATACATATTTAATCTGGCAGCAATATATAGTTGCGATTGGGTGGGTATTATTGGACTTTTAAGTCAAGAAATATCGGAACTAGATTGGTTGGTAGTTTGGATTGTCAGTGGTCACTGAAGTCATCCATGTTGGTGGCAGGAAAGGGACAACACTCAGTGTCAAAATTTTCGATGAATAATGGTATTAGAGCAGAAGCTGATGAATGACAGTAATAAAGTCGTTAGAAGTATGCTATAACTTAAAAGAATCTCAGAGGAAGTATTTTTGGTGTGGGAGAAAATAAGCCTTGTTCAGAGGCCTACAACATTAGCACTGTCCTTGAGCTGTGTACATGTATACATATACATATAAATACAAGATAAATAGTTTCATGCTCATTTGCCTATTTTGAAGTATTTTATTGACTTCATTAAGAATAATGAATGATTCCTTTAAGAATAATGATATCTTTTAAATTTAATTTTTTTAATTTAGATTGAATTAATTAACATATAATGTATTAATTGTTTCAGGGGTACAGGTCTGTAATTTATCAGTCTTACACAACTCATAGTGCTCATCATAGCACATACCCTCTCCAGTATCCCATCACCCAGCCACCCCATCCTTCCCACGCGCCTCCCCTCCAGCAGCCCTCGGTTTGTTTCCTATGATTGAGTCTCTTATGGTTTGTCTCCCTCTCTTGTTTTGTCTTGTTTCATTTTTTCCTCTCTTCACCTATGATCCTCTGCCTTATTTCTTAAATTCCACGTATCGGTGAGATCATATGATAATTGTCTTTCTCTGATTGACTTATTTTGCTCAGCATAAATTTAATTTTCTGTAGAAAGCATCAAGACTGTATCTCTTTACCCTGTTACTGAATTCCACTTTATGAGCTTCCTCATTTTTTAACTTGAAAGCTGGGAATAAAATCTGGACTGGAACCCAAAACTAATTTGATTCTTTTCTAATGTCAGTAGTCTCTCCTCATCAGAAAGATTCTGTTTATCAATATATCAGGGTAATTGGTAACCCCTAATATCTTTTTGTTTCATGAGAAAGTTTAACAGCTTCCAGTCCTTAAGGCTCCAGGCCTCAAGTTTTTAATATGGAGGATTAAAAGCTGCCTTGCCCTCACTCCTTATGCCTTTTTATCATCTTAAAACAAAAAAGTTTTGTTATGTTCAGAAAAAATTCAAAATTAATTTATTTTGTGAATGCTCTAGAAACTGGAGGTTGTTTTAAAACAATATGGCTATAAAACTAAATTTGTCTTTTACTAAACTCACAGAGCAAGAAGTTAGAAGGACTTTGATCTGGAAGTAGCCAAAAGGAGAACTCTTGATAGAATATTTTATAAGTGTAAGGGTTTTTTACCCTTCTTTTTTGGGGGGGATTTCTCCACTGACAACAGAAAATTAGAGTCAATGCTGAAGTAAGCTTTTTGAGCAGCTTAGTGTTTAGTGGACTTCTGATTGAAAAATTCTGTGTATCAATAGTAGAAACAAATTGAAGTGGTTGTCTGGCTCATGATGATTGTATCAATAGCCATGTCTATGCTAGTCTCCCATCTTTTGGTAAATAGACCTTCCAAAAGTGGAAGTTGCCAATCATTCCTTTCCCTTTTCCTGGCCTGCCTACAGTGATTAATTCCAGAGATAAGCACATAACCTAAGCTGGGCCAATCACAATCTATTAACCAAATTTTAAAATTGTGATTAGAGAAGACTGCTTTTCCTTTCCTGGTGCTTTACTACAAAGTAGAAAATAAGCCACATAGGTGAGAATAGAGATAATAAAAGTAATAGAGATAGAATAGAGATAATAAAAAAAAGACAGAGATAAGGAGATTCCTGACAGCATCAAACCCAAGCTCCAGTTTTTCCCAAGGTCCGCTCTCCTTGGGTCCTCGCTGTGTGTATCCTTTTTCCCCCACCCCCTGCCTTTTTGCTTAAACTAGCCATAGTTGAGCTTTTAGCACAACCGAAGTGACTAAATGCATTATCATAAATGCCTAATTTTATGCCATATACCTACTTCATTCTTACCCATTTTTAACATTTCCCCCTTGCAAATACTTTCATTTATCAGAGTGAATAATCCTATCCTCTGGGAATTTCTAAATTTTAGTAAAACTTAATACATTTGGATACAATTTGTAATTTATTTATTTATTGTTTTAGAGTGAGAGAGAGCACATGAGGGAGGGGGGCAGGCAGAGGGAGTCTTTAGCAGGCTCCATGCCCAGTGCGGAGCCGACACAGGGCTCCATCTCACAATCATGAGATCATGACCTGAGCCAAAATCAAGAGTCCTGATGCTTAACCAACTGAGCCACCCAGGCACCCCATAATTTGTGATTAATTTAGATATTCTGCCTCTTTTTTGCAAAAGGTGGAAAAAATTTTTAATGAACAAGATTATATGATGTATTTGAATTATTCTGTGGATTTATTTACACGTAAATATGTATTGTATTCCTTGATAATTTAATGAGAAGAATAAGTAATAATGAAAATGAGATTACAGATTTGACTTTATATCATTGTGTCTGTGCCTTTCTAGACTCGAATCTTAATAAGCTGGCTTTACAGACACATAACAGGCTTTACAAGTAGGATAAGTAAGTAGTTTGATACTGCAACGTATGCACCATACATATCTATGTTTGGTTGGAGAGGGGTCCAAAGGGGAAAAATTGTTCTTAATCCACCTTTCTGGTCAAATCTATTCCCTAAATTCCTCTCATTTCTGTTTCACTCAATACAAATTTAGGTATATGCTCATTGAGGTAAGTATTTCAAAAAATTTCCCTAAGCATTGGTTTGCTAACCAGTTTGGATTATATGGATCTATCAAACAATATGAGATAAGGGCTCTAGACTACTGCAGTAATGCGGAAAGTTTATATACAAAGAAGTAGAAAGAGGCACCTGGGTGGCTCAGTCAGTTAAGCATTCGACTCTTGATTTTAGCTCAGGTCATAATCTCAGGGTTGTAAGATCAAGCTCCACATTGGGTTCTGTGCTGGGCATGGAGCCTACTTAAGATTTTCTTTACCTCTCCCTCTGCCCCTCTCCCTCCAAAAATAAATAGAAAAAAGTAGAAAATTGATGTATTGGATCACAAAATGGAATCTACCAAATACATGCATGTGTACGTTTTTCTGAAGAGGGTGTATAGCTTTTGTCAGATTCTCTAAGCTTAGAGTTTGTAACTCTAGAAGTTAGGAATCCAGTATCATTTCCTGCTCTTTTCTTCAGAAGCAAAAAAAATCCAATCCGAATATCCCTGAATTCAGTACTCAAGAATACTATTCCAAGAATATTAACTTTCAAATCCTTTAGCTTTGTATTACCTGTAGCATTGCTGATGACAAAGTATACAATTAAGCATGAACCTATGCATTTGTATATATATATATACCATGCACATAGGTGCATCACACATAATACCCTAATACTCTTTGGTCTCTGGCTAAAATGATAGTTGATTTAGTGTAACTGTTTGCTCATATAATAGCACTGAGATTTGACTTCAGTCCTTTCTATTCATACACTTTTAAGTAATCTAACAATAACATATATCAATAGTTTATCTACCAAAGTTTTCATTATGAAGTAGCTTCTTTGGGTCTGATGTGCTGATAACACTGTGTTGATTTTAGGATTTCTGGAAAAGATTCCTTTAAACTGGCTTTTTGTTTTCTACTTAAAATTAGTTTTTTTGTGTATGGTAATACTTGTAGGTAAAATTTAAAAGAAACAGACACTTATTCAGTGAAAAATAAGTCTGCATTCTACCCCTGTTCTAAAACTTCCAGTTCTCCCTGGAGGGAGTCACTATAATCATTTTCTTTGGTGTTCTTTCAGCTAGTTTTTCTTCTCTCTAGGTAACATTTTAAAGCTTTCCTTACATATATCGTGCGTGTTTCCTGTTAGATTTGTGCCTAAGTGTTATGGGCTGCCCCCAAAATTCATATTGAAGGCCTGGCCCCCAGTACCTCAGAATGTGACTGTATTTGGCCATGAGGCCTTTAAAGAGATAACTGAGTTAAAATGAGGTCATTAGGGTAGGCCCCAATCCAATGTGACTGTTATCCCTATTAAAAGAGATTACAACACAGGCACAGAGGGAAGACAGCCATCTACAAGCCAAGGAGATAGGTCTCAGAAACCATCCCTATTTGACAGCTTGTCTCAGAGTTCTAGCCTCCAGAATTGTGAGAAAATTAATTTTTAAAAAATTTATTTTAGAGAGCTCGCACAAGCTCGGGGTGGGGGGAGGGGCAGAGGGAGAGAATCTCCAGGAGACTCTTGAGCTGAGCATGGCGTTTCATCTCATGACCCTGAGATCATGACCTGAGCAGAAACCAAGAGTCAGTTGCTCAACTGACTGAGCCAACCAGGCGCCCCTGTGAGAAAATTAATTTTTGCTGTGTGAACTACCCAGCCAGAAGTAGCCCTGTTAAGCCTTTGTTATGTCAGCCCTAGCAAACCAATATAGATTTTGGTACTGGGAAGTAGGGTGCTGCTGTAACAAATGCCTAAAAATTTGGAGCTGGGAAATGGGTAGAGGCTGGAAGAGTTTTGAGATGCATGCTAGAGAAAGCCTGGATTGCCTTGAAGAGATTGTTGGTAGAAATATGGATGCCAAAGGCAATTTTGGTGAGGGTTCAGAAAGAAAAGAGAACTGTAGAAAAGCTGTTCTCTTAAGAGATACACAGATAGCTTCGTGAATGGAATGTTGATAGAAATAGTAAACATTAGGGGCGCCTGGGTGGCTCAGTTGGTTGGGTGTCGGACACTGGTTTCAGCTCAGGTCATGATCTCATGGGTCGTGGGATCGAGCTCTGCTTGGTGCTTCGTGCTCAGTGCTCAGCAGGGAGCCTGCTTGAAGATTCTCTCCCTCTGCCCCTCCCTCCACACATGGGCACTCTCTCTCTCAAATAATAAATAAATAAATCTTAATAATAATAATAAAGGGGCACCTGGGTGGCTTAGTTGGGCCTCTGACCCATCTTTGAATCTTTCTGCCCTTTCCTTGAAGGATAACAGATGTTTGAAACTGAATAGCTCTACTGGCCCATCTAGAAGAATCACACAAGTCTGACAGTTTTTCTTCATTTCATCCCATCTGTGTCCCCTTCATTCCAAGCTGTCAACGTTTCTGCTGGTAGAAAATTCTCAGAAATTTTACTGCCTTCCCTTCAGTTCATGGGGGTGGAGGCCCAGAGGACACAGGCCCAGGGAGCAGCTCTGTTTCCTCAGTTGGTTCCAGAGAGGATGAAGCCACTGCTTTTCAGTCTAGTGAGAAATAGTTGAATAAAGCTAAATATTGAGCATTGCTTTTAGTACAACTAAAGTGAATTTATGACAGATATTATATAATGTGACAAAGTCAAATAATTTTTGTGTTCTTGTCTGATAGAAAAAGCAAAAGTCAAAGTCAATGCGTTAATCTTTCAGTCTCTCAAGGCCATTTGGAGAAAGTTTTACCTTAAATGCAAATTAACCTTAATATTTAAGAAACTGCCACTAATGAACAATCACATAATTCTGGAGAAATCTTTCCTTCTGAACAAATGCAATTCTTTTGTCAGTTTTTACAATATATTCATAAAAGAGTGTGTCAAGTAAATAGATATTTTCAAAATATATAAACGCAGAATAATTTCATGAACCCCTCGATAAACTTCATCAGTTTTTAGTAATTGTCAGTGCATGGCCAGTCTTGTTTATTCCATCCTTCCCCCACCCACCCCAACTGGATTATTTTGAAATAAATCTTAGCTATCATGTGATTTCATTTGTAAATTCAGTATATATGTTTTATGAGTATAATTGTGAAAAGGCATCTTTTTATTCTGGCAGGACATTTTGGCAATTAGAACATGGCAACCATAGAAGAAATTGCACATCAAATTATTGAACAACAGATGGGAGAGGTATGTTTGATTTACAGTTCATTTGCAGATCCATCAAGCCTATTTAAATCAAATGTATAGGGGCGCCCGGGTGGCTCAGTCGGTTAGGTGGCTGCCTTCGGCTCAGGTCATGATCCCGTAGTCCTGGGATGGAGCCCCACATTGGGCTCCCTGCTCGATGGGCAGCCTGCTTCTCCCTCTCCACTACTTGTGCTCTCACGCATGCTCTGTCTCTCTCAAATAAATAAAATCTTTTAAAACATAAATCAAATGGATATGCTACGTTCTGAAGGTACAGAAACAAAAGATATTCTCAACTTTCAGGTAGCTTTAAATCTAGTGGGAGATAGTCAAATCATCCTACAGTCACAATACGGTGGTAAGGGCTCTAACAGATGACTGTGTAGAGTGTTACGGGAGTGCAGAAGAAAGCCAGCTAACAAAGAGTTGTGGAGGGGTGATGAGACCTGGAACAGTGATGCCCAGTTCTTTAGTAAGAGGTACCATAATCCAGAGGCTTTCAGAGTATCTTCTGGGGACTCCTCACAGAGGGTCAGCAAGGTCAAAACCATTTTATAATAATACTGAAATGTTCATTGCCCTTTTTCCCCCAGGGGCTGCCTGCCATGTAATGATATGGTATGATGAAACATGTCAACATATAAAAGATGTACATCACTCAGTGGGCCAGTGTGATACTACAAAATCACTGACAAGTGAAGGATCCATTCAAATTACAGGATAGATCAGTGGATTTTGATACAGTTTCTGATTTCACATTACAACTAGCCTTTAAAAAGCTACCACTTGTGAAATTTGAATGTGCTGTCAAAGAACTACCACACGTTGCATGCACCTAAAGCTCTTCTCTAAGAAATAAGTTTGTCAGCCATTAGAATTTTGTTTACTTCACAGTAATAATACTGATAGAAATAATCCACAGTGAAGCCTACAACAGCTTAAGCTTTACATGGTAAAATTTGTTATAAACCGATTCAAATTCACATCATAGAGATAAAATTGAAAATTGTTAGGGAAGATAGTGGTGGAAATAACCTATATAGAATAAAATTGACAGAAAAGTACACCCAGAAAAATAGGACATACTGGCAATAATGGTCAACAAAACTCAAATTGGCAGCAGTTATAATTGGTACAGTTCTACTCTAGACAAAAACTGATTAGTAATTTAGAACTTTGCTGTAAATTTTGCATAGAAAAGAATCTTGAAAATAATTTCAGGGAAAAAGTAGGAAACAAACCAACTTTGCCATTTTAAGTTTGAACCAAGGGATTAAATTGGGTTAATGAATTTACTCTGTAAAATATTTGCTCAGCAACAACAAAAGCCCTCAGTGCTGGGCTGGTTCTCTTTATTAATGAACTTGCTCTTCCCTAGGCTCCTCCAACTCAGTAGATAGCAATCCTGTCCTCCCAATTGCTCAGAGCAAAATCTGGTAGTCATCCTTGACTCGTCTCTCCTTATATTCCACATCTAGTCCATCAGCATGTCGTGTCAAATTTTCCTTCATAAAATATCCCAAATCCAATAATTTTTTCCTCCAGCATGGCTACTACCCTGTACCCTGCCAGCATCTCTGCCCATGTATAAATCCCAGATATTGCCAGTGCGTGAGCAATAGTATCCTTTCTGGTCTCCCTTAATTCTTCTCTGGAACATCACAGGCTAATCTACACACTAAATCTAGAATTACCCTTTTTGAAAAAGATCTTGCCACTGTGCTCTGTGACCTTCCAGTGGATATCCATTTCACACAGGAGAAAATCCAGATTTTGTAGTCCTTATGAAGCCCCGTACCACGTGGCTCCTGCTGTCGCTCGGATCCCGTCTTTTACCATAATCCCTTCTGCCACTCTGTCTCACTCACATAGCTCTCTTGCAGTGTCTCTTGCCTCAGATGTGTCACACTGCCCCACGGCCTTCTCCCTGTGTCCCAAGTAAAGGATGCACTCCTCTAGCTAGTCCTAAGCTTTGGTCTGCTACTTCACTCAGGTCTGTGCAAAAATGTCATCTCCTCATGACTTTTGTTCCATCAGTGACTCTCACCATCTCTGCCCTGCTTGATTTTTTCTTTGTAGCACTTGATACCATCTGACAATATTATTTGCTTGTTTGTTTTTTATCTGCCTTTCCTCACTAAAATAGAAACTTTATGAGAACAAAGGTTTTGTTTTGTTTATTGCTGTATTCCAGGACCCAGAACAAACAGTGCTTGGCAATCGGAATGTACCCAATAAGCATTTGTCTAAATGGAGGGTGGGAGGGAAGGGGAAGGAAGGAATCAAAATAGGTCCAAATGTTTTTACTATTGTACCTTTATTTGCACATTTGTTTTTCTATAGGATGGGATTTTGTGGGAGTAGAATTGCTAGTTTAAAAGGTATGTATGTATGTACGTGTACTGTATTGAATATATATGTAATGGTATGCTTTCCTAGCTTTGTCTGAAGGTAGGAGAAAATTGTGCCCTTAGAAAAAAAAAAAAAGATAAGTTGAATTGATTACTAATTTGACATGATTGTGTTAGATTGTTACCGAGCAGCAAACTGGCCAGAAAATCCAGATCGTGACGGCACTTGATCATAATACACAAGGCAAGCAGTTCATTCTGACAAATCATGATGGCTCTACCCCAAGCAAAGTCATTCTGGCCAGGCAAGATTCCACTCCAGGGAAAGTTTTCCTCACTACTCCAGATGCAGCAGGTGTTAATCAGTTATTTTTTACAACTCCTGATCTGTCTGCACAACATCTCCAGGTAAATAACTTTAGAGTATCTTTTCATCTTACACTTGAAAGAATTAAAAAGCACGTCATAAGTATAAGTCCTCATGTTAAGACATTACGTCCTCCATGGTCCATAGGAAAAAAAATGTTGCATAAAATTATGTGCTGTGCAGATTATCTGTGGTGACTGCCCTCTCCTATCTGCCACTGTACTTTTCCTCACGCACCCTCACATCCATATATTTTGGGGGAGTTCTTAGTTACATATAGTAAGATCCACTCTGGCTAGTTTGCCCAGGAAGGGGTTTCATAAAGGGTATAGAGAACTCACAGAACTGTTGGGAAGGCTGAAGATAGAGCTCCAGGTCAGGTTTCCAAGAATAACCACTCAGACGTGCTGCAGAACTGGCTTCTAAGAGACTTGCTGCTTCTGCATGGTTAGGAAACTGCCAAATTAAGAGCCTCTTCTGTGGTAGCAGCACTTCCCAAGACCACGCTACCTGGGCAACAAGAAGCTGCCAAACCAAAAAGTCGGTATTATGGCTGCATCTTTGTCACTTTGCCTCCTTGGTTGTCATTTCTGTTTTCCTTGATGTAGCAGACAGTTTTATCCCCACCGTCTGCTTTAACAATGAAAGTCAGTCAGTGGTCTATGATTAACTTCACATCATTTTAATTTTTGCTAGTTATATATTATTTGAAGAGTTAAGGCTTATACACACTGCATGCCTGTGATTATGTAGATAATTTTCACTGCTGTTTGCTGTGATTGAACACAAATCCAACAAACCCTTAAGTTTGCCTTCAGAGACTTTTTGGTGGAGTGCCCACTTAAAATTGAATTCTCTATTTTGTGATGAAAACCTGATCAAAGAAAGTTCCTTTTAGGATTGAAAAACTAATTCATAAAATACAAAATTTTGCCTGTATATCCTGATAGATTCTATTACTCTTCTAATTGCATTATTTATATTATTTTTAGAAACAGCTAAGATAAAAAGTGGATGGGATTTATAAGAAGTTATTTTATCAACAAGACAGAAGTCACTAAAAAATGTGTAACATCATGAATACCTTAATTTCTTTTTATCAACAGATTTGATTTTTTAGAACAGTTTTATAGTTCGCAGAAATATTGAGCAGTTAGTACAAAGTTTCCATATAACCTCTCAACACAATTTCTCCTATTAACATTTTATATTAATATGATACCTTTATTATGATTAGTGAACTAATTTTGATATATTAACTAAAATCCATAGATGTTTTTAGCTTTCCCTGACTTTTACCTAATATTCTTTTTGGTTTCAGGATACCATATTACATTTAGTCATCATGTCTCCTTAGATTCCTGTTAGCAGTGACAGTTTCTCAGACTTTCCTTGTATTTGATGACCTTGACGATTTTGAGGTGTATGGTCAGGTATATTGTAGATGGCCCTGCTATGGGACTTTGACTACTGTTTTTCTAATGATTAGACTGGGATTGTTGGTTTTGGTGAGGAGGATCACAGAGGTTAAGTGCCATTTTCATCACATATCAAGTGTACTTCACTTGATAACTATCTTCATGTTTTATAACTGGTGACATTGATCTTCACCACCTGGCTGAAGTAGTGTGTATCAGATTTCTCCACTGTAAAGTTATTCTTTTTAAAAAAATTTCTGTTTCAAGAAGAAAAGATAGTATTGGTACTTTGCCTACTTTATGGATCACCTCTCAGGGCAAAGAAATAGAAATAAGTACGGGATAAAATTCCCCTGGGCCAAGAAGATTGAATTTCTGATCTAGTGACCTAAAGGATGTGGGCAAGTCCCTTAATCTCAGTATTTCTTCTACCCTTAGGAATAATAGATAAAAGATTAGCACCATTCACAATAGATGTGCTGTTAAGGAAGAGTAATGCCTTTCATAGATGCTTTCAAAGGACAGCTCTTTTTTTTTAAAGACTGTTGAAGACTTTTTTTAAAAAACTGTTAAAGACTAATTTTTATGATGATATAAGAAGAAATGGTGCTATTATAACATAGCAAGGGACAGCTGTTTTAAGGACTGTTTGAAGTTTTTAAAATCAGAATTACTCCTGAAGGCATTCACACCCCTAAGAGAAGAAAAAGAAAAGTGGAGGTTACTTTGTGGGTTGTTTTAAAGCCAGGGGAAGGTGATATGGTCAATGTCCTATCACATTTTTGGGATTGAATTAATTTGTTCATGTTTCAAAAGATTTGAAAAAAAATGATTAAAAGGTTAGAAGATAAACCTAAAAGAAGAAACTGGTATTTCTTTTACAGCATTATATTGGCTATAACTGGTGATTAGCTCTTTATATAATTTATAAAGAGGGTTTGTAATTTGCCCAAGGCCTCTCCACCCAGTCCCACTAACCTGCTACAGTTTATCAGACTCTACAGCCCAGGTTGTCAACGATTACACTAAGATCCAAATCTTAGACAACTCATCGATGAAAAGTTTATCAATCATTTCCATAATTATAAATAACAAAAATTTTTTAACTACTTTTCTATTTAAAAAATTAAATTATCTTTTTATGCTGTTATAGCTTATTTTTCCATGTGGAAAAATTGAGCTGTTCAAAGACACGTCATGATAGGGCTGATAATTGCTGCAGTAATTTGATGTGTTGAATGAATAACGAATAATAAGTGCTTAATAGGTAAGATACATTAAATACTCATGTATTTGAGTGTTTAACAGTATTTAATGAGATTGTTATGGAACAAATTTGAAAGGTATTCCGATCTTTGCTTCTAATAACATTGCAATTTTTACTTAAATATGAAGAAAATTAACAGTAGTTTAATATATGCATAATAGAGTTCAAAGTTTCAGAATAACTTATGAGAAAGAAAGCAATAATTAAGACTTTTCTTTTACATTTTAACTAAGAGCATTATTAACAAATTGTTGTTTTGTTTTTTGTTTTGGGGGGTTTTCTTTAGCTCTTAACAGATAATTCTTCCCCAGACCAAGGACCAAATAAGGTTTTTGATCTTTGCGTAGTATGTGGAGACAAAGCATCAGGTAACATTTTAAAAATAACCTTCTGTATGTGTTGTGTTGTTAAAATAACTACCACACTACCATGTTTCTTTTTCTGAAAGTAAAAAGAGCATGTTGTTTTTAGAGTTCTCATTTGAAGCCTATAAAATTTGACTGATTTGCCCCCAAAGCTTTTTATTCACCTAAAGATTTTTTTTTACTTGAATGCAATTTAATTTGATCTTGCAATGACATAAAATGTATATTTTGAAGAATTGTGAAAAACAGTTTTTAAAAACAAAAAAAGATTTATTTATTGGGGTGGGTGGGGGAGCAGAGAGAGAAGGAGAGAAACTCAAGTGGACTCCACACTGAGCATGGAGCCCCACACGAGGCTCAGTGTCCTGACCCTGAGATTATGATCTGAGCCAAAACCAAGAGTCAGGGGCTTAACCAACTGTGCCACCCAGGTCCCCCAAAGAGTTCTGCTTTTTAAATGTAAACTGAATATGTGGAAATTTTTCTTGAAAGTAAAATCAGTTTTGTCAAAGGAATTGCTTAAAAATGAGTTGTGGTCCTTAATGATACGTAACATTAAGTTGTTAACTTACCTACTGAGCCCTGTTGCTAGTCCAGGAATATAGAGTAACTTAAATTATTGAGATGGAAAAGCTCTGGTTACTCTTTATTTAATGCTGTGCATAACTGAGCAGCATTTCTCCAAGTACTATTACTAGTACTCAGGGTTATGTCATTTTAGTTATGTTCATTGTTATTTTATGCCAGGAAAGCACCCATGTTCACTCATATATAATCTTTAATCTTTTCCATAGCTTTATTGCAAAAATCTCCACTACAGCTTTTCCCAGAGTATGTTCAATTTAATAGATGTTGTATCAAAGAAATGGCTTGTGAAGTGGTAGGTTAATCAAAGTGTGACAGATTTCTCCAGAAATTTAAAAAGTGGAACCCACAATGAGAAGAAATTACTACAGGGGTACCTGGGAGGCTCAGTTGATTAAATGTCTGACCCTTGATTTCGGCTCAGGTCATGATCTCACGTCGTTAGATCAAGCCCTGTGGAGGCTCTGTACAAGGCGTGTAGCCTGCTTAAGATTCTTTCTCTCCCCCTCCCTCTATCCTTTCCTACCCCACCCTGCAAAAAAGAGAATACTATAGCTCAAATACTAATTGATGTATCTTTTTTTCGAGCAGAGTTTGCAGAATAATATCCTTATATAACATGTAAGAGAATTATAATTTGTAAGTGATCTCAGAAGTGAAAATAGTTTTTACTTATGGTGTTATGGGTGGTTTTGTTTTTTCTCTTTCTGAAATTTTCTGTATCATAGGTAAACTTACTTTACAGAATTAAAAATTCATATTATTTAATATATTTATCAAAGAATATGGTTGTTTCATTCTCTGTTTAGTAACTCCTAAACAATTTTTCCATGTCACAAACTCAAAAATCTCCATTTCATCACATATATTATTGTTACTTAAAGAGAAGAAATGGGCTTATTTCTATTTCTGTTCTAAAATATTTGACTTTTGTGTTTCCTTAAACATCTTGTCTCCAGGGCGTCATTATGGAGCAGTAACCTGTGAAGGCTGCAAAGGATTTTTTAAGAGAAGCATCCGAAAAAATTTAGTTTATTCATGTCGAGGATCAAAGGACTGTATTATCAATAAACACCATCGAAACCGCTGTCAATACTGCAGGTTACAGAGATGTATTGCGTTTGGAATGAGACAAGACTGTATGTATTAGCTTTAAAGGAGAAAATAATTTTAAGAATTCAGGCAACCTCTAAAAGTATGTCAAAATTAACACAATGTGTCAATATATATGCTTTTTAATTTACAGATTTCCAATTAACAGTTTAGAAATGTGTACATATGCATGTATTTTTTATTCAACAAGATACTCATCGAATGCCTATATGCTATGCATGTATGTATGTTTGAACATGGTTTTTTAAAAAAAGCACAACTAATTAGATGCTGGTTTAGTTTCCGATTAAACTACTAAGGTGATAAGTAGGGTAGCTAATATTGATTGAGCTCTCACCATACCTAACTCTGTGTATAGCATATGAATTATTTATTTCTATAGTAAAACACCACGCACTAGGTACTACTCGTACCCATTTTACATTTGAGTAAACAGTTTTAGAAACTTGCCCAAGGTCACATAACTAATAAGTGGCAGAACTTGGATCTGAATCTTGGCAGGTTTTTTTTCCCTCAGAAAATGTACATTTAACAACTAAACCATACTATCTCCTAAGTGTCATGAAATAAAATTCCTATAAGTGAAATATACTACCTATATTTTATAAATGAAAATTAAACAGTTGAATTACTTCTCAAAAATCTTGCCCTTAACTAAAAAAAGATTTAACTTTTTGTGGCTCTCTATTAGTATTGTTTTCAATTGATCAAATATTATTTTTTTCAACTCTCACACAGATAGGTAAGAGACTCCTATTTTCAGTTTTTCCTTCTTGACAGTATCTTTTCCTTCTTGACAGTGAGATTTTAAAAAATAAGAATTTCTCTACATTTCTACCACAGCTGGGTCAGGGAGAGAAAAGAGAGCAAGAGATGCAAATTACTATTCTGAAGCAACTTCATTGAAGTTGGAAATAATTTCTAAAGATTAAGGATTACCTTTAGAGTTCACTTATGGTAACTGTCTCCCATGAGCAATGAGCATTGCTGACCGAATGGTTACATTTATAATTGCCTATAAATTCCTCACTGTGATGTAATAGTTTAATGCATTTTTGTAGCTGTTCAGTGTGAAAGAAAACCTGTTGAAGTATCACGAGAAAAATCTTCCAACTGTGCCGCTTCAACAGAAAAAATCTACATCCGAAAAGACCTTCGAAGTCCATTAGCTGCAACCCCAACTTTTGTAACAGATAGTGAAACGGCAAGGTATAGTAAAAACAAGCAAAACATAAATTAAGTAGAGTGGGTCATTTGTTTTTGTTCCCAGTGAAACTAAGGCTAAAATTTATACTTGTTTGTTACAGGTCAGCAGGACTGTTAGATTCAGGAATGTTTGTGAATATTCACCAGTCTGGAATAAAAACTGAGTCAACTGTGCTGATGACACCAGATAAGGTGTGTTTAGTGCAATTAATTTAAAGCTTAAATTTTTTTAAGCTTTTAGTATCTTTTGCCTTTTCTTAATCTCTGCGATTACGTTGGTTAATTGATCTGGTCTTAAATATTCCTATTACAAACTGCTTTTTTTTTTAATATAAATGATCAACTATTTGATAGTGTCAAATGACAGCTAAAACAATTTAGTAACAAATTTGATGCCTTTATTCAAGGGAAAACAATCCATAGATCAGGAGAGCACTCTTGCTGAGGGATTTCGGGCAAGAGTGAGTTTTAGAGAACATTAGAAGCAGCAATATGGAAATGGCCTTACTGGCTAGGAGCTTGAAGATTTCCTTGTAAGGCTAGTGGGTCCTGTTTCTTAGGGTAAGGTGAGCTAGTTAAAGCAGAGTTGCAGATTGTGATTGGTGTATGTTAGGTTTCCTTAACAGGTGTTTTCTGTAAGTGCTTGCTGACTTGGGTTTACATTTGTGACCAGGATAGCTTCCATTTTGTGTGTCCTCATATATGAATAACTATCAGTAGAAACGTTCATTATTCCACTAGGACAATTACAGCTTCAAAATGGAAGTGACAGACAAAAGTCTTCTAGGTTTCTTTCATCTCAAAAGTCCTCAGAAATGGAAATTTATATTAAGTGCAAAATTCCCCTTTTTTTTTTTTAAGATTTATTTATTTATTTGAGAGAGAGCATGAGCAGGAGGGAGAGGGAGAGAGAATCTCAAGCAGACTCTGTGCTGAGCACGGGGGCTTGATCTCATGACCCTGAAATCATAACCTGAGCTGAAATCAAGAGTCCGACGCTTAACCAACTGCACCACGCAGGTGCCCCAGGTGCAAAATTCTTAATATTTCTTTTATGCTTCCCTACAGATTTTATAGTAACAAAATATCTAAAATATTTCAGGTGAAGAGAAATTCCTAGCATACCTTTTACTCAAAACATTGACTTGAGTCAAGAGTAGGAATAGGATTGCAAGAGCTTTCATTATGTGTCTGAGTTATCTGGTTTCTTTTAAAGGTTGGAGTCCTCTTTGAGCAAGGAGTCTCAAGGAAAAAAGGTTTATTTCTGCAGTATTCAGAAACCCCTTATGAGAACAAAAAGAAAAATTTCTCCTGAAGACTTGTCTAGAAACAGATTTTAGGAAGCCTATGATTAGTATTTCTCTCAGCCTGTAATGTGATCTGGTTTTATATAAACTGTAAGATTATTCATCCAATTTATGGCCAAGTTTATTATACATTTGTTTGATATTCTAAAGGCACTCTCTTTTTATGTTAGTCACCATACATTACATCATTAGTTCTTGATGTAGTGTTCCATGATTCATTCTTTGTGTATAGCACCCAGTGCTCCATGCAGAACGTGCCCTCCTTAATACCCATCACAAGGCTAACCCATCCCCCACCCCCCTTCCCCTCTAAAACCCTCAGTTTGTTTCTCAGAGTCCATAGTCTCTCATGGTTCATCTCCCCCTCCAGTTCCCCCCCTTCATTTTTCCCTTCCTACTATCTTTTTTTTTTTAACATATATTATTTGTTTCAGAGGTACAGGTCTGTGATTCATCAGTCTTACACAATTCACAGCGCTCACCATAGCACATACCCTCCCCAATGTCTGTCACTCAGCCACCCATCCCTCCCACCCCCCACCACTTCAGCAACCCTCAGTTTGTTTCCTGAGATTAAGAATTCCTCATATCAGTGAGGTCATATGATACTTGTCTTTCTCTGATTTACTTATTTCACTTAGCATAGTACCCTCCAGTTCCATCCACATCATTGCAAATGACAAGATTTCAGGTTTTTTGATGGCTGCGTAATATTCCTCTGTGTGTGTGTGTGTGTGTGTGTGTGTGTGTGTGTGTGTGTACACACACACACCACATCTTCTTTAGCCATTCATCTGTTGATGGACATCTTGGCTCTTTCCATAGTTTGGCTGTTGTGGACATTGCTGCTATAAACATTGGGGTGCACGTACCCCTTCGGATCACTACATTTGTATCTTTGGGATAAATACCCAGTATTCTTAAGGCACTCTTAATACTTGAGCTCTGGAATCAAATTTCATCTGCCACTTATTAGCTGCATAACCTTAGGCAAGTTATTTGACCTCTCAGTGCTTGTTTCCTTCATCGTCTGTAAAATGGGGCAAATAAGAGTGTCAACCATACAGGTTGGGCTTTAGCATTTTGTTATTAAGTGGGGAAATTTGACCTTTTACCATATATTTTGGAATTACAAGATTTTGCTTCACTTTATATACGTGCTTCAAGGTTAGGACGGTAGTTACGATTGCACTGACGTATTAACTCCTTTAGGAAAGGAAGACAGCTAAGTTTTGTTGAGAAATTATTTGCCCAGACACTACTTTTCTGTATGTCTTTGTATTAAATTATAACAACCTTGCGTGTAAGTTTCTGACAGATAGTCACAAGATGAGGTCTTTTCACATTGCTAAGAGTTTTCATTGGCAAAAGCTTAATCTAGCTAGATAGGCATGTTAGAAAATGGAAGAAAATAGATATGTTTAAGTTTTAGTTGAAATTAAAACACTTAAAAATGTTAACTCCTTTTACTCATGTATACGAAGCCTGGAACAGTGGTTAGAGCACAGGCTTTCCCATCAGACCTGACTTCCCAGTCTTGCCTCCACTATTTGCTGCCGCAGTGACAATGGATTCTTGTCAGTAATAAAGGGTTGATGGTTCCTATTTCACAGGGTTGTTATGAGGACTAAATAAAATACATATATTAGTAGGAACCAAGTGAGAACTCCACACAACTGGTAGGTTTCTCAGTAAATGATTCTGGGACCATTCATTAGTTTAGGAAGCACAAAAATTGTTTCATTGTGTTCACTAAAACCAATTTCACACAAACTGAAGAATTTGATAAAATGTGAACCATCAAGGAAACATGTATTTTCTTAGGATTAAAAACACTAAAAACTGTAAAGGAAGAATTAAATTTCATTAAAGGATTCTGTCAGTTGGCTATATTGAAGCAATTGAAGGGACTCTCATTAGGTTAGAATGGAATAATTTGAGTATTTAAAAAAGAATGATTCATTTAAACACATCAAATATATAAAAATCTATGAATTTAAAGTGATACTTAAAACTCTCCTGTTACCAGTAGAGGTTGCTAAGGGTATTGACTCATTGCTCTGAAAATTGATAAAGAAAAATCAAGCATCTATCTGCCTTTCCTACAGAAATTATATTTCTGGGTAGTCAAAGAGTTAAGGAGAAGAGAATACTTTTTCACAAAATAATTCTAGCTAATTAGTGAATAAAGAATATATACATGATTAACAAAAATATAAACTAAAGACAAATGGGAAAATATGCAGTGTGTAGCAAAAGCCCATTATCTTGGGCTCATGGGTGGCTCAGTCCGTAAGCATTTGCCTTCAGCTCAGGTCATGATCCCAGGATCCTGGGATCAAGTCCTGTGTCAGGCTCCCTGCTTTGCGGGGAGTCTGCTTCTCCCTCTGACCCTCCCTCCACTCGTTCTCTCAATCTCTCTCTCTCTCTCAAATAAATAAATAAAATCTTAAAAACAAAAACCATTATCTTAAATATGAGATTTTTCACCTACACAGCACCTGGTATTTAACATATTTAAAACAGTGGCTGGTAAAAGTTGGCATTCTAAGAATTCTGTTCAGTAATACATTTACCTTTTTTTCTTTTTTCAGTAATACTAATTTTAATACATTCTGCACAACTTTATAGTTCATATAGTAAGTTTTGGAAATTGTCAGAATTTTAATTCTAAAAAGAACTTAAAAGATCATCTAAGATCGTCTTACAGAGGAAGGGATTGTTGATGTGAATAGATTAGTCATTAAGTACAGTTTTTGGTTTAATGTAATTTTTGTATAAACATTTCCTAGGAAATGTACATCATGTTTTTAAACTTATATTTTCCTCAGAAAGTTTTTAAAAGCTCAGAGCTCTTTGATTTTACTTTCTGGGTTTCACTTATCTTAGAAGTACTTTAATTCTGGCATTTCATAATCTAGAATTGGATATTTCAGACAAAAAGTTCTCTGATACCAATTTGCAGATTTTAATACTTTTTTTTTTCTTTTAAGGCTGAATCATGTCAGGGAGATTTAAGTACATTGGCCAGTGTGGTTACATCATTAGCAAATCTTGGAAAAACTAAAGATCTTTCTCAGAATAGTAATGAAATGTCTGTGATTGAAAGCTTAAGTAATGGTGATACCTCTTTGTGTGAATTTCATCAAGAAATGCAGACGAATGGTGATGTTTCAAGGTAAGGTCTGTTTTGATCTTATTAGTATGTCTTACAATATTCTTATGTTGAATACTATTTACAGAAGTTTCAGAAAACAAGTATTTCTGTTAGATTTAGAAAATTTAAAGCATAGTTTTAACTGAAAAAGCACATTCAAGAATTGTAAGATGTTATTGAGCAGGTTACATTCTAAATAATGAGCAATAAATGAATATTATAAGCTTAGAAATGTCATAAAATTAAGGATTTTTTTTTTTTTGCTAAAGGTAATATTTTATCTTCTGTGTATTTTTTTTTTTAGATTTCCCCATACTTTTTTTATTATGTTATGTTAATCACCATACATTACATCATTAGTTTTTGATGTAGTGTTCCATGATTCATTGTTTGCGTATAACACCCAGTGCTCCATGCAGAACGTGCCCTCTTTAATACCCATCACCAGGCTAACCCATCCTCCCACCCCCTCCCCTCTAGAACCCTCAGTTTGTTTTTCAGAGTCCATTGTCTCTCATGGTTCGTCTCGCTCTCCCGATTTCCCCTCCTTCATTCTTCCCCTACTGCTAGCTGCTGCTGCAGCTTTTTTTTTTTTTTTAACATATATTGTATTATTTGTTTCAGAGGTCTGTGATTCATCAGTCTTGCACAATTCACAGCTCTCAGCATAGCACATACCCTCCCCAATGTCTATCACCCAGCCACCCCATATCTTCTGTGTATTTAGAGTTAAACATTTGTCTTACCCTAGGCAGCCATGTTCCTTTTCCCCACCAATTTTTAATGATGAAAATAGATTTAAAACACTTAATTGAATCAACTACAATTTTAAGTTACACTTTGGGAAACTTACATAAGAATTCTATTTTTCATTCTCTTGATATTAATACATGGGATGTAGAAACTGGATCTCTTCAGGCTTTTTTCACACTGTTCATCATCTAAATGTTGAGGAAACTGCATTTAAGAGTCTCAATAAGTACTTTGTTGAACATGAGATTTTAAGTAACTCTAAAAGGCTTCTCATTGAAAAATATGGGGAGCTATTTTAAATAATTATTTGCTAACATTAGTTCATTATTTGCCATCCTAATCTCAAATTTTTACAGATGTAGCTGTGTTAACACAAGTTTTAAAATAGTTTCTGAATTTTTAAATAAAATCTGTTGTGTGGAATGCAGTAAAGTTGACATAAGTTCTTGCCCTTATTCTTTTTAAATAACTTCTGTATGTAAAGTAAATGGGCTGTTTTCTTGTAGTATCAAATGTATAACTTGTAAAAGCATATTTTTAGACCAAAGTATAAGGGTTTTTCCTCCTGGTAATTACATAAATTTTTTTAAAGACTTTAATTCTCTGGTAATTTATTAATATAATACAGCTTTTCATACTATACATATTCAAATTTAATTTGCTTTTGGAAACAGCAAATATGTAGTGTGTAGCAAAATAGAGTAGAAATAGAGTAATCAGTGATACATCAAAGTTCTGTATTCTCAATAATTTTTTTAGGCCTAAATATTAATTCCAGAATTTTATGTAGAATTTTTATTTTATTGTGGAGATTGACCAAGCTCACAGCATCTGATGTCTCCTAATAGGGCATTTGACACTCTTGCAAAAGCATTGAATCCTGGAGAGAGCACGGCCTGTCAGAGCTCAGTAGAGGGCATGGAAGGAAGCGTACATCTAATTGCTGGAGACTCGAGCATAAATTACATCGAAAAAGAGGGGCCACTTCTCAGCGATTCACATGTAGCTTTCAGGGTATTTCCATATTTTTTAATATAGTTTTTATGTTGTGTTATCCATTTTGATTTTAACCTTCCCTTCAGAAATCAAAGTATATTTGTTGTGCTTTTGAAGTCACAAATATTCCTGATAGAATTCAAAATAGCAACTGAAACATACACATCTGGCTATTTAAAGTAATGGCACAATAAAGCATCCTATTTATAAATCATTGTTATAATATCGATTAATGGTTTTAAGTCTATAAAAGCTAGCTTTTAGAACATTTTAGACATAAGTTTTGGATGTTGTTGTTAACTCTAAGTATTGGCATTATGTTTGTATACACTGGTTTTGTTCAGTGTTTTGGTATAAACCAGTATGTGAGATGCAGTTATTCCTTACCATAGTAACTATAAAGAACTCCATTTATTACGTAGTCCCCTAATTAGCTAGCTCTCAGTATTAAGAATGTAAAAATTATTTAATACATTTTAACTTTTGGCTTTTAACTTTTCACACTTTAACCATTTTGGAGGAGGTACATTTGTAGTTTCTTTTTTGCTCCCCTAAATACATTAATTTACGATGGAAACAATACATGCAGAATATCAGAAAATAACTTTGTCAATCAGATAATATTCAGACTACGGCTATAGATACACGACCACTGAGGCCCTGCATTAAGACTCTGATGTTTTGACCCGTCCATTTTAACCACTCTGTGTCTTTTCTGTGTCAGCCATGAGTACTATCAGCAAATCATATGCAGAGTGATTAAAAGTATATAGGAGATTTCAATTAGCAGTACACAGCAGTCTTAGAATACCTCATGGAAATTGTGTATAACTTTATTGTAGATTATAAATTTCCATGGGTTTCTAATGAAAATATAAACAGTTATCAAATAGTGGTTTGTGTGACTGGTACAAATAATACAAATCTAACATTGGCCAAAACTGCATACAATAAAATTTATATTTGTAAGATTTGACTTGGTAGAAGTAGCCACAGAGAAAACTCAGGTGACTTAGTAAATTGTTGTAATTTGATATAGACCATAAAACGTAACAGTGAAACCAATCTTCATATAAAATTTTACCAAAGATAAACCTATATGAAAAAATTAGAAATGTTTTATGTGTACTGTACATGAAAATTTTTTATGGGGGCTGTAAGAAAAGATAATGAGAATAATCAGTGTCATCCTTAAAATTTATGGTAGCTATGGACAAGGGTGGAGCAAGGCAAAACTGATTTTTCCCAATTGCACTTTTTATTCTAAATAAAAGACATGTTTTTGTTGTCTTATTTTCTACCTTTAGATTTAAATAGGAAGGAAAGAAAAAGACATGTAGGAAGAGGACCCATTGCAAGAAAAAGTATAGAGTACTTCTATAGAAAGTAGAAATAGTCCTTTTTTAATTGTTGATGTTGGTCCTCAAAATGTTTGATTCTTTTAAATATTTGTTATGGACAGATGAGTTAGGCAAATTAGAACTTTTTTCCTTTCTCTGGAATTGGTTTTTTTCCATACAGTCTTTGACCTGCTGTTCTCTGGGTGTCCTCAGAATCAGCACTGTGAAGTTTCTTGGTCTCCTGACAAAGACAGCTTCTTTCTCTGATGCTTGTTTACATTTCCAGCCTTTGTGAAATCAAGAGTTTTACTTTTCCCTCACTTCCCAGCTCAGTACTTTGATAGTTGGCTTTCTCATTGAGGTTTTATAGTCATGAGTTTCAAAACCTGACATCTGTAATCAAAAACTCAGTTCTTTCTTAACTGTGCTAAATAGCATTTTGTTCCTATCTTGCATTTTTATGTACAGTATAGTTTGCAGCATGCTTTCATGTGTACATTCTTACATTTGATCCTTAATCACGGTTGTGAAGGTTTGGATTTTTACTGTCATTTGGTGAATGAAAAAAGATTTGGAGGTTTTCAGTGTCTTGTTCAAAGCAATCCAAACAGAAAGGAGAAATAGTCTAATAATGCATCTTGGAATTTGGTTCTGGAGAATCTAGGACAATAGAAATATTAAATATTTTTATTAAATTTCAGAGTTTTTGGTGTGATTTCATATACTTTATTCTTCATTCTTGCAATTTGATTACATAGATCATCAAGGTAGATAGAATTCCCATTTAGAAATAAGTATATGAGACAGAGGTAGGTGATTTCCAAAACTGTTCTCTCATATGTATCATCTCAGTATTAAAACCATAGTCCTTCTGGTCACCATGTTTGATGTTTGGGAGTCATCATCATTTTCCCCATACTTCACTCCCCTCCATTCCCTGAATCCTAACCATTCTTTTGTTTGAATTTCTCCCTTCCTCTTCATTTTTATCACCATATTTCAAGGCCTTTTAAAATTTCTTACCTGAACTGTTAGAGTAATATCTTTGCTTCCAGTCTCTTCATCTTGTCCTGTGCTCTAGTAATAAAGTGATGTTTGTTAAAAATCAGCCCAGTTATGGGACACCTGGGTGGCTCAGTCAGTTACACGTCTGCCTTCAGCTCAGTCATGATCCCAGGGTCATGGGATCGAGGCCCTAGTCAGGCTCACTGCTCAGCAGGAATCCTGCTTCACCCTCTCCCTCTGCCCCTCCTCCCCTCTTCACATGTGTGTGCGCTCTCTCTCTCTCTCTCTCAAATAAATAAATAAAATCTTTAAAAAATCAGTCCAGTTATGTTACTCTGCTACCTAAAAGCTTTCATTAGCTTCCTATTGCCCGTGTGAGATAAAGTTTATGACCTTTTAGGACCTTCCACATTTTTATTCAGTTGCCCATCATTTATCAGAAATGCCATCTCTTTCTTAGCCCTTACTTTTTTCTTTTTTTTAAAGATTTTATTTATTTATTTGACAGAGACAGCAAGAGAGGGAACACAACCAGGGGGAGTGGGAGAGGGAAAAGCAGGCTTCCCGCTGAGTAGGGAGCCCAGTGTGGGGCTCGATCCCAGGACCCTGGGATCATGACCTGAGCCGAAGGCAGACACTTAACGACTGAGCCACCCAGGTGCCTCCTCTTAGCCCTTTCTGTAGCTCATTCTGTTTCCCTTTATTCTTCTATTGAAGCCTCAGCACTTAGTACCTTAGAGTGAAATCTCAGTTGGGGCACCTAGCTGGCTCAGTTGGTAGAGTATGTGACTCTTGATTTTTGGGTTGTGAATTTGAGCCCCACATTGGGGGTTGAATTTACTTTTAAAAAAAGAAAAGAAAGAGATCTCAAGATGTAAGTGCTGAATTATAATGTGTAATCCAGGGTCACACAACTAATGACATGTTGGGAATAGAATTCAGATCTCCTAACTCAAGTCAAATGATTTTTTTAAAGTTCTATCATTTAGCTTATTGTCAGAATTACAGAAAGTGCTATAAAGGTAATGGTAGACAAGTAACTTCTAAAATGGGTAGCCAAGTTTAATTCATGTCAACACTCTTTTAAAAATCATCTCAATATATTGGGGCACCTGGGTGGCTTAGTCGGTTAACTCTCCAACTCTTGATCTCAGCTCAGGTCTTGATCTCATGGTCTCGTGAGTTCTTCTAACCCTGTGTTGGGTTCCATGCTGGCCATGAAGCCTACTTAGGAAAAAAAAAATCATCTCAATGTACTGAATGTGTATCATTTTTAAAATATGTGTATTTCAGTTTTTAAACCTAAAAGTCCACAGGCAGTTTTGGGACGCTCTTTAACATCTTCAGTAGAAACTCATCTTCTCTATATAGAGGAAGAAATCTTTGTCTTTGCAATCTAAAAGACTTGTTGAATAAATTCTTGTTTCTTAAGCCAGTACTGGCTGATTCATGATGCTAGAGGTGTATCTTGCTTTAAGAAAATTAAGTATTAAAACAGATAAATTATGAGATATTTCTTCTTTATAATACATGCATACATACAATGCATGGCAGTCTTTTAAATAATGAATTCCTCTAGTATGTATTGCAAATGATTTCAATTTTATGATTAAAGCACAGAAAGTTTTCAACATTATCACCACTCTTGTGTCAGTCAGGGTACATCTGTATCTTTTAGCCATTTTGTCTAATTTTTAATACTGTAACTATTTTACTTTCTTAAAAGTGACTAAACTATTTGTTTAAACAACAGTTGTTGTTTTACATCTTAATTACTCCAACCCCCTAAAACTAGTAATCTCTGGTAATTCCCCTGATCTTTCAGGCTTTTCTCCCCCCTGTACTCTCCTTGGGCAATTCTGAAAAGGTATGATAGTTCCCAGTTTGTTTTTTATATACTTACATATAGAAACAGTTACATCCTGATAATTACATTTAAGATGTTTAATATCTGCTTGCCTACAGTTCTATTAAGAATTCTCTTTAAATAGTGGCATTTTAATTTGCTGCTCCAGTAAACATTTCTCAAGCATTTAAAAAATATTCTCAGGGTGCCTGGCTGGCCCAGTTGGTGGAGTGTGTGACTCTTAATCTCAGGGTTGTGAGTTTGAGCCCCACATTGGATGTAAAGATTACTTAAAAATAAAATCTTTAAAAAAATTTTTTTCTTTTTTTTTTTTAAAGGTTTTATTTATTATTTATTTGAGAGAGAAAGCACATGAGAGGGGGGAGGGTCAGAGGGAGAAGCAGACTCCCTGCTGAACAGGGAGCTTGATGCGGGACTCGTTCCGGGGACTCCAGGATCATGACCTGAGCCGAAGGCAGTCGTTTAACCAACTGAGCCACCCAGGCACCCAAATAAATTTTTTTTTAAATAAAAAATATTCTTCTCAGAGCACCTGGGTGGCTCAGTTGGTTGAACGTCTGCCTTCAGCTCAGGTCATGATCCCAGAGTCCTGAGTCCCGGGATCAGACCCTGCATGGGCTCCCTGCTTAGTGGGGAGTCTGCTTCTCCTTCTGCCCCTCAACCCACCTGTGCTCACTCTCTCTCTCCCTCTCAAATAAATAAATAAAATATTTAAAAATATATATATATATTCTTCTCATACATGAAATTTCAACTGTTAATTTCTCTGTTAAATAGTTTTATTAGTTGGCACCATTTATAAATAGATAAACCATTTGTGGCTAATAATGAACAAAGGCAGTTAATATTTTTTACCTAACATGTCTGGAGAATTTTTGTATCATTTTGATGAAAACCTTTTGATCTGTTAGGCATCATAGACACTTTGGAGAATCTGATTAAAGCTATCCTTTCCTCAGAAAAATACATATGGGTACATCCACCTACTCTACCCCTGAGGTAGCCACTGTTAACTGTGTGATAGATCTCCATCTGTCCTTTTTATATATACATACACACACACACACACACACTCTCTCTCTCTCTCTCTCTCTCTCGTCCCTTTCTCTTTAACATAAATTAGGTCATCTACATATTGTTTCGTAGTTTTTCCACTTAGACGTCTGTGAGGTATTTTTTTTCTATGCCATTACATCTCAGTTTATCTCACTAATTTTAATGCCTACAAAGTACTCTATAGCATAGGTTATTTTCCTTAGTGATAGAAATTTAGGTCATAGATGAAATTACATTTCATTTATAGTAATGAAAGTTCTCTTTAACAAGCTTTTCAAAAATGCTTCTGATGTGGGATATTTATTTTCAACAGTTGACACACACTTAAAGTAACTACCTGAGGTCAGGAGTACAAACTGACAGCCTGTGAGTATTATAGTCACAGACACATTTTGTTTTACCTGTAGATTAAACAGGGAGTTGCACACAGAACCTGCTCTTTGAAAAATAGAGCAGGCAGTCCTTAGTCCAAATTGCCATATGTTTTCAGTATATGGAATTCGAGTCCCAGGTAAAGGAATATGCACTTCCCAGATGGCACCAGCAGGCCCACTTCACTCATTATTCTCCTGACCCTGTAAGATTTGAATTTGTTAACTGCCCATAGCCTGCATGAATGGAACATTTAACACACAGGGATTGCTCCTTAAACAACTATACCATTATTGATAAAGGAAGAGAAGAAAGGAAAAAAAGCACATTGTTAGACTAAGACAGAAATAACTTAAAAACACAACCAGAGAATATCATACCTGATATTTATTAATGGGATTCTGCTTGTCTGAATATTGCTTTGTTAGCAACTATGATCTACTCATTCTAAATCCTATTTATAGCTGTAAAATCCAGTGACTTGGATTATTTCAAGATTTGCCTTTTGGTGAATATATCAACCTCCTATTTGATATGTTTACGTGTAACTTTTTCAAAGAAATTATCATTTAGAACTGTCATAATTTACCTCAGTCCCTGTTCACACTAGCTCACCATGCCTTCTCCTATGCCTGAGTACCTGAATGTGCACTACATTGGGGAGTCTGCCTCCAGACTGCTGTTCTTATCAATGCACTGGGCACTTTCGATTCCTTCCTTCCAGGCTCTAGGGTAAGTATTTTGAAGTCCTTGAGTATAAATATGATTTTATCGCACAAATGTACACTAAGCAAGAACTTTTATTTTGGATGGATTTGTATTAAAGGAAAAAAATGGTATAACATTATATAAAGTTTTGTTATTTATATGACAGATTATGGCAGTTAGTATTTTCTTATATTATTTTTATATAGGAAGGGTATCCATGTTTCATAATTTGACTGAGTTAATAATTCAAGTGGAATATATGCAGTGGAGCTGATAAATCATGGCCAGCATTTGTAATAGGCTGTCTTTGACCTGAAGATAGGGAGGCTGTAGATATGCCCTGGGTGTTTCCCTCCCAGCCCCACTGTTTTCACTGTTCATCTCAGGCATGTTCATAAGGAGCTGAAACTTGCATACAGTGAATGTTTCAAAATAGAAACAGTTGTTTTCCAATCTGTGATTACAAAAAGTGGGGAAGGGGGAGATACTGTAGACCCCATAGTACCACAGTGATAATTTGGAGATACTCAACCACCAAGAAACACAGCAGTAATCTGTATTACGTCTGTATTACCTGATGTTTGCCAGATCTATTTAGATTGTGTTAAAGTAACTGGTATGAAGAGGCAGAGAGACCATGGAAAAAGTTAAGTCAGTAGTTAGAGAAGTATTTTTCTAGTCACAGGGCCCTACTCACCAACATGATTTCATGAATAATGTGCTTTCATATCCTATACTTCTGTTCTCCCATTTGCCAAAGGAATGATAACTGTCCATCCTTCATTCTTAGAGTATTTAATATGACTAAGAAATATCTCAGTCATGACTTTAAAAAGCATACATAGGGGCACCTGGGTGGCTCAGTCAGTTAAGCGTCGGGTTCTTGATCTCAGCTCAGGTCTTGATGCTCAGGGTCATGAGTTCGAGCACCACGTTGGGCTCTTCACTGGCCATGGAGCCTCCTTTAAAAAAAAAAAAGGCACACATAGAACCCCAGTGTAATTTGGTGTTGGGTATACCATGCATTAAGTCACATACTTAACTAATATAGTTACATAGATTAAAAGCCTAATTTAGAATGGTTAACCTTTAGAACTGTTAGCCCTTTCTCTCAAAATAATATTTGGTTTTCAGAATTTCTCCAGTCCGCTTTTTTTAACAAAGAATTAAAATGATATAAATTTACATATTAGCAGTTTATTTTAAAGGGTTAGGTTTACTTAGTTCCCTAAGCTTTTAACTGGAGTACTTTTGTGTTGAAAAGTAATCTGGTGATATTTGTTATAATAGGCTATCAACTATTATAGTAAAAAAACAAAAACAAAAGGAACGATTTTTAGGGAGTGCTTTGAACTCTTTGAATTATTTATATAACATTGATCTTCAGTACTTCTGTTAAATTAAGTGTGATTATCCTATGGAAACATTCTCCACAGGGCACCTGGGTGGCTCAGTCGTTAAGTGACTGCTTTCGGCTCAGGTCGTGATCCCAGGGTCCTGGGATCGAGCCCCGCATCTGGCTCCCTGCTCCACGGGAAGCCTGCCTCTCCCTCTCCCACTCCTTCTGCTTGTGTTCCCTTTCTCACTGTGTCTCTCTCTGTCAAATAAATAAAATCTTTAAAAAAAAAAAAATTCTCCAAATGTTAAAGATACCAAAAATAAAACCTGAGGTTTCCATTTATAATCCAGTCTTACAGTGGCAGCCACATTTCCCTCTGATCTGTACTGAAAAATGGTTTTAATGTAACAGCCACAAGATTCTTTGCAATCAGAATTAACCATTGGTGTAGCATGTGAGGCCATTAATCGCTACATAAACTCTTACTTACTGTCCCCATCTAGATTGTTTGTAGTTCAAGTTAATCAAATGGAAGAGGACTAAGTACTGATGATGGGAAATTCTGTTGAGTGGTAATAAAAGCTATTCTGAGTCTCCTAGAAACTGACATTGGTTGCATTTTTATCCGTAGACCCAAAACTTGGGAACAAAGCCCTAATATTGCAGAGAGAAACAGATAAGCAACATTAATCAGTTACTAAAAGTCGTTTGTTTTGATTACTTATTAAATGGAGAACAGTAGCTTCAAGAACCTTTCAAACAGTGGGTGGTTAATACTGTCTGTATTGTACAGTCCTTTATGTTTTACAAGGATTTTACTTTTTAAGATTTGTAGTTTCAAAACTTACAGGAATTCAGTTGTTGTTCACTTCTACCTGCATAATTTAGGTGATTACACCGTAGTAAGTTCAGTTACGGGCACTTGGCATGATTTGTCAGCAGTCCTCTCTACCTGGATTCTCATAATATAACCTGAAGTTCTAAACCACCACTATTTGCTACAGGAGACTTTATTTTTTGAATAACTTAAGAAACCTTCCATAAATGCGAAGTCTGAAAGTTGAATCTTTTTTAAAATCCCACTGAAACAAAGTAATGTTTACTATAGATGTGGGTTTAAAACCAGCTTTATTGGGCACCTGGGTGGCTCAATTGGTTGGGCGACTGCCTTTGGCTCGGGTCATGATCCCGGGGTCCTGGGATCGAGTCCCACATCGGGGTCCCCCTGCTTGTGCTCTCACTCTGTCAAATAAAATCTTTTTTAAAAAATTAAAAAAATATAAAACCAGCTTTATTGTTGTATCACTGACTACTTTTCCCTAAGGACCATGCCTTCCTTTCAAACACATGCTGCTAGGTAAAGTGTAATGCCTTGGGTTTATTTGTGTAGAAGAGAAATGGTTAGGTTATCCCCACGTATACGTGACTTCAGAAGTCCTATTTTATCAAAATAAATAGTATAAACAATTATCTGATCTCCAATTCTGAGTACTATGTACATATTTTAATGAACTTAACAATATAGAAGACTAGTTAGAGAAAAATAACCTATGCCCATTTGTAAAAGAAGTTGACATATTTACTGTTATGCAGCCTAATGCCTCTATTAATTAACACTGGCATTGTTTCAGTGTACCTGACTGATACTTTAATTACCCCTATCCAGCTCCTTTTGCTTTTCAAAGGAAAGATGTTTAGAAAATAGGTAGTATAATGTGATTACAATAGTTACTTGTTTTTAACAGAAAAAACAAAGAGCAAACATGCTCTTACTGTCACAAAATACTAGCTGTAAAGGGGAGTCTCTACTGAGAAATTTGACTTTAGCATTTTACTTGCTAAAACTTTAATGAGTTATACAAAAGCATAGATTTTGAACACCTGGGTTCAAATTCTGGATTTGTTCATCTGCTAGCTTTGCTACTTAACTAGGCTCTATTTCTCCATCTATAATTTAAGAGCAGAAGTGCGTTCTTGCTGGCGAGGCTACTTAGCTGAGATGAGTGTAAATCATCTAATGCAGCGCTACTGCAAACTAGATTATCAGTGCTCGTTTTCCTTCATTCTCTTAGGAACCTTCTCTTTAAAAAGGACTTGCCGTTTTCCTTTCCTAATGAACTTTTTAAAAACATTTGAACAGCATAGCTAGCTATACTACAAGGATATTTGGGGTTTTGTTTTGGATGAAGTTGTAAATATATGTGTCTTTCTGCAATTAATCTCCATATTTAGTTCTTTCACTTTTCCTTTGGAAACAGAGTAATCTGGTGGCTTATTCCTCATTTGCCACTTTTTATCATTTTTCCTTTAGGGTACTCATAACAATTTTGGTGTCCCTCATCCTCTGCCCGGTTACTCCTTAATCTTTTCTCTGAGCCTCCCACAACAATGTCAAAATACTTTCATCCTACTAGGTATAACACAGGCCAGAAAGAGCTTTGACTTTTTTTTTTTTTGTCAGTTGGCTCTGTTCATTTTCCTATCCTGTGTCCACTAATTACCTTAGTTAGCTGTTTCCTCTTTAAAACTTCAGACTCAGAGGTTAAGGTGAAAACTGAATTACTATGAACTTTCCCATCATGTTTGCTTTTAACCTTTTCCTCCTGTTTAATAAAATTTTAAAGTAACACTGAAGTATAGAAATATAAAGTAAAACTTCATTCTCCAGAGGTAACTAACCCCACTAATTAACAGTTTGGTGTCCTCCCAGACCTTTCAGTGCCATATTTTAACAATCCATTACACACTTGCATATCCTATTCTTTGCCTTTCTTTTTATACTTAGAAGACGGGTGTCTTCCTATGTCTGCACATGTCAGTTTTACCCTGTTCTCCTTAATGGTTGCCTAGTATTCCCTTTTACAGGATCTGTTATTGATTTACTCATTCTTTATTAGTAGACATTTGGGTTCTTGCTAATTTTCTTATTCTATCCAGTGCTACAATAAGCACTGTAGCATTGTATGTATAATTTGCCTACTTTGTGTATTTCTATAAAATAGGTTCTTACAAGAGGAATAGCTAAGTCTCAGAGGGTATATGTTCTAGTTTTTTGATAGATACTATTAAATTGTCCTCCAAAAAGATGTTGAGCCAGTTAACACCTCAGCAATGCTTACGTGAGAATGAATGCTTATTTCCTCACACCATCCTCAATTCTGGATTTTAGCTGTCTTTTCTGATACATGAAAATACTATCTTGGCCTCTTTTATTTTCTTTGATTTTAAGATTTAAATTTTACATCATTTTTTATATGGAGATTTGAAAATACTGATTTTCTTTTCATTTAAACTTCACTTTCAAATAGATTTTGATTGCCATAAGAAATTGGCAATACCCTAGATCTTTTTGTTTTTTAAGTTCTTTCCCATCTTTCTCTACTCAGATGTCAGCCCCTCAGACGGGCCTTCTCCAGCCACCTTACCTGAACACCTCCCCCCCAGTTTTTTAATGCATAATCCTACTTTATGGTAATGTAGAATTTTTATTACCTGAGAGAAACCTAATGTATATATAACCATATGCATGTGTATATAATATATAAAATATTTGAAATGGTATATTTTTATGTTTACCTTCTGTTTCATGAAGGCGGACTTAATCCATCCTGTTTATTGCTGTTTCTCCAGTGCCTTGAATAGTGCCTGGCATATACTTTATGGCATCCCTTATCCACATAATTCTTACATTTACATCTCATAATAATGAGAGCAGGGAATAGGACGTGTAGTTTCTCTTCATTTTATATAGCTAGGCAGCTGAGACCTGGGAAGCTTATTAGCCAGATTTCAAATGGATAATCAGTAGATCTAGTTTTTAAAACTGTGGCTGACTTCTAATATTTTTTCTACTCTCTCATGCTCTGGAAATTTCTTATTCAGAAGTTCAGGAAGGGACCATTCTTATTTTCATTTCTCCTAGCAAAATCCAAAATTAAGTATCTCATTTATAGGGATACTAATATCCCATCTGAAACATGCTTAAAGAATAAACCGTTTTGGGATACCTAGGTGACCTAGTTAGGCATCTGCCTCCGGCTCAGGTCATAATCTCAAGGTCCTGGGATCCCGCCCCTGCTCAGCAGGGAGTCTGCTTCTCCCTCTCCCTTTGCCCCTCCCCCTGCTCGTGCTCTCTCTCTCTCAAATAAATAAATAAAAATCTTAAAAAAAAAAAGCTTGTAAAGTTTATAAAATACATGTTAATATCCGATATGTGTTTGTTGTGTTTCATTTTAATAGGCAAGAAAATAGCATATCATTGGTGAAAGCTTATTGGAATGAACTTTTTACTCTTGGTCTTGCCCAGTGTTGGCAAGTGATGAATGTGGCAACTATATTAGCAACATTTGTCAATTGTCTTCACAGTAGCCTTCAACAGGGTAAGGAGCATCTTGTTTATTTCTTTTTCCAGGATATAAGAGGGGATGTCAATTTTATAAACTATGTTATCATTAAAGTTAGATAGTTGATTAATGTTTTAGATACCAGCAGCCTTTTTACTAGAGATAACTTTTCCATTTTAATAAATTCACCCATTAATCACCCAAAAATATTTTCAAATGAGAGCATAACAAAATTGAAACAATTATATTTAACTCTGGCAGGCTGCTTCTGAGTAGGCCCCGTGAAGTTTTGCATATTTGGACATAGATACCAAAGAATCCAGGGATTAGCTTACATAGAGGTGACCAGATATTGTTAAATGTTTACTTCTCACCAATTTTCAAACTGCCTTTTTTTAATTATAGTCCTTTGAATCCCAGCATAGGCTGGGTTGTTTTTTGTTTTTTTGTTTTTTTATCAGTTCATTGGGATATATTCTTTCACTTAAACAGAGCAGTCTTTACTCTTTTTTCTTGATCCATGGTGATTACGGCTTTAATTGAGGATACAGGCGGTCATTGATTTGTAAACATTTAATTTTAAATTGGCTTGTGACTAACCATGAGCATGGGAAGAACTGCTTTTTGAATTTAGGAATAATTTACAAATTGGGAATCATGTTTTATTTCCTTAGCATGTCCCATTTCTCATTGTTTTGCGTTATTTTTAAATCATCTGGTTCCACTTCCTGTTTGAGGGCAGGAAAATCACCTTAAAATGTCATCAGCAGTAGATCTGCTAGAAGGTAGCACTACATTCCATCTTATTTATGGACTCCTGGTCTTGATTCATTTCTCATGAATTTGTAATGGGTTATATATAGCTTACTTCTCTAAAGCTGTGGTTGACTAGTCAGATGTGTTTTAAACAAAAACACAATAAATTTTAAAAGTTATAAAATTTTATTATACTCAACTTTTCTTTGGTCTTGGCAGTGTTTTTTTGCTAATGTTTATTTTAGTAGTGTTGGTAACTTTAAAAAATCTAGGTGCTTTTGCTCATTTTTTTCAACCAATTACAAGCTTAAATAAAATCTTGTTACCAAAATTTGAGTCTTTTGTAGGCCACTTTTTCAGGAGGTTATCTTTACAGCTTATCTTCTCAAAGATATATCTTGAAACACTAAATTTCTTGGGGTTTTTGTTTTTTTCTAACAGCTTTTTTTCTTGAATGAGAAAGATCACAAGTTTCATCTTGCAGAGATAATGAATTTTAAACATTTACAGATTGGTTATATTCAAAGCTAGAAATTAGTGAGAAGGAAATATATTGAGTAAAAACAGTCATACATTTTAGCCAAAAACTAGAAGCTTTCGTTTGTTTGTTTTTAATTAAAGATAAAATGTCAACAGAAAGAAGAAAATTATTGATGGAACACATCTTTAAACTACAGGAGTTCTGTAACAGCATGGTTAAACTCTGCATTGATGGATATGAATATGCCTACCTGAAGGCAATAGTACTCTTCAGTCCAGGTACATAAACATTTCTTTCTTATTTAAAACACAGTATTGGGAGAATCTCATACATTACTAGTAGGAATGTGAAAGGATGCACTGAAAGTGGAAACAACCCAAGTGTCCATGAACAAATGAATAAACCAGATGTAATATCTACAGACAGTGGGGTATCAGCCATAAAAAGGAATGAAATTCTGACACATGCTACACCGTGGTTGAAAACAGTATACTAAGTGAGGGGCGCCTGGGTGGCTCAGTCGCTGGGCATCTGCCTTCGGCTCAGGTCATGATCCCACGGTCCTGGGATCAAGCCCCGCATCGGGCTCCCTGCTCTGCGGGAAGCCTGCTTCTCCCTCTCCCACTTCCCCTGCTTGTGTTCCCTCTCTCGCTGTCTCGCTCTCTGTCAAATAAATAAATAAAATCTTTAAAAAAAAAAAAAAAGAAAACAGTATACTAAGTGAAAGAAGCCAGTCACAAAAGACCGCATTTTATATGATTCCATTTATATGAAATGCCTGGAATAGGCAAGTCTGTAGAGACATAAACTAGATTAGTGGCTACCTAGGGACTAAGGAGGGGGAGCATGGGAAGTGACTGCCAGTGGGCACAGAGTTTCTCTTGGGATGACAAAAATGTTCTAAAATTCAGTTGTAATAATGATGGTTGCACAGCTCTGAATCTACGAAAAACTATTGAATTACACTTTAAATCAGTGAATTTTATGGATATTAGACATTGATATAGGTATGAAAAGGAAAGTTGAAGAAATCATTGAAATGATATAATTATGTTCACATCAACATTTGAATTCTTAGGCATATTTTGGTGTAGGCATCATGAGAAGGCAAATGAAAGGTGAGTACTGGTTTGTTAATGGGTTAAACTTCTAAACATTTTATTAGAGTTACCAGCAAATAGAAAAATGTCTCTTATTTTCCTGCTAGTTTCTAGCTTTCACATACAGTAAAGTGACAGTAAGCTCAATGATCAATTTATGAATAAGAAAAATTGACTATTCTCTTAGACCCTGTATTTTTTATTTTGGTATGTATTTTTATTCCTGTGCATCATAATAAAATTATATGAGGAAACCTGCTTCTTAAACTCTGTGATACTAATATGACAATTAAACCTTTTTTTTCCTGTTTCTTATAATGTTTCATATAAGTTAATAACTTGGATTTCCATTTTAATCACAACCAATTTTCCACCTTCATTTTCCTTAAAATTGAAAGAACATAGATTTGATTTAATGTAATTTTATTAAGTATTCCCAGTATTTTCTATTTATTTTTTTTTAATTTTTTTATTGTTATGTTAATCACCATATATTACATCATTAGTTTTTGATGCAGTGTTCCATGTTTTCTATTTATTTTTTATTCTCTTTAGTCAGAGCAGAGCTTTCCATGTTTTTCAATATTGCCTAAGTTAGGCATAATTTTATTGAAGTTCTCCTAATATTCCTATTTTTGTGAAGTTTTATAGTGACTATTAAAATGTTTATATAGATTATTTCATGTTTCTTTGTTACAGTTTTTCTGATAGAAATACTGTCCATTTTTTGATAATTTCAGAAGTATCTTTTTACCTAACAGTGATGGGGAGGTTCTTATGAAAAAAGTAGTGTAGAATATAATCTGCAGATATTTCATTGGATTAAAAATGCTTTTTTAACTAAGCTAAGTCATTTTATTTTTTTGTTCCCGTTGAAGCAAAATGATCAAACTCCCATGACTTTTGGAATAGAGAAAACTATTTTAGTAGAAACCAGAATATGTATATGAGACAAAATCATTATGAGGGTTAAAGCACAGGCGTACCTGGGTGGCTCAGTTGGTTGAGTGTCTGCCTTCAGCTCCGGTCATGATCCCGGGGTCCCGGGATAGAGCTCCACATGGGGCTCCCTGCTCAGCTAGAAGTCTGTTTCTCCCTCTCCCTCTGTCCTCCCCCCCCCAACTCATACTCTCTATCTCTCTTTCCCTCTCCAATAAATAAATAAAATATTTTTTAAAATAAATTTTTTAGAGGGTTTAAAATACAGTGTCTGGCATTTAGTAGGTGGGTTACTAAATTTGTGGAGTGAGAGAACCATGCATAGGATAGCGCCATTTTTTTTTTTTTGACTAAATTTTTTTCCCCCCCCTTCTTTCTCATCTCTCTGTGCCTTATTAAATGAGCATTCAGAACTAGGGTAACAATATATTTAATGTTTCAGATCATCCAGGCCTAGAAAACATGGAACAAATCGAGAAATTTCAGGAAAAGGCATATGTGGAATTCCAAGATTATATAACCAAAACATATCCAGATGACACCTACAGGTATCTAAAAGTTAAATACTATTTAATTAAATCCATCTTAAAATTTTTTATGAATCTATTTCATTATTTTCCATTCCAAGAATAAATCAGTGTTTTAGTCAGCCTGGACCTTTGAAATAGCTAATCCTATTAAAAGCAGTAGTGCATTGTTGCAAGTGATAAATCATTTCTTACAATTTATAGAAGAAGACTTGAGCAGAGAGAGGTTAAATAACTTGCTCAGGGTCACACGCAGATGGCAGGGTCTGCCTGTGAGCTCAGGTTGTCTGGCTCTAGTGCCCAAACTCTGTTTTCTTCAGATGAAATAAAGGATTTTACTTACTTAATTTTTAAGATTTTATTTATTCATTTGACAGAGAGACACAGCGAGAGAGGGAACACAAGCAGGGGGAGTGGGAGAGAAGCAGGCTTCCCGCTGAGCAGGGAGCCCGATGTGGGGCTTGATCCCAGGACCCTGGGATCATGACCTGAGCCTAAGGCAGACGCTTAACGACTGAGCCACCCAGGTGCCCCAAGTAAAGGATTTTATTAGTGAAAGGGAAAAAACAGGAATAAATGAATAGAAACACCATTCGACTATTTTATAAATAATTAGGAATTTGGTTTATGATATTTCTACCAAGATATTTCTTGCCAATGTCCCTTGAAAAGTTATTTTTTTATAAGATCCAACTCAGTTTTTGAAGAGCAACAGTAATGGAGAGTAGTTCTGCTAGCACGTGGCTGTCAGAGCCAGAATACCAGGGCTTGACTCCTGACCCCATCACTTACTAGCTGTATGACCGTTGGCAAGTTACTCAACTTCTGTGTTTCAGTTTGTCTGTAAAATGTAGATAATAGTACCCACAATTATTATAATGATTAAAACAATTGATATATGTAAATAGCTTAGAACACTGCCTATTGTATAGTATATCATATTGCATATAGTGTAACATATGTAATATAATCGCTATATAAATGTTTACTAAGATTATTAAATTAACATGCTTCGTACTAATAAAAGAATGTTTTACATAAAGTAATTGTTTACAGATATTAAATAATAGATTTTTAAGCCAGTTCCATCATGAAAATCACCTTTAGTTTATCTAACCAGTTTTCCTACCCTGCTTCCTACCAGTGTTATTCCTGCAGCTCATGTGGTAGGAACAAATAGGAACTGGGTAATTTGAGGAGGAGACTAGTGACTAGAAAGGTGACTAGGGACGCCTGGGTGGCTCAGTCGGTTGATAAAACATCTGCCTTCGGCTCAGGTCATGATCCCAAGGTTCTGGGATCGAGTCCCACATCAAGTTGCTTGCTCAGCAGGGATCCTTCTTCTTCCTCTGCCTGACGCTCCCCCTGCTTGTGCTCTCTCTCTCTCTCTGACAAATAAATAAGATCTTAAAAAAAAAAAAAAGGTGACTTAATCCTGTTTTCAAGTGGTCACAAATGTTAGAGTGCAAGGCCTTAGAATACAAGAGGGATACACATACCCAAGCTTTTCAGAAAGTTGTTTTTTGTTGGTGGTGGTGGTTTTGTTATGATTGTTCTCAGTTTTTTAAAGTCTCTAAAGTTGTTTTATACCTCATTGTACAAACAAATACAGTATTTAAATTTTTCCTCCTTCTTGACGTATAGCTCTTGGCTGATCTCTGTTCAAGTAGGTTCCAGGTGCTTTGATTGATCTCTGAACTCTCAGTTTCTTACATTCTGATTTATTTAAAAATAATAAATTAGCTTTGGATAGTAGTTTTCAGGTTATACCTTATGGAAAGTATGGTTTTGCCTTTAAGATCCTCAGTAGCACAGAAACTGGCAGGAATCATTCATTTCATTAATTTTTACCACGATACAGAGAGATCGGGAGTAAGTGGCTAACACGCGTTCACATAGGTGGAGCGTTAGTTGAATCAAGATTTGAACCCAGTGGTCTTGATTCCATATTCTGTGCTCTTCCCCAGTCTTCCCAGTAATAACTATTGCCTGTTTTACCATTTCCATTTGTTTTTTGATTACCACTAAGCCCCATGTGTCCTGATAACACAAAACATTGCTCAAAACAACCTCAACTCAATCTCTAAGCCATTCTTAAATGTATAATTTGATCTGTGCTTTAATAACTTAGTTCCATGGTGGAGCGCCTGGGTGGCTCAGTTGGTTGAGCGTCCAACTCTTGATTTCAGCTCAGGTCATGATCCCTCAGGGTCGTGGGATGGGCCCGTGTCGGGCTCCAAGCCCAGTGGGGAGTCTACTTGAGATTCTCTCTCTCTCTCTCTCTCTCTCTCTCCCCCCTCTCCCTCCCCCTCCCTCTCCCCCTCTCCCCCCTCCCTCCCTCTCCCTCTCCCTCTCTCCCTTCCCCCTTCTCCCCCTCCCTCCCTCCCTCTCTCCCTCCCTCTCTCTCCTTCTCTCCCCCTTTCTCCCCCCCACAGCGCTCAAGTGTGCGCATGCGCTGTCTCTAAAATAAATAAATCTTTTTTAAAATATATAACTTCTTAGTTCCATGGTCCATACAGCCAAGTGGAGGCAACACAGTATAGTAGTTAAGAGCAGAGCTTTCCTATGAAGTCTGTTGGACTGCATTTATATCCAGATGATTGTCATACCCTCTAAGGCTTGAGAATACTTAAGTTTTTATTTTTTAACTTTTTAAAATTAGATCTTTATTAAATTAGACCACAACCAATATACATACAGAAATTACTCCTCTATTTTTCTACTAAATCTCTTTTAGATTTACACTCTTGTTTTTCCTTCCCCTTTTTAGGTTGTCGAGACTACTACTCAGATTGCCTGCTTTGAGATTGATGAATGCTACCATCACTGAAGAATTGTTTTTCAAAGGTCTCATTGGCAATGTACGAATTGACAGTGTCATCCCACATATTTTAAAAATGGAGCCTGCAGATTATAACTCACAAATAATTGGTCACAGCATCTGAAGGCTGAGATGTCAGTATAAACTTACTGTTGTTTCCCAGAACACAAGAAGACACCAAATTGAACTCATTGCTTCCAGGGTATTGGGAAATTTTGACTTTAAAGAGTAACCAAAAACCCAGGGTGTTTTTATTTTAACTTCTTAAGAATTTTTGAAGTGACTGGGCAGGTGGCAGGAATTAGAATTTCCCTTCCTGTCTTAAGTGAATAAGAAATACTATGAATTTATTCTTGGTTAAGATGACACCCTAAGCTATCACTTCTTGACATCTAAACTAAGACCACTTACTATATTTTATCTTATGAAACAAATAAATTAGTCTCTTTTTTTTTTTCCAGAATTGTGTTCTATTCATGTTTTCATTATGAATTAGTACAAACATTTAATCTTCAGAAATCCCTAAGGAGGATTTCCTTGCATTTTACTCTTCCATAATATAATCTGTTTTAATTACCATGTAAAAGATTATTTTATGCTTGATGGTATAACGATAACATTAGAACCATAGGAAATAATAAAATATATATATATTTTTTGTCTTTTGTAAATATTATGGCACCCTTAACATATACCACTCTCATTGCTGGCAATGAGACATAAGCCTACATGATCTCAAGACTTTTTTTAGTGTTGTATATTATTAGTTACAAGCACTTTTTATTTATGTATGTAGCAGAAAATTGTTTTTGAGAATGAGATAGGGTTCATGTTTTAATATTTTTGGTTTACTGCTGTGTTTTAAAAGCAGTAGAGACTGAGCCCAAAATGTTTCAGTATTTTAAAATAGATATTAAAATTGTTGCTCTTCCATTCCACAAAAAGCATTGGACTTCTCTCCCTCTTTTCTGACCTGCATTAGAACTTCCTGACCCTTCAGTGAGTTTTAGCCCTTTTCTTTTAGGTCATTAGAAATACCCAGTTTGTTAAATAATGGATTTATCATAGCCAATCTGTGTTTTCAAGGTGAGTTAAACAATTATTTTAAAGCAGATTGATAATTTTTAAAAATTTAAGTTTTTTAATATGTAAGGGAATATGCACTGATGTTTCACTGTAATGGGGCAAAGCTGTTTTAACAGTAGTACGAGCATCAGCCTGAAGCCTTGTTGCCACAGCAAAACCATTCTAGACTCCTTGGATGCCTTCCACAGTAATGTTTTCCTTAGCAAAACTGAGACTGTTAAATCTTTCTTTGCTCTGATTGTCATGATGAATTATTTTGGTATGTCTATGTGTTGATTTAAAAAAAAACAAATATGGAGATTTTATTGCACTCAGTACATTTTTTATAAAGATTTTTGCAATAGAAAAGCTGAATTTAGGGGAGGATGTGGATTTTACAAATTGCTGCTTTATAGTAAATCAGAAGTTTAAAAGTATCCACTTACAGTCTTCACCATCTTATTAAGGGAAACTTTTTTCCCTATTTAAAATGTGATTTTTATCAACAGGTTTATTTATAATTATCAGCTAGGAAAAACTACATTTAGTAGAAAATAATTCAAATGGAAAAATCAGTAGGTTTATATCTTTATAAACCCAATGAAGTAAGCCAAGGATTCAGGAAAATAATTCTTTAAAATAATGTACTAATGGTTAATTAAGATACATATTCCTTTCAGGTATTTGTCCTGATTAAATTTGTAGTTATATTTGGAAGTGTTTTTAAAACTATATTAAAATGTGAACTACATTAAAAATGTCCATTTATTTGATTTCAGAGTCCTGTTTGTTCAGTATTTGGTCATCCATTTGTTCTATTGTTAAGAAATCTCTAACAGGATTTATTAACTAGGAAGGGAAATGAGTGGAAGACATTTCCATATCCACTATTTTAGGACTATTTACAATTCCCTTTGAAGAATTTCTTCTAAAACTGCAGATTGACTATTAATTTATTTTCTGTCTCCTGAAATTTCAGTAAAATAACAGTAAAATGTAACCACCCAATGATAAATAAAACAGGAAACAAGAAATCAAAGGATAAGAGAATTCAGTAAATTCTTGGAAAACAAAATGCAGGTAAAGAAAGACTGACTTATTAGCAGAGCCAGAACGAAGGAAGCTCTATTCTGAGTGCCTGCAAAAGGCAGTTCAGTGAAAAAGGCCAGTATCCTCAGAAAAGATGCTTAGTACTTGGAAGAACTGGTACTCATATTCCGAGATGATGCTTGGGACATTTAAAAAAAAAAAAAAAAAGATTGGTTGAAAGTCTGTGTACAAAATCATTGAATTACCTTTTCCTGCCCTTATTTAAGCCAGCTGATCTCTTTTTGTCCTTCTACCTTTTTGATCAGAGGGTCAGAGGTTAATTCTCTTGAGCAACTGAACTGGAAGATCAGACTTAACGGCACCAGGAATAACAGAAAGCCTGGGTTAGATATGTATAGGCTTGAAAATACGGGTTAAGTGAAAATCTGCATTCTGAATGTGGGCTCCATAATCATGTTCCCACAATGCTGGCCATGGGTATAGGCGCCTCTGCCAGGGTTTTTTTCTTCAGAGAAATTAATTGGTCTTAGAGAAAAGATCTCCAGATACTCACTTTTGGTTGTATCTTGATGCTTGCCACTTTATCATTCTTCAGTGAAGCCCACTAATTTCAAGTCATAGAAGTATACATGCGGTTTCTATTCAATTCTTTATTGCCTACTATTAAATATGAACTTAGAACCAGGATCACCGATAATTGAGGAAAGTATCCAATACATAAGAGATCAGACACTGTTAGGGCTGAGGGCAGGCAAATAAAATCCAGGGATCAGAAAAATATTCACCCTCAAGGGTAATTAACATTTTGAAAGAAAGTCAAATGAGAACAGGATGCTTTTGGGGGGGGGGTTTCAAATTTTTATTTAAATTCTAGTTAACATACAGTGCAGTATCAGTTTCAGGAGTAGAATTCACTTACATGCAAAACCCAGTGCTCATCATAACGTGCCCACCTTAATACCCATCCCCCATCCAGCCCCTCCCCCACCTACCTCCCTCCATCAAGCCTTAGTTTGTTCTCTACCATTAAGAGTCTCTTATGGTGTAAATACCCAGTAGTGTAATTGCTGGATTGCATGGTAGCTGTATTTTCAACTTTTTGAGGAACCTCCATACTGTTTTCCAGAGTGGCTGCACCAGTTTGCATTCCCACCAACAGTGCAAAGAGGGTTTCCCTTTTTCCGCATCCTTGCCAACATCTGTTGTTTCCTGTGTTATTTTAGCCATTCTGACAGGTGTGAGGTCGTATCTCATCATGGTTTTGATTTGTATTTCCCTGATGTTAAGTAATGTTGAGCATCTTTTCATGTGTCTGTTAACCATCTGGATGTCTTCTTTGGAAAAATGTCTTTCATGTTTCTGCCCATTTTTTAACTGGATTATTTGTTTTTGGGTGTTGAGTTTGATAAGTTCTTTATAAACTTTGGATACTAACCCTTCTCTTAGTCCATAGGCTGCCTTTTATTTTTTATTTTTTTTAAGGTTTATTTATTTATTTGAGAGAGAGAGAATGAGAGAGAGCACGAGAGGGAAGAGGGTCAGAGGGAGAAGCAGACTCCCTGCTGAGCAGGGAGCCCAACGCGGGACTCGATCCTGGGACTCCAGGATCATGACCTGAGCCGAAGGCAGTCGCTTAACCAACTGAGCCACCCAGGCACCCCCATAGGCTGCCTTTTAGTATTATTGTTTCCTTCGCTGTGCAGGAACTTTTTATCTTGATGAGGTCCCAACATTTTTGCTTTTGTTTCTTGCCTCCGGCAACATGTCTAATAAGTTGCTTTGGCGCTCTTCTAGGATTTTGATGGTTTCCTGCCTCACATGTAGGTCTTTCATCCATTTTGAATTTATTTTTGTGTATGGTGTAAGAAAGTGGTCAGTTTCATTTTTCTGCATGTTGCTGTCCAGTTTTCTCAACACCATTTGTTGAAAAGACTCTTTTTTCCATTGGATATTCTTTCCTGCTTTGTCAAAGATTAGTTGACCTTATAGGATGCTTTGAAAAGGTACATTTGGAGCAAGGAACTGTCCTTGGAAATTAAAAATGATAGCCAAACCAATTCATTAGAAGGGTTGGAAGATAAAGTTGTTGAGGAACTCACCCTGAAAACATATAACCAAAACATAAAGAAGAAAAAATAAAATTAGAAAATCAAATCAAGAGGCCTAACATTTTACCAGCAAGAGTTTAAGAAGACAGAAAAGAGGGGCACCTGGGTGGCTCAGTGGTTAAGCATCTGCCTTCGGCTCAGGTCATGATCCCAGGGTCCTGGGATCGAGCCCCGCATCGGGCTCCCTGATCAGAGGGAAGCCTGCTCCTCACTCTCCTGCTCCCCCTGCTTGTATTCCCTCTCTCGCTGTCTCTCGGTCAAAAAAAATAAATAAAATCTTTAAAAAAAAAAAAAAAACAAAAGACTTGAGGTAAGGAAATTATTAAATAATACAAGATAAGTTACATAAAAGGATATGTGTCTGTCTCTAGGTTGAAAGGATCCACCCTTTTTTAAAAAGATTTTTTTATTTATTTGAGAGAGAGCCTGTCTAGAGTGGTGGAAGGGGCAGAGGGAGAGGAAGAATCTCGCCGCTGAGTGTGGAGCCCTAATCAGGGCTGGATCCCAGGACTTCAAGACCAAGACCAGAGCTGAAATCAATAGTCGGAGGCTTAACTAACTGAGCCACCCATGCACCCCAAGGATCCACCCTTTAAATGAGAAAGATCCATACTGTCTTAAAATCAGAACAATATAGTCAAAGAGAATATATTATATAGCTGCTTCTAGCGATATAGTGGAATAGGTACTGTGAAGGCCTTTTTTTCTATTGCTGGGCTTGTAAGTTTGGCATGAGTTCTCAAAGAAGGGTAAGTTTGGTGCAGGTCATGAGATCCCCCCCCCCCACCTCTGGTTCTGGCAGAAGCAAATATACATCTTCTCTGGAGAAAATACCCATAATTTAGATAAGTTGGCACACTTTTGTAAAGGGCAGAAAGTAAATATTTTTTACTTTGTGGGCCATCCCTTGTCTGTAGCAACTACTCAAATCTGCTATTGTAGAGCAAAGGAGTCAGTACATAATGAATGGGCCTGGCTGTCGTCTGGAAGAACATTTACAAAAGCAGGTAATGGACTGAACTTGGCCCTTGGGGCATAGGTTGCTGGCCCCTGATTTAGAATCTCAAGGCTGTCCCAGATTAAGCTCAACCATATATGAGCTCACAAAATTATTAAACTCACAAGGAAACAAGCCACTTGAACGAGTCCAAAATAAGCAGCACATAAAGACTCTGAAAGACAATATGAGATACAGAAATTGCCACATCCAGATTATAAATGTATATGACAGGTTTTAAGGAAAAAAACGGAATCAAAAAGTAAGCAAGAAACAGGAACAGCAGAAAAGACCAAACTTTAAAAACAAACCAAAACAACATTTAGAAATAAACTTAATGAATTTTTTTAAAGATTTTATCTTAAAGAGAGAGGACAAGCATGGAGAGGGGCAGAGGGAGAGGGGAAGCAGGCTCCCTGCTGAGTGCAGAGCCAAACATGGGACTTGATATCCAGGACCCCAAGATCATGAGCTCATCTGACACTTAACCAACTGAGCCACCTAGGCACCCCAAAAAACTTACTGAAATTTTAAAAATCTATCCATGGTGGAAGATCATGCTGCTGACACATTTAATTCTGACTCCCTCCTTAAATGTCATTAAAACAGCCAAAGAATTTGTTAAGGCATTATCTCAAAGACAAAAATAATGGGAGAGAAACAAAGCCACAAAATTTTGAAAGCTGGAAAACACATTAGTGGTGGTCATCTTATTAGCAAACCTGAGAAGGTTGACTTAGCCTGCAGTGCAGAAAGCTGGGAAGCAGCCCGATTTGCCCCACAGATCCTCCAGAATGCTTTAGTATTACAACATCTACTTTGGAAGAGGATATAAAGGGATTTGTTGAAAGTCTATTAAGGAGGCAGATACACACTAGAATGATATTTCAAAGTCTGGGGATAAGAAGTGTAGAGTATGTAGAACAGAAGGATATGTGTTGAAGATGGGAGTGTCCATTGATACAAGCATCTCAAAAGTAATTTAACATTACATAGTTAAGTATAATGTGCACAAATCTGCTATTTTACCCTAGAAAAACTCTTTAACATGTGCTGGGAGGCATACAAAAGTGTTCATGTCAGCATTGTAAGAACAACAACAACAAACTCCAAATACCCATTGACAGGAGAATGGATAAGTAAATTGCAGTGTAGTCACCCAATGGAGTATTATGTAACCCCAAAAAAGGAATAAAATACCAACATCAATGAATCCAGAAGTCATGTATGAAAAAGCAAGCCCAAAAGTATGATTTAACTTGTTTACTGAAAACAGATAAATACAATATATTGTTGAGAGGTACTTATGTATGTGGTAAAATTAACTTAAAAAGCAAGGAAGGGGCACCTGGCTGGCTCCATCAGAAGAGCATTGGACTCTTGATCTCAGGGTCATGAGTTCAAGCCTCATGTCAAGTGTAGAGATCACTTAGGTAAAAAACTTAAAAAAAAAAGTAAGGGAATTATAAGTACTTAATTTAGAATTCTAGTTACTTCTGGAAGAGTAAGAAGATACAAACAGGGAGGGACATATAAGGGGGTTTCAAAGTATTAGCACTTTATTCGTTACAAATTCTCTTGCTTTGTAACAAACCACTCAGGCTTAGTGGTTTAAAACAACATTTGTTACTCTCATGAATCTACAATGAGGTTAGAGATTGGCATGGACAGCTTTTCTGCACCAAGCAGCTCAAGGGGGGCGTTGGAATTTTTGGAATCACACACATCTGGAGGTTGATAGCGGCTGTTTGCTGTGCCAAAGTGGCAAACATCTGGAAGAGCATGAAGACCAGAAATATGTCAGCCATTCTTGGGGAAGGATGTATCTCAGCAGCCTCCGGAGAATCTCAATGTAGAGAAGAGATTACCTTGACAAGATTTCCGGATGGGTCTTCGTCTAATGAAGTTGTTTATAAATTGACACAAAAAATTGTAAGAACTTAAAACAATTGTAGCATTTTGGACTAAAAGATACACAACAGTGCAAAATAAAGAGACTTTTGGCCCTTCAAATGTATATGGGCTGGAAGAAGGCTAAGAAAACTACTCAGCTACAGACGTGGGCTCCTTTTGTGAGAAATAAAGGGTAATTTCTGTGTGGCTATTGGGTTGAGTGTTGAGAGAGACAGAGACAGATGGAAGCCAGATAGTCTTCTAACCTAGCCTCAGTGTCTTTGTCCATTTGGGCTGCTATACAAAACACCACAGACTGGGTGTGAAACCACTATAGAAACGTAAAGATGGATGGAAATTAAGATGACTACACTAATGCTTCAGCAAGCCTTGGCTTTAAACTGAACAAATTTTTCTCTTCCTCCTTCCTGAAGCCTCCTCCTCCCCTTCGCTTATTTTTCTGTAGAATCCTTTGTTCCAAGAACTCAGTATCTATACTGACATCTTTGCTGACCTCAGTGTATACTTAGTAATGAGACTCAGATGGCCAGCCCCGGCACTGGTCATGAGACCACCTTGAAGACATGACTAAACGTGGTTGGCAGCATGTACCAGATTCCTCTGAAAACCACCCGGCGGGGGGAGCCTGGGCAGCTCAGTTGATCAAGCATCTGCCTTCTGCTCTGGTCTTGATCCCAGAGTCTGGCCTGTTTCTCCCTCTGCCTCTCTCCCCTGCTTGTGCTCTCTCCCTCTCTCTCTCTGTCAAATATATAAACAAAATCTTTAAAAACAAACAAAACCCAAAAAACCACCCAGATCCTGTATTTTCCTATAAAACTTCTCAGCCTTTTACCCCGGGCAGGTCTGCAGTTTTGAAGGTGTTAGCCTGCTGCAGCCTCCTTTGCCCGGCAAAGTAATAAAACCAGCGTTCCTCTTCGTCTCCAAATTCTGTCTTTGTGTTATGTTTTGGCTCTGGAGCACAGAGGTTGGTTTTTGACAACAGGTCGCTTATAAGTAACAAACATTTATTTCTCACCGTTCTGGAGGCTGAAAAGTCTAAGATCAGGGTGCCAGTATGGTCAAGTTCAGGTGACTTCTTGACCGTGGGTTGCAGGCTGCTGACTTCTGCAGGGTCCTCACATGATGGAAAGAGCTAAGGATCTCTCTGGAGCCTCTTTTAGAGGCACTAATCCCATTCATGAGGGTTCCACCCTCATGACTTAAACACCTCCCAAAGCCCCCACCTACTATCACCTTTGAGGGTTAGGATTTCAACATGAATTTGGAGGAGGGAGCACACATTCAGACAATAGCACTAAGAAACCAAGCATCATTGGGGCACCTGGGGCTTCAGTCGGTTAAGCATCCATCTTTTTTTTTTCTTTAAGATTTTATTTATTTGAGAGAGAGAATGAGAGAGAGAGAGCATATGAGAGGGGGGAGGGTCAGAGGGAGAAGCAGACTCCCTGCTGAGCAGGGAGCCCGATGTGGGACTTGATCCAGGGACTCCAGGATCATGACCTGAGCCGAAGGCAGTCTCTTAACCAGCTGAGCCACCCAGGAGCCCAAGCATCCATCTCTTGATTTCAGCTCAGGTCATGATCTCAGGGTCCTGGGATTGAGCCCTGCATCAGGCTCTGCACTGCCCTCATTGAGGAGTCTGCTTGAGATTCTCTCTCCTCTCATTGTCCATCCCCCCAATCACATGTGTGCGTGCTCGCTCGCTCTCTCTCAAATTAAGCTTAAAAAAAAAAGGCATCATTCTTCTTCATTGAGACAGACACAAAGGCCTCTCAAATTCAGAGGAAGATAAAATATACTTATTTTTAAGATTTATTTATTTAAGAGAGAGAGAGCAAATCGTGTAAAGTGGAGGGAAGGGCAGAGGGAGGGAATCTTCAAGCAGACTCCTGGTGCAGCACAGAACCCAACTTGGGGCTCAGTCCCCCAACCCATGAGATCATGACCTGAGTGGAAACCAAGAGCCGGAGGCTTCACCCACCGAGCCACTCAGGTGCCCCTAGACTATACTTCTTAATGGGAGAGTGGCAAAATTCTGGAACAGTGTAGGGAACCAGAATTTTTTTGTGGCCATTTTTAGAAAACAATCTGTCACAGATAGTATTTGCTTAGGCTCAGTTGTAGACTCTTAAGATTAAATACATACATATATATATATTTCACAATATTTGATAGAAAATAATCCTTAAGTAGAAAAAATTAGGTGGTCTTAGACCCTCAGAATGCCACAATTTCCTGTATCTAGAAGAAGGGAATAAGTTCTTCAGAGGTTGTAAGCACAAATTGGCCTTAAATAGATGTGTACGAAAAAATTCAGTGAACTGTTATTAGGAGAATGGAACATGAATATGTGTGTGTGTGTGTGTGTGTGTGTGTGTGTGTGTGGTGTTGTCAAAGAGCGAAATCCTCATCTTCTATGTTGGGAAGTCAGATAATACCTAAAATTTTAAAAATCTAGAAATAAGAATAATCTAGCATTATGTTAGTGAATACCAAAATAAGCAGTTAAAGGGTTGAAACAATTCTCAGACTGACTTTGGAAGTTGGAAATCAGATCAGGAAGCAGACCTATATGATTCTTTAGACCAGGTATGTATACTAAATGTATTAAATTTTTAAAAAGAAAAAAAATGGAAGAGCTAAACAGCAAATTAGATTGCAAAAAACAGAATTAAGATTTCTGGCGATATTTTTGTTCACATGAGGACAGTATTATCTGGATTCTGCATGTGCCTTTAGGTTTCTTTGGCTCTGTAATAATACTACTAATATCAAGTTAATGACAAAAATCAGAACCGGGTACTATGACAAAAGAGCAACCAGGGATCAAGAAATCAAATAGAATAATGTTGAAATTGAAAAAAAATCTATCAAGACTGTATGGACCATACCCACATAAGGAACAAATGAGTGAACTGGTACATAAAGGTGAAGAAGTGGCTCAGAATGTAAAATGCAAAGGTAGAAATGGAAAATATGCAGGTAAAATTTAAAAATACAGAAGATGAATCCAGAAGGACAAACGTTCAGCTAATATCCAGATTCCAGAAATGGGAGGGGTAATAAATGATAATTCCAGAAATTATCAAAAGAACAATATCTACAACTAACAACGACACATCTCCAAATTTAAAGATGGCATTGAATTCCAACAAGGATCAACCAGAAAAAGCCCAAGATAAGTCCACATGAAATTTCAGAACTTTTAGAAACAAACAGAAAAATCTGAGAAACAAGTTTCTTGCAAAGGAATAAATCTAGTTGACCCTTGAGCAACACAGGTTTGAACTACATGGGTCCACTTAAATGCCGATTTTTTACAATACAGTACTGTAAATTTATTTTCCTTATGATTTTCTTAACATTTTCTTTTCTCTAGCCTACTTCATTGTAAGAATAAAGTATATAATACTTGTAACATACAAAACTTGTGTTAACTGGCTGTTTATGTTATCAGTAAGGCTTCTGGTCAACAGGTTATTAGTAGTTAAGTTTTGGGGGAACCAAAATTTATACATGGATTTTCAACTGTGTGTGGGGGGGTGGTCAGTGCTTCTAATCCCTGTGTTGGTCAAGGGTCAACTGCATTAGGTTGGCAGAAAGATTTTTACCAATGATACTAGATATTAGAGGGCAATGGAGCAATATTTTCAAAGTTCTATGAGAATTCCATGTCCTAGAATTCGTTGAGCCTAGAATTCTATGTCCCTGCAAATGATCAGTCAAGAGGGAAATTTAAAAAAAGGAAATTTTATTTCCTACACACATTAAAAAAAAAAGCTTCAATCCTACCAAAACAAATACAAACAAAACAGAAACAAGCAAACAAATGACAGAATTCCAAGAAAGAAAAATATGCAGGATCCAAGACTCATTCATATAGAAGCATGAATAATAATAGCTGTTCATCAGGCCTAAATACAATTGATCAAAATTCGAACAGGAAATCAAAGTAGTCTGAAAAATTTATTCAATTAGACATATGCCTCTTCTATTATTAAGAAGCAATTTATCCAACTCATGTACTTATAATAATAATACCAGGCACTGGGGTAAGGATTTTATGTACCTTCTTATTTAATCCTCACAATGGTCCCATAATGTAGGTAATATTATTAACCCCATTTTACAAATGAGTAAAATGAGGCTAAGCACCTTGCCCAGTATAGCTAGTAAGTGACAGAGCTGAGATTTGAACAGACAAAAAATCCTAGGGAAGGGATCCTTAGAGAAATAGCTGCTGATAGCATGTCTAGAGCAGAAAACACAAGATATGCTGGGGATCCATCCAAAAGATTGGAAAACAGAATCTCGAAGAGATATTTGTACTCCCCTGTTTATTGCAGCATTATTTACATTAGCCAAGAGGTAGAAGCAACCTAAAATGTCCAATATGTCCATCACAAGATGAATGGAGGAAGAAAATGTGATATATACATGCAATAGAATATTATTAAGCCTTTAAAAAGAAGGAAATCCTGTCATAGCTACAACATGGATGAAACTTAAGGACATCTTGCTAAGTAAAATAAGCTAGTTGCAAAAAGACAAGTACTGCCTGGTTTCACTTATAGCAACTATCTGAAGTGAAATGGAATGGTGGTTCAGTGCATATAGGGTTTCAGTTTTACAAGATGAAAAGGCTCTAGAGATCTGGCGTACAACAATGTGCATATAGTTAACACTACTATACACTTAAGAATGGTTAGGATAGTACATTTTATGTTGGTTTTTTGCCACAAAAGAAAAAAAAAGGTGCTAGGGAACCAACTTATAATTTTGAATACTTGAAAGAACCAAGCACCCATCCTGCCTTTTCTATATGAACTGTATATCAGGAACCAGATAGTTGAAGGGAAGTGTCTCTTTAACAATTATGACTAATGAAGAAGAAAATGAAATTACTTAGGCAATGCTCACCAATGTCTGCTAAAAATCACACAAAGTTAAACACACCATGTATGCTTCCTGATGGAAAGATATCATCAGCTATAAAATATACCTAACAACATAAAAAAAACCCCACAAATCTGGGCAAGCACCTAGGTGTAATTAATTACAAATACACAGGAAATACAGGGGTAGAGGAACACAGGGACATGATCAACAAAATCCAGACTGTGGAACACTACTGGAGAAACCTCCAGTTTTTTCGTCAAATAAATTGGAAGGACACACACACACACAAACGAAACAAAAACAAGTTTAAAGCATACTATGTAAAATAAAATAGTGGAAAACTGAAATATTCATTTAATATCTTTTATTATTTAAAAATTTTAAGTAACACGCACGATTTAGTTTTCTAATAAATTTTTAAGTGTTTAAATTTTGAATTTTAACTTTGCAACTAAATCTGAGAGCAGATATTAAACTTATACTTTTCTATACATCCTCCTCGCTCGCCTACCTACACTAGTATATGTACTCATATCGAATGTATTCAATATCGAATTTGTTAATGGTATCGTTTCTAAAGAATCTTGGCGCTAGAAAGGATTTTTTGAAGTAGTCTAAGCCAATCATTTTAGAGGAGGACACTGAGGTCCCTCAAGGAGGAACCTCCACCTACGGAAGCCTAGTCTGGGTGAACTCTCTACCACATGCCCCGCACTTTAAATAGAGCCCCTAAAAACTTAGTAATTACCGTGCCTTCGCTTCCCAGGGAAACTAGCGGAGCGTTTTCCCGCAAACCGTAAAGTGGTCGCGCAGAGGAGCTCTAGCTGCGCGCATGCGTAGAGCCATCCCCGCGTTTCTCGCGCGCATGCGCGAGCGGGAACTTTTCATGGTCGGTACGGCCAGCCGAGTGTTCGCTTCCTCCGGGTGCGTTTTGAGCGTCGTACCCGGGAGGCTGGGTCTACGGGACAAGATGGAGCTCTTGCAGGTCCTGAAACGCGGGCTGCAGCAGGTCAGCGGCCACGGCGGCCTGCGTGGCTATCTACGGGTTTTCTTCAGGTAGGCGGCCAGAGCCATGCTCTTGGCCTCTGGGATTATGCTTGAGTTAGCTGGTTTCTTGGAAGGAGTCCCGGGCTTGAGTCCCCTTGGCGAATTCTCAGCTCTTGTCAAGGACAATCTGCCCAATCTCTGCCCTGCTTCCCCAGACTGAAGTGTGTGTCCAGGAGTCTCCCTGAGACAGGATCAGAGCCAGCTGTAGAGACAATGTTAAGAGTCGAGGGCGTGTGGACTGCACCCCTGCCCGGCTTCCTGGAGAGTAGTGAGCTTTGCCCAACGCTCTGACCTTGGGAAAGTTTTTACCTTCACTGGCCTTCAGTTTCCTCCTCTGTACTAGTAAGGCATTGTCGGAGATGATTGTAACGGCCCCTACTAGTCCTGACATTCGTTCAGTTGGAGGAGCAGCATCGTCCGCGGGAACCGAATTGGAGACCCAGAATCAAATGAAAGCCTTGGAGACATTCGAATCATTTTAAGATGAAATACTTTGGCTTTGTGATTTCCTGAGGGTTTTTGCTAACTCCAGTGCTTCATGGCCTTGGAGAAATAGATAAAAGTAGTCTTGTAATTTGAAGATATTGCATCTGTATATTTGTAATTTTAAGCATATCCGTTGAGTCGATCTATCTTTTCTATCTTTCTATGTGTTTACCTGGTACTGGGGGCGACATGAGCAGGGATTCTAGAGTTCTTACCTGAAGCTGATTCTTCAGCAGTGGCTGGCTTGATCCTGAAGATGGAGGCTAGAAGTATACAAGTAGTGACCATCCCCACATCTCCTCATTTTACTAGTCGATGCAGCGGACTTTGTTTCTTTTTTTTTTTTTTTAAGATTTTATTTATTTGAGAGAAAGAGAGAGAGTACATGAGAAGGGGGAAGGTCAGAGGGAGAAGCAGACTCCCTGCCGAGCAGGGAGCCCGATGCGGGACTCGATCCTGGGACTCCAGGATCATGACCTGAGCCGAAGGCAGTCGCTTAACCAACTGAGCCACCCAGGCGCTCCGCAGACTTTGTTTCTGAAAGTTGTTGTACTCACTATATTTTGTGCTTTGAACAAAGAATCGTTGTAAAATGTCTCTCTCTCTCTCTTATTTTTTTGGATATTCACAGGGCAAATGATTTGAGGGTTGGTACCTTAGTGGGGGAAGACAAATATGGAAACAAATACTATGAAGACAACAAGCAGTTTTTTGGTGAGTACAGTATTTTTTGTTATAAATAATGAGAATGAGATTGAGACTTGATATTTTTTTTTAAGATTTTTTATTTTATTTATTTGAGAGAGAGAGCAGGGGCTGGGGGGGAGGAGCAGAGGGAGAGAGAGATGCAGACTCTCCATCTGGGGGCCCTGGGATCATGACCTAAGCGGAAGGCAGATGCTTAACCGACTGAGCCACCCAGGCATCCTGAGACTTGATTTGACTCTGTTTTCCATAATATACAAAGAGCTTCTTTATGACTGCATAAACAACATACATTGTTTTTATAATTTCATGGGATTATGTATGTTGCTTGTAAATGGAAATATTTTTACTTAAAACTATGGGCCATTTTTCCATAGTGGTAAGTTGGATGTATCTATAGCATTCTTCTGTTTGAATTTTTGTTTATCTTTTTTTATTAAAAAAGTTAGCATTCTTTTTAATAGCAACACAATATTCCACTGTATGAAAGAATCATTCTTTTTTCAAGCACTTCACTATTGATAGATATTTAGATTGCCTTCAACCTTATGCTATTAGAAACAATGCTGCAGTGACTCGCTTGTAACTACCTCCACATTCATTTAAGTATTGAAAGAATAAATTCCTGGAAGTAGAACTGCTGAGTCTGAGTATGTAAATTTAAAATTTTGATACATGTATATTGTGAGATTGTTAAGGCCCATCTCTATCATCATGGCCTAATAATTCTGTGAAACCTTTTCCAAGGTTTTTTCTCCTGCCTTCACATTCCCCTCCCTAATTGGATTGTAATTTACTTTTAGTTACTTATTCTCAAGATTGATTTCTCTAACAGAAGAAGCAAATCTTGAATTTTTTTTTCCCTGAAAAAAGCTTGATTGTTTCCATTTGGTCTAGGGCTTGGGAGAAGGCTTCAGGATGGTTAAGAAGCTGCCTAAGGCTGTAGGGAGAGGCCCAGGCAGATGCCTCAGCACCAGGGGGATGCCAGAGGGGCCCCTTAAAGGCACCTGGGCTCCAGAGGATCCTAGATGTGCTTGAGAAATCTGTATTTCCTTTAATAGATAAGGTCATATTTAAATAGCATTAGTTGATATTTGTTGATTATGTATTGACCTAGGAAAACTCTATAAAGGGCGCCTGGGTGGTTCAGTCGGTTAAGCGTCTGCCTTCAGCTCAGGTCATGATCCCGCGGTCTTGGGATTGAGCCCTGCATCCGGCTCCCTGCTCCATAGGGAGCCTCCTTCTCCCTCTCCCTCTGCCTGCCACTTCCCCTGCTTGTGCTCTCTCATGCACATGCACTCTCTCTCTCTGTCAAATAAATAAATAAAATCTTAAAAAAAAAGAAAACTCTATAAAGTAAATGCAGATTACTTTTTGTTTATTGGCTTAAAATACATTACAGGGATGAATTCAGTATTTTCTGTTTGGGGGGTAGGGGCGGTAAGGAAGAGGTGGAAGGAATTAACATTTATTATGCACTTTTTTGCCCAGTGCTAAGCTAGATGTATGTGTGTGGTATTTAATTTTCATAGCGACCTGAAGGTGTAGGTATAATCATCCACTTTTTTTTTTAAGATTTTATTTTTAAATAATCTCTACACCCAGCATGAGATCAAGAGTCTCATGCTCTACTGACTGAGCCAGCCAGCGCCCCTATATTCATTCACTTTTAATAGAGAAACTGAGGCTCATAAAACTTATCTAAAATCCACTGATAATAAGTGACAAAGTCTTGATTAGAATCCAGGTCTCTGCTCAACTTAGTAGAATAGAAGCATTCCTATAAATTGTAATTAGGCCCCCAACTATTCCACAGAAATTTGTTAAATAAAGAATGCTGCCATACTGTTTTGATGACATGAGCTGTCTTAATTATCTGACCATTGTTTATAATGTTTGCTTATTATGTATGATCACCAATTTCCAAAAGGATCTCTGGTGGTCATTTTAAAATAATTTATATGGAAACATATAATTTGAGTATGACTACTGTGAATACATTTCTCCTGCCCCGGTCTCAGAAGAGCACTTTCTCTCCTGAATACCCTGAACAGCTGGGAACACATTGCCCTACTGTCCTCTACTCCCTTGGCAGGACAGGGGAGAAGCAAGAGTTCTCCACTCTGGGAAATGCCTGAGCCCCAGCCACAGAGTGGGTCTCAGTCTCAGTGTAGGGATTTTGCTCTTGTAGCTGCCCCGCTATTGATAAAAGCTTGCCATATACTTCCTGAGACATGCCTCCACGAACATACCTAGGGTGCTATTCCTCTAACTTTTCTCTTACGTGAGAGCACATAAAAGTCTTTTATTAATAAAAAATAGTTGTCTTCTTTGATATTATACAATTATGCTTATTTTTGTTTGTTTTTGTTTTGTTAAGGTTGTCTTTATTTCCTCACATCTTTATAAATGTTGATCTTTCCACCCAGGCCGTCACCGATGGGTTATATATACTACTGAAATGAATGGCAAAAACACATTTTGGGATGTGGATGGAAGCATGGTGCCCCCTGAATGGTAAACTAAGTCAACATTTTATTTTATTTGGCTTGGCAGTATTTGTTTCATTACACAAATATTTGTTGAATATCTATTTATAAAACAGTCAGTGGTATTCTGAAAGCGTCTGTCCCAGGTATGGTGACTGTATAATAAAGAACCCTAAAGCTTTGTGTCTTAAAACAGCAAGTATTTATCTCTCATAGTTTTTATGGGTCAGGAGTTCAGGCAAGACGCAGTCAGGATAGCTTATCTCTGCTCCTCAGTGTCAGGTAGAAGACTTAGAGGTTGGATGCCAGAGTCATCTGAAGGCGTATTCATTCAGTATCTGACAGTTGGTGCTGGCTGTCAGCTAGGGGCGTAGCTGGGGCATTGGGTTGGAACACCCTCAGGTAGCCTGGGCTTCCTCAGGCAAGTGCTCTAGAGAGAACACTTGGCAAAAGCCCTATTTCCTTAACTGACTTAGTCTTGGAAATCATCCAGTATCATTTCTGCATTCTGTTGGTTGAGGCGAGTAGAAAACTGTGCCCAGGCTTAATGAAGGAGAACAAAGACCCTACCTTTTAACGGAGGCATGTCAACATCACATTATATGTTGGCATACATAATGGTGTGCCTGTCTTTGGGAAAAACAGTATGCCACATTATCACCTGCCTTGGGTAAAGGAAAAAGCATAAAGAATTCTGACTCTGAATATTTGGCAATTTGACTTTAAGCAAGTTCCTTAATCTTTTGGGGGCTTAGTTTTCTCATCTGTAAAATGAGAGCCCTCAAATTCCTTAGCTCTGTAAAAACTAATTTTATAATATACCTAAAGATTTTATTTATTCATTTGAGAGAGAGCAAGAGAGCACAAGCAAGGGGAGCGGTGGAGGGGGAGAAACAGGCTCGCCGCTGAGCAGGAAGCCTGATGCAGGGCTCGATCCCAGGACCCCGGGATCACAACCCGAGCTATGCCACCCAGGCACCCCTATAATATACCTATTTTGACACTGAATTCTAAATGCTCTTACTTGAATTATCAAATTTTATATAAAATATTTCAAAGCAAAGTACTCATATCTATTTCATAGATTGCTAAAATAATGCCATTTGTTTGATACACAGTTATTAAACTCTGGATATCTGTTACAGTCAGTCTAGAAAATTTCCCCAAAAACTAGAACTAGGGTATGTTAGGTAACCGTGATGTTTTGTTTTAGTTGAACTTGAGCATCAGAAACAGTTTCGGGCTCTGTCGAGTAGAAACTGGAATAATCTCAGAGTATTCACTTCTATTCTGAAGACTCAATTAGAAATCCAGGCATGTAACATGAGTGAGTGAAGTACAGTGTGAGACAGTAGGGAGTAGTGGGGACTATAGACTGAAAAGCACACTGTGTCAAAGAGGACAGCAGTGCTATTCATCACTTCCAGTTCCATCAGCTGAGAATTCAGCCAGTGGTTTCTAGATACGATTTTTCAAGAGAAAGTGGAAATGTGTATTTCATTGGGAGGTTTCTTGTTTTGTTGTTTTTTAAGATTTTTATTCATTTTTGTGAGAGAGAGAGAGAGCACACATGCGCGCCCATGAGCATGAGCAGGGGAAGGGGCAGAAGGAGAGGGAGAAGCAGACTCCCCGCTGAGCGGGGAGCCTGATGCGGGACTCGATCCCGGAACCCTGGGATTGTGACCCGAGCTGAAGGCAGACGCCTAACCAACTAAGCCACCCAGGCGCCCAGACTTCTTGTTTTTTAAATGTTAATTTAAAATATTTGTCAGCTTAAATACAGCACTATCCAATAGAAATTTTTCTGATGATAGAAATGTTCTGTGTTTGTGCTAAGGTAGCCCAGGGCACTGTGAAATGTGACTAATGTGACTAAGGAAGTGAATTTTTTATTTTATTTAATTTAAATAGGCTACTTGATTGGACGGAATGGAAATTGTGAACTAAGCAAAACACATTTGTCAGATTTCACCTATAATCAGTTTTCAACCTCTCGTGTGCTATTTGGACTAATTAGGAGCATTGACCCTTGTCAGTAATGTTGTTTGAAGACCATGAAATAGGCATACCTAGTTTCATTATGCTTTGCTTTATTGTGCTCTCCATATCAGATAATAAGTTTTTTACAAATTGAAGGTTTGTGGCAACCCTGCTTTGAGCAGGTGTGTTGGTGCCATTTTTCTAACACCATTGGCTCACTTTATGTCTCCGTTTGGTAATTCTTGGCAGTATTTCATTTTATTTTTATTGGGGTGGCACTGGGGGTAGAGGGAGAGGGAGAGAGAGAATCTTAAGCAGCCTCCACACCCAGCATGGAGCCTGACGCAGGGCTTGATCTCACAACCCTGGGCTCAAGACCTGAGCCAAAATCAAGAGTTGGGTGCCTAACTGAGCCACCCACACACCCCAATTCTCACAAGATTTCAAGTTTTTTCATTGTTACTGCATTTGTTGTGGTGACTCATAATCAAGTGATCTTTGATATTACTATTGTAATTATTTTGTGGCACCGTGCACTGCACCCATATAAGACAGTAAACTTAATAAATGTTGCATATGTTCTGACTGCTCCACCAACTGGCCACTCCCCTGTCTTCCTGTCCTCAGGCCTCCCTATTCCTTGAGACACAGTATTGAAATTAAGCCAATTAATAACCCGCCGAAGGCCTCTGAGTGTTCAAGTGAAAGGAAGAGTTGCACATCTATCACTTTAAATCAGGAGCTGAAAATGATAAAGCTTGGTGAAGAAGGCATGTCGAAAGCCAAGATAAGCTGAAAGCTAAGCCTCTTCATTCAGTTAGCTAGGCTGTGAATACAAAGGAAAAGTTACTTTCTTTTCTTTTTTTTTTTAAGATTTTATCCATCCTTTTGACAGAGAGAGAGAGAGAGCACAAGCAGTGGGAACAGCAGGCAGAGGGAGAAGGAGGAAAGCAGACTCCTGCTGAGCAAGGAGCCCGATGCAGGGCTGGATCCCAGGACCATGGGACCATGTCCTGAGCTGAAGGCAGACGCTTAACCGACTGAGCCACCCAGGCGCCCTGCAAAGGAAAAGTTCTTGAAGGAAATTAAAAGTGCTACTGCAGTGAACACAAGAATTATAAGAAAGTGAAATAGCCTTATTGCTGATATGGAGAAAGTTTTAGTGTTCTGGAACCACAACATTCCCTAAGCCAGAGCTTAAGCCAGAGCAAAGCCCCAACTCTCTCCAGTTCTCTGAAGGCTGAGAGAGGTGAGGAAGCTGCCCAAGAAAAGTGAAGCTAGCAGGGTTTGGTTCATGAAGTTCAAGTAAAGGAACTGTCTCCACAACATAAAAGCGCAAGGTGAAGCACCAAGTTCTCCAGAAGATCTAGCTCAGGTAATTAGTGAAGGTGGCTACACTCAACAACAGATTTTCAGTGTACACAGAACAGCCTTCTATGGGGAGAAAATGTCATTGAGGACTTTCATAGCTAGAGAGAAGTTAATGCCTGGCTTTGAAGCTTCAAAGGATAGGGGCTAATGGAGCTGGTGATTTTCAGCCGAAGCCTGTATTTATTCACTGTTCCGAAAATCCCATGGCCCTTAAGAATTAAGATTAATCTACCTGTGCTCTATCAGTAGAACAACAAAGCCTGGATTGACAGCACATGTGTTCACAACATGGTTTACTAAATATTTTAAGCCCACTGTTGAGACCTACCACCGAGAAAAAAAGATGCCTTTCAAAATATTGCTGCTTACTGACAATACACCTGGTCACCCAGGAAGTCTGGTGGAGATGGACAGTCAGATTCATGTTGTTTCATACCTGCTAACAGCATCTATTCTCTAGCCCACAGAACAAGGAGTGATTTTGATTTTCAGGTCTCTTTTAAGAAATACATTGCATAAGGCTAGAGCTGCCATAGGCAGTGATTCCTCTGATGGATCTGGGCAAAGTAGATTGAAAACCTTCTCAAGGGGCGCCTGGGTGGCTCAGTCATTAAGAGTCTGCCTTTGGCTCAGGTCATGGTCCTAGCGTCCTGGGATCGAGCCCCGCATCGGGCTCCCTGCTCGGCGGGAAGCCTGCTTCTCCCTCTCCCACTCCCCCTGCTTGTGTTCCCTCTCTCGCTGTGTCTCTCTCTGTCAAATAAATAAAATTTTTAAAGAGAAAAAAGAAAACCTCGAAAGGATTCACCATTCTAGATGCCATTGAAAACATTTGTTTTTTCATGGGAAGAGTTCAAAATATCAACATTAACAGGAGTTTGGAAGAAGTTGATTCCAACTTATCATGGACGGTTTTGAGGGTTCAAGACTTGAGTGGATAAAGTAACTATGGAATTAAATGTAGAAATAGCAACAGAACTAGAATTAGAAGCAGAGCCTAAAGATGTGACTGAATGGCTGCAATCTCATGATTAAGCTTGAACAGATCAATTGCTTCTTTTTTCCAGATGAATTATTTATAAGTTTTAAAATCAATTTATTAAGGCATAAGTTACAATCAATAAATGAACTAATTTCAAATGTGCCTTTAATGACTTCTGACAATAAACATTCCTGTGTAATCACTGCCCAAATGAAGATACAGGATATTTTTATTCTCCCAAACACTTCTTATGCCTCTTTCCTCCTGTGCTTCTTATGGATGAGCAAATAAAGTAGTTTCTTGATACAAAATTTACTTCTGGTGGAGGTGCTGTGAAGATTGTTGAAATGACAACAAGGGATTTAGAATATCACATAAACTTACTTGATAAAGTGGTGGTAGGTTTGAGAGGATTGACTCCACAATTTTGAAAGAAGTTTTACTCTGGGTAAGTGCTGTCAAACAGCATCGCATGTTACAGAGAAATTGTTCATGAAAAGAAGAGTCAATCAGTGTGACAGACTTCATTGTTGTCTTATTTTAAGAAATTGCCACAGCCATGCTACCACCCTGGTCAGTCAGCAGCTGTCAACCTCAAGGCAAGACCCTCCACAGCAAAAAGATTAAAACTCCCTAAAAGCTTAAAAAAAAAAACCCTCTCCCTAAAAGCTCAGATGATGGTTAGTATTTTTAGCAATAAAGTATTTTTAAATCAAGGCATATTGGTTTTTGGTTTTTTTTTTAGACATACTGCTATTGCACATGTAATAGACTATAGTATAGTATAAACATAACTTGCATGTACTGGAAAACCAAAAATACTCATTTGACTTGCTGTGTTGTAATATTTGCTTTATTGTGTTAGTCTGGAAAACCTGCGATTTCTCCGAGGTATGCCTGTATTGGATTATGTCTTTATAATAAAATTTGAGCTCTTAACATGAGAAGGCAGCAGTGATGTTACATTTGAGGCTGCATTTTGTGCTCTTTTTATGTGTTTTTTAAGATTTGTTTATTTAGGGATGCCTCGGTGGCTTAGTTGGTTAAGTGTCTGCCTTCGGCTTATGTCATGATCCCAGGGTTCTGGGATCGAGTTCCTCATCGGGCTCCTTGCTCAGCAGAGAGACTACTCCCTCTGCTGCTTCCCCTGCTTGTGCTCTCTCTCTCCTACAAGTAAATAAATAGAATCTTTAAAAATATATATATATATACTCTCCCTGGATTGGAAGCAAATAAAAAAAAGATTTATTTATTTTAGAGAGAAAGAAAAAAAGAACATGCACACATGAGTAGCGGGGAGGGGCAGAGGGAGAAGGAAAGAGAGAGGCTCAAGCAGACTCCATGCTGAGCATGGAGCTCATTGTGGGGCTCTGTACCATGACTGAGATCGTGACCTGAGCCAAAGTTAAGAGTCAGACATTTAACTGACTGAGCCACCCAGGCGCCCCTGTGCTCTTTTTAATGGGCAGTAATAGCCTATGGTTCTGTTAAGGTCTGGGGGACTGTGATTTTAGGTCAAGAGCTATCTACTTTCTCTGAAGGGACATTTTATATGTCAGAGGCACTATTGGAGTCCCAGGTCTCAAAGTGGAATTTGGTTTTAGGAGGCAAGGTGACCTAGTTATTTGTTTAGTTGATTGTTTTGGGGGCAGGGTTGGTCCTGGGAGGATGGAGAAGGCCTGTGGGTTGTCTTGTTCAGATCTCAGATGGATTGAGATCTGTCTCCTTCAAAGCACTCATCTTTACATCAGTGCTCATGGTCTGTATTTTGGGAGACTGTAGGGTGGGGGCAAGGGGGAACTGATTTAAATTATGTGATGAAACACATTTAAAATGATAAAGTAGTAAAAAATCTGAAAAGGTAAAAGGACTAAAATCAGCCAAGCAGGTTCTTTTATATGATCTGAGATCACACGAAAAAGGAGGTTCAAAGCTGTAGAAGAAACACCACTCCAGCAGGAGCCTGAGGGCAGCTGAGGGTATAAAGCTGAATTTCTTTGTGGAGAGGATCCTCCTAAGGGCTGAGGACCTTTGATGACCCTTGTTTGTAAGGGAAGCTTAGTCTTATGATGTAGGGAGAAGTGCTGTTGGACAAGTTCAGCTGTTTGTTTCTCAGACCCCCCTTTGCTGAGTGTAATAAACTGGAATTCTAAATTTGTGAATTCTTACCTTTGATCCATGAAAAAATTTGAAGTTGGGTTGATTCATCTTTAATTAGAGTCAGGTATTATCTTATATTTAAAGTAGTGAATAACAAACACAATTTATCATCGTTACTCATTCAAATAACTATTTATTGCATGCCTATCAGGTGCCAAGAACTATTGTAGGCCCTGGGAATACAACAGCAATCCAACAAAGTTTTTGCTCATTGCGGGGAAGGCAGAAAAACAAATGTGTTCTATATTTTAGGCAATGATAAATGCAAGGAAGATAACATGAAGCTGGCATTCATAACGAGATAAAGAGTAATGGGAAGGTCCGGTGGCTGTTTTATTTGGAGGTTAGGGAAGGCGTCTTTGAGGAACTGATATTTGAAGAGGGGAGGAAGCAAGCCAGAGAAAGGGGGGGGGAAGAGCTCCAGGCAGTAGGAGCCACAGGGCAAAAGCCTGTGTGTTGAGATTTATTTGCTTATATTCAAAGAGCAGCAATATGGCCAATTTGACTGGAATGGAATGAGTGAAAGGAAGATTTTAGGTAATGAAGTAGGAGAAACAGCTAGAGCCTAGATCATGTAGATGTGGTGAGCCATGGTTTTTTGGCTTTTTTTCTAAGTTTCTTTGAAAGTCACTGGAAGGTAAAGTAGGATGTGATCTGTTTTACAATTTTTTAAAATTGGGAACAGTCCTAAACTTTCTGAGAAGTTACAAGTATCTGAATCATTTCAAAGTAGGTTGCCAAAGGGGTGACCTGAATACTCAAGTGTGTGATTCCTACAAACAAGGATATTCTATGTAACCACAGTTTACCACAGTTTACCCACCAAAGGCAGAAAATTAACAGTGGTATACCACTACTGCCTAATCTTCAGACCCCGTTCCATTTCCATCACTTTGCCAACAAGGTCTTTTATAGCCAGAGGATTTAATCGTGCATTTCATATGGATCTCATTTCTCTGTAGTCTCACTCTAGATTTGTTCCTTAGCTTTTCCTTGATTTTCATGATCTTTGTACTTTTTAAAAAAATTTTTATTGTTATGTTAATCACCATACATTACATCATTAGTTTTGGATGTAGTGTTCCATGATTCATTGTTTGTGCATAACACCCGGTGCTCCACGCAGAACGTGCCCTCTTTAATGCCCATCACCAGGCTAACCCATCCCCCCACCCCCCTCCCCTCTAGAACCCTCTGTTTGTTTTTCAGAGTCCATCATCTCTCATGCTTCATCTCCCCCTCCAATCTCCCCCCCTTCATTCTTCCCCTCCTGCTATCTTCTTTTTTTTTCTTAACATATATTGCATTATTTGTTTCAGAGCTACATATCTGTGATTCAACAGTCTTGCACAATTCACAGCACTCGCCATAGCACATACCCTCCCCAATGTCTATCACCCAGCCACCCCATCCCTCCCACCCCCCCACCACTCTGGCAACCCTCAGATTGTTTCCTGAGATTAAGAATTCCTCATATCAGTGAGGTCATATGATACATGTCTTTTTCTGATTGACTTAGTTCACTCAGCATAACACCCTCCAGTTCCATCCACGTCATTGCAAATAGCAAGATCTCATTCCTTTTGATGGCTGCATAATATTCCATTGTGTATATATACCACATCTTCTTTATCCATTCATCTGTTGTTGGACATCTTGGCTCTTTCCACAGTTTGGCTATTGTGGACATTGCTGCTATAAACATTGGCGTGCACGTACCCCTTCGGATCCCTACATTTGTATCTTTGTGGTAAATACCCAGTAGTGCAGTTGCTGGATCATATGGTAGCTCTATTTTCAACTGTTTGAGGAACCTCCATACTGTTTTCCAGAGTGTTTCCACCAACTTGCATTCCCACCAACAGTGTAGGAGGGTTCCCCTTTCTCGGCATCCCTGCCAACATCTGTCATTTCCTGACTTGTTAATTTTAGCCATTCTGACTGGTGTGAGGTAGTATCTCATTGAGGTTTTGATTTGGATTTCCCTGATGCCGAGCAATGTTGAGCACTTTTTCATTTGTTTGCCATTTGGATGTCTTCTTTGGAAAAATGTCTGTTCATGTCTTCTGCCCATTTCTTGATTGGATTATTTGTTCTTTGGGTGTTGAGTTTGATAAGTTCTTTTTAGATTTTGGTTACTAGCCCTTTATCTGATATGTCATTTGCAAATATTTTCTCCCATCATGATCTTTGTACTTTTGAAGATTACAGGCCAGTTATGTTGTAGAAAGACCTTCAGTGTGGGTCCGTCAGTCTAGTCTCACGACTAGATTCAGGCTTTGTGTCTTGAGCAGGAATATCACAGAAGCCATATCATGTTCTTGTTGCGTTCTGTTAGGTGGCACCTTATTTTGATTTGTCCCATTAGTGATAAGTTCTCTCGCTTGAATAATTCAGGGTAGTTTTTCCTTTCTAAAGTTTTAGTGGCTCTGCCAGGTTTTTCCTTTCTAAAGTTTTCCCTTTGCAATTAATTAGCATTTTGTGTAGTTGTACTTTGAAGTTATATAAGTTACACATATTACTCATCAAACTTACAGTCTGCTCATTTATTTATGTCAGTATGAACTCCCCTTTTAATAATGGGTTATAATTCATTACTATACTTGTTTTATTTATTTATTTACCCACTCCACCTATTTTGCTTATCACCCTATCTCCCTCTCCTCTGGCAACCATCAATTTGTTCTCTGTATTTATGGGTCTGTTTTTGCTTTTTACTTTTTTGTTTTGTTTTTTGTATGTTTTGTATGTTTGTTATACGTGAAATCATATGGTGTTTGTTGTCTCAGTCTGACTGACTTTGCTTAGCACAATACCCTCTAGTCCATCCATGTTGTCACAGATGGTAAGATCACATTCTTTTTAATGACTGAGTAATACTCCACTGTATATGTATACCACATCTTCTTTATCCATTCATCTATGGGTGGGCACTTAAGTTGCTTCCATGTCTTGTCTATTTTAAATAATGCTGCATTTAACATAGGGGTGCATATATTTTTTTGAATTAGTGTTTTCATTTTCTTGGGTAAATACCCAGTAGTGGAATTACTGGGTCATATGGTAATTCTATTTTTAATTTTTTGAGGAACCTCCATACTGTTTTTCACTGTAGTTGCACCAATTTCATTCCCACCAACAGTGCACAAGGATTCCTTTTTCTCCATATCCTCACCAACACTTGTTATTTCTCATCTTTTTGTTGCTAGCCATTCTGACAGTTATAAGGTGATATCTCATTGTGGTTTTGATTTGCATTTCCCTGATGATTAGTGATGTTGGGCATCTTCTCATGTATTTGTTGACCATCTCTGTGTCTTTGGAAAAATATCAGTTCAGGTCCTCTGCCCATTTTTTTTTTTAAAGACTTATTTATTTGTGAGAGAGAGAGAGATCACAATCGGGGGGGGGGCAGAGGGAGAAGCAGACTCCCCAGTGAGCAGGGAGCCTGACGCGGGGCTCAATCCCAAGACCCTGGGATCATGAGCTGAAGGCAGACACTTTACCAACTGCGCCACCTAGGTGCCTCTCTGCCCATTTTTTTTTTTTTAAGATTTTATTTATTTATTTGAGAGAGAGAAGGAGAGCATGAGTAGGGTGAGAGGGAGAAGCAGACTCCCTGCCAAGCCGGGACCCCAACATGGGGCTCATTCCCAGGACTCTGAGATCATGTCCCAAGTCAAAGGCAGTCACTTAACTGACTGAGACACCCAGGTGCCCCTGCCCATTTTTTAATCAGATCATTTGGGGTCTTTCGGTGTTGAGCTCTATAATACATTTTTTATATATTTTGGATATTAATCCCTTATTGGATATATCATTTGCAAATATATTCTCCCATTCCCTAGGTTGCCTTTTTGTTTTCTTGATGGTTTCATTTGCTGTGCAAAAGCTTTTCATTTTGGTGTAGTCCCAGTAGTTTAATTTTGCTTTTGTTTCCCTTGTCTGAAGAGACATGTCCATAAATATGTTGCTAAGGGCGATGTCCAAGAGATTACTGCCTATGATTTACATTTTTAAAGCATCTCTGTCATTGCTGTGAAGAATGAGGAAAGGGGCAGTATGGAAACAGGCTAATCACTTAGGAAGCTGTTGTATGTAGTTGTCTGGGCAAGAGATGTTGGAGGCTGGACTAAGGTGCTAGTAATGTAGGTTGTGAGTTTTGGGGTATTAGTTATCCATTACTGTATAACAGATTAAGCCAAATTTAGCTTAAAACAATAAAGAGTATCTCAATTTCTGTGGGTAAGGAATTAAGTGCAACTTAGCTAGATGCCTCTGGTTTAGGACCTTTCAGACTACATTCAGGATACCATTTGGGCCTTCAGTCACCTCAGGGTTTGATTTGGGAAGGATCCATTGCCAAATTCATTCACAGGCTGTAGGCAGACCTCCAACATTTGCTTCTGCGATCACTCCTGTGGGCCCCTCCACAAGGCCATCTCTGGATGTGGCTTCCTGAGAGCAAGTAAAGAGATCACCTGAGATGGAAGCCACAGCCTTCTGTGTGTGAGTAGTTTTCTTTTCTTTTTTTTTTAAGATTTATTTATTTTAGAGAGAGAGCAGAGGGAGGGGCAGAGGAAGAGGGAGAGAATCCTCAAACAGACTCCCTGCTGAACGCAGAGCCCCATGCGGAACTTGATCCCAGGACACTGAGATCATGACCTGAGCTGAAACCAAGAGCTAGATGCTCAACCGACTGAGCCACCCAGGTGCTCCTCTCTCTCTTTTTTTTTTTAATTGAAGTACAGTTAACACAGTATACATTAGGCCACAGCCTTTCTAAAACCTAATCTCAGAAGTGACATTCTACACTCAACTTGTATTTTAGTTATTAGAAGTGAGTCAGTGAATGCAGCCTGTACTCGTGGAGAGAGGGTGAAAGGGGAAAAAAACTTCAGTCTTTTCCTTCCTTAGGGGAAAAACCCCATTCTTCCCTACTGTGTTTTTCTCTTGTGAGTCTCCTTTACTACTTGTACAAAACTCTTCACTTCTGACACTTCTGGTCACCAAATGTGTAGAGATTTTTACCCCACAGCGAGTAAGTCTCGGACACCAGCGGGGTGTCCTGTAGTTTAACCCATTTTTGACACTGTCAACCCTGGAGGTAGCTAGCATCAGATCCCACAGGTAAGGTTCACTTCGCACAAGACTGCGTGCATTCTCTACCTCTTGTTCAGATGCCACTCACAAGCCCTGGTTATCACCTGTGCATCTGACCAGTCAGCTATAGATCGGTCAGGGAGTTAGGGGGTGAGGCCGAAAATTTCAAGCTTTTGATCATGGCTTGGTCTTTCTGATGACAAACCTCATCCAGGACCATCCAGGAGCCTACCCAGAGTCACCTTGTTAGAGCAAGAGATGCTCTTACTGCTCTTACTACTTAGGAATTTATAAGGGTTTTAGGAGCTCTGTGTCAGGATCAGAGTCAAAGACAAATATTAAAACAGTAGATGCTCCTAGTGTTACCACTAGGAAATTATGAGAGTTTTAGGAGCTTTGTGCCAGGAGCTGGGTGCAGAGACCAGTATATACATTTTCTATTATCTCACAGAGGTTACACAAGGATGTGCATACCAAGAGTCTGTGATCATGGAGGCCATCTTAGAGGCTGCCTACCACAGGGATAGATTTTGAAGTAAGAGGATTTGCTGATGGATTAAATTTTGAAAGAAAAGAGAGTGAAGGGTAACTTGAGAATTTTTGACCTGAACTATTAATGGTATATTTACTGAGATGAGGAAGACAGGGTAGGATGGGGAATGCAGAACTGGAAGACATAATCAAGAGTTCTACTTTGTCTGTGTAACTATGAGGTGCCTGTTAGACAACCAACTAGGGTTGGTGGGTAGACAGATAAACACTGGTCTTTAGGTCAAGATGGAATGTTCATAATGGAGATAGGACTTCATTGTAATTTTGCTAGTGTACTATACAATTCAACTTCATGAATTGTGGATAAAGGATTAAGTGAATCTGATGTTTTGTTAAATGCCTAGCTTTGTTACCCTAGAAACCAGCTTAGATTGTATCAACTACAGTTGTCCCTCCTTATCCACGGTTTTGCTTTCCATGGTTTCAGTCACCCCTGGTCGACCATGGTTTGGAAACACATGATCCTCCTGATGTATAGTCAGAAAGTTGATAGTAGCCCAACACTACGTCACAGTGCCTGTGTCGTTCATCTCATCATGTAGGTGTTTTATCATCTCACATCATTGAGAACAGTACAATAGTATTTTGAGAGACAGGGGGCAGGGGGACTACCATCACACAACTTATTTATTATAACATATTCTAATTGTTCTATATTACTATTAGTTATTGTTGTTAGTCTCTTACCATGCCTAATTTATAAATTAACCTTTATCACAGGTATGTATGTATAGGAAAAAACATAGTATATGTAAGGTTTAGTACTACCTACAGTTTGAGCCATGCACTGGGGATCTTAAAACTGCAGAGGAGTGGGAACTACTGTATGTTGCTAGATACAGTTGATCCTTGATTGGTAAATTGCATCTGATGAGAGGAATTAGAAATGCCTGGTGAGTTAGCTATGTTTGGGCTTCCCTGAGTATTGCTGCTCTCAGAACTGGTATGTCCTTTGTGAAAATGGGAATCCGGAAGCTCTGCTGTGGAGTTGTTACTGGAGATGTTAGCTTTTGTGGAGCATGAAGCCTTTAAGTCAGGGTAGCTCCTGCACCTGATATGACTCTCATCTCCTTTGAGCCTGTGCTTTGTCACCTAGGGAGCCAAAAAAATACGAATCTGTCCTGGATGGCTGGGTGAGCAGCTGCCGCCTTCGAGAACTACTGTGAAGTCTCCCAGTGAGAGGGACGCTGGATGTTGCCCAGCTGGCAAGCTGTGCTTCTGGTCCTCTTGTCTCTCTGAGTCGCCTAGTGCCAGGGATGGCCTGTGCTAGTGTATGAATCCGTTCAGTAGCTGCATAATCTCACCTAGAGAAGGATTCCCTTCTGAAGTGTGAAGCGTTGGGACGCCTAGGGGCTCCATGGGTTAAATGTCCGACTCTTGATTTCAGCTTGGGTCATGATCTCAGGGTAGTGAGACTGAGCTCCACATCAGGCTCCATGCTGGGCGTGGGGCCTGCAATTCTCTGTCTCTCACTGTCCCTCTGCCCTTCCCCACCCCTCTCCCACTCTTAAAAGAAGTGTCAAGTGTTCTTCATAGAATCAGGGAATTTCTTTAATAAACTTCTATAGTTCACATGACGTTCCCTAATCTTGTGGGAACATTAGAAATCTGAGGAGGAGGAAAAAAAAAAGAAATCTTGTGGGAAAATGAGTTCATTTTATTTATCTCATTGCAAGGCCTTCATTTCTTTGACTCTGTCAGAAGCCAGGAAGGCTGCTAGGGCTACCACATACAGGGGGTATGTGCTGGTGCGAATGTCCGAATGGGCAGTCGAGCTACATGCACCCTGAAAATAAAAAAAAGGACTGCCTAGAACCTAGCACAGTACTCAGCTTACAAATCATTTCTTCAACAAATCTTTATTAAGTCTCGGGCACTGATGGATTTATACATTCACAGTGATAAGCAAAATATATGGTCCTTGCTGTCTTGGAGTTTATAGTAACTCAGTGAATACTAGCTGGTAGACTAATACTGTACTCTAACTTAGTGTCTGTTATTTTCCTTTTTACAGTACCTTCATTCTCTTAGAGAAGTTCTATTCTCATAGAATCAGCAGTGAGATTTTAATTTATTTTTCAGGAGTTTATATTAGCTTAACTTGACTGAACAGAATACTCAAAGTATTTCAGTAGATTACAAATACTGTTTTATACCACTTCTGATTGTCCTTAGTTTTATCTTTGTTTTAAATGAGCTAATTGCCGCCATCTATATAGTAATGCATAAAAGTCTTTATTTTCATTTTTATGGTAGTTAGCTTTTGCATAGAATTAGTGACCAATAAACCAAGTAAGTAACTACATGAAATTTGACAAGATAAAATGTTGAGAGTAAATTGGTAGAAAGTTTGGGCTCTTTTATGCATAATAATAAAATTACTGTTTCTGCTTATATCAGGAAAAACAAAGATGCTTTTTTGTGGTTTGAAGTGTTATACCCTGAAATCCTTTAAATCAAGTTAAAACCAACAAATAGGGCATGCCTAGATTTTGCTCTACCGTGTATATAGTTTTTTCCCACTTGGTGGCACCTTATGTTCATTTCTACACTAACGTCTCTTCTGCCTCAGTATAGTATGGCCAGTATCTCCTTGTATATTGTTTTTCTTACTAAGATTAATGGTTAAATTACTGAACTAATACATAAATCCATTCTTTTAAAAATAATAGCATATGTTGAAAATTTCCCTTTTTTAACAGAAAATAATTTTGATCTTGAAGATTTTTTCCAGGGCCATGGTTAAATTAAATGTTTTGCTCTTGTGAGAATTCCTTTTCCTTGTGGTCAGCTTTTTTTCAGTTAGCATCTGATGTTCTAGATGCCTTTGTAGAAAAGCGGGTTGCAAGTTGGGATTGCTCGGGGGTGGTAGGAATCAAGGATGCTTCCGAGGTTTTGAGCATGAGAGGTTGGGTAGGTGGTAGTGCCGTCATTGAGGTGGGAATCCTGGGAGAAGGGTGGGAGGGGGAGTGGAGGGTTGCAATCGGAAGCCTTTTTTGGATGTAGTAGTAGGTTTGAGATACCTGTCAGAGAATAAATATGTCAAGTGAACAGCCAGTATATAAATCTGGAGTTTAGGACAGAGGTTAAGCTAGCAGAGACGAATGACACGTAGCTAGCAACATAGGAAGGCGAGAGAATAGCATTTCAACAGAACAGGCTAGCTGTATCCATTGTTGCTGAGAGATTCCATAGGATCAGGATAGAGAAGTGTCCGTTTGATTTGGCAGTAGGCACCTGTTGAATCTAAATGGAATTTGTTCTTAAGAATATGAGAGATCATGGGACATCTGGGTGGGTCAGTTGATTGAGCGTCTCACTCTTAATTTTGGCTCAGGTCATGGTCTCAGGGTGTGGGATGGAGCCCCTGGCTCCACACAAGTCTGCTTGAGGATTAGCTCCCTCTCCATCTGCCCCTCCCACTGCCTGCATGCGCCTCTCTCTCTCTCTCTCTCTCTCTCTCTCTCTCTCTCTCTCTCTCAAATTAATTAATTAATTTTAAAAAAGGGATGTGAGGGGGCGCCTGGGTGGCTCAGTCGTTAAGCGTCTGCCTTCGGCTTAGGTCATGATCCCAGGGTGCTGGGATCGAGCCCCGCATCAGGCTCCCTGCTCGGCAGGAGGCCTGCTTCTCCCTCTCCCACTCCCCCTGCTCGTGTTCCCTCTCTAGCTGTGTCTCTCTCTGTCAGATAGATAAATAAAATCTTTAAAAACAAAAAATAAAAATTAAAAAAGGATGTGAGAGATCAGGGAGGGGTGCCTGATCTAGGTTGCTCAGTTGGTTGAGCGTCTGACTCTTGATCTCCACTTGGGTCTTGATCTGAGGGTTGTGGGTTCAAGCCCCGTGTTGGACTCCACACTGGGCATGGAGCCTACTTAAAAACGTGAGAGGGATGCCTGGGTGGCTCAGTCGGTTAAGCGTCTGCCTTCGGCTCAGGTCATGATCCCAGGAGCCCCACATTGGGCTCCCTGCTCAGTGGGGAGTCTGCTTCTCCCTCTGCCTCTGCTGTTCCCCCTGCTTGTGCTCTCTCTCTCTCTCAAATAAATAAATTAAAAAAAAATGTGAGAGATAAGAAAAGTTGAAAGAATCTGGCAGGGAGCAGGGATAATCTATTTAGCCCCCTAAGAGACAACCACTGTCAACATTTGGCATATTTCCTTTAGTCCTTTTAAATAATTTTTTATGTAGTAGTTCATAATCATACAAGGTTTTTTTACCTCTTAGTATTATAAGCAGTTTTCCGTGTTATTAAAACAGTGCAATCACTGTTAATTTTTTTCTAGTTATAAAAATGTACAATTGTTATAGAAAAACCTGGAAAATCCAGAAATATATGAGGTGGAAACAAAAATTCTAATTCCTTGGGCGCTTATGTGGCTAAATTGGTTAATCTGCCTTCGACTCAGGTCATGATCCCAGGATCGTGGGATTGACATTGGGCTCCCTGCTCAGCGGGGAGTCTGCTTCTCCTTTTCCCTCCACCCTCCCCACCCCACCCCCGCTCGTGCTCTCTCTCTCTCTCTCAAATAAATAAATAAAATCTTAAAAAAAAACCCAAAACTCTAATTCCTTGGCCCAGAAACAAGCACTGTAAATATTTCATTCATTGATTGAATGAATATTTGAGGATCTACTTTTGAATAGGGAAGGAATATTTTGAAAAGATCACAGTGTGGAGAACAGATTGTAATTTATTAATCATACCCTCTTTAGAAGAAGGTTTGTGATTATAAATAACTATACATAGATAGGTGTATGTTATATATATCTTTATTACATATAATATTTTGTTTGATATCCCCCTCTTCTCACTTAAAATTCACAGACTTTCCCCCATTATACTAAATATTCTACTTGGCAGTTTGAGGTTTTTAGTGTCTGAGAGGCTTTTGGTGTATAAAGGATTAATGGACATTTGGGTTTAATATTAATATGCTGTTTAGTACAGCTGCAATTTTTATTATCACAATTCTTTTTTACTTTTTGTTTTAGTTCCAACTGGTTAACATGCAGTGTTCTATTAGTTTCAGGTGTATAATATAGTGTTTCAACACTGCATACATCATCTGGTGCTCATCACAAGTGCACTCCTTAATCCCCATCACCTGTTTTGCCCATCCCCCCACACCTCCCTCAGGTAATCATCAGATTGTTCTCTGTTAAGAGTTACAGCTGCAAGAACCAGGCTCAGTCGGTTAAATGTCTGCCCTTGGGTCAGGTCATGATCCTAGAGTCCTGGAATCGAGTCCTGTGTCAGGCTCCTTCCTCAGCGGGGAGCCTACTTCCCCTCTGCCTGCTTCTCCCCCTGTTTGTGTGTGTTCTCTCTCTCTCTCTCTCTCTCTCTCTCGCTAACAAATACATAAATAAAATCTTAAAAAAAGAATTACAGCTGCAGTTTTTAAAACCTAGTTGTTCTTAAGCCTTGAGGTCCAATTTATAAATAGGATAACAAGATTAGTAAATTGAACATTTTTGCATAAAAATAAAGAATAATTATTTTCTCTTGTTTGATGAATGTCTGATAAATTCTAATGGAAAGGATTAAAATCTGAACAGTTGTCTCCATTTGCAATTTTAGTTAATTACATTCCTTTCAACATTTTAGGTCACATTTATAAATGTAGTATATTTTATTTTTTTCAGTATCTTCAAATGTCCAATGTAGATAGATGAACAGACCTATCAAGCAGAATGTTTCTAAGCTCTTAGATGACTCATGTTTAGCCAAGCCAGAAACTTAAGGGTCATCCTCACAAGTCTTCGTGATGTCCAGTCTGTCAGCAGGTTCTTTGTGCTTAATTTCCGAGTAGGTCCCACATCTGATCATGACCTCCATCACTGTTACTGTGGTTCAAGTCACAGTTCTCTCTTTCCTGAAACAACTTTTTTTTTAACTATTTACTTGTTTCTTTGTTTGTATATTGAGAGAGAGAGAATCTTAAGCAGGCTCTGTCTTATGACCCTGAGATCATGACCGGAGCCAAAACCTTATCCTTTAATCTTGTTTGCAGAGTTTTAAGACATAGACATTTCAGTTTCTATGTAATAGAATTACACCTTTTTTTTTTCTTTATGGCTCTTTGCTTTTAATGTTAATCTTAGAAATGGTGCTTCACATTTTATAAATAATCACTATCTTATGAATATATTCACTCACATTTTATCTGAGCATTATTAATCTGTCTGGAATTATTTTGATACATGGTTTAGGAAATCTGTGTTTTTTTCCCCCAACAAAATTAATCATCCTAGCATAATTTGTTGAGAAATATTTAGTTTCCCCAATAATTTGATATGCCAGACTTATATATACTTTAGTCTGAGGAATTTTTTTCTAGTATTATTGTACTTTTTTTTTTTTTTTTAAACTAGTTTTTATACCAGTCTAATGTTTGGGACTTTAAGGTCTGGTAATGTCATCCTTTCCTGATTGTTGTGAGTTTTCAAAATTTTCTTGGGTAGACTTTCAGCTGATCCTCAGAATTAATAATTGTCAAACCCTATTAGGACTTTGATTCATGTTGCATTTAATTAAAAATAACAGTTGCTGAGCCAGCGAGATTTGGAATAGTCTTTTGTTGTTGTTGTTGTTGTTGTTTTTATCAGAGAGAGAGAGAACACAAGCAGGGGGAGCGGCAGGCAGAGGGAGAGGCAGGCTTCCCGCTGAGCAAGGAGCCGATGTGGGACTCGATCCCAGGACCTTAGTATCATGACCTGAGCTGAAGGCAGCCGTCCAACCCCAACCGACTGAGCCATCCAGATGCCCCTGAGTTGATTGTCTTGTAATGAACTTTTTTTTTTTAAAGATTTTATTTATTTATTTAACAGAGAGAGACACAGCGAGAGAGGGAACACAAGCAGGGGGAGTGGGAGAGGGAGAAGCAGGCTTCCCGCCGAGCAGAGAGCCCAATTCGGGGCCCGATCCCAGGACCCCGGGACCAAAACCCGAGCCAAAGGCAGACGCCCAGTGACTGAGCCACCCAGGCGCTCCTATAATTTAAGTTTCTTGACCAAAAGGTTCTTTTCATCCATTGGGAAGTTGTGTTCAAGCCTTAGCTTTGTAGCATATGTGCTGTGGTATCTTGGGAAAGTCATTTCAATTCTGTTTGCTCAGTTTTAAAATATGAAGTACCTACGTTAGTATTAAATAAGTGACTGAATGTTGTGTATGGGTATGTTTCATAAACTAAAGTGGGAAAGAGTAATCATTTTAGTGTATATTTTTATTTTATATTTATATTATATAAATATATATATATTATATTTTAGTATATTTTTACCTCAGAAAACAATCACATTTTTCTTTAGTCTTTCATATACTTTTTAAAAATAATTTTTATTTATTTTTTAAGTAACCTCTCCACCCAACATGGGGCTTGAATTCACAACCCCGAGATAAAGAGTTGTATGCTCCACCGACTAAGTCAGCCACATGCCCCTCATATCCATTTTTTGAAAAACTGAAAAAAAATCTTTGGAATTTCTATGCCTAGTGATGTTAAGTGAAAACATCTGAGGGGCGCCTGGGTGGCTCAGTTGGTTAAGCGTCTGCCCTTGGCTCAGGTCATGATCCCAGGGGCCTGGGATCGAGCCCCACATTGGGTTCCCAGCAGAGAGTCTGCTTCTCCCTTTCTCTCTCCCCCCGCTCATGCTCACTCTCTCTCTCAAATAAATAATAAAATCTTAAAAAAAAAAAAAGAAAACATCTGAAACATGAACATTATGGTGAGAAGCCAGCCTTGATTCCCATAATTAATAATGTATATTATCCAAGGAGAGGAAAGATTCAAAACTGCCTAGATTTTTGTTATTGTTATTTGCTGTTATTTAGTAAGATTTTATTTCTGGGAATTTTCTGAAAGGGAAAATTAAACTTTCTTTGTTATTAATAACATTTTTTTAATTAAATGAATCTTGATTTGAAAAATACTATTTTAAAATTATAATGCTCTTTCTATTTGAAATAGCAATTGTAGCTCTAATTAAATAACAGTAGCTAAACCAAAAAGAGATAAATCAAAAATCACTTTAAAGAAGAAAACACATGCAGATGTGCCATGGTTGTAGGTGTTCAGGACCTGGCTGCTGTGAGCTGAGACAGACCTGCGGGTGACTCCAGACTGTAGGCCCTCAGAGCATGACCCTCCTCCTTCCTGGAAGGACTGATGGTCCAAGGGACCCCCTGACACTTCTGGGCCTCTGTGGGCTGCAGGTGGAGCAACAGGAGTAAAGGGACCACTTGGGGAAGGGTGGAAGTTGGACTTCATGTTGGCAACTGTTGGCCTGTTGTGATCGTTTTCTTTTCTTAGCTTCTTGAGTTTTCTGTCCATCAACACAACTGCCATACTGCTTTCTTGGGCTCTTTTCTCATGGAAGAGGAACTCCTTTCTATAGTAGGAAATGTTTTTCTCCAGTTCTTTGCCCATGTGTTCCACCATCTTCTTGTAGAGGTTGTGAATCTGATATGTGGAGTTCATGTTTCTACACATGTTGGGAAGTTTCTTCTTTATTTCTAAGCAGTGTATTTCCTCGTCAGATAATTTTCCCTGAAGTTGCATGACATGTTCTTAATGTAATTTGGAGCTTCAGCTGCTGGATCTCACTTTCAAGCTGTGAATTTTCACATGCAAAGATGCTTCCTCAGTTTGGAGGCTTGTTTGTCCTGTAAGCTGTTCATTAGTTTGCTTTTCTTCCCACAATTTTCTGGTTATTTCCTGATTTTCCTCTTCAGAACTTTTGAAAGGATCCACTGAAGTCAGCATCATCAGTGACACACTTCAGATCAACTTCTGTCCGATAGACAAGGTCATTGCCATTTTCTGCTTCACTCTTGTGCTCAGTTTCCCAGTTCACGTGATCCAGGTGTGATCTCTAAGGAGATAAGGCAAGGGGATGGTCCTTAGCAGGTTTTCAGCCATTTGGCTGACTTTACCTTTCCATTCCTGTTCCATTCATGCATTTAACTGCTCCAGCCCTTTCTTCTCCTTTTCCTGGGCTGTGCTTCTATCTAACAGTTTCTTGGTGGAGTAGTTCTGGACTTTCTGGGAAATGAGTATTTTCATTCAAATCATCCATTATTTTCTTCTGAAGCTGTTCTCCATCCTCTGGTACCTTTTTTAAAAGATCTTATTTATTTATTTGACAGAGCAAGCATGACCAGAGGGAGAAGCCGAAAGGGAGGGAGTAGGAGAGGGAAAGAATCTCAAGTAGACTCTGCTAAGCACTGAGCCCAGCATGGGGCTTGATCCCAGGACCCTGAGATCATAACCTAAGCCAAAGGCAGACACTTAACCAACTGGGCCACCCAGGTGCCCCAAAGATTTTTATTTTTATTTATTTTTAATTGAAGCATAACTGACATATAATATTACATTAGTTTCAGGTGTGCAACATAGTGACTTGACATTTATATACATTATGAAATGCTCAGCCCACCCATCTGTGATCATACAAGGTTATTACATTCTTATTGATTATATTCCCTATGCTGTATTTTACATCCCTGTGACTTACTTATTTTATAACTAGAAGTGTGTGCCTCTTCATCCCCTTCACCTGTTTCACCCATTTTCCCCACTCCCTCCCCATTGGCAACCACAAATTTGTTCTCTGTATGTATATATAAGTCTGTTTCTGTTTTGTTCTGTTTTTTTGTTTTTGGATTCCACATATAAGTGAAATTATTTGATACTTGTCTTTCTCTGACTTATTTCCCTTAACATAATACATTCTAGATTCATCCATGTTGTTACAAATGGCAAGATGTCATTCCTTTTTTTATGGCTGAGTAATATTCCATTGTTTATTGTTTATATATAACACGTCTTTATCCATTCATTTATTGATGGATGCTTAGGTTCCTTCCATATCTTGACTATTGTAAGTAATGTGGCAAGGAACATAGAGTTGTATGTCTTTTTGAATTAGTGTTTTTGTTTTCATTGGGCAAATGCCCAGAAGTGGTATTAGTGGATGATATGGTATATTTTTTTTAAGATTTTATTTATTTATTTGAGAGAGAGCATCAGTACCAGGGGGGTGGAGAACATGGGGAGAGGGAGAAGCAAGCTCCCCGCTGAGCAGGGAGCCCAGTGCAGGGCTCGATCCCAGGACCCCAAAATCAGGACCTGAGCCGAAGGCAGAGACTTAACTGACTGAGCCACCCAGGTGCCCCTGATAATGGTATTTCTGTTTTTAATTTTTCAAGGAACCTCCATACTGTTTTCTATAGTGACTTCACAAATTTACATTCCCACCAGCAGTTACAACAAGAGTTTTCTTTTTTCCACATCCTCGCTAACATTTATTTCTTGTCTTTTTGATACTAGCCATTCTGACAGATGTGAGATGATATTTCATTGTGGTTTTGATTTGCATTTCCTTGATAATTAATGATGTTGAGCACCTTTTCATGTGTCTGCTGACCATCTATATATGTCTTTGATGAAATGTCTATTCAGGCCTTCTTCCTGTTTTTTAATTGGATTGTCATGTGTGAGTTGTATGAATTCTTTGTACATCTGGGATATTAATACCAATCTTAAAAACTTTTCATTTGCAGTGATTTTTTTTTTAAGATTTTATTTATCTATTTGTCAGAGAGAGAACACAAGCAGGGGGGAGCAACAGGCCGAGGGAGAAGCAGGCTCCCACTGAGCAAGGAGCCCGATGCGGGACTCAATCCCAGAACCCTGGGATCATGATCTGAGCCAAAGGCAAATGCCCAACCTACTGAGCCACCCAGGCGTCCATCTCATTTGTAGTGATTTTTAAAAATTCATTTTATATGGCATATGTTTTAATTTTTTAAAGATTTTATTTATTTATTTGTCAGAGAGAGAGCAAGAACAAGCAGGGGGAGCAGCAGGCAGAGGGAGAAGCGGGCTCCCTGCTGAGCAAGGAGCCCGAATTGGGGCTCAATCCCAGGACCCTGGGATCATGACCTGAGCTGAAGGCAGACACTTAACTGACTGAGCCACCCAGGCATCCCATATATTTTAATTTCTTAAATTTCCTTTTAGGCTATTTTATTCTTCACAAATAAATCCCTCCATTTTGCACTTTGAATGGTGGACAGCCTCACACTGAGGGACTATTAAAGTGAAGTATATTTTCAAAGAAGGGGAGTGTCTTCCTTCCCTGTTCCTTGGCATACTCTTCTTAAACAACTGAAAATACGATCAACCACTGATGGGATTTATGTCCATTTGAGTTATGTTGTAATTGTGATTTAATATCTTTGTTTTCAGTTATTTTGACACACTTCAATATATTTGAATACTGGGTTTTTTTCTAAAATGTAATATATTTTCATTATTTCCTAAAATGTAATATATTTTCTTTATAAATATTGATCTCTTTTGAATTTATAACATTTTCCCTTTCTGTCAGTTTTCTTGTATTCTCACTGACTTTACCATCAAGTGTAAGCAGTTTTTTTTTTCCCCCAAGTGTAAGCAGTTTTATATTTTGTCCTTTAGGATAATAATGGTGGTATAAAATTGAAGTGGGTTTAATGCCAGCTACAACATAGTTTTTTAGACAATGCTGTTAGGTCATTGGCGTCTTTAATTTATTGGAATAAAAATGACCCCGCTGAGTGTGCTTGGCTGGCCCATTTGGTGGAGCATGGGACTCTTGATCTCAGGGTTGTAAGTTTGAGACCCACCTTGGGTGTAGAGATTACTTAAAAGATAAAAAAATTAAAAAAAAAATTTATGACCCAGCTGAAAATCTGTTTTGCCAAAGCTCTTTGGTGTGGAAACCTAGAAGGTATGATTTACTTAGCCTTTATTTGATAACAACAACAGAGGGTTACATCAGCCTAGCAGATTATAAACATTTTCTTGTTTCTTATAGCTCTTCATAGTGCCATCATGAGAATAAATCATTGCTTATTCATTCCTTACTCTTGCCTGTAGCCTTGCTGGATAAACATTTTCAGATTTTATGTATTGTGGTAAAAAATATTTTTAGTTTTCTTGAGCAGTTTCTATTTCTCCATGAGATCTTCAGTCCCTCACTTAAGTAACTGAACAGGCATATATAAGATTTAGACTCTGATTCCTTAAATATCATTTTAACCTTCAAGAGTCTTTACAGCAGTTATTTGAATAAATTTTTCTATTATTTTATTCAAATAAATTAGTTGCTTAAGCTGCCTCAACAGGGTAAAAGTTAAATATTTCTACTGTGCCTTAAGCTTACATAAAGCCCCTTGAGAAGTATCAACCTTGGTTTTGACAACTAATCCCTCCTTTGAGTGGCTAGTGGAGCCTGTCTCACCGCCATCATCTTGGAGGTTCAGAGTTCACGTTCATAATCGCGGTGTATTGGTCCAGGTCACTTTGACTAATCCCATTTCTGCTGGAGGATATAAGAGGGACGCCAGCCCAGTGTGTACAGACGTCTTCATTCTTTATTATGTTAGCAGGTCATGATACATCTTTAGACAAAATATAGCAAGAGTAATAATAATTTATCATCTCTCTTCTTGGTTTGGTCCAATTACCTAGCTATATCTATCAATTACTGCTTGTAAATATTCTTAAACTTAAATAGCATCATAAACTTCTCATTAGCTGTAGTCTTAGTTATTTTACTGAAACCTCCTCCATTTGCCCTATTCTCTATAGCTGGGAAGTTCCCCCCTTTTTTTTCTTGGAGCCACATTTCTCTGCTTGTTCCCTCCCCCCACGCCCTTTTCCCATGACATCATCCTGTCTTGTGAGCGAGCTCCCAGCCTTGGGGGATCTGGAATGAATGCTCTCTCTCCTTCCTGTCCCATGTAAACTCGGCGTGGCTTCCTGCTCAGTTCTCCTCTTTGTCCGGTGCACTTTGTGCCTTCTTTCTCTGCCACGAGCGGCAGCATCATTGGCCTCGTCCCTTTCTTCTCCATGTCCCCAGCTTCCTTTGAAATTAACTTGTTAAACACTCAAAACTGAAATACCTGTGAACTTTAGGCTGTGATTTAATATTCTTAATATAATAAATTGTATGTTCTTTAACATTCGGTCATGAGCTTGAATTTAAGATGCTAACAGAGACCTCTTCTTCAGCAGGAGCCTTGTTGAGTTTTAAGCTAGAGCTTCATCACCAGAGCTGCCTAAGTAAAATGAGACTCCAGAGCAGCCTCTCGCATCTATCAGCAATACTGTATGCATCAGTTCTGAAATACCTTTTTACATCTAAAAGTAGGTTATATATTTTAATCAATAGTAGCCTGAGTTAATTGGCAGCATTTTTGTCTTAGAGACACATAAAATAATGTATATCTTAAAATTGCTAGTGTCCTCGAGATACCAGTAACAATAAAAGCAATAGCTAACATTGTTGAGTACCTAGTGTGCACAGGAATTTTTCTAGGTGCATTTAATCCTTATGCCATCCTTCAGAAGTCAGGATGCTCAGATGAAAAAGCCAAGGCATAGCAGTTGAGCTTGTAAGTGAGGGAGATTTGAGCTCAAGCCACAGAATAGCCCCAGAGCTGCCCACTTAGCCCTCCTCCCACCACACTACCCCGCCTCTTGTAACTGTCTTTCTTTTCCTCTTTAAGGCATCGTTGGCTTCACTGTATGACCGATGATCCTCCAACAACAAAACCACCTATTGCTCGTAAATTCATCTGGACAAACCATAAGTTCAATGTGAGTGGCACTCCAGAACAATATGTACCTTATTCTACCACTAGAAAGAAGATTCAAGAGTGGGTCCCACCTTCAACACCTTACAAGTAAAGACACTGGAAAACAGTTTGAACATGTGGAATATGGGGCTCTTCATGCAATTGCACTTTTACTGCTTACTATTCACCCGATTAAAATTGTTTGATTAAGCAATGTCTTGTGCCTTTTTGCCCTTACCTTTATCGTTCATGAACGGCAAAATAGAAGCTGATAAACATGGGTCATCAAAGTAGACTTCTATTGGGGTGGTGCCTGGTTTACAGCCCCCCCTTGCCGCTGTGGTCACATCTGTGCTTCCTGACCTGCCCTCACACAGTTGATCAAGAGGGGAGAAGACCTAAAGCTGAGCTGAGCCAACAGATTTTCTCGTGGGAATTGGCAACACAAATGGAGGGACACAGAAGCTAAGAGTTACCATAGCTGGATGGCTTTCATGGTAGCTCTCTAAGGAGAAGGTTATCAGACATTTCCTATTTCCTGAATTTTGGCTCTTTCAGTTTATTTGGACCCGTGAACTATCCCAGGATCCATTCCAATATATTCTTATTTCCTTAAGCTAATTAGGGTCATTGATTTTGCTGTTGTTGTGTTGTTGTTGTTGCTTGCAAACAAAAGAACTTTAATATCCAGATTGGTTCCAGAGAATGGGTTGTAGACAAAAGACCTTCAGGGAAATGTGGGATCTCTGGACCTGGTTGTATCTGGGTGGGATGAAAGGTAATGCGACACACCTCTGTATTCTGGAGGGAAAGCTAGCAGCTTCAGTGATCAAACAGCTTAATAAGGCTACGTTGCCTTTAGTCGCCAGTTTCCATGAGCCCCTGAGAAGGTGGCCTTTGGATACTGGTTAGCAGCCACCATAGGACAATTTAACAGTGTTAGGAAAAAAAATGCTGGGATTATGGGACCATACGGTTGCTTTCAAGAGCACTGGATGACTTATAGGAGAAAATGAACTTCAATTCCCAAATCTCAACTCAAGACATTGAGTAAAACTCAGGGCATTTATATGATTTTGCTAACCTCAGGTTTCTTATATGAAAATTAAGAGAGAGAATTGACAGTTGGTTTGAGGGACATCTGGAAGTAGCTAGAATATCATTGACTACACATTAGAGTTACCTGGGGTGTTTTGTTTGTTTTTAATAAAGAGGTCCAGGTTACTGAATCAGCATCTCTGAGAGTAGGCTCCCAGCACCAATATTTTTTAAAGCTCCCCACTCTGTTCCCCACCTGATGAATTCATTTGCAGCCAAGATTGTGAACTATTGAGCTAAAGAAATCAATACACCAAACATTCTTCTGAAACATTCTCAGATCGTAAGACACAGAAGTGTGCTCACAGCCTCACTGCTGAGTCTCCCTTACTTTAGCTGGATCGAGTTAAATTCGTTGCCCTCAGGAGATACCGTATGCATTGTGCTATGTCGGACAGTTTGCTGATTGATTAACGAAGAGCAAAACCAAGCACTAAAAGCTGGCCTGTGCTAGATTGGGATTTCCTATGCTCTGTCCATCTGCCACTTTACTAACTTTTCTGTCAGGGCCCCAAAATTGCTTTCTAATGCCATTGGGAATAGATCAGACTTGTGAGCAATTAGAAGTTCTGTTCAGGCTGCTATACTTTTCTGGGTCAGATATGCTGGAGGTGCACCTGTTAAAAGAAAATGTGTGTCATCCTTATGAGGAGGGAGAAGATCGAAATACACTTGAGCAGCTGCTAGTGAGTATTGTTTAACATCTATAAGCTAGACTTATCGTTCTGCATTCTTAGTTAATTAGCCAACAACTCTCCACAAGAGCGAAGGGACAGATTGGTAGCAGCAGGGTATGGGAAGAGGGTGGCTTAAAGGCACAGAGTGGGGAAAATCTGCTCCCACAAACTAGAAATGCCTTCATGGCAAGCTCTCCTACCACCTAAGAAGTGATATAGTTCTACTGGAAATGGTCAACTTTGAGTAGGTGGATCAGATAATACATGGTGTCCCACTGTATCCAACATACAGAGCAAATGGAAGTTGTTTCTCAAAGGGAAAACAGTAACCTTTCTGAAGGGGGTCATGGCCTTGCTCCAAAATCCTGTGGGCTTCCATTGTGACTCTTGTGGAGAGACTTGTTTCTGACTTCAGTGAGTCTCCCGATCATCCAGATACCGTGAGAGCTGAACAGCTCTGCTGTTCATAATGAAGTAAACCAGTACTGATCAGATTTCCTAATGTAGCAGGTAAGATAGGAACTGAAATTGAATAGCAGTGGCCCTGAACAGCAAATTCTGAAGTTTCAGAAAGCAAAAGCCCTCATGGGGAATAACACGAAAGCATGCAAATAGTTATGAATAGGAAACCGAAAAAGGTTCATTGAGCAATTTTTAAGAGAGAAAAGAAAAAATACATTAGTTGCCATGATGTGCTGCGTGTCCAGAAAGACCAGTTATTATTTGAAGGGTTTGTAGTCACATGTGTGGTCAGCTTGCAAAGACCTCGAGGCCTGCTTCAGTGCTTTAAATCATGCTCCTCCACATGGAGAAACCCCATCTATAATATCCTCCTCGAGACCAAGTTAATTCATATTCTGGTGCCAAGTGTCCATGAGTATGAAAGGTGGTTGCATCGTGAGTGCACAGTAATCCAGCCACATTTGTCAGCTCTGGCTCGAGGAAGGTGACGTGTGAGACTTAAGCAGATAATGGAATTACACAAGTGGACTTGTCATGGTAGATTGTTTAACAAACCCACTGGGATAGAACTGGCCTCTGAAAAGTTGTTTCCCAGGCTGACATCTGGGGTTGATCCAGCCTCCCTGTCCCAGAGTGAGGGGGATACCCAAGTGCTGCTGTGCTGTGCATTTCATCTATGTGCATACAGCGTAAACGGTGTCCCCTGCGTTGCACAATACGTTAGTTCTGGGTTACTCACCAGGATATGTCAGAGAGAGGATCCAGTTCCTGGAAAGCATATGTCTAGACATCTGCTGTTTGTGCTTGCCCAGCATTGCTTTTCCTTTCTTCTGTCAGAGAATCCCGATTTCTCTCGGGGACCATCCTTCGCCTTCTTTTAGTCTATATGGGTCAGCGGATTTTTCACCACTCTGTAATTCTCAGAATATTGTATCCCACTGGCTTCGGTGATTGATTCTGGAAAGAATAAGTGACCCAAGACATGCCAATGAAACTCAAGTACAGGACATTAGTTGGAAAAACTGGAAAATAGAATTCTTCATTGGGTAAGAGCTGAAGCTTGGAGGATATGTGTCCAGTGTGGGAGGCGCTCCACTAAGGAAGGAGGCAGCCTGACAGTAAAGTCAGTGCAAAGGACAGTGAAGCCGAGACAGGGAACAAGACAGATTCCTGATGACGGTGTTCAGCACCTGGCTCCAGAGGTGTCTGAAGCTAGAACTCAGGTAGACTTTTCAGTTCTGTGGACCAATACATTTCCCTAATGTTTTTTCCTGAAGCTAGATTGACTTAGGATTCTTCCCTTGCAACTGAATGTCCTCAATGATCTAACATCCTTATGACTTGATTGTTTCTCTATAGTAATGAAATTCGTTATTGGTATGCACTATCTTTCTTATTAGATATGGCCCTGATTGGGACGCCTGGATGGCTCAGTTGGTTAAGCATCTGCCTTTGGCTCAGGTCATCATCCCAGGGTCCTGGGGTTGAGTCCCACATCAGGCTGTCTGCTTAGCAGGAAGCCTGCTTCTCCTGCTCCCTTTGCTTGTGCTCTCTCTCTCTGTCGAATAAATAAAATCTTAAAAAAAGATACATATAGCCCTGATTATGAATTTTCTGATTCATAAATGTGGGTATATGATGGACCAGTGGTGTCTGTTAGGTTTTATTACCATCAACTAATAAATAGCTATATTTAAATTTTTTTAAGTTTGTGCTGAGGTGGATACATGCATTCCATGAAGCCCCTGCATGTGCATTTGAGGTATGTCCAGGTCTCTAAAATTCCTGTAAGTGATGGATGATTCCAGTTGGAGAGGCCTGTGGATTTGCAGATTGAGTGGCTTGTTGCCTGGTATTGGAACTTCGAGCTGCAATAAAATTGCTAAAAAAATGGACAATCATTTTTATATCACTAAATAAGGCTAAGCATCAACCCCACAATTTTAGGTGATTTATAATACTCTTTTCAAAGCAACAGAAGGAGGATGAAAAATTCCATGCCAGGAAAATCTGTATCCTAATTTGAAATTTAAATTAAGTTTCCACAAAAAATTATTTTCTCATTTATGAAAAGCTATCTGTTTCAGGTAGGATTAATAAATTTGCAATGTTAATGTTAAAAAAATACAGAAGAAGCAGTTGGCTATAGAAAGGCCATCCACACAAAATATATATATGTATCACAAGTATCATCTAATCAAATAGAGCAATATTCAATGAGGGCTAAGAGAGGATGCCCATGGGGGAGGGTGTTGGTCATTAGAATTCGGGAGGCATCTGTATTTTGAAAAAGAATATACAATATTAAAACATAATTTTGCATTGGTAAAATGAATGAAACAATCCATCATATAATTTTCATGATACAAACTATAAGTAACAACTCAGCAAAACTCTTGGCTGTTTGGACATGTGAGTTAAAAAAGTATTGAGAATTGGGATCGACTGCTAATAGCGGTTTCTTTCTGAGGTGATGGAAATGTTCTAGAATCAGATAGTGATGATGGTTGCACAACACTGAATATACTAAGAACTACTAAGTTAGACACTACAAAATGGTGTCTTGTATACCACATGATTTTTATCTCGATTTTTAAAAAGGGTTTAAGAAACTTAGTTTTAATAGATTATTGACAGTAATCCTGTATCTGCAGCACATAAAAAAAGTGACATTTACCCTACTATAGATCTTCTTAAAGTCAACTCTGTCTCCTGGGCAAGCACCATATGATTATTCCATCTTTTGGCAACTGGGCTTAACATAGTTTGAATTGAGTCTTCTGCAGATTCCATTATCTGAAAGCAAGGGCAATGTGGCTTGAGGGTGGATAAAGTATGGAGTAAAGGTCTGGGAGGAGAGTGGAAAGGAAGGGAGGGAGGAGAAGGTAGGTGAGGATGGCAAATTCCTAAGCATTCTAAGACCACACAGAAGTTGGACAGCTGTTAGGGAGGGCTGGATTCTGATCTTACCGGGATGTCCTGATATTAGATTTTGATACCTCTGGCTCACAGAGAATCTCAGGAAGCTTTGGCCAAAGAGAAAAACCAATCTACAAGTGCCATCAATAAGACATTTAATAATACACATATTAAAGAATCTGTAGTTAGACTTAAGTAAGTAGTAGTTTCTAAGTTCAGTGGTTCAATACCATTATCAAGGACTCTGGTTTTTCCCATCTCTCCACTCTCCCATCCTCAGTATGGTGGTTTATTCTCTTAATTTGGCTCCTTTCATAGTCCTAAAATGGCTACCGCAGTTCTAGGCATCACACGAAGATCACAACATTCAGAACCAGGAAAAGGGGGATGCCCCTGTCTTATATCCTTTCTGAGAGGACAAAAATCCTACCAGAAACTTCCAGCAGTCCCTTGGCCAGAACTGCATCTCTTGCCCATGTCAAAGCCAGTCATTTGACAAGGATCATAAGATGACCAAGTTTGATTTATTTATCAACAGTCATCTCCAGAGGACCAGACAGGGACTCAGTCTTGTTGAAAGACATGAAAGGCAAACAAAGTTAAGGTTCTGTTAGCAGGGGTGCCTGGGTGGCTCGGTCATTAAGTGTCTGCCTTTGGCTCAGGTCATGATCCCAGGGTCCTGGGATCCAGCCCCGAGTCGGGCTCCCTGCTCAGTGGGAAGCCTGCTTCTCCCTCTCCCACTCCTTCTCTCGCTGTGTTCCCTCTCTCGCTGTGTCTCTCTCTGTCAAATAAATAAAATTCTTTAAAAAAGAAAAAAAAGGGGGCACCTGGGTGGCTCAGTTGGTTAAGCGACTGCCTTCGGCTCAGGTCATGATCCTGGAGTCCCGGGATCAAGTCTCACATCGGGCTTTCTGCTCAGCGGGGAGTCTGCTTCTCCCTCTGACCCTCTTCCCTCTCATGCTCTCTATCTCTCATTCTCTCTCTCTCAAATAAATAAATAAAAATAAATAAATAAAATAAAGAAAGAAAGAAAAAAGAAAAAAAGGTTCTGTTAGCAAAGGCTGGAGGAAAACTGTTGACCAGCATTAATGGTATCTGTCATGGAGAATCCTAATCTGAGCTTGGTGATGCCAGCTGACTCTAGTGGTGTCATGATCAATATTCCCCAGTGGAGAAAAGTGGCCTTGTCTGCTGGAAAAAATACAATCCTACTGAGACTTTGTACAAAAATGTAAAGCTCTTTTGATAAACCTCTTTGTATTTTGAATTATGTACTTAAATTCAACCTCAGATGACCTCCTTTACTTAGGTAGGCTTTACCAGAGAATCTCAAAAAAGGCTGTTGCATTTGGAGACAGCTTGCCCTGCAGGTTGACCTGGATTTTTCAGTTTGAGAATTGAGATGGACATTAATATTTGTCATATAACTATGTTTGCTTCAGCTCCCCTAATTAAAATCCTTAATTAATTTTCCGTTGTTGAAGAGAGCTACGATCTTCTCATATTTTCCCTCATCATCCCTTAGAGCATACTTTCTCCCTGACTTTTGACTGAACAATGGCTGCCTTGCCTTCATTTCTTGTTGGTGTGTTTGCTCATTGAGTTCGATGTCGAGATATCTTTTAGGGCCCTAGAATTAGCCACTCATTTTGCACACTGCAAATTTGTCTTCTGATTTTGAAGAACATTTTGGAATCTAAGAAATTAACTTCTTTGACCAACTTTATAGCATATTCATACAATTTATGAGTCAATGATTATTTCAGAACATTTGATTGTTAGATTCCTATTTTATTAACAAACACCCTGCACAGTTTTGTTCTTCTCTCCAGCAATGCTTAGTCAGGGAAGCAGTGTGACAGATTGGAAAGGTAATTGTTTCTAGAGTGGACCTAAGGCCACCCTAGAGGTTATTAGCCGTGTAGCTTGGAACAAACTTCTAGGAACTCAGTTTCCTCATCTATAGCATATTGATAATAAAACCCTCCTCACAGAGTTGTCAGGCAAAGCATCTGATACATGGTAGTCATTACTATTATTATCATACCTTAATTTTTTGGTAATTTTAATTTTATTTGTTTTTAAACCACTTTACTGAGGTATGATTGACGTATAAAAGCTATACATATTTATTGTATACAACTCGATGAACTTGACAGTAAGTATACACCCAAGAAACCATCATCATCTTCAAGGCCATAAACATACCCATCACTTCCCAACTCTTTATTATAATTGTTTGAGATAATAATGCTTAATATAAGATCTACTTGCATAACAAATGTTAAGTATGCAATATTGCATTGCTAGCTGTAGGCTCTGTGCTATATACTGGATCTCCAGAGGACATACCTTAATTATTTTGATAGGCTCATAGGCAAAAGATCCCAAAACCTAACAAATTTTAGAATACTGGCACCTGGGTGTCTCAGTCTGTTAAGTGTTTGCCTTCAGCTCAGGTCAGGATCCCAGAGTCCCGGAATCGAGTCCCACATCCGGCCCCCTGCTCAGCGGGGAGTCTGCTTCTCCCTCTGCCCCTCCCCCCCCTCACGTCTCTCTCACTCTCTTTCTCTCAAATAAATAAAATCTTTTTAAAAAAATTTAGAATAATGGTAATTTAGTTTACTGATTTATAGTTCTTAAAAGCATGATCAATTTTAGGCCTTTTTACCATTATTTATTGTAAATAAATAGAATCAAATAAATACTAGTTCAACTAAACCTTATAATAGGTGTCAATATAGGTCACTATATAGTACACTTACTATGACGAACACTAAGTAATGTATAGAATTATTGAATCACTATATTGTCTACCTGAAATTATTATCACACGATGCTAACTATGCTGGAATTAAAATTAAAAACTTAATAAAAAGTGTAGGTCATTATACAAGAGTGACTTAGAGATATTTTTAAAAGTTATTTTATGGGGCACCTGGGTGGCTCAGGCAGTTAAGCATCTGACTGTTGATTTTGGCTCAGGTGATGATCTCAGGGTCATGAGATCAAGCCCAGTGTTGGGCTCTAAGCTCAGCATGGAGTCGGCTTGAGATGCTCTCTCCCTCTGCCTCTGCCCCTCCGCACACACCCGCCCACTCCCCCAACCCTGCTTGCACGCACGCGCATGTGCATACGCACTCTCTCTCTGTCTCAAAATAAATAAAAAACTTTAAAAAATAAAGTTATTTTATGCAGTATTTCCTTAAGTTTTAATAAAAACTTAATTTTGAATTATTATTATTTTAAAAAGATTTTGTTTATTTGAGAGAATGCATGGGTGGGGGGAGGAGCAGAGGGAGAGAGAGATGCAAACTCCCCACCGAATGCAGAGCCCCACATGGGGCTCAATCCCAGGACCCTGGGGTCATGACCTCAGTCGAAGTCAGGTGCTTAATCAGCTGAGCTGCCCAGGTGCCCCTTGAATTATTATTTTACTGATTAAAAAATCCTTAATAAATGTAACATATTTGGAAACAAAGCTAAAAATATAACTATGATATTAGCTTTTATCTTTATACTATCTTCCTTTAATTTATGGGAAATTTATATTTTATATTTTCAGTAATGTACAGCTAATGTCCCCCCTCCTATGGGGGCTAATTAAATGATTGAGGAAGATCAAACCAAATCCAAGTACATTCCAGACAGCTGAGATTCTGTAATGTTTTGCCTTTGCCAAGACAACTTAGGCCGGCTACAGGGACTAGCAGTTTATGAAAATGACTTTCCTCGCTATTTCAATAAATGTGGGCGACATTTGTTCTTTGTCTGCTCAGCACCAGTTTTTTCTCTTTGAAAATAGCATCCCCTTCCTTCAAGGAACGTCTCCTTCCCATCCCAGTCCTGCTAACTAGAGTACCCCACCTCCTATCCTCATACCAAGAGTAAGCATGTGACAGAAGCCTGGCCAATCCGAGGACCATCCTCCTGGCCCCAGTTGGTGGCCCGCAGATAGACGTGTGACCCATGCCAGGCTAACCAAATCCTTCTCTAGGGTTTTTTTTTTCTAAGTAAAACTGTAGAGAAAGTGCTCTGTCTGACCAGGGCCACAAAACTACATAGAGCACTAGGGTTGTAGGTGGCCATGTTTTTAGCCTCAAGAAGAAAGCCATAGAGAAGGTAACACCCATAGAAAAGCAGAGAGAAATATATATACTGTGTATATAATAGAATATTACGCAGCCATAAAAAAGAATGAAATCTTGCCACTTGCAACAACATGGATTGACCAAGAGGGTATTTTGCTAAGTAAAATAAGTCAGGCAGAAGGAAGACAAGTATCATATTTTACTTATATGTGGAATCTAGAAAACAAACACACAAAATAAAACAGAAAGAGACTCACAGATACAAGAAACAAACTGTTGGTTACTAGAGGGGGAGGGGTTGGGGGCTGGCGAAATAGGTGAAGGGGATCAGGAGGTACAAACCTTCATTTATAAAATAAATTAAGTAATGGGAATATGACGTATAGCCTAAGGAATATAGTCAACGATTTGTAATAACTTTGTATGGTGACAGGTGGTAATAACTCATGGTGGGGAATCATTTCATGATGGATAAAAATACTGAATCGAGGAGCACATAGGTGGCTCAGTTGGCTGAGCATCAGTTTCAGCTCCAATCATGATAACACCGTTTGTGGGATCGAGCCTCCAGTCGGGCTCCGTGCTCAGCGGAGAGTCTGTTTGGGATTCTATCTCCCTCTCCCTCTGCCCCGTACTCACCAGCTCTCTCTCTTTCTCTAAAATAAATAAATAAATCTTTAAAAAAAATACTGGATCCCTGATATACACCAGAAGTGTACAGGATATTGTATGTCAATTATACTTCAATATTTTTTTATACTTCCATTTTAAAAAATTAATTTAAAAAAAGAGGGGCACCTGGGTGGCTCAGTTGGTTAAGCGTCTGTCTTTGGCTCAGGTCATGATCCCAGGGTCCTGGGATTGAGCCCCAGGTAGGGCTCCCTGCTCGGTGGGAAGTCGGCTTCTCCCCGCTTCCCCCTGCTCGTGTGCTCTCTCTCTCTCTCTCTCTGCTCTCTCTTTCTCAAGTAAATAAATAAAATCTTAAAAAAGAGAGAGAGAGAGAGAGAGGGAGAAAGGGTCCCGGGTGTGTGAGGTCCATGGTGCCTAGCCCTGGAGAGCCCCAGAGAGCTGCCTGATTCCCGGATGTCTTCCTTTGATTCTATGACTTCCTCCTTCCCACAAGTCCCCTTTTTGCTCAAGTGAAGTTCAAGATGAATTTCTCTTATTGGCAGTAAAAACAGCCCTGACAAATGCAGTAGGACATTAGTAGTCTTCTGTGGCATTTGGCTAACAATCAGTGCTTTCCAAACTTATAAAAAGGGTTATGGAAGAGAGTAATTTTTACTGTTGTGAGATATGATCATTAGTGTCTTATTTAATACTATGTGGCTTTAAAGGAATAAATGTCATTTGTAATTAGATTAAAGGGATTTATTTGACAGCCTTCACTGACCTTCAGTTTTCTACAGATGAAATGGCTTTCTCTGGCTAAGGTTGTCGCTTCGAACCTGGACTTTGTTTGAACATTGTTATTTTGGGTCATTTTTATGAGGCCTCCATTAGCCTAACTCAGCCTTTTGCTCTTGCTTTATCTGTGCAGCGTCCTAACAAAAGGTCAGCTTATGACTGCACGGTTGGGTCTGACAGTCATTACCTAGGCCATGTTACTTCTGACTGTGGTTCAGAGGATCTTTTGCTTCTACTCATGGCCTCCATCACTTCACGTTGATTTCTTTTCAGCCGTTGCTAGGATACGCCATCAGCATCCATTCATCCTTTAGAATTACAGCCAACTCCAGCTTTTCCTGACTTCTCAGTATTGCAAAAGCAGAGGCAATGTCGGAAGATTCCCATTCGGGTTTTGTGGAGGGTCATGCGGAATGTTGCTGGGGCCTCGGGGAGGGTAGGTGCTGGCCACACGACTCACATATTGGGTAGGGTCTTCTTGCGCCTTTAGATTTAGATAAAATGGATTCAAACTCTCCCCGCTCCTTTCACATTTGAAGAAAGCCCAATGCTCTAACCAAAGATTCAGGGAAGGGTACAGTTTATGTGCTTACAGATTAAGCTCTGGCTCCGGATTCCCATTTCTGCTGAACTAATATATTCAGAATTAGTCCACTCAATAGAATATATGCTCTCCATTGCTCTTCTGCATCAACACAAATATGGAACTTAGCCCCTTCTCATACTTAACATCAAAAATTACAGTAGATATTTTTGTGCCAGGCAAACTTTAAAAAGAGTATTTGGGGTGACCCATGGTCTTATTTTTGAAAAAGATTATCAATCTCAAAATTAATATCGGGTATTTGTAAATGTCCTCCTGCATGCCACTGTGTTGCTTTGCTTCTCCTCTCTTCCCTCACTTTCCTGTTATTTCCTGCTCTGTAACGAAAAAAAAAAAGGAAAAGGAGTTCTCACTTACATAATATAAGGCAATTCAGTTTTCATCTATCCGATGTCCAACTCTCTTTGTATATCTCAGGATTTTGCTTTGTCCTAACAGTGTGTAAGGGCCCAGGTTATCAAAGAGTGTGTATGGGTTCATTCTGTCTCACACCAGCATTCTGGGGGTTGCTGTGCTAAGTACTCTGTAAAGCTCTGTGCTGAGTGCTTTCCGTGTGTATCTCATTCAATTCTCAAAACCCCGCTGTGAGGCAGGTGCTGTTTGTGCCCACCTCACAAATGAGGAGACAGAGGCGTAGAAAGGGAAATGGCTGTGCCTAGGGACACTCAGCTAGTGGATTTTGAATGCAAGTTCCAGTGTAGTCTAGCAACCACTAGAAAGAACCCCAAGCCAGCTGATTTGAACATGATGGCCTCCTGGAGCTGCCCAGAGCCCTGGACTGCCCACCTTTGAACTACTTGCAGGTTGTCAGCAAAAGAGAATATCAAGTCTCTATCTTAAGCTATATTATTTCTCATCTCTTTTACTAGCAGCTGAACAGAATTCCTAACCTATCCCTAACAGAATTCCTAACCTATACTGGGGTTAAAAAAATAAACTAGTTGTCAATATTTAAAAATTGGGGGATTACACATAATAATCTAGATTTCTGCTTTCTCTTGAAAAATAAACCTTTCAACATGGGACCTGTATTACCCTTGGCAACAATCCACTACAGCTTGACAACTAGTGGATAACTCATTTATATTACTTAATAGGCTTTGTCACTTTGTGTCCCCCAGTCCAGCAGGCTGGTGAGCAGAAAGGAGAGGTACTGGGGGACTGAGGAAGAAGGTTGATGCGTCCATCTCCTTCCCTACTTGGGAAAAGCCCTATGGTGGGATATTTGCATTTCTAGACCCTGGAGTCTGTTGAGAGGGCGTTTCTTTGTCTCTGCTCAGAACTCAAGAAGAAGGGAGTGATCTCTAACATATCTGGAGGAGCATAGTGGCTGCAGCGAAGGTGGCCACTTATGAGGGCTATATAGGGGGGCCAGTGCTGGAGAAGGTGGTTGAAGCAGTGGACAGCACCTGAAACCCCAGCACGAATGGTCAAGGAGCCCCTGAGGTCCAGCAGTGACAGCATTCCCTCCAATACCAAATGCGCCCCACCTAGGGGGTACTGGAAGGATCTAGGGATCATGAGACGAAAAATTCCACAGGGGTTTGAAGGGGAAGGTGACTGATCCCTTACTAGAGTATGAGAATCTAGACTCTTGAGACATCACTCCTGGGAGCAAGAAAACTTCACCTCTGGACCTAGAAATACTAAAATGCCCCGTGTGGCTGGGACTGGTACTATTCTCCTACGATGGGATCTCATTTAGATGTTAACTGAATCCAAGTAAGGGAACAGCCAGTCAGCCTTGGGATTCCCCAGAGTTTCCTTTACTGCTCTAATTGGTGCTGTGTTTATTCATTCACTCATTTATACGTGCGTGTATGCATTTCTTCCCCTACCTCATTCCACAGAGGATATGTCGCTGCTTACAAGAAGAATACCGAAATTTTTCAAGAAGAAAATATAAGGACAATTAGAGATCTACAGATGTAGTGGGTATAATTTTTTAATTAAAAATATCTCTGTTGTGTTTTTCTTTTTTTTTAAGATTTTATTTATTTATTTGACAGAGAGAGTGAACACAAGTAGGCAGAGTGGTAGGCAGAGGGAGAGGGAGAAGCAGGCTCCCCGCTGAGCAGGGAGATGAATGCGGGGCTCAATCCCAGGCCCCTGGGATCATGACCTGAGCCAAAGGCAGATGCTTAACCGACTGAGCCACCCAGGCACCCCTGCTGTGTTTTTCTTATTACAAAAGTAATAAATGCGTATTGTAGAAAATTTAGACAATATAAACAAGAAGAAAATGATTCAAAAAGAATATTCATAAAAAATTTAAAAATTGCTTAAAATTAAAAAAAAAGAATATTCATTATTATCCCACCACCTGGAGAAAACCACTAGAAACATCTTATAGGATATCTTCTCATTCTTTCTATGCAAAAATGTAAATATTTTAGTATTTTATAAAAGTGTAATTATAACCTCCATGTTGTTTTGTAACTTGTTTTTTTTTTTACTCAACAATATATTGTGAGCATTATGCAAACATATTTTCATCTACAGCATCATTTTAAATGAATGAATAGAATTCCATTGTAGAGATATGTCATAGTTTATTTAAACAATTACCTGATTACCGGGCAAACTTTGAAATCTACTGCCATATTCCAACATACCAGTTGGAAACTTATTTCAGATAAATATATTGGCTCTCTCAGCCTGCCGGACCCCTGGCATGAATCAAGGACAAGTAGCTCAGGAGGTAAGAAAAAATTTATTGAATAATCATGCCACCAAAACTATTTTACTATTCTCGTCTAAGCACAAAAGAATGATTGTTCTCATTATTTTCTATCTTCCATGTTATGTAACTTGCTAGAGTTTTGAACTGGGCTACCCTAACATTATTAATTATATCTCTAACTTGGGAAATTCTTCAGGGAATGAACAGTGATCCATCTTCCTGTGGCTTACTTGAACCAAAGTGACATGCAGAATGTTAATAGAGTGCTGGGTTTCAGGAAGCAACCGTCCTTGATAATGAATAAAACAAGAACTTAACAGAACATTAACTCACTCTTTAGGGTGTGCCCCATGAGTCCTTCCAAGAACATTGGGTAAAGTACAGGTATCGAGGTCCATCTTCAGAGATTATTCATGTGAGTTGTTTTCCTGTGTCTCATTTCATTTGGTGGAACAGCGCTGGTCAGCTGAGCAGGGCCACAATCATACCATGGGAGCCTTCTTTCCAGTCATCCTTTCCCGTGCACACTCTCTCTCTCGCTCTCTCTTTTTTTTTTTTTTTTTAAGCAAAAGCCACTTCCAGGAGAGAAACTTTCACTATTTGCCTTTCTCTTTGATTTAGAATATACATTACATACATTTCACCTTTCCCTGTACATCTGATACTCAGCAACCGGTTGTCGGCTCTCCAGCCATTATTCCCTTTCATAATGATAATGATATCCTATTTATCTTAGGAAACCATCACTCCCACCATTTTTCAGCCATCAAGAGTTATGTGAGGGACTCCACAGCCACCTCTGATTAGAACCTGATTTCCCTTCCTCCAGACCCAGTGATTGGTTCAAAGTTGCTCACAAGACCAAAGCCAGTCCAATTAGAAGTCCCTTGACAGGGCTTCTGGGACACAGAGTCCTTTCTTTCCTATTTAATGGTACAGTAGTCCTCCCTCTTATCACTTTCCAAGGTTTCGGTTACCCCAGACTGTGGTCTGGAAGCAGATGATCCTCCTTCTGTTGGATTGTTAGAAGGTCAGGAGTAGCCTCATGCTGTGTCACAGCCGACATCATTTCCCTCCCTTCATCTCATCACACTGGCATTTTATCATCTCACATCATCCCAAGAAGAATGGTGAGTACAGGACAGTAAGATATTTTGAGAGAGAGAGGGACCACACTCACATAGCTCTTATTACAGTATATAAAAGAAGATGGACCTCGGTACCTGTACTTTACCCAATGTTCTTGGAAGGACTCATGGGGCACACCCTAAAGAGTGAGTTAATGTTCTGTTAAGTTCTTGTTTTATTCATTATCAAGGACGGTTGCTTCCTGAAACCCAGCACTCTATTAACATTCTGCATGTCACTTTGGTTCAAGTAAGCCACAGGAAGATGGATAACTGTTCTATTTTATTGTTGATTATTGTTGTTAATCTCTTATGGTGCCTAATGTATAAGTCAGAGTTTATCACAGGTGTGTATGTATAGGGAAAAACATGGTATATATAGGGTTCAGTACTATCTGCAGTTTCAGGCATCGACTGGGGTGTCTCGTCTCCAGATAAGAGGGGACTATGTAACGAGGAAGAATGCTCCCTGCCCGCCCCCCGCCCTAATGGTACCCATCTTGCAACAATGAGGAGAGCCAGCCTTAGAATGAAGAGAGTAGAAATGGGCAGAAACTGAATCCTTTGAGTTGTTAGATCAGATCTTGCCCGAGTCCATTTTACATTTGTCCCTTTCAGATATATGAGCCAATAAATTCTTTTTCTGTTTAAGCCAGTTTGGCAAAGGTTTTCTAATGCTTACAGCTGAAAGATCCCTAAACCAATTGATGCCATTTGTGAAGAATCTACAGCAGACTTCCCTCTCTTTCCTTTGACACCCTTCTTATTTACAAATTCCTTCTCCTCCGTAACCCATGGGTTTCCTGCCCATTAAGCCTCCACAGCTGCTTCTCATCACTGCCTTTCTGCACCTCTTCTCTTTTCCATAGGTCCCAAGCAACCAGCCAGCCTCCCTTTTTTTTCCCCAAGCCACCATCCCCTTCTCCCTGGGAGATCTTCTGTTTGCAGGAAGAACAAAGAAAAGGGACACGATCCTCCCAGTTTCCTTCTTCTTTCCTTTCTTAGAAGGCAGGCACTGGGCATCTTTCTGACTTCAGGAGTTGTTGCTAACCACGGTGGGCGGGGCGGGGGTGGTGGTAAACGTTCAGGCAAACAAAATTGCAAACCTGGGGTGTTTCCGCGAGTTGCAGAAAGCATTTGCTGAAGGAACTAGTTCCTGGCTGGTTCCAGGGTTTCTCCCTCACATGACATTAGATAATTGTCTGAAACTGATTAGCTCAGGATAATTCAAGCTCATGCCTTTGCTAGTTTTGGGGACATCTTAAGTTGCCGCCTAAACTTGCTTCCTCATTTTTGCGGCAGGTATGGATTCTTAGGAGAACTAGAAAGGTCTCCTAAGAGGAGGAAAGCCTTTCCTACCTCATCCCCACACATGATTACGTTGGTTGTCAGGCCACTTTGCACCTACTTTGTAGATACCTCATCTGCCCTTCTAGGACAGCCTCCAACCCTGACCCTTGGAAATCCTACCCTACTGTAAATAACACCTGTTTATTCCTCAGCATTGTCTCTTCCTTCATGGTGAGAGTACCCCAGTTACCTCGCAGGAGCCACCTCTCCCCCGCATAGGCATGTAGCTTGGGCAGGAATGCCCTTGGCTCCACAGGTGGGCTCTGATTAACTTGAACAAAGCAGTAAACCCCACACATCGGAGTACAGTGATTGGTTCAGGATGGGCGCGTGACCCCATTGAGGCCAAAGAGACATGAGGAAAGTTAAAGTTCTTTATCATGTCTTGCAACTTCACGGTGCTCTCTTGGCTTCAGACCCTGGAAGTCCTCCCTTCTTTCCGTGTCCAGATCTCTCTGTCCTCCTGAATGTGCCTCTCTAGTGCTCTCTCAAGATAGATATTAATGCGGATTGTACTCAAACTAAAATTTGGCTCCTTTACCTCTTGTTCTAAACCAGGGATAGCAAATTGGTTTTTCGTTTTGTTTTGTTTCTGTTTTGTTTTTTTTTATTAAAGATTTTACTTATTTGACAGAGACACAGCGAGAGAGAGAACACAAGCAGGGGGAGTGGGAGAGGGAGAAACAGGCTTCCCGCGGAGCAGGAAGCCCAATGTGGGGCTTGATCCCAGGACCCTGGGATCATGACCTGAGCCGAAGGCAGACGCTTAACGACTGAGCCATCCAGGCGCCCCTCGTTTCTGTTTTTTCAAAAAGATTTTATTTATTTATTTGTCAGAGAGAGAGAGAGAGAGAGCGCAGAAGCCAGGGGAGTGGCAGGCAGAAGGAGAAGCAGGCTCCCCTCCAAGTAAGGAGCCTGATGCGGGACTTGATCCCAGGCCCCTGGGATCATGACCTGAGCCAAAGGCAGATGCTTAACCAGCTGAGGCACCCAGGCACCCTTGTGGGTCAACTCTGAGCCATCAGTATTCATTCTCTGGGATCTGTGCCGAGAAGGATTCTGAGGCTGCCTCTGGCTTCAGCAAGAAAGTGTATGATGATCACTTAGGGACGTCTGCCGTGTTCGATGAGTGGAGAGTGACCGTGTACCTCATGTTTCTGGTATCACTGTTCTAAGTCAAGGTCTGAGCCTAGCTCCTGTAGTAGTCACATGGCCTCCCAGTGACTAAATGTGTCCTTTTCTGGTTCATGACTCTTACGTGTACACCCAATAAGCTTTCCTTGTCTCAGGAACACATTGAGTTCTCGGTCCTTTTACAGACCTGAAGTGACTGACCTACCCCTAAGACAAATGATTCGCTCAGCGACCTTCCTGGCGCATATTATTTGCTCCTTTCATCTGCTCGAGTCTCTGATGGCTCACTCGAGTGTCCCAGTGGGGTTCCTCCCCCCTTTTCCCCCAGCTACAGAGGTCATTTTAGAATGATAAATTTATAATATAAATCTAGCTTAGGCACAAGTAGATATGATTTCTACCAAGAGAACATGTGGACTGCTGATCACACACCAACTCCCATCCATGACTAATAAGGTTTCATCCTTTTTATAGACCTATCCGAGCCAAACTTTATTCATCATTCTCTCCTCAAAACCACAGCACAGTCTTTTGCCACTGTAGAAATCCTGATCCCTGAACAAAATCCATTTGTATTGCTATTTGAGCCCTGCAAATACCTTAGTATATTTATCCTGTTTTTAATGGGATAACTTTACATCCTATGATTATAAACTACTTCTTATATGGGTATCCAATATAGTGTATGATCAGTGTCAAATTTCACTTAATATCTCAGCTCAGGGACAGATTTGTCTGAGGGCCCACTCACCTCTGTCAACAAGTTCTTGCTAGTGACTGGAACAGTGATGTAGCATTTGCAGAGGGGTGTCTCGTCTGTGGGCTCCTTACCTCATGGTCTGTGCTGTGGAAGTACAAGAGGCCCAGAGTCTTCTGTGAGGATTAGAGAATCCCCATCTCAAGATCCTTAATTCAATCACACCTGCAGAGCCCATTTTACCATATATGGTAGTAGGTCCAGGGATTGAGACACAACATCTTTTGAGGGGGCCATTATTCAGACTATCACAGACCTGTTTCTATAGGGATCCTGCTGGGGCTCAAAAGGAATGAGCTTGGCATTACGTCACTTTCTTGTCCCACATTGTACCTGTTGGAAGTATGATAATGCTGCATACAGCCCATGCAATTTAATGAAAATTTTGGAACATAAATCATGGCTCTCTCAGTAGTAGACGAGTAATGGTTTTGCCACTTGGGATCCATGTCTCCCTCTCACTGGGGCCAGACTGGGCTCATCTGTAGCCCTGCCACTTACTAACTAGGTGACTTGGGGGAATGTCCTTAAACTCAGTGTCTCAGGTTTTTATATGTAAAGTAAGGTGATACAGGTACCTCCAGCACACGATTGTTATGAGAATTAATTGAGATAGTGCGTATAAAGTGTTTTAAACACTGCTTGACCCAGAGTTTACTTATGAGCTTCTATTACTATTCCCCCAGTTCTCCCCTGGGGAAACCGCTCTGTCCTTCCTTCAGCCTCTGTGAGAGAGCTGCTTCTCCTTTACCTCTGCTCGAGGTCTGGTTCCCAAGCCCAGGCTCTCCAGAAAGAACGCTTCTTGGCCAAGGAGTGGATCTGGGTAACAACTGACTTGCTTCCGATTAACTTAAGTGATCCACCTTATAAAAGAAAATATTCCCATCATATGTACATTCAGAATTAATTTGTGGAAGCTGTCTGCTCTGCTCTAAAGTGATAGGAGCTGAGCCAGTATTGCGGACACAGCTTTCTCTGCCCTGCTGAGTCCCGCTTCTCAGGGCTACAACTTCCAGATGTTGTTGAGTCTTCAGCCTGCTGTCATCTTCTCTCTCATTCTTTTTGTCCTTATAGATTTAGACCTATTTTATTCTTTTACAGTGATGTTATGGGGATTTCAGAAGGGAGAAGAGATAAAAGCCTGTGTTCAACCCACTTTATTTTACCACAAAGTTTTTGAGCCATGAAAAGAACTTGGCTGGAAAAGGGTCGGGTGGTATTGCCCAGGGCAGCCCACCTTTTACCAGTCCTCCAATTTACCAGACTATACCAATTCAGGTAGGAATCACATCCACAAATCTTGGTAACTATTTCTGAGGAAACGTGAGCACCCAGAAACATAACACCCTTCAGGGTGAAATGTCTTCACTTTAAAAGAAATAATAAATTACACAGTAAGAATGAGTCCCTGTGCTTTGTTCAGCGAGAAGAATGGTCTTGGTGCTGCTGCCTATATTCTTGCCAACAAAACCAGTGCTTGGGTTCCTGTTGCTTTATAACCAGCCCTGCTTTGTCTGCTTCAGGGATTGTCCTTGGGGCTCCCAAACGGATACCAGCTCTTTGTCAGGATTGATAGCGCGTTCTGATAGACCGCTGGTTTATTTTTTGGCTTTGTTTTTTAACCATTGTCTTTCTTTGCTCTCTACTGTGTGAGAAACTGTGGAGTCAGGCTAACAGTCATCTGCCCCTTGCCCAGGTCTCCCTCCAGTATCAGCTGCCACCATGACTACAGGACAAAACCAAGGAGAAACGGGGACAAAATTCAGTCATCTGAAAATGGCATTCCGGAAGTCACAGCTGCTGATTCGTTTACCTTGCAATAATACATCTTGACATCTTGGGGGTCAGGATGAGCTGCCCACTCAGATAATTTTCTATCCATTTCCCCAGACAAAACCCCCAAGCCCCTCTGGAAGCCGCTTACAAGGATAAAGTGGAACAAAAATCAAAATGGCTGCACTGATGCTTCAGCTAAGCTCCATTTTAAAGTAACCTTTTCCCTCTCTCTTCCACAAACCTCCCCACCTCCCTTAGCCTTTTGTTTCAGGAACCCAGTACCACCCTGAAAACAAACAATGGGGCTGATAGCACTCACACAATTCCTGTCAAACTGGCTCGATCCTGTATTTCCCTTTAAACCATCACCGCCCCCAGCCTTTGGGCACCTGGGTGACTGTCTGTTGAGGGTCAGACTCTTGATTTTGGCTTAGGTCCTGATCTCAGGGTCATGAGATCAAGCCCCGCCTTCGGCTCCATGCTCAGCAGAGCGTTTGCTTGGGATTCTCTCTCCCTTCTCCCTGCCCCTGCCCTTCCCCACTCTGCTCTCTCTCTCTCCCTCTCTCTCTCTCTCTCTCTCTCTCTCTCATATAAATAGATAAATAAATACCCTCCCAGCCCCTTCCTCTGGGCGGGCTTGTAATGTTAGAAGGCCATATCCTATTGCAGCCTCCTTTTTTCGGCAAAACAATAAAGCTATTGGTCCTCTTTCTTCCAAACTGTGTCTTTGACTCCAAAGCACCAAGGTCATTTCTTGACAACACTCTCACTTTACCGCTCCACACCCAAACACCTCATAATGAATTATGATGCTGGGGAAAGATTCAGATTTTGTGGACACTAAGCTTATACAATTTGGGGATAGGTGGGTTCCTTCCTTAGGAAAGAGAATGGAAAATTATGAATATAAAATTGAGTATGGGGGCATTTGGGTGCCTTCCTCAGTCAAACACCTGACTCTTGATTTCAGTTCAGGTCATGATACAGGGTTGTGAGATCAAGCTCCATGTCGGGCTCCATACTGGGTGTAGAGCCTGCTTAAGATTCTCTCCCTCTCCCTCTTCCTCTTCCCCTCCCCCACCTCGCTCTCTCTCCCTCTCTTTAAAAAAAAAAAATTAAGTATGAAGTTGAATAATACTTAAAATGAGGAGAGAAATTATAGCAAATGACAAAATTTAAAAAGATCACAAATGCTACAAAAATCTAGAAAAATAATCTTTATTATTTGACAGCTTGATATAGCTCTTTAATACCTTTATCTCTATTTTTTTTGTGACATACCTGTATACACTTCTTTTTTCTTTAAAAGATTTATTTATTTGAGAGAGAGAGAGAGAGAGAGTGGGGGGGAAGGGCAGAGGGAGAGAATCTTCAAGCAGACGTCCTGCTGAGCGTGGTGGAGCCTGATGTGGGACTCCATCTCATGACCCATGAGATCATGACCCGAGCCAAAAACCAAGAGTTGGCCGCTCAACTGACTGAGCGGCCCATACTCCTGGTACCCAGGTACCCAGGTATCCTGTATATACTTCTTTATATGACAATGATTTTGTAATAGCATTTTCTATTGAAAGATAAATCGGTTTTTCCTTTAGTGTGATTGAATACTTTTTTTATTGTTGTTATACTAGAAAAGGTTTTTCAGCTGGTTATTAGTAAGTCATGTAAATTTTTAAAATTATTGTCAAATTTGGGAAACCCTCTATCAAATTTCTTTCCTATATGAGCTGTAAGATTTCATGCACATTTCAAGTTTTCTTGCACAGGAACTAAACTTAGATACTTTTTGAACTGATGACTCTCATTAACCAGTTTGTTCATGGTAACCCCATTGTGCTGGTGGCTTATAATGTCAGTATTTCATGTTAGATCAAGAATAGATTATCAAACAATATAAAAGCCTATTCTTTACTTCTATTCAAAATGTATTTCTTCTTCTTAATGAATTCCTACTTTGGGTATAATTTGAAACAATTTACTATTTTGGCTTATAATGTGCTTCTCAGTGTCAGAATGGTTTCTATTGATTTTATTGCTTGTTTATGACCTCCCTTCTGTTCCCATTCTTAACTCCATTCCAGACCATGAGAAATCTCTCACAAACATCTGTGACAATCTAGTCCACACATCCAAGATATATCCATAACCTCCAGCAACCAGCCATGTCTTGGCCACCTCTTGGACCTAGAGGTATGGTTGCATACAGCATGGTCCACTCTCAGAAGGCTGGACTTAGGGGAGAGGCCCATGAAGATCCTGGAAGCAGGCCCAGGGCCATTTGGGCAGGGAATTCTAGGGTCTGAGGTACTCAAAGTATGGTCAAGAATGGGAGGGCATAAATTCTGAGTGGGCATGTCCCTTTGACACTGCATCTCATCTCAAGGGCAGGGGTGCAGCAGGAGGAGAGCCAGAGGCCCTCTAAAATGTGGGGCCCAGGACAGGAGCCCCTGTTGCTCAGGTCCAAGGATAGAGCTGATACCCTACCTCAGCTTTCCTTTAACCAGATCTTCAAAATATCCACACCCTCTCCATTCCACCCCACATGACGGGAAGTGTGATACAAATTTTACTAGAACATGGGAGTGTGTTGAACACATTCTTAGGGCCCTTCCAGGGGCTTGGAAGGTACCTGTACAAGTGAGGGATTGCTTTGGTGTCACAATAAGATGCCTGTGGACAATGTGCAGCAATCATCTGGTGATCTGGCACATTGAATGAGCACCAGTCTCAAAGTTCGACCTCAGATTTATATTTTTGTCCTCATTTAGAATCAAAGTTTTAAGGTAATCCTTGTCCTGATTCTGGGCCTGCATGCTCAGAACCATTCCTTGCCTTTGATTTGCTCTGAACGTCAGGAAGGCAGCATGAGCCTGAAGGAGACCGAGGGACAAGAGAGAAGCCAATGTATTTCTCCCTTTCCCCTTCTGTCTGGGGCCTCTTCTTCCTGCCTCTAACTCTCACTGGACAGACCCCTCTGCCTCGTGGTTCCAGCTTTTCCTGGGTGACCCTGGATGACCCTGGGTTCTGGTAATACCACCTCCTCCTTTCGTCCCTTTAGCTCAGTGTTTCTCAACCGGGAACATTTCTGTCTACCCCTCCTCCCTGCTCCTCCCTCCCTACAACTCAAAGGACAGTTAGCAATGTCCAGAAAACTTTTTGGTTGTTACAACTTGCATGGGTGATGCTTCTAACACCTAGTGATAAAGGCCAGAGATAAAGGCTAAACATCTTATGAGGAGGCACGGGACAGCCCTCCACAACAGGATTATCTACCCCAAAATGTCAGTACTGCCCAGACTGAGAAACCTGCTCCAGCCTGAGACAGTAGTGGCTCCTTTGGTTGTTAATTTCAGGTTTGCCTCATTGTCCTATTGGGTGCTTAGCTCTCCCATTATGTGTAATCAGTTCCCTGTATTAAATTCTCTCTATTGTAAACACTCAAAGTGGCTTGTTTCCTTGGTTAGAGTGAGTAATGCCTCCCCAAAGTATGAACTTCTTTTCTTTCTTCTTCTCTATTCAAATCAGTCAATGATAATTTCTCTGTCATCTCCCCATGGATTCTGGAAACTTTCACCTCCCCATATGTATTAGAGTTCTCAGAGAAACAGAAAAAATAGGATATATATATATAAAGATATACATAACAGATTTATTGTTGGAATTGGCTTATGCAGTTATGGAGGCTGAGAAGTCCCCATTCCTGCTGTCTGCAAGCTGGAGAACCAAGAAAGCCACTGTCTGAGTTCAAAGACCCAAGAACCAGGAACGGCAACGTCTGAGGATAGGAGAAAATGGATGTCCCAGTTCCCGTAAAGAGCAAATTTGTCCCTCCTCTGCCTTTTTCTTTCACAGAGGCCCTCAACAGATTGGATGATGCCCACCTGCTTTGGTGACTGCTTTACTCAGTCTACCAACTCAAGTACTAATCTCTTCCAGAAGCACCCTCACAGACATATCCAGAAATAATGCTTTACCAGCTCTCTGGGCATCCAGTCAAGTTGACACAACCTTTTTTTTTAAGACTTATTTGTTTACTTTAGAGAGAGAGAGAGGGAGAGAGAGAGAGCGGGGGGGGCAGAGGGAGAGGAAAAGAGACAATCTTAAGCTGACTCCCCTCTGAGTGTGGAGCCTGACGTGGGGCTCCATCCCAGGATCCTGAAATCATGACCTGAGCCGAAATCAAGAGTCAGCCACTTAACCGACTGAGCCACCCAGGCGCCCCAAGTTGATACAAACTTAACTATCTACCATCTCACTGTTTCAGTCCAGACCTTTACAGTTTTTATAAATAACTTTTTATTTTTTATTTTTTTTGAAGATTTTATTTTTAAATAATCTCTACACCCAGTGTGGGGCTCAAACTCGCAACCCCAAGATCAAGAGTTGCATGCTCCCCCGACTCAGCCAGCCAGGTGCCCCCATAACTTTTTCTTTAATACACTATTTTATTTAATAATGAGACTCATCCAAGTTTATAAAATGAGAAGAAGAAAATGCTTAACTTTCTTTTACTGAATAAAAATAGAGCATTCAAATTAATATAATCAGTTTCCACATACATTATTATTATCAAAATGCATTGAGTTAGTTTAGTATCACTAAAAATATAAAATGTAGATTAATTTAAACCTGATTAAAAGAAGTCTTTGGAGAGTCTTTTCAATTCCCTCTTAGGCAAAATTGAGGAGAGTGCTCTTTTTTTTTTTCCCTGTATTTTTTCATTCTTTAGCATAAAGAGTTAAGTTTATGGAGTGCCAAAGTGACAAAGCAAATTTGGGCTCTCTCCATGTTGGGGAGTGTATTCATTTCCCAGGGCGCCATAACAAAATACCCAAAACTGGGTGGCTTAAAACAACAGAAACGTGTTATCCCACAGTTCTGGAGGCCAGAAGTCTTAAATCAAGGTGTCAGCAAGGCTGGGCTCCCTCTGAAGGTGCTAGGGAAGGCACCATTCCAGGCCTCTCCTAGCTTCCAGCAGCCTCAGGTACTCCTAGGCTTATAGATATTCCATTTTCACATGGCATTCTCCCTGTGGCTTCCCTCTGTGTGTATCTGTCTGTCTCTGTCCAAATTCTTCCTTTTTATTTTATTTTTTTTAAAAATTTTATTTATTTATTTGAGAGAGCGAGAATGAGAGACGGAGAGAGAGCACAGGAGAGGGGGGAGGGTCAGAGGGAGAAGCAGACTCCCTGCTGAGCAGGAAGCCTGATGCGGGACTCGATCCCAGGACTCCAGGATCATGACCTGAGCCAAAGGCAGTCGCTTAACCAACTGAGCCACCCAGGCACCCCAAATTCTTCCTTTTTATAAGGACTCCAGTTATATTGGATTAGGGCTCACCCTATGGGCCTCATTTTAACTTGATTACCTCTATAAAGACCCTATTTCCAAATAAGGTCCTGTTCTGAGGTATTGGGAGTTAAGACTTCAACATATTTGGGGGTTTGGGGGTGAGGGACACAATTCAGCCCACAGCCAGGAGTGTTGGTACCTTTTAAGATGATTTTTTGAGCGAGGGGACTTGTATGTGTATTCAGGTTCAAAAGATACATTTTAACTTTGCTTTTTTTTCCTTTAAGGATTGTTAGAACTTCTATTTGAAATAATAGTCTTTAGGAAATTTATTCAACAAATACCTAGTAGGCATCTCTTGTAGATTAGGTATTATGCTGGGCACTAATGATGCACAAAACACAGTCCCAACTATAAAGAAATTCATAGTCTAATGGGTGAGATCAATCGGGAAACAATTCTTTTTTTTTATTTTAAAGTTTTTATTTATTTATTTGAGAGAGAGTGCACACGCACACAAGGGGAGGGGAGGGGAGGACCGGGGGGGAGGGGAGGGGCAGAGGGAGGGGAAGGGCAGAGGGAGAAGCAGACTCCCCACTGAGCAGGGAGGCCAATGTGGGACTTGATTCCAGGATCCTGAGATCATGACTTGAGCCAAAGGTAGATGCTTAACCGACTGAGCCACCCAGGTACCCCAACTGGGAAACAATTCTAATGCAACCTGAGGAGTGCTGTATTAGAGATCCAAGCAGGGGTTTTTTGTGAGATCTTAGAGAATGGCTCAAACAACATGGTTTGGAGGTAGAATCAGGGCTGGGTCAGGGGGGCAACATCCATCAGGAGACAGGCAGGTCCACGCAGATCCGAGAAACCGCACAGACCCAGAGCGCGGTGTTGCTAAGAGAGATGGGACCAGCCCGTGGTTGCTGCTCAGAGGAAGCTCGGGCAAAGGAGTGGGGAATGAGAGCAGATGGAGGCCGAGCTGGGAAGAAGCAGGCCAATATGTCTTGCTGAGGAGTTGGTGGTGAGCCACTGAATTTTGTAATCAAGGGAGTAACATTATCAGATCTGTTTTAGAAAGAGATCAGTCTGCTAGCAATGCTGTAAAGGGTAGATTTTTTTTTTCCTTCTAAATGTAAAGCTCATTTCACTAACCTCTCACAGCTCGTACCAGAGTCGACTGCTTCCTTCTTTTTGAAATATTTTTCTCCCTTGCTATCTATCACCTCAACTCTTCTCATTCCCCTCCTGGGTCATGGCTTCTCTTCCTGGCTGACTCTTCCTCTATGAGTCTCAAGGCTCATGCGGGAGAGCCTGGGGGCTGGGGCTTTCCCCCTTCTTCCCATCTTTCCTGATGATCTCATCTAGTCCCATGATTTGCGGTTTGTACCCCAACCCTGGGCTCTCCCTTGAGACCCAGCCTTGTTCATCTGACTATCTAATCCACTGCCACCTGGTCCCTATAGGCACCTCAAACTCAGTACCTTAAGCCTGTTTCTTCCCAAGATTTTTCCATCTCAGTAAATGCTTCCACATTCGCCCAAGTAGTTGCTCAAACCTCAGAGTCAAGATTTATCTTTAATTCCTCCTTTTCCCTCCTCTCCCACGTAACAAATTCATCGCAGGGGCTTCCTGGATTGTAGGCAACCAAAACATATCTCTAATCCATGCATTTCTCCCCATCTCCACTACCACTGCCTTAGGCTACGTCCCCACTGTCTATCACAGATTATCACAATGGTCTCCTAGCTGGTCTCCCTTCACATGCCCTTATCCATTATGTTCTACCCTGGATAATTCTAATGATCTTACTAGAATTTTAACCAGGTATATCGCTGAGCATGGAACTTGAAACTCTTACTAAGGCTTGGAAGGCCTTTTCTTTTTCTTTCTTTTTTTTTTAAATTTTATTTATTTATTTGAGAGAGAGAGAGAGCATGAGAGAGGGGAGGGTCAGAGGGAGAAGCAGACTCCCTGCTGAGCAGGGAACCCGACGTGGGACTTGATCCTGGGGATCATGACCTGAGCCAAAGGCAGTCACCCAACCAACTGAGCCACCCAGGCACCCTGCAAGGCCTTTTCTGATCTGTTTCCCACCTACCTCTTTAATCTCACCATTCCAGCCACTGGTCTTCCCTCTGTTCCTTGAATATGCCCATCCCTTTCCTGCCTCAAGGCCTTTGCCCTTGCTGTCCTCTCTAGAACCCCCTCCCCAAACTCTTTGTCTAGTAACGTCTCTGCCTTCAGGACTCGGTCCATATGTCACCTTCTTAGGGAGGCCATCCTGGTCTCTCCTATCTAAAGGAGGCTTCCACTCATTATCAGATTTTTTGTTGGTGGTTTTCTTGTTTACTTCCATCAGAGCACTCAGAGCACTTTTCAGAATATGAATCTATGCTTGTTAATTTGTTTATATATTTTTTCTTCCTTTTATCGCCAAACAGCATTCCCTCCCTCCACCCCACAAGTTAGGAGCCTGTCTACAATATTTGTTGTACAACTTGATACCTCGGGGAGATTTCTAAATACCCATATCCACCAAGCACCTCCAATTCTCCCAGCACTGTACTTCTTTGTTTACATGGTGTCATTTTATCTCCCCAACAATCTCATGTAGGTGGAATTATTATCCCCATGCTACCAGTGAAGAAACTGTCTTAGAGAAGGTAGATGACTTGTCCAAGGCCACTAAGACGTAAGGGAGGCAGGATTTGAGTCCATGTCTGGGTGGTTCTGAAAGCCTCTCTCTAACATGCTGTGTGCCTCAGAGGAGCCCAATGCAACACAGAAAAAGCATAACTTACAATGCTACTTCTTTTCTTCTTTTACTTGACTGACGTTAAACATCATCCCTCTGACATTTTGGTGGACAAACATTGATTAGGCCATCATTCTTTCACTGGGGAAACTACCTTGTCCCATGCCGTAGGAATCCTGCTCAGCCATACGGTGCCAAGGAGACTAACACTGCCCCTCCCTTCCCCACCTAGAGAGCACACATGGGACCTGGGCTGGCCAGTCAGATTATTCCTTTCCCAGTCTCCATACAAGTATAGGAATGAGCATGTGATCTCAACCAAACCAGTCATCTTCCCTGAGACTTTGCTGGAGTTTTGGGGTTAATCGTTCCTCTGGGATCGTTATTTATTAGCACCACAGTAGTCAGGAGCTGCAAGTGGTCATCTTAGTCACGTCGGGAGAGGATGCTGGAAGAGGAAGCCAAGAAGAAGACAGCAGAGCTAAGAGATGGATGGAGAGAGACAGAATCAGAGACCTAATAATGTAATTTCAGCACTCAGTCCTTACCATTTATTTATTTGATTATTTGGTTAACATCCATCTCCTCACTAAACCAGCTCCCCGAGGGTAAGGATTATGTCTTGCTTTTGTTCACCATTGTCTCCCTGGTGCCAGGACAATACCTGTCATAGAGTAGGTGCTCCATATGTATCTGAATGATTGAGAATATTGTTTCTACCAGCAGTGTCTGAGCTCACAGCATAATAATATCCAAGAGAAATCATTTCTAGCTCCAGCTTTTGGAATAAGCTGCGTGGGCATGTGAGGCTTGATTAAAATTGGAGGAAACTTGGGGCGCCTGGGTGGCTCAGTCAGGTAAGCGTCTGACTCTTGATTTCAGCTCAGGTTATGATCTCGGGGTCCTGAGATCGAGCCCCGCGTCATGCTCCTCGCTCAGTGGGAAGTCTGCTGGAGGTTCTTTTTGTCCCTCTCCCTCTACCCTTACCCCTTGCTTGCTCTCTCTCTTTCACAAATAAATAAATCTAGTAAACAAGTAAGTAAATACAAATAAAATTGGAGGAAACTTTAAAGTCACATTCGACCTTAGGATGTATAATGGGTCCTTTAGAAAAAAATTTAGGCTCTAATGCATTCTGGCTCTAGTCTTTAGAAATGTATGTGATGTCTGAGGCACCGTAATTTAATTTGCCTTAAGTGTGCCTGTAAGCACACTGTCGGATTATAGCCTGATTCATCGCTCACTTGGAGGCTAAAAATAGAGGCTGATACAAGAGGTTAACATCACCTTGCAATGAGCATTTTCCCAAAGGGACAGATGGACATAAATCAGAGGCAGCACGTCACTCACTCCTGTCCAGTGCCACAGGCTGGGTACGCCTCCTGCTTGGTGATTGTTTCAGAATAAAATGGACTCTTGCGCTAAAACTGCCGTCCCTCAGGAGAGGCAGTTTGAGGGGGTTTCAGAAGATGTGATGACCAGAAATCCAGGCCCAGCTGGCTCCTGCTGAACACTGGGGGTCGTGCAGGGGTTCCTGATTACCAGCTGCCGCCATCTGGTTTCCAGAGGGAGCAGTTCGAACACTGGGAAGGACTGCAGGAAAGGAAGAAAATTTGGAATTTCTCTCAAACTTTTCTGGAAAAACCATTGATCTTGCATTGTGTCTCAGCTTTCCTCTTAGTAAAATAAAAATGGTTCACGTTTCCCTCTGGAATCAGCCAGGTCCTCAGAGCGTCTCAGAGGAGGGGCATACAAAACTAGAGGATGCAAATTGTAACAGTGCTAGCAAAAGAAAGGAGGGTATTGACCTCTGACAGCTCAAATCCACACAGCAGAATGAATGCAACTCAGCAATTTCTGCTCACATGGGGGTAGGCAGAGTGCAGGACTAGAATCCTGGAGGAGGGAAGGAAACCAACACGTGGGGAACAGGGACCCTTGCTCCAGACATGCTAGTAGGTATCGCCTTAATAGGGATTATCTGTTCCGTATTACCTGCTTACCTAATAGGTATTACAGGGCTTATGGTGTTACCTTAATAAGTTGTTGGGAACCTGTTCTTCGGCTGAGAAAATGGACTCTCAGGGACGTTAAGTAATTCCTCAGCCAGTAATTTAAAGAGGCAGCATTCATCTCCAAGACTGGCTCTTAACATCCTTCCTCTTGCCATTACATCGGGCTAGCCGTCTTCGTCTATGAGACATAAAAATGAGAGAGAGATTTACCCGAGTGTGACGATGACTCCAGGCTAATTCTAGGTAAGAGTGGGCACCTGCTGTGCAGGACAGTGATAAGAATAATTATGGGGGCGCCTGGGTGCCTTAGTCGGTTAGGCGTCCAACTCTGGATTTCGGCTCAGGTCACGATCTCAGGGTCGTGGGATCAAGCCCCGAGACAGGCTCCATGCTGGGCGTGGGGTCTGCTTAAAATTCTCTCTCTTTCTCTCTCTCTCCCTCTGCCCCTCCCCACTTGCTCTCCCTCTCTCAAAAAGAAAGAAAGAAAGAAAAGAAAAAAAAAAAGAATTACAGGACATGAAATTTTATTATCCGCTGTCTCAGGGAGCACTGTAGTATAGGGGTGAAGATGTGAGCTTTGGGGCCTGACGACGCTAACATTAGCTCTGCCACTTGTAAAGCTTGGATAAGTTCCTTAGTCTCTCTGTGCCTCGTTTCCTGAGCCATCAAATGGAGGTAATAATAGTCCTTACTTAAAAGGGGTCTCATGCAGATTGCATGGTAGAATCCGGGTAATTCCATGTAAAGTATTTGGAATGTTGCCTGACACACAGTAGGTGCTCAGTACATGTAATGATTTAATACCTGTTCTTTGTAGGCTACCAGTTGTATTTAAAACAATTCACACTTGGGATATTCAGCCAGTGGTTCATGGTATGACCTTTCGACAACACACAGTGGCCCGACTTCTGCTTCCTGTTGCTCTCGACCATAGAAACCTATCCCTCAAGGTCCAGAACCAAGCAGCCTCCTCTGAGGGCCAGCCTCGAGTTTTCTTTTCCTTTCTTTCTTTTTTTTTTTTTTTAAGATTTTATTTATTTATTTTACAGAGAGAGCACAAACAGGGGGAACGACAGACAGAGGGAGAGGGAGAAGCAGGCTTCCCGCTGAGCAGGGAGCCCAATGTGGGGCTCAATCCCAGGATCCTGGGATCATGACCTGAGCCGAAAGCAAGCACTTAATCGACTGAGCCACCCGGGCACCTCAGCCTCTAGTTTTCCATCAAAATCTCTGCCCATGACCTTCAATTTCTGAACCAGGAGGCTGCAAGGTGAGCATAGAGGCTTTGAATCTAAACACATCTACCTCTGTGATTTATCAGGTAGGTGATCTTAGACAAATTGCTTACCTCTCTTAAGTCTCAATTACCACCTCTGTAAGGTGCCTTGGGAATTTCTGTGATGATTGGATATAATGTATTTAAAGTACGTAGATCAGCATCTGGACCATGGTGGCCAATCAATCAATCATGACTTTCTCTAGAAATACCTTAAATAAATTTGGTATGTTTCCAAAAGTTGTCCTGTTAAATTGATGCTAATCTATTTTGGAAAGCTTTAAGCTAGGCAGTTAAAGAGTTAATAATTAATTAAACACGATGCCCATCACTTTTTAAAAGTTTAGCTTTAGACTCTTGATTAGGAATGTCAACCTGTTATAATGTACCTTCCTCAAGAAAATCAGGTGCAGGGGGCGCCTGGGTGGTTCTGTCGGTTAAACATCTGCCTTTGGCTCAAGTCATGATCCCAGCATCCTGGGATCAAGACCTGCATCAGGCTCCCTACTCAGGAGGGAGCCTGCTTCTCCCTCTCCCACTCCCCCTTCTTGTGCTCTCTCTCTCTGTTAAATAATAAATAAAAATCTTAAAAAAAAAAAATCAGGTGCAACAGAAGGCTGTCCTTAAAATGCAAAGAATGGAACCTTTTACAATTTAGTTTACTGCCTATTTCTATTTTCATAACTTTGCTAGGTATAAGCCAAATAAATGATTCTCTCTCACAGTGGGAATTCTAGGGACCCTCCCCCCGTTTGTTGGGAAGGTTGCTGTTCTACAGTGCCTAGGATGTTTCTATAGGAAAGGCTTTGAGTATGATTTATGAACAGGTTTAGCTCAACATTACTGTATCAAGGCAGGCCACATTGTAATAAGTCCCAGTCATTGAGGGGCATGAATATGGAAGTTTGTTTCTTGCTCATGAAACTACCCGGTGTGTGTGTGTTCCCGGTTGGTAGGTGCAGAGTACTCTGGGACTTAAGCTCTCTCCACCTAGTGGCTCACCCTATCAAAAGACCCATTATTGTCTGCATGGTCTGAGTGCCGTCTCCAACATCCAGATTCCAACCGGCGAAAAGGAAAGGAGAATGTGACGATACGTGATGGGTGCCTGCCCAGAAATGGTACCCGTCACTTCCTGTCTTACTCTATAGTCTAGAATTTGGTGGCGTGACCATATCTAACAAGGGAGCCTGAGAAGAAACCAATTTTGTCTCTGCCATAATAGGGTAAGGAGGAATTCTCTATTGGTGTCAAGGGTCCTCTGGCAGATCCCTGACCTAAGTTCTAGATCTTTGGCTCTGCCAAGGACAGCTTCATGCCAAGGCATGGGAGCAGCTAACAGGATACACACCCTCACTCTATAACCCCACTTCCAATTATCCCCCTTGATACTTGGGCTGTGTCACCCATGGTATCTCCCTTTTCTCTTGATGTCCTCTTTTTATAAGCATGGGCAATTAATTGTTTGTAGAACACCTTGTTCTTGCAGCCCTAAGAATGACAACAACAAAAAAAGAGCTAGGTATTAACTATTGTTGCTAGCCCCATGTTGTTGTTGTTATTATTATTATCATCATCATCACCATATTACAGATAAAGAAACTGAGGCACAGAACAACGAAGTAATTTGTGCAAGGTTAGTCCCCGGGGGCACTTGAAAAGGGATATTTTAATCCCTTTTCAATCCCTTTTGCTGGGTGAGGATTTTATTCCAGAATCTGGCAAGGAGCATGCTGTGAAAATGCTCCCCTTGCCAAATTAGCAATCTGTATTCGTCAAGGATTTCTTTTTTTTTTTTCAAATTTGCAGAAGCACTCTTTCCTAATTGTTGTTTACTATTTGACTTCCTCTATGAAGAGTTGTTCCTTTTTCCCTGACGGATAGAAGTTTTATGTTTTTATGCAGTAAAAACTGCTGATCTTTTCCTTTATGATTTTTTTTCTCCTTATTTCCAGGCATAAAAAAATCGCCCCCCCTTTGAGAATGATGATAAATAATTTTATTTTCTTCCAGGTTTTTACTGTTCGATTTTTAATATTATTTACTCTTATCCATTTTGAATTGTTTTTGTCTGTAGCTGTGGAAAAATGAAGATTCCTCTTGTATTTGGATTGGAATCTGCCAAAATGTTTATTTCAGACAGGCTTAAATGGCGGGAGCTAATACGGTGATTGACCACCGAGAAATCTATGCCATACCGACAGTGGTGAAGATCCCTTCATACCAAGCTTGTGGGGTTCTAGACAGTGGGTTACTCATCCCCAGGCAAGTGCGTTCATTTTGCAGCTGTAGGGAGCTTCCCGGCTGCTGCTGGTGTGCCCCCCACATGCCTTGTTTGGCGTGTGCCCCCCTCCCCCACGTGCTGTGAGCTGGGGCTGCTAAGCATTCCCGGCTGCCCCCTTCTCCACAGAATCGCCCTCAGCCCAAAGGGAGCCACCCCACCCAGGAAGTTACACCCATCCCTGGTGGGAACCAGCAGCCAATGACCAGTTGACACAGAGGTGTGAAGGCCTGGCTCCCTGACCACAAAATGAGACCAACTCTGAGATGCAATTCACACTGCAGAGTGCCCTGTGGGATCTCTCGGAAGCTCATCTCCAGCTGAGACCGTGCCTTGGCTCAGCTCCTTCTCCTGCCCTGTCCTCCCTCCCTCCCTTTCTCCCAAGTGTACTCCTTTAGTAAACTGTGTGCTTTCCAATCCCTGTCTCAAGTTCTGCTTCTAGGGAGTATGATCAAAGACAGTAAGAACATCTGATTTCCCATAACATTCCAATGCATGTAATTTATAATCTGAACATATAACAAACATGTTTTACAAACTTTGTAGATGTTATAGACATAAGGTTAAAGGTTATATGTATATTTTTAAAGATTTTTAGGGGTGCCTGGGTGGCTCAGTCGTTAAGCATCTGCCTTTGGCTCAGGTCATGATCCCAGGGTCCTGGGATGGAGCCTCGCATCGGGCTCCCTGCTCAGAGCAGGGGCCTGCTTCTCTCTCTCCCACTCCCCCTGCTTGTGTTCCTTCTCTCACTGTGTCTGTCTCTGTCAAATAAATAAATATTTATTTTGAAGATTTTTATTTTTAAGTAATCTCTATACCCAGCATGAGGCTTGAACTCACAACCTCAAAATCAAGAGTCACATGCTCCACCGACTGAGCCAGCCAGGTGCCCCTCAAAGTTATATTTTTGAAAGTTTTCACATGTGTGTAATAAATTGTTAACTGTATTGGAGAGGTTTCTTTGTTTTGTTTTGTTTTTTTAAGATTCTATTTATTTAGAGAGTGAGAGTGCGTGCACGTGCCTGAGTGTGGGTAGGGGCAATGGGAGAGAGAGGAAAGGAGGCTCCCTCAGCTGAGGGTGGAGCCCTACTTGGGGCTCGATCCCATGACCCTGAGATCATGACCTGAGTTGAAATCAAGAGCCAGAGGCTTAACCGACTGAGCCACCCCGGGGGCCCCCTATGTTGGAGAGTTTTTTATCCTTAAACATTGAAACTGTAGTGATCAGGATTATGGGAGATTAGATTTTTAACCTAAGGTATTTGACCCACCTGGATGATATTTATTGTTCCATGTTTTTCTGAGGTTTCTGGGGTATAAATATTCTCTAATCCCCTTTCCTCATTTTACTGAGAAGAGTAATATAAGCCCAGGATTTTGAATTCTCCGTGTACTTTCGTCAGTGAGACAGAGGTAAATACCGCCTAGTTTGTTAGCTACAGTCTCTTAGTTTCAGTCAAAGTTGAATGAGAATATTTGCACAGTGGCACGAGTTGCTTTGGTCCCGGCTTGTACCCTGCCCCAGCTAGAGAATAAAATACTTCCCTTCCCCTCATTGACTGTTTTCCAAAGCAACACCGCTCGGACACCAGCATTGCATTTTCCTTTTCATTCCAGGCTTGGCCTCCAAGGATTTTGCTTATTCTCTACTTCACATCTGAAGAAGCAGAGATGCCGTGACTTGCAGACAAGAAGGGCCCTTCTCATGCTCGGAATCGCAGGTTCCAAAGGTGCTGTTGATCCCTCCTAGCCCCAAACAGCACCTCAGTTTGCTGTGTTTGTTTGCGTGCGGACTCCGCCACTTACGTCCGTGTCATTGACCTGCCAAGCAGCGACCCTTGCCTCGGTTTCGTTCGATTCTGTCTCACTCCACAGGTCCATTAAGAATGAACACTGCCACCACTCCAGCATCCCTCAGTTTGTTTCCTGAGATTAAGAATTCCTCATATCAGTGAGGTGGGGGGTGGGAGGGATGGGGTGGCTGGTGATAGACATTGGGG